>NC_091488.1:11467513-12212526 GCF_947461875.1 Haliaeetus albicilla
GTATAAGGAGAAGAAACAGGAAAAAAAACTTGCTAATGTAAAGATATACTCAAATGACTCAAGGAAAGGGGAATAATTCTTCCTGACCATTAAAGACAGCTGGCAGTTTACTCGTGCCCCATGCAGAAAGGCTTTTAAGTGTTAAACGTCATAAAGAGACTTATTCCTTCTCGCCTGCGCGCTTCCCCCTGCTTCCAATCGCTCTGCTCCTGGGAGCTCCATTACTTGTGTTAAAAAGAGTTTTCCTTCTTAATCTACCTACTGCTTTTCAGATTAATTTCACAGCACGGTTTTTAAAATTTTAAAATCAAAGAAAAAAAAGATAATACAACATTTGACTGTAAGAAAATAACATTGTCCAAATAAGCCAGTGTTTTATACAGAGAAAGAAAATAATAAAATTAATTTTTTAAACACAAAGAAGGGCAAAGGAAAAAGAGAAATGAACAGTCAAATACTGAGGAAGCAGGCTTTTTTTTTTTTTTAATTTTATTTCAGTGTGACACATTTGGGTGCTGCTGTAAGTCCGCCTTCAAGCTTCATGAAAGAGAGTCATGGCATCTACATACCAGAAGCCTGTTTTCACACCTCGTTGTCAGTCTAAGCATAGGGGTTAGGTTTCCCCTCATTCTCATTTCCCAGATGCCACAAGAGGCTAAAATGGAACAGTAGAGCCACTTCTCACCCTACCAAGAAACTGAAAGATTTTAAAAATTTAAAAAAAAAAAAAAAAGTGAGATGCCTCTCTACATCCATCACATTCATTTATTTCCATATATCATGGGTGGCAAAAGCTGTCTCCTTATTATCCTCATGGGAAACAGAAATTCATACGTAAAGACAACTTCTTCTAAGTGGATGAGAGATTTAAAAAAGGATTGCTGTTTCAGGAATACGGAACCCATAAAACAATAAAATAATATGAATAATTAAAGGTTAAAATATTTACTGGCACGTGGAGAATAAAATTTCACGTTGACAGAGCATCCTAAGTATACCGCATTCAGCGGTAAATACACACGTCAGAGCAGACATCTAGAGGCATTACAGCTTTCCTGTTAGGAGTTCCCAGCTCCACCTTGCCCCCCAGCACAACTGGCACCTTAAAATATCAAACCCCAATCCGCTTTTTAGCGCCCCGACGGGACGGCCGGCTCCGCATTCACGCGTTCTCCTTCGTCCAGGGCTTCTCTGGCAAAGGAAGCGCCCCACAGTATCGCCAGCACAAGAGACGGCCGGTCAGACGCTGGCGTGTTTGCACACCCTGCCAGATGTGCCCAGCAGCTACCATGTCAGAAGATTAGGAAGGCATGGCTGAAACAGCTGGCACCAGCCCGGGCTGGTGTGGAGCACGTCCAGCGAGGAACAGCAAAGCATGTGCTGACCCTTGCGCGCACGCCACCGCTCACATCCTTCAAAGACCCAGCCGCAATCTCGTGTTGCTTAAAATATAAATACCATTTGGAAAAGTCACATAATCAGGGTAAAGTGCACAGGTAAAGCAAACATACAAGTGCCCTCTGGATCTCTGAGGCCAACCCTGGCGTTGCTCATACGCGAGCAGATGAATTTGAGAAACTCTTCCACAAGTTTTACTGACCAGCACAAGTCAGTATGAGCAGATCTCTCTTTCCGAGCGCTTTATAGGTCACAAGGAACGGTTATGATTTCTCACGACTGCATTTCGCCAGGTACCAGACCTGGTTTTTCAAGCCGGTGTCCTGCCCCGCTGCCCAGCCCCGACCGCGGTGCTGCAGGTTCTGCTGCCACCTCCCACCCAAGCTACATCCAGCCCCTGGAAACACACTCAGCCCCACGGCCGGTGGTTTGTCACACCACAAAGCAGCGTTTGATTACAATCCTCAAACACAATTTCAACTATTTAGAAAGCACAAATTATAGTAGCATTTACCCATTTCATTATAGTGTTGTAACACGCTGTCGTAAGACTTTTTGCTTTTCAATGTACCTACTGGTGAATAGAATATATTTTGACCCATATACAAAGTACTGGCTGATTTTTAGACAAAGAAAAAAAGGTAAAAATAAGCACACAAGCTTAACACCCTCTGAAATCAGACACGTTAACTACAACTGCAACCAGCATTTGATGCACTCCAAAGGGAAGGATGTTTGCTTTTCAGCAGTGCAATAACCTGGATTAAACATCATTTGAAGTGCTGGTTACTACAGAGATGGGCATGAGTTGCTGAGCTGGAGGGAAGGTTTCTAATTATTTATTTCTAGGCTTAAAGCTCCGTTTATTGCTTGATTCTTAAAAACAGCCAACTATGTTCCTGTCAGTCTCTTGGACGTAGAAAAAACTAAGAAAAAAGGAATATATGCTTAAAAAAAACCCTCCTCTCCTTCCACTGCATGCCTTCCCTCCTGGAAAGGTATTTAAAAAATTAAATGCTTACTAAAAATAATAAACAACTGAATCTATGTAGATCATTTATATGCACCCACATACAAAGAGTTTTAATAGAAACTCAGTGCTTACTGACCAAGTAGCTTATATCACCTTCATTTGAGATAGGCATTCAGATACCAAGATCAATGACATTTAGAGACTCCATGAATCTTTACCCAGATTTGCACCCTTGATGTGACTGCTTTTCAGAGGCTGCACTTTCTCTTAATATCCACACTAATCATTCTTTCTGCAGCTCAAGATGGTTGTCATATTTTCTATTCTAAGGTGGTTTCCCAACTATAGCCCGTTTATCAAAGTCCAAAACACTCTTTATGAATGATGATAATAATTATAATAAAGCAGCTTAATTCAGGACACATGGGAATCTTGAAATCAAGAGGACTTAAATATATACCCGAGTGTTTTGGTGAATAACAGAGGATTGGAAAGCATAGAGATATAAGTACTTTTTGCTAGGAAATGACTTTGCTTTTCACATGACAAGTATTTTTCCAAAGCTGGAAACCTCTGGAGATGTTTTCTTTTGTTTCTTTAGAACATCAGATTTATTACAAAGCTGTCGCATAGTGTTCCGATTTGTTTGGAAGTACTGTGCTAAAGGACAGTGGGAAACTAGGAAAAAAAAAATTATCTCACCATACCAATCCATTCACTACCTTACTCATTTTGCCTTCATGATAGCAGAGGCATAGCATTTCATTAAAATGGGTATGACACTGTGGGCCAGGAATAGGAAAGAAAGCAAACAATCAAACACTACTTTTCTCAGCAGCCTAGAAACTATTTAATGCATAATAAAAATCTTGACCCCGCCAACAACAAAAATATTAAGGTTTACAGCACTTGCAGTCCCATAAGTATCTATCTTTGAAGGCACACTATTCATACACTTACGCACCTGCATATTTGCAGTGTTGAATCCATGGAACATTATTATAGATTACTCCGAGATCTTCATTTCAGAGCAATTTTAGAGTCTTATAGCAATGAAATTACGTCTTCATGAGAGTCAAATAATCTCAGACTGAATCCACACACTGACATCTGGGTGTATTTACTTACTGACACCTAAAGGTTTTGGCTTTAAACACATAGACAAACACTGAGGCAAGGAGGTGAAAAGACAACTGAGGTTTGAGGAAAGGTCCATTGGTTATGAAGGCTTCTAGGTTAACAGGCAGAAAAAAGTTGTTCCTTGAAATTTTTACCAACACTGATGGAAGAGAGCTAAACACAGGTACCAAGTGTTATTTTTAGATGTTTCCAAGATACAGCCACAACATCCACATGGGACTAGCAGATGTGACACCAGACCACCGGGAAACCTATACCCTTTAAGAGTGGTGGCGCCAGGCCAGGAGAAATACCCTAGAGTGCCTAAAGTCACATTAGATGTTCAGATATCCGAGTCGCCCCACTAGTCTCTACAGCATTTAATTAAAGCAGGGAAGATTACAACTAGATTTAAAACCAGCACAGTCCCTCCATCCTATCCCCTTCCAGGCAGTTCGTTTGGTGGACGGCCACATGATTTCAGTGTGCAGCAAAGAAAGCTGCTTTCTCTGAGTAAATATTCGGAATACTTTGTGTGGTATGGGTCCACCAAATAACTGAAGAAACTTTTGAGAATAGTGACCACAAGAAGAGCTCACACTGAAAACTGAGCTGTGGAGAAGGCCAATAGAAGACAGCAGCATGAAAGCACCAGGCTTTCAAAATACGTCAAGTGATTTACAACACTTTCCCACTACCGCTTTATGAGAGATCATGATGGTTTCTTCTCTTTTTATTAAGAAAAGAGCAAAATCAGGCTCCCATATGGAAGAGTATACATTATGGAGTCAAAACCCCGGGTTTTAGGCATCAAAGACATTAACTATAGACATTAACTACCTGATATGCACACTTTGGGAAAGCATTTTCTACCTGCACAGAGCTGCTACCCTGTTCTCCAAGGCCACTGCAATCACTGGTGGGAAGCACCATGATACCATGAACAAAGGTGACATTAGCATGACTTAGGACTCCAAGTACTCTGCCTTATATTACCCAAGTGTTTTATTAAGTTTACTCTGCTCACTGGCAGGACTTTAAATTTCAAATTCATACTAGGAATTAAATAGGCCAAAACAAGACACAGCCACAGATGATCTATAGAAAAAACACTAAGCCAAAAGGAAATGGTTTCGTTCCCCTTTGGGCTTTATTACTTTCAGCAAAGCATTTCTGCTAGACAGTCAAAAGTACATTTAATACAAAACAAAAATTAGTGTTCAGGAATCTGAAATGAAGCCACGTTGGGAAAGCCACACATTGCCAACAGGAAAGGCCACTCGTAAAAATCAGTTTGAACACTTCAGTTCTTCCAACTTCAATTGTGAGCAATGCCCAGCAACCAAAACATACCCATACGCAATAAGTCAGCCTTGGCTGAAGTTTGATTTTTGATCCGATTACATTCTTCTTCCCAAAATAACTTCTCATCAAACAACTGTTAAGAGTCAAGAACTAGCCCATATAACCAGGGTCTTCAGCGAGCTTGCACAGCTCCCTCCACGCGCGGAAACTATCACTTCCATGGCTAGAACTGCAAAGCTGTCTGTGCTAAGTTAACATCTGAGCAAGTCTTAAGATAGGATCTCTCCATAAATTAGGACTGCATCCAGACCTGAAGCAGGGAACTGGGACTCCTGAGAAAAAGAAGAGACATTGCCATCCTAAAAAATGTGCAGCAGCTCTTAAATGCCTGCGAGAGCCCTCCAGAGAGCAGTCCTAGCCTCTCGCCCTCTGACAAAGCAGTGGAAAGTGCCTCGGCACAGTACAGGGGGGAGGAAGCAGCAGAAACAACCCCAACAGTTCATGGTGGAGGAAATAAAGAAATCTGACAAATAGCAAACTCAAGATGTGAAAGTCAGATCCCGGGAAGCAGTAAGCGAGGCCAGGAGAGATGCTCTGTACGAATTTGGAGCAAAGCAGGCAATGGGGAGTCCCAGAAAGCGATGGGTTGAACAGATGAACCTGCACAGCCCCCTCAGCATCTCCCCCCACACCCTCCTCTGTTTCAACCCAGATCCCTTCAAAAAACCTGCTGGCTTAGTTCATAGCTGAAATAATGGCAGCATCTACCCAAACGTGGACCTGTTATGTTCAGGTCTGCTGGCTACCTACATGATGGACTCAGGAGAGAAGAACCGCAGCCCCCACCCAAGGCAGACACGCTTACGTAAATGTGAATCCAAGAAAACCCAGGAACAGTTAAAAGCTCTTTTCACTCCCTTCATGGTCCTCCCTCCTTCCCCTCCCATACATCTAGTATAGAAGAAAAATGGTTAGAGGTCCAATGAAGAAAACCTGATCTAATTACTCTGGAAGTACAAAAATGAAATACACAAAGATTAAGCGTTGCTAGTACCATTACTTCATCTATCATGCAACGCAGCATTAAACTTACCTGCTCGTTACTGTAATTTGGCAACTGACTCAAATGCTTAAAAAAGAGCCCTGACAAAACCCGCAGTAAGTGGGATGAAACGAGGAAGAGGAGGAGGTGAACAAGAGAAAATTACACCAAGAGATCAAGATAAGTTGGAGATGCACAAATTCACGTGTCTGAGCAGATACACCCTCTTCTAGAGAACATCTGCAAGCTAAAGCTTCAAGCAAAAAAATTCAGCGGGGAAAAAAATCCCCACTTTGTAACGAAGTTGTATGTGCTTGGTGCCACCAGAACTTGTTAAACACAGCTGCTGTCAGACAGACACCCCTGCAGAGAGGGCCTGTATCAGTGCAGTGGGTTTTTAATTTGTGTAATAATTATTCTCAGGTTTAGAAGCACATAGATAATGAAGACTCACTGGCTAGCCAGAGCAAACATGTATTGCAAAGTGCAAGTAGTGGCTTTCTGCTGTTTATACCCTCTCTCATAGGTGTAATTCCATCAGATCACACCAGATTTGTGAACTCCAAGTAGTACGTTATCTGCAAAAGACAGGAGTCTTCAAAGATACTGGGTCCATTTATCAAACAGTAACATCCAAAATGCTTTCTATGTACAGAATCCCATTTTAACATTGTTCTGGAATTAAGGCAGAAACACAGCAGGGCTCCCCTCTCATAAAATCATACGGCGTTTTAAAAAGCAGTGCATTACAAATTCCCCCAATAGCTATTGAGTCATTCAATAGAGGCTCAATTTATCTTAGTTCTGTCTCTCCTACCTAAGCACACGCTCCATTGTCAGCGACAGGAAGATTGAAGTTCCTTGTGGTCATAAGGAGGCAAATTGTGTCTCATTTATATTAAAGATATACACACACTTTGATGAGTTGTTCAGAGACAGTCGACGACAGCTCAGCACTGCCGAGGTTAGGCACTGGAAATTCCTGGGGAAAAGAACTCAAAGAACAAGAAGTTCCTTGTGTGGAGCATCTTAGATCGCCTGTGTTTTACCAACACACAAAGACCATATGTCCTGCCAAACAATTTTAGGCACACCACGCATAAAAGAAAGCATTTCAGGAGGCTGGATGGTATTTCTTTTCTGTTCATACAGAGTGACAGACCATCACAGTCCATAAATTTTCTGGTACTTCGTCTCTAATACTTGCTAGTGAAGCGTTCGCCAGTACAGGGAGCCAGGAACTTGACTCAGATTTTAATTCATTGCTTATCACTCTGCAAAACTACTTTAGCACCCACCAGCTTCGTGCAATGGCTGTAATACCAAAAAGGCAAGCGGTACTCTGTTGTAGAGAGAACCAGTGCTTGCATTTAAATTCTGCGGGCACATACCGGCTAGCTTCTGAAAGAGGTTTACCCAGCCTTTCACAGCTTTTGTTTAGTGCCCTCCACGCATTGCTGGTAGTTACCGCTTCTGGCCAGAGCAACTCTAAGGTACTTTGGCTGGTTGTCAGGAATTAATTCTGTGCCACAGAAATTCACTGAGAGCCAAATGGCTGAAAAACATAGCAAACAAAAGGAAACGGGCACCACAGTCTTTCCGGTAGCTGGGTTCAGGCTCCAGTTTTGAGGCTGATCTCCAAGGTCAACAACTTCAAGGCTTTGCTCCACCTTCTGCATGGAACACATATGGACCACAAGTGAGTTGTTTCACACACTTAAAGAGGAAGCTATGAAACAGCCACTAATTAGAAGGACCCCTTGTCAGAAAAGCAAAAATACCAATATCCTTCCTGGGGTCATTCAGTCTGAGGCACAGATCGATCAGCGTTGCCCTGTGCTGGATTTCACAGCACTCTAGGCTCCTAGAGCGGAGCAGGCTTGGAGCGTGAGTCTCTACCAAAATAAAATTGCAGTGTGTGTAGCTGAAGGGGATTCCAAGAGGTCACCTAACCCAGCTGTTCCCAACCTTTGTCAGCTAAGTTTCTCCATCACCTTCAACTTCTCTTCTTCCTCATGACCACAATTTCTTGCCCCCCACCCCCCTTCCCACACATTTTTTGCACAGCAACAGAAGGGATGAGCAGGGACAGCCAGAACTTAGGTTCTTTGGCTCCTCTCTGCCCCTTGCCCACATCTCATAAGGGTGCATTTCCCACCAGGGACCCAGCACTCTGGTCCCCAGTGCAGGAGCACCAAACCCCAACCCTTCCCACAGGCATCTGCCAGGATCTTTTCTTTTTGAGTTCTTTCCAGCAACAGAGATTTCACAACTCCCATTTGGCAGCAGAAAGCTTTTTCCAAGGCTTTCCAGCTCTCCCTTCTGCATCTTAAATCCATAACTTCTTGTCCTCTCTACAGCGGGCACGGAGAGCAGTTCACTCCTTTCTCCTCTTGCAGCAGGCTTTCAGCTGTTCTCTACGTAGAACAACCTTCATTCTGTAAACCTTCCTTTTGGTAGTGTTTTCTAGACATCCCTGTGAATTTTTTCACTCAATTTTTCTTACAGCCTTGTCTGCAGGAAAAGGTGTTTCTTAAAAGGTGACGCCTTCAGTTGCATGCCATAGTCCAGCTCATGCCAAGTAGAACCATTTTGCAGGAGCGTGTAAGCAACCCCATCTACTATGCGTGCTTTTTTGTTTTGGGGTCAGAGAGAAGGGAAGCGTTTGGGGTTAGCTGCTGGGTTTTTTTGGCAACCACCTAAGACTGACTCACATTCAAGTTTGCACACTGCTAAGTGGAAGCACTACATTTTGGGTTATTATCAAAACAGGTATTTGGTAGGAATACAGGCAAGCCTAAGGTTTTCCTTCCCCTTAGATGTTTTGCCAACCTAGCTGTGTTAAAGAATAGCATTAAAGAAGAGACTTCAACGTAAGTAGAGGCACAAATGAATGTACGCAATATCACCAAAAACTGAGCCTGTTGTCGTTGATCTTATTCAAAGAGAGGGATTAAGAGTACCAGCAAACAAGACTCCTCCCTTCCAGACTAAACTGCAATCCCACTAGAAAAGATGCTGCCAACCTTTTTTCAGTGTTGATACTCCTATTGCACTGGGGAGGAGCAAGGAGCCAATTAGATAGGAGGCAAGCAGCCAGTTTTATCTGCCCTGTGACAAAATGCTCCCACCCAGGAGTATTCCGCTATTCCACTACTCCCCACGCTGGATCAGGCAGAAACCTGAACACACAAGAATATGGCTCCATTCCCTCTTTAGGGACCCAGTTCTCAGGAAGGTCAATGCCGATCAACAAGAAAAGGACAGGCTTGCTGGAGGAGCGGGGAGGGGCGGGGGGAAGCAAGCTGTAACTTGGTTATTTTAGGTCACCTGGTAAAACCAAAGCATCTGTGTAATGCTGCAAGGTTCACATTTAGAACTGAATTCATGAGGTTCAGAAAGGGAGCTTACAAACGCCACAGTACCCTTCAGACCATTCTTAAAGCTTTTTGGCCTGAGCCCATCACTTTAAAAGCCAGCAATTTTTTCAGCCAGCCCACCCCTCCCACACATCTCCTTGTCACAGAGCAGCGATACAGCAGACATTTCTCTCCAAACAAATTAAATCCACTTTTCCTTGAAGAAGGAGGATCAAGAGGATGAGGGCACCACACTTTTAAAAAGGACGTTAAAAAATAATTATGCTAAACCACGTATCAGCACAAATTAAAGAGAGACAGTAAAATTCCTGCTTTCAACTTGCTTAAATATTCAATTAAAAAAGCCATCTAGGCGAAGTTTCATTTTAATAAATCAACTAAGGAAATGCTCCTTAAACCAATCTGAAACCAGTCTGAAACATGCTTTTTGGATGTTCCTTCACTGAAAAATAAGTTTTCACTCTGCCATTATAAACCCTCAATGGATGTGCCTTCCTTTGCAACAGCAGTGTGAAGAGCAACCAGTGCTAATTTCAAATGCAACACCAAGTGTGGTAAAGCTTCTGCCTGCTTCCCTCATGCAAAAACACATCCTCTGCCTTTCTCAGGCCCAGCAAGCCAAGTTATCCATAGATAACCCTTCCTGGTAGTTCACAGCTTCCTTTGGGATCCACCAAGGCAGCTTTTGAATTGGTGTTGGAAGAATTAGCGCAGAATGCCTTGAAAGAAAACCAAACGTTCAACATTCAAGCCAGACCTACCATGTGGATGCTTGACATACACTGAGTTCACTGCATTTGTAGAAAATATTTAAGGTTTAGGACATAAAAAAATTGACAGGAAAAAAAAATGCAAGAGAAAGAAAGAAAAGGATTATACTACTTTCTTTTACTGTAGAGAAAGGTACAGGCACATTACCGGAATGAGGTAAAGCTCATAGTGGGTTGCATATAGCAGGTCCTGTTATTTCAGTGATGATGAACACTGTCTATCTGGTTTTTACTGTGAAATATAACCAAGATGATGCTGGGAATGCCAGTTCATCAGGTAAACAGCAAAACAAGGCAACTTGTTTTTTTCCAGTAAAGCTAATGATACCTGGAACCTGGAAAGCTACAAAGCCTGCTTTCCAAGCTACTACGTAAAATTCCCTTTAATAACACCACTATTTCAGTCAGCTCTCTTTCTCCAGCATGATATTGCTACTGAAAAGACAATATACTACTCCAGCAGTGTACTGGAGTATACCATAAAAAACCTATAGTACACAGACTAAAATGAAACTTTTCAGCCAGTAAAGCTTATTATCTTATTGGTAAGTTGCTAGAAAAAGCTTATAACTTTAAAAAAGAAAAGTACCATCGAGAGGGCTTTGGTACAGGCACAGCTGCACCCAGGAGAGCTTGCTAGCAGTATACGTCTAATAGCATAAGCATACATACACATTTAACGGACACATCTTCATTCTAACACTACGCTCCAAAAACCTTTAAATTATGGTCCTCAATTCACAGCTACAGCTGCAACAAGCAAGCTAAAGCAATGCCATTTTTTACCAAAGTTTTCATTTCAAATGCAAGGCTGAATGCCTCTTCTAGGGCTGCGCAGGACCCAGGCAGCAAACAATCACGTCTGTACCAGATCGGAGCCAAGGCTCACCCCATCTCACGACATGTCCCTGGCAGCAGATGAAGAAGAGCAGAGGACCAGGGCAAGCGTATTGCGACCCTGCTGCTGCCTAACCTCCCAGCGTCTACCGATTTGCAGCCAAGGTAGAAGTAGAGCCGCTGCCTTCGGAGTTCAGCTTCAGACACGCTGCTGTAAGGTTGTTAGGAAATGAATGCAAACTCAGTCCTTTCAGAGTGGGCAGAGGGAGGGGGCTCGTTGAGTGCTTTCTGGCGAGTATTTGGGCAGGAAACCTTGAAGGGAATCCAGCAGCGTTTGGCAGCGATAGGTCTCATACCATCACAGAAAGACGTTGGGGAAAAATGCAACTGGGGAGTAAAGCTAGCCAGTTCAGTTTCCACCGTCAAAACCAATTCAACTTGAGACAGCAAAAAGCAAACTGAATTACTCAAAGTACATCATATTTCAGATCAAGCCATCTCAATTCTTAAGAGAGATCATGTAAACATCCTTGCTGCAGTGCTAGCTATATATGAAAGCCATCTATTTTCAAGTAGTTCTCTCCACAGATAAGAGCGATACCACACACAAATTCAACATGAAAAACACGAGTTTCAGAAGAGTTAGTTAGGAGCAGAGACTGCTAAAAGGCATGGAACAGTCCCCCTGCCATGGGTTGGTCAGGAAAGTAAAAGACAAGATAAAAACCTCAAAACACAAAATACCAAGAGCCACCTCAATCTTGTGATCCCAGTGACTGAGGATATTTCACTGGCAATGGGGGGGGGAGGGGGGGATCACTAAGGATCTGGAATCTTGACCAAATTCCCACTGCTGTTTATGGTTTTAGCCAGAGGTACTTTACAGGCAAAGTGAACTTAAAAAAAAAAAAAAATATCCTTGAAATAGAGACAAGAGCCTCATGCTACCTAGTTAGAGAGGGGCTCCAACCCTCTGAACCATGAGCAACCGCAGGAAGCTGCGTGAGGAATCAGAGGCATCACCCTCTGCCGTGACCACCAGAAGAAAAACAACACTGCTTTGCGGGCCTGGGTGGTTTGGGTCACAGCATCTTCACTACCTCGAGAAATGAAAACCTTTCTTTTCCCCTGGTTTCAGCCCTCACAACTCAAAGCAGAGGCTGGCTATATGGTTAACAACCCAAGGGCCATAGGTACCAGATGGATGCAAGAGAAGTTCAGCTCAGACATGCTGGTAGGGAACCCAAGACTGCAGGAAGGCATTTGGAGCAAGAGGGCCCACAAAAAAGCACACACTGTGCAGCATAACGTTGGATCAATCAATCACAACTGTTACTGGGAGATGAACACTTGCATTAGGCATTAAAGATACCCACGTCAACCATGTAGCCGTGCATCTCTGCTCGGCTGGGAAGAGGAACAACATTCACACTGAAACCTGATGAAAGGCCACCCGTCAGGTTAATGGGTTTAAAAACCTACCTTTATCAAATAAACTGATTATAGCTGTGTTATTTAACGGTGTGTCAGCTGTTATCAAAATTTGGGTCCATAAGCAGTCTAGCCTATATCACTACCAGGAACCTGAAAGCTGACCCAGTGAGCAAAGACTGAAAACCGGTAACACTAAACCATCATATGAATTATGTTAACAGGAAAGACAGGCTGTTTTTGAACCAGCACATAATGCACACATTTCCATCATCGTGCTCCCCTGCAAAGACCAAATCTGCATTTGAAGTACCGACAACTTCGAATCTCCAGGGGGAAAAAAGCGTTCTTTGTAGAGAGTCAAGCTTAGGCAAATCTTGCCACGGTAATTACAGGCACTGCTTCCCCAAGCCATCTGCTGTGGCATTTATAACTCCTGGGGAAGGGCAGGAGGCAGAGCTGGTGGAGGAGAAGAGGAGACACACATCTCTCAGCAACCAAAGCCAGGCTGCGCAGAAAAGCCGCAACACTGGTCTGACCCAAACAGGAACTTATGTCCTGGTCATCCAGACCTCCTTCAGATTGCAGATACTGCCAGTGTTCACGTAGCAGAGGAAACAGCTGGGTCTGCAGCCTTTTGGGATCAAAGGGAGTTAGGAGCCCAACCTCCAGGCAACTCGTAACCCTGAGCAAGCCCAAGCCTGGCAAGAGCGCAGCAGGGAGAGTCCGACCAGGACCTCAACCCAAAAACGAGCAAACTTGTGCTCTGAAGTCAGTCTGAGCGACCCAACTTTCACACATGGACAAACTTTACAGACACCAGCACAGCCAACAGCTCTGCACATCTCTCCTCCAAGAAGTGATGCCAGCAACATGGGCAGAATAATTTAGAACAAGCTAAATTCATCCTTTATGAGGATGTGTAGGTCCAGCCTCACGTACGCACCTGCATGCTGACAACCACTGCATCTGCAAAATTTTTTCATCCACACAGCTACAGCCAGAAGAAGAGGCAGAAAGATGTGCTCACCCACCCCTTGCTCACACAACCACAAGTTTTAGCAGTGGGCCAAACCGCGAGCACTTTGAAAATCCCACTTTTGCAGTACAGCTGGAGACAATGCCAATTAATTGTTTTGCCATCCATAAAAAATTACTACAATACTCACTTCATAGGGTTGTCACAAGGATTATTTAACATCTCTGAAGAGCTTTGAAGAAGAAATAGTGGCTATTGTTCTGAGTACCATAGAATTTGGAAAGATCTCACATGAATTTTGCACGACCGTGTATGTGTGACGGTTGCAGCACCAATAGATTATTTTTCTCCACAAAAAAGCCTCACAGAAGCTCATTTACTCTGGGCAACACTTCAGTCAGAAATGTATTTTGGTTTGCTTGTTAATACATCCTAAATAGATATCAACTTTGACTATTTAATTAATAGATTCAGGTGCTGTTTCTAGTCTCTCTTAATTAAGGGAAACATTGCATTTTTGACAAAGAACTCAGTTTAGGCTGTCAGGGCTCCTAACAAGCACACTATAATTACCTAAGCAATGCTAATGCATGAGAACAACAACAGGGGGCGGGGGGAGCAACTAAAAATTTCACTGAAATCCCATTTCCTTTACAGCAAATGAGAAAGTCTGCCTGCCTGGAGAAGAGATGCTACACACAGAAAGAGGCCAATGTCATACCACTTACGCCTAACCATTAAAGAGCTCTTAACACTGATGCAGAAACATTGTGAAGGTTTTAAATAGGGAGGGGTTTTTTTTGCCATGAATACGCAAATACACAGGAGGTGTTGGGATTCTAAATGTTCTACCATACAGGAAGAGGTGGATCCGAGTGAAAGGAAAATTTTGACCATTTCACTCCAAATGTGTAAGGAATCTATATGCCCTTTCATTGTCCTAAAGCACAGGGAGCTCAACACCTACTTCAAGGATAAGCATTTTCTTTTTTCTGAGCAATCTCAAACTACAGCAGTAATCACAATTAGGCAACAAGGTTGTACCCAGGGTGAAGACCAATCTGGCTGAAAGAACTACCATTTCCACTACCCAAAGCTTCAAAGGATCTTTAAACTCTTTGCAACATAGACATATATTTTGTTTGGAAAGGAAACACCACATTATTGATACTACTGCAAGATAAACAACAGTATTAGGACTAGTCAGTACAACGGCTTTCATTCCCCATCCAAGATCCCACAGAAAGTTTCTTCTCTTTATTTCATCCTAGCATTCTACCAAGGAACTGGCACCTATGGGTGCACAAAAAAATGCAGCATTGCAGGAGCAAGCCTCACAGAGCCTATCTCCCAAGCTCCCCGATTCCCAGGAGAAGCGGCGGCCCAAAATTATGTGCCTGCTCTCCCTACAAAATACATGAAGGAAGTTGCATGCCTGAGAATAGCAAAGGGGTGGGGAGGGGGAGACAAAAAAAGCAACATGAGCAGCAGGGTTGATTTACCAATAGCACGAAACAAGGAGATGTACCATCAATCCCAGGTTTATGTCACAGAGAGATCAACAACTTTAGGGGAAAGTTCAGGGTGCCAAGACTACACCGACCCCTCATAAAACACAGGCATGAAACAGAAAGGCAAGACCCATCGTCTCCTTTGCCCATCCGTCTAATGGGCAGCATTCTCGCGTAGTCTGAACCGTACATCATTTCGATCCAGCTTTCCTTGCCTTTTCCCTGGAAGGTATCATAAGTGGAGTACTCCCTTGGTAGCTCATCAGGGTGCCCTGGCACAGCCAGCCACCACACTCTCCTAAAACTGTTTGGGGTTTGCATAGGTTTACAGACAGAAAGAGAGTCCCTGTGGCTTTTGGTTCCTTTTTACAACACTGAATACTCATCTGGAGAAGGACAAGAACCCAAGCCTCCTGCTTCCCGAGATGAATGTCCCGTCTACCAAACCGCACAGTTACGCCGTCTATCCCATGCATGGTTAGGCAGCTCCAGATAAAGACAGAGCAGAAGGAGGTGCTGTTGTGAAAGGCCGGACCCAAAGGTAGCACTCGTAGATTGGTCTTTACAGAACAGACAAGCATTTCTTTCATTTCTGCTATGACTTTGTGTATAACGGCTGTAGGTGCCCAGCTTCTCATCACTCTCATGTCTTACACACTCCTAAACATGTCTGGACTTGGAGGCACAAGGAAATTTTACAGGTAAATCATAGATATCCACTGATTTTAGGAGCATCAAAAAAATACATAAGCAAGGGTTTGCTTCCTTTTTAACCATTTGAAATTTGGACTGCTGCAATTAATAAACCAAAACCGGAAACAGAGATTATTGGTTTTGTGCACCAACAAATTAAACACTTCCTAGATTACCCTGATTTTACCTCTAAGTGCTTGTGTCCTAGCGATAATCAGTCCCCAATTTAGGTGCTAACTCACTCCTGGAATCTTGACATGATCATGCATCAGATGGCAAATTGATTTTCATATAGCACACTTAAGAGTATCTTCATCAAGCATGCAGCACAGGCCTTGGGATTAGTGTTTCTTTTTCTGATTTTATATTGGTTAATATCATAAGTAAACAAGAAATTTGGATAATGCCTTCCAATGCCTCTCTATTCCCTTCCTTTTAGTTTTACTTAAAAGGATGGTATCAATTACTTATTAAGAGCTACCCACAAGCAAAAGTTCCTTGGTATTAGCCTGAAATACAAGCGTAGACAAAGAATCCTTACTACTAGGGGCTCAGCACCAGAAGGTACAGTGGAACAGTCTGAGATATATAATGAAATGTTGGGTTCCCTTTGCTTTTTGTCATTTCTTTTGTTCTTTATCTTGTAACACTCAACATACCGATTGCCTAGTCACCTGTTCTTTGCTCAGGCACTGACTATAAGCAGACTAATATGCATGCACCAACACTCAGTATTAACACTAAAAAAACCCACTGAAAGAACAGGACATTTTTAGCCATTACAGATGATAATTACATTTCTTTGTCAGTATCTTGGCCATTCCTATCAAGAATTATGTTCTCATAAGCCAAAGGAGCAAGACTGAATGCAACCTTTCTTGGGGTTTTTTGTATTTGCATAAAGCATAGAAGCAGCCTACCATAATTTATGACGATCATAAATTTAGTATAGATGAACTCATTACACTTAACAGCAATACTTTATTCACACTGGTTCCCCACAAAATGTAAGCTTCAAATCCAATTATTCCTTAAGAGTTTTGTAAGTAAACAAAACACCATTTAGGATTTGAAAACAATGCATCTTTCTGCAAAAGAAGCAGAAAGGAAAAAAAACCAACAAAGCTAGCACGGGACTATGCAATTGTTCCATTTTGTAAGAAGATTAACAGAGAGCAGAAAGTTTTGGCTCTGGCAGGGAAAAGAACATACACTTTGTGCTAGTAGAGTTCCCTGCAATTGTAAGTGGAATTTTGTCCTGTTTGTTAATGCACCTCTTCAGAGATAAAAGAAATCACACAGGGAAGAGGAAATAGCATCCTTATTTCTGTCCAACATCACCTCAACTAAAGCCCATTCTGATTTCAGCCCTTGTCAGGTACAACACGCACACCCTCAAATGAGCTATCTGCAATGTATTGTTACAGTGAAGTACAAAGTTTTGATAAGTGGACCTGCCATTTTAATCGTGCTCAGCAGGGACAATCTGGTCAGGCATTTTTCCGGTGCTTGTTGAATTCAAGCTATATCTGGAGACCAACTGTTCTCTATCCTGCCTTCCCCAATTAAGTGCGTGTATAAGGGTGGAGAGGCGAAGGTGGGAATTACGAGGAAAAGAGATTAATGAAATTTTCTAGAGTACATAAGACTGCCCTTAAAAAAAGGTTGAAAAAAGGTACTTAATGTAATACACATAATTCCAATCACAAAGGTTCAGTAACAATAGATGTGAAGGGGAAGAAGACTAGACTACACAGAAGGGAACCAAAAGCCAAGGGGCTCCTGTGAAAGTTACAGGAAAGACCATAAGACCAGAACATTTATGTTTAAAATCCACAGGCCAGAACTGTTCACAGCACGAGGAGCTCTGTAACAGCCCAGCGCTCACCGCAGCAAAGCAAGTTCACTGCAGGTTACAACAACAACTCCATTTAACTCCATCATCTCATGTACAGCTGCAGTCTTGAAATAAATGAATGGAAACCATACGGGTTTTACTGCTTGTAGAACCAAACTTGAAAAAAAAAAATACAAATACCTATCTGTGATTATGTTGAACTTCACCCAAACGACCTGCAGTTCAAGCAAAGAGCCTCAAGCGAAGAGCGTCACCGCAAAAGAAACACTGCCAAGACAAGCGGAGCGCTTACCACTTTACTCCCAAACTTGCTTGTATGTATCAGCAATTCACTGATGGCAAACATGCCATCTTGGACTCTAGCCTATTTCCCTTCGGGCGGGAGAGGAAGAAAGGCCATGAAGTTTATTTTGGACTTGAAATTAATGAGTTTGATAACATGATGAGCTAATGACATTATTACTGCTTTGAAGAAGGAGCAGCAAGATTACTGCAAACTCTGCCACTTTCCTTTCTGGTTCCACACCTGCTCTCTGCCTAATCAAGGAGGGGAGATGAAGAGTCAAAGAAGAAAAAATATTGGAGGGGAAGAACGTGCAAGTGTGGCATCAAATAGGTAACACTCAGTCTCAAGACAAAAGTTCCCTTAGAATACAGTGTATTAAAAGCCATAAGGGGATAATCAATGCGCTTATTGATTTAGATGCCTACACATTAGCTTAGCAGCTTATTAAATCCATCAGCATCATCTGAACAGAATCCAGGCACAACAGCATCCTATTTGGTCGCCGCTCTCAGATCAATAGGGTTTGCTCTTCTCCATTTTGCACTCGCCAGCCGTGCACCCAGGTACAGCCTGGCTCTTCGCAGAGGGGCTTTCCGTCTGTTTTTTTGTTTGTTTGTTTGTTTGAAACCACTTTTTCCCACCATCCTTCCTCCCACCTTCCCCTCACGCTCGGCGGAGAGCCCCGCTGCCATCCTCCCGGCAGCGAGCCGCCAGCCTGCGCCTCCTTCACTCCGCACCCCCCGGGAGGGGAGGGCGTCCATCTCACCCGGCGGGGGAAGGATGAATTTCACCCGGGGCCCGACCGCGCCGGCGGGACCATTGTGCCCTTCCCCGCCCCGCCGACATCCCCCCCCCCCCCCCCCTCCACGACCCGGGTACCCTCCTCCTCCTCCGCCGGGCCCGGCCGCCCCCCCCACCCCCGCTCTCCGGCGCACAAAGGGCTGCGCCTGCCGGCGGCACCGGCACCGCGGCCGCCGGACCGAGCCGGGCCCGGCGCGGCTCCTCTTGTCGCCGCCGCAGCGGGGGGGCGGGCGCGCAGGGGCCTGCCCAGAGGGGCGCCCGCCGGAGCCGGCAGCGTGAGGGGGCGGCGAGGCGGGGGGCGCTGCCCCGGCCGCGGAGGGGCCGGCACGGCGCGGTGCGGGCAGGGTCCGCCGCCCGCCTTTCCCCCCCCCCCCCCTCCCCGCCCCGCAGCCCGGCACGGCGGAGCAGCACCAACCTGCAGTCCCCGCCGCCGCCGCCTCCTCCTCGGGAAGAACCGGAGCTGCCTCTGCCCGCCTCAGCCTCCAGCCCCGGGGCGGGCGGCCTTGCCCGCCTCCGCCTGCTGCTGTCCGCGGTGCCCCCCCGGCGGCGGCGGCGGCGGGCTGGCTCGGCGCCGCTGCCCTCCTCGGGAGGCGGGGAAGGGGCGAGCGGGGCGGGCGGCGGCGGCTGCGGGAGCCTCGCTCATTGAGTGCGGCAACCCCAGCTGTCGCCGCCGCTGCTCCCCGCAGCCGCTACTTCCTGTGCAGCGATGGTTCAGTTCCTCCCGGGCCGCTGAGGGAGGAGGAGGAGGAGGAGGAGGAGGAGGAGAGGGGGAAGGTCGGGTCAGATAGCGGGGGCGGCAGTGCCCGCCGCCGCTCCTCTCACCCGGCCCCGCCCCGCCCCGGCCAGCGCGGCGGGACCCCCGCCGACCGCCCTCGCCGCACCGCAGCGCACCGCGGCGGGACGCGATACGGCGGAGCCGCCGCCGTCGTCCCCCGCCCCCGCCCCGAGCCCGGCCGCCGCCTGCGCCCCCCACCGCCGAGCGGCCGCCAGGGGGCGCCGCCGCTCCCGCCCGAGGCGCCCCTCGCCGCGGCCCCGCTCCTCCCGAGACCGCTGCCGGCGGAGGCGGGGAGCGGGGGGAGCCGGCGGACCCCGCTGGCGGGTGTGGGGCCGTCGGTCGGCCCCGGGGCGGGCAGTGCGGCGTCCCCACCGCTCCCCCGCCTCAGGGAGCGGCGGCGCCTGCCCCCGGCCCCTCCCGTGAGGAGGGGGGAGCCGCCTCGCTCGGGCGCGGTCGCTCACCAGAGCCGTGGCTCGATTTCCCGCCGGCTGCCCTGAGGGAGAGCGGTCCGTGTCCTCCCGCCTGGCCGGCAGCGCGTCCCACCACCGCCGCGGCAGGGAGGTGCGGGGGCCTCTCCCGCCCGCGGGCCTGGCCTCCCCCGGCCCGGAGCCGGCCGGAGCCCGGGGCTGCCGCCCCTCGGGGCTGGGAGCGGGCGGGCGGCCTCCCGCGGGGGTGTAAGTGGAGCTCCCGGTGTACCTACGCAGGGTCTGGGGATCTGTGTGCAAGAAACGCGAAGATGGCACCGTGAGGAATCAATAACGGGAATTCTCAGTAGCGCAGGAGACCGCTGCGTAACGCTATTGATAAATAAACATACAGTCCCGGGTCCGAATGAGGAAAAAAAGCGGTGAAGCGGGGGCTCTCGGCTGTAGGGGTGACGCTCCAGATGCAGTGTCAGTCGTACACGCTGCCAAGGGCTGGGTTTGGTGGAAGCTTTTCGTGGAAGGAGCAGGATCTCACCTCGGTTATTCGATTTCGAACAAATGTAACGCCACAGACTGGCAATAGCTTTGTGTTCCTCCATGTACCATAAAGGAGCAGGTCAGAACGTACCAAAGGGAGTACAAGTTCGGTCCTTTTTTCAGAATAAGTCTTGAAAGATAACGTTTTTGTTTGGAATCTTACTCGTTCTCCTCAGGGTGTGACAGGACTGCGTGCGGGGGCTGCAGCAGCTGCGTTTGTCCTGGCCAGAGAAATTCAACTCGATGAGGCTTTTCTGGACGATAATGAGTAGGGGTAGGGAGGTCTTCCTCTCCTTTCTTGGGTGCACTGTGACAAAGTGTCAAAGCTTGGGAGTTACAAATCTTTTATAAGAAAAAACTTCTAAATTGTAACGGCATTTTCAAATGCCAGTATCTAGTGTTATCCTTCAAACACCTTACTGATGCCACTAAATAATTCGGTTTACTTTTCAAAATGGTGAGTGCTTGCAGTTCTCAAAGCTTTTTGTTCGAGATTGCGTATGCTCGTTACCTCTGAAAGTCAGTTCCTTCTGTTTGGTTCCAGAACGTGGATTTTGAGGAGACTAATGTTAGGCAGTAACATGGAAAGACAGTGGTCACAGTGCTCTCTGGATCATCACAGTAAAGCAAATACTACCCTCAGCAGTTACGGGAGACCTGTTAAAAAAAGTGGTTTGAACAGTTATTTAGGTTCCAAATGTTCCTCTCTTTCACCTGCGGTATGTGACATTCAGAACATCAGAACTCGACCTACTTTAGAAAAGTACACACAAGTAATAGCTAGATATTTATGTTCTGTGTTTACTTGAAGTGCCATTAAATCCCTTAATAGCTTTGCTTTTACTATCATTGCAGAACTCACTACTGGTTTCCAGTTGTACATGAGTTCTAGTACGAGGCAGAGATTCTGCCCTTAGGTCAGGTGCGTATGCTGCTTTTTCTTCTATCATCTCCTCCAGCACAGCCTCTTACTGGCAGTTCTGATCAGCCTTATCTAATGCTGCTCAGCCCACACTGGCTTGGCCAATCACAAAATCTTTGGCCAATCTCCTATGCTGGTGTAGCTTTATAGCAGGCTGCCATAAATTACAGCAGCCTCTGTGGCTTCCTGGAGAACATTGCAGGTGATTTCAGTCCCTCGCATAGCTCAGAACTGAGACAGGACAAAGGCAATTTAGCATTTCTCTAAGGGTCCCAGCACTGAGCCTCCTGTTCGTCTTCATTTTCCACACTGGTAGTACACAGGTATTTGCAGCTTATTTTTCTGCAACTTCTGGGTTTGCACAATGATGCACATAGAGTACAGCTTCCATTTTTTATCTGTGTGAACTTCTAGTATACCTCACAAGTCTGTTGCCAAATAAGAAGTTGCTCATTCAAGGCAATGATCTAATAGAAGTAGCTTATGACAGTTTGATTGCAGAAACAGAGCATGACATAATTTCTTCAGTCAGAAGACTTTTCAGATTGTCAGGAAGACAGTTAAGCTTACCTGACGCGTTCCTGGTCTACTCAAATTTTAACTACAGCAAAGTGTAAATAATTCCCTATTTTTTTAATATACTGGCAGTCCTACTTTGCAGTGCTTATGTGCTTATAGTGTCCAGTGAGAGTGTTGTGCATATAACAATCAAATGATCAAAACTAAAATCTGAAAGGATGGTGCATTCATGGGGTATTTTAGCATGAGACAGGTAAAGAAGAAAAAGAGAAAAAAAGAAAATACATTTAAAGTTTGGGAATAAAACTGAAACAGCATGAAAAAAAAAAAATCCCAAAAGGTAGAACCTATGAAGTTTGCCAAGAAATTAATTTCCACCTTCCCGCTTAGCTGTGTTCTGACATCTTACTGGCAAATAGCATCTTCTCTGTCTCAGCTGGTAAGAGAGCTCTGTGAAGGGCTGACCATTACCTCTGAGTGAAACTGAGAGCAACTGTCCTGATATTTATCCATTATCATCCCCAGGCTTAAAATGACCTCTTCCACAGAAGCAATGTTTACTATGTGCATGAAGCAAGATTTCACATCACCACAACAAAGTAGTTGCAATCTACTTGAGAGCATCAGGAAAGCAGTTGTTTCAGATCACCCCAACAGGTCTGCAGGGTCTGCTGGGAAGAAAGTCTCTTACATTGATCTTCACTTGTCAATTTTTCTGAAAGTGTGAATATAATTAGGAAAAGCAGATTTTCTCTCCACCTGAAGAGACTCTCTTAGTTTTTGAAATGTATCCCTTCTGTACCCATTGCACCTGCTATAGCTCCCCCTGCCCAAATCTCATTCTGGTTTCTCAAACCATTAGTTAGAAATTACTGGAGGACATTTCCGTGTTAGTTTTCAATACTGAGGTGTGTCTGAATCATGTTCAACACCTGGGTCTGAAGGCAGCTTGCAGTGAAGCCCTGATCAACTTCTGGAGTGAGCAGAAGGCAGGCAACCATTTGTAGTTTTGTACAGCAGGTACTGCACGAGCCACTATACATCAGCTGCTGAAAGGTCAAGGAGACTTGAAGCTGACGCTGAATTGGGTCTCATCTGTACTTGAAAATTCGGGGGCGCTCTGGCAAGCGCAGATATGCAGCATCGGTCACATAAGTGAAAGCATGACATCATAGCCACAACACTGTTATTTTCTAGTGTTGACACATCCTATCCGAAATTTAAGCTGTAATTAATTTGGGGTCTTAATCAAAACCACATGCCAACACAATGCATTAATGTGCATGTGATACAAAAGATACAGAAAGCCAGAATTCATCTCCTGAAGAGGTTAATACTTTAAATCCAACCTAACTGAATATCCGCTTAGCTTACCAAATGTTCAACATCGCCTTTATAATCATTACTACAGTATTCTCTGCTTTGTTGTGTTATCAGTGGTATTGTGCTGTTGATATTAACAAATGAACAGAAATCTGTACTATGAACACAGCTTCCCAACAATTACCTGAAAATTAATTACTGTGAGATCTGAAATTTCTTAATGCATAAAACTTTTTTTTTCCTGTGGGAAAGTGTAGTCTGCTTTCATTTGGTCATTTTGGGGTTATATGAGCATTAAAAAAAAGTCCTATCACCATGATTATGAATACTTCCAGTATGTTAGAAGAAATATGACTAGAAATAAAGAAGCCACATGCTAAAAATACATATATAGCAGGCATTTCAGAAGGGACTGCTGATTTAGAGTGCCTAACAGTGCATACTTTAAGGGGCCAGCTTTTCAAAAGCTGTTGAGTTTGTATAAACAGTTCCCTTCCAGATGTCTCCATTACAGCTTGATTTTTTTTTTTCCCTCTTGTCTCAGTTCTAGTGTTGGTCTCCATTAGGAATGAACTGAGAAAGTCTGATAGACAGGGTTGCTTATGAGACTGGGACACAGGAATTCCTCCTTTAGGAACGCCAGGTCATTTTAGCCAGAGCTGACATCCCCAGATTTTCATCTCCATGTGCAGAGTTGAAGAAACTTCAGGCAGCTAAGCAAAATTTAAGCAGAAAACTTGGGCACCACTGTGAGCTGGGAGGTATGGAAGGCAGCTTAAATTCCCTTCCTGCACTTTAGATGCCTAAGTGCTTAACTGCCATTGCGGTGGGAGGTGGACTTTAAATCATATTAAATCCAAGTGTAATTTAATTTGGATTTTCCTGATGACTTGTACATTTTTGAAGAAAAACTTAATGAATCTACATACTGCCAGCAACAGATAAGTATGTGCATATGCTTTACACATCCCTATCTTTCAAAAGGGTTATGAAGTTTCAATAAATACAAATAAAAAGAAATGCAGCATTATACTACTTTATTGGGCAGAATTATGGAAAATCAGATTTGTATCTTTTCCACTGGAAAATTAATTCTACTTCTTTACAGAAGAGTCTTCCAATACAAAAATCACATGATGCTGGGAAATAGGTCATGCTGCTCAACAAAGAACAAAACCTCACACAATACAAATACACAATACGCATTTTGCTGTAACTACAGATCCCTATACTTTCTCTTGAAATTGCATTTGTTATCTTTGGGTGCCCTGAGGTGAATTTAGTTCTGTTCTTCTCACAACGCACTTGGACCTGAACGAAACACTCTTGACTTATACTGAAATTGCATATTTTTCCCTGTCATCTAAGGGCTGTATCTTGTACATCTTATTAAGGAAGAAGTACCCATTAACGTTAGCGGGAGTTTTTCTCTAAAAGGAAAGCAGCATTGCAGTCTTATACATAACTGAATCTGAGGAAATGCTGCATAAACACTACTTTGATTTAACCCCTCTTAGCAGTATATATTTAACCCCTTTCTCAGCAGTAGCTTTTCAACCTCAAAAGCCCGAGCGAGGCTTGTTCTCCTAGCAAGGCCTGTTTCCCGCTGATAACGCAGGGAGTCCAGCTCAGTGAAAACATCTGTACTGTAGAAGTTGAGTGTTAGGTGAAGTGAATCGAACACATGCTGTGTTGTGTGGCTGCAGAAGCGTGGGTCTGGAAGGGACCCTGGAGATCACTTAGCCCAGTGCTCTTTTATCTGGTCCAAGGGCTACATAACCACCTCAGATAAAATTAAAGGATCTTGCAATGCACCCACACTGGTTTTCATGTACAAAGAGAAAGCCTTAGGTTCAGCTTTAAGTATCTCTTTACTAGGTTTCCTTTCATGAACTTGCTTATTTTCTTGCGTACATGCATGGAAAGATGCATGTATGTCTGACACTGAGTTTTGGTGCCTTGTTCCATCAACCACCTTCTGACAGCTTAAGAATCATGCATGGTTCCCAGAGCAAGTGTGAAAGAGACTGGTCCAGCTGATCTATAGAATGCATAGGATCAAGGAGGCAGAGCTGAGTTCACTGGGGATTCTTAATTCTGAATTTTCTGATAATTACCATAGACGTAGGAAATGGATTTAACGTTATTTGAGTCTTTAAAGCAATTTTGGAAGCTTAGTCAATTGATTTTCCTTTGCATTGCCAGAATGGTGGATGGGGGCCAAAATGTGAATGCAAATGAGATTCCTCAGCTTCAGGGCTGCATTAGGAGAGCTTCTCCATCAACCACAGTACCTTGCTTTCTAGCTCTAGTGGCATTAGCCCACCGTTCAGTTTTGTTATGTTTTAATGGCAGCCAGCACCGTAGGCAGTACCTCCATACTTATAATTGAATGTTGACAAACCAACATACCTATTTCATGCACTGCTCCAGCAAAAGCCTACCCACTCGGAGCTAAGCCGTTGCTGCTGGTTTTGGCCGGAGCTGCTGGCAGGCTGCCCTGTTATGTATAAACATGTAAAACACAAAAAGATAAAAGGCTGCAATGTGCCAAATCCCTAATATAGATAAAAACTTGATTTCCTACCTCTGTGTGGAAGAAGTTGCTTTTTCCTGGTTTTGGAAGCATTTGCAGTTCAGCAAGCTGCTGTTACATGGAAGGGAATATGCTTTCCCACTATGGTTTTGATACCCTTCAAAATGCTTTTCTGGAGTAATCCATGGCTTTGCCAGCCTGAAACTCAATAAACATGATTTTAAAAGGACAAGGATTTAGTGGTACTGCTGTATGTATCATAAAATAAATCTCCATTGATTTATTAATCTATGAATGAAGCCAGAGAAGATTGTCCAATATTATCTGTCATCATCATATACAATCCTTGATCTATGGACCTAACACCTTTGTTTCCCAGGTGGGGTTTGATGATGCTAGCAGAGTCAGACTGGCATAACAACAAGGTACCCCAGAGGAAAACCAGACCCTATCTGTGCCATCAATTAATGTCATAGGCTAAAGGTATTAGATAAGCCCCCAAACCCAGGTGGGAACTAGTATGCAAGGGTGTGGCAACATTTCCATTAGACAGGCTTATTTGTATGGGTTTTGTAGTCTTTCTGTATGTGTTAATCTTTCCACATGAGTAATTTCTCCATTCTCCATCACCAAGATGAAAATCGAATGTCACAGTATCTGTTTGGTCTGTACATCTGTTACTGATGCTCTGGTTTACATAATACTGGTGAAATGTTGTGTGGTTTAGAGTACACACCATTTTTTATTGCAGATTTCAATGTAATTGCCACATTTCTGAAGCTAAGGAGAGAAGAGAAAGGAGCTGGTGGACATCCCCCTCCCTCCCCTCCAAGAGAGTGAAAGGTATTTATAATTCACACAGCCTTAGAAATCCCATGGCTGATGTATCATTGCTTCAAAATCTACATTCATGAACCACAAGTTCTGAGAAATGCCAGCTTTACAGTCATGTTACTGGCTGGATTTGCCAGAAATGGAAATGAGAGTAAGGTACGGCAGATTCGGTGTCAGCAGCAGCGCTTTAGCATATCTGCAGTTGGGAAGAAATGTTTGGATTCATTTGTGTCAGAATAGAAAACCAGCAATTACTGATAGGGAGTCTCTGAGGCAGATCCAAGTGGATCATCATATGAAGCAGACCGTCTCTGCTGTTAGATGAACCCTGCCCCCATTTTTGAAAGAACCAGGGATTCATGAAGTGCTGGTTAAGTGTAATGCACAGTAATCAAATGCCCAAGTAAGATAATCTGCTGCAAAGAAAATGGACAACAGGTGCTTCACAAGTTTCAGTAGGGAGATTGGGGATGCAAAAGCCTGTTATCATTGTGCTTGCTTCAAATATATACTCAGAATGAAGAGATCATTATAGCAAAATAAGCGTGGGACTGATAATCTGGAGTCTAGATTAGAAAGTGCTCCCCATGCAAAACTTTTCTGGTTAGAAATAGTGTATCCATTAATCCAAGTGCAGGAACTATAACTGACTTCATGGTAAGACTTATACCTCTGTGAAATCATATATAAGTCAGTAATTAAAGGATTCATGGAAGAAGCACTTCCCGTTGTAAACCAGAGGCTGAGTTTGGGGAACTACTAAACGTCCTTGGTGAGACAGGAAAAATAAGATATCTAGATAACTACTTCCTAATATACTTGCTATAGATAATCTGGTGGTAAAGACATAGTTAACATTTCAGAGCTCAAACCAAACAAATCCAAAGCAACATATAGGCAAGAGGTTTTGAGTAGAGTAGCATAATGGCTAAGAGTTGAGTTCGCTAGTAACAGCGTGTGAATCACTAGGAGAGAAAGGGGACAGGCAGAAGAGAACATGAGGCCACCTGAAACCATCCCGGGAAATAGCTCTACATTACAGAGTGAATCTAATCAAAAGGATAAGTGGATATTTGCAGATCTTCCAGAAGATCTCTGCGTATTAGTGCTCCAGAAGGGGAGCTGGAAGTTGTAGAATTGACATGGCATTTGACATTTGCCAGGAGAGGCCAGTAAAGGCACTGCAAGAAGCAAAGGATGCTTATCTTCTCTAACACACCCACAAGGCACACGGTCTAAGAACAGAGACCTTTTTTGTATAGCCCTATTTATAAGTCAGGATTCATCAAACTATCACTTGAAGAAGGGAAAAGATACTAGTGAGAAGCTGCGTGACAAAGTTCACTGTCCCACACATGAATCCTTCTGCTTCAGTCTCACTGAAGACCACTGAGGGGAAACTGAGCTTCCTAAATCATCACGGGAGGCTACACACAGACTTACTATTTCACATGTTCTCCAGGATGATGGGACCAAATCAATCATCACTAAAGACACAGAAGCCTTGTGCGGTGCCTGGGATTCAGCAATGCTGTGCTGCATTGGAGTATCAAAAAGCTGCTGCTTCTTTCTTGGTTTTGGGGGATGAGACACAGCTCGTAAGTGTTTCTGCAGGCAGCACAGCATCAGGAGCCTCCCCACTCACAGACCTTTTGCAGGTTTGGATAATCACGGGGCTTCCCACCAGAACCTGTGGGATTCCCACACTGCAGCGTGAAGTGCAGTGGCTGGTGCCACTGGGCCCTGCTAGACACTCACCTGTGCCAAACGCAGATGCGGGGAGAGACAGGAGACAGGAATTAACTCCAGCCCCTCATTACCACACGACAGCTACCAGCCTTGAATGGGTGCTTGGAAGTGGAAAACTGGAGACAGTCCCTGGGATGGGACCGGCAGTGCTGGGTCCGGCTGGTGCTGGCTGGATCCTTGAGGGACATGCAGGCAATGTGAACCCTGCGTGACAGGCTCACCGCAGACCAAAGCCACCCTCAGGCTGATGAGATGGGACAGTAACTGATGGACGTGGACACCTTAGCAAACAGACCAAAGCGCAGCAAGCTGTGCAAGACGTCAGTCCAGACCAGCCTGAAGACTTGTGATAGACGGTTGTCTACTATGTGCACTAATGAATTTCAGTGGAGATTTGAAGGAGAAGAAAATAATAATAAGAATAAACTCTTGGCAAATTCATAAAATGTGAAGAAGTCCAATTACTTGAGCAATTAGAACATCTGCGAAATACCTTCTGAGGTTTTTAAGTTCAGGGAAAAGAGCGGGTAGTCTTTCCTTTGTTTAATAATTTAAATGCAGACAGGTACCAGTGAAGGTTCTACAGCAAATAAATCACAAACATGAAATATTGACTTCCCACATTTTTTAATGAGTTCCATTCTTTATCAAAAGCGCTTGGCACAAGTTAGTATTGTTGTGGTTTAACCCCAGCCAGCAACTAAGCAGCACGCAGCCACTCACTCACTTCACCCCCCCCACAGTGGGATGGGGGAGAGAATCGGGGAAAAAAAAAAGTAACACTCATGAGTTGAGATAAGAACAATTTAATAGAACAGAAAGGAAGAAAGTAATAATGATAATAATAACAATAGTAAGATGACAATAATAATAACAAAAGAATTGGAATATACAAAACAAGTGATGCACAATACAATTGCTCACCACCTGCCAACTGACACCCAGTTAGTTCCCGAGTGGCAATCCCTCCCAGCCCCACTCGCCCCAGTTTATATACTGGGCATGACATCCCATGGTATGGAATACCCCGTTGGCCACTTTGGGTCATCTGCCCTGGCTGTGTCCCCTCCCAACTTCTTGTGCCCCTCCAGCCTTCTTGCTGGCTGGGCATGAGAAGCTGAAAAATTCTTGACTTAGTCTAAACACTACTTAGCAACAACTGAAAACATCAGTGTGTTATCAACTTTCTTCTCATCCTGAACCCAAAACAGCACTATACCAGCTACTAGGAAGAAAATTAACTCTATCCCAGCCAAAACCAGGACAAGTATCAAATTAATTTTCTTTTTTACTGATACATCACTCAGTACCTTAAGAATGCAAAAATTAAGTATTTGGATAAAAGTATGTTGAAGTAGGTAATTATTTTAGTAAGTATATATAGATTCTGTTTGCAAGAAAGAAGTATGAAGTAGTGTAAAACTATATATGATTGCAAAATGACCAATTTGAATGCAATATTTTGCATTAATTCTGTTTTAATGCAATAATAATCAAATTATCCAAATGAAAAGAGAAAAAAGATGAAGGACAAAAAAAAACTTGATTGATTATATAAATCAGTGAACATCCAACTATGCCTTAAATCATGATTGAAATTACTATGGATTCAAAATTGGAATTACTGGGTACCACAATTTCCAATCCACGAGAAACTTTTGCATACGAAAAAGAACTTTTTTCCTCATGCAGAATTTGACATGGGAATATTTCTTGCAGCAGAGCTTTTAAAGTGCTAATTGTTGAAGTGCTAAAGATAGGACACACACCCCTGAATATAGGCAGGTACATTTTGCCTGACTCGCAGCTCCCCAGTTACTCTCCGAGACAGAAAAATTATGTAGGCTGGGGATGAGCAAACCGCATCCCCCACCTCGCAGGCAGCCCATAAGCCTCTCGCTGCAGCCCGGGGAGCCAGCCGGGACCCAGAAGCGAAGGCTCCGATGCAGATGTGCACAACATCTGCGGGGTGCGGGGAGCCACGGCCTTGCCCAAGACTGCCAGCTCTTGTTGGGTTTGCATCATACCTCTGGGAAAAGAGGTGTGACAAAGCGAGGGAGAAACTAGTCAAAACAAGCCATCCATCCCAACCTCTTGTGCCTTCCCCCCGGCTGAGCAATTTGAAGCAAAGCTGAGCTATGCGCCATGGCTCCTGGCACGCTGAAAGGTCGTCTTGGAGGTCCAGTGCCGTGATGCCATCAGCTTCTCCCAACTTATTTAAGTGGCCATAAAACTCAAGGGAGAAACAAAACCTTCTGCTTCGGATCCTGGAATCAAAAAAATCATTGTCCCACTGTCATATATCAACCTGCTTTTGTTTCACGTGCGTACAGACCAGCTTTCCAGTCGGAGGACTAGCTGTTGAAGTACGAAGAGTAGAAGTTAATATCCTGATTTTCTTTTTTTCAGATGAACAAGATATTACTTCCTTACAATATATTCCACCATGCAGTTTACAGAGCAAGTACTGATGATTAGAGTGTTTCATAAAACAGTCTGAACACGGGATTTTGTGAAAAACACTAGAAGTTGCTGTTTCCAACTGGGAGACAGCTCATTAAAAGGCATGAGATCGGCTTAAATTCTGCCAAGAGGGAGAAACAAGAAGGCAAAAAGATCCCAAGGTAGGCTGTTACTACTATGCATTATTTGCCTTGCTTTAAATTTAAGACATATTTAACAAAGGGGATGTTTTCAGTTACTCTTTGGAGACTTTAAAAATAAATCGACTCTGCTTTCTATAATTTTTCCTTGGGTTTAGTTGCTCAGGACTCCTGGGTTCTGCTCTGATAGCAGTCATTAAATCAGTGCATGATGCACACCAGCATCTCAATGTTTATTTACCTATCTCTAAACTTGAGATGGTCTTCCTAGTTTTTAGTGGGCATTAATTATTTGATTGTAAAGTACAGTGGGACACCTATGCCTGAAAAATGCCTCTTGTGCCATTTGATAGCCTTTTAAGTCAATTCTCCCAAGCCTCCCCAATGTGGCAGCCTCACCAGCTAAATGGAAAGGGCATCCTACATTCACTCAAGGATGTTCAGTGTACTGAACCTACCTTCCCTGCTGTATTTCTAGCTGCTGGTAACTGGCTTGTCTCACCGAGCAGTGCTCCACAGCCTTGGCCCTGTCACCGGTCCGTATAGACAGCCCTTGCTTATCAGGGAGCGGGGATACAGACACCTTCTCACAGTGGAATTCTGCATGGAGATGTTTTTTGCCTTGCAGTATGGAGGTGGTTTTTACTCTAACTTGCTCCTTGTGAGCCTGATTCATCACCTATTAAAGCAATAGGAACTTTTGCATTGACCCTAATTAGGAGGTGCAGCAGCCTTGGGCTGCTTGGGTTTGGGTCGTTAATAGGTTTTCAGAGCTTCACCAGCAATGTTGGACTATAAAATGCTGTACCTGTGTAGGGAGTTTCTGGCCATCAGCCTGGGATGACAGAGAAGAGAGGAGTTTTGCTTAAATTATGCTTTGAAAGGTCACTGAGATAAGAGGAAATACCTGCAATCTTGAATTAAATGTTCTCCATGCTCACTGGCTGAAGATCATATACATTTATGATCATAATATATAGATATACCTAACTATTCCCTTAGCAGTGTTAAATTTTATAGCTGTTGTTTTACAAAACCTGCTGTTCAAAGGAGTCTGAGATTATTAAGTCAGGAGTTTAAGGACAGCTTTTCTCAGGAAAAAACCCAAACCCAGCAACACAGGCAAATGTACTGCAGAAAACCAGAAACAATTAAGACAGGTCTTAAGAAAGATTAATTCAATGTAATTGCCTTGTCAGAAAGAAGAAGGGAATGTCATGTTCATGTTGTTTTCTCTTTGCCTAAATCAAGAAATGGAATTAAGTGAAACTGATGAAATCACAGCTCCAGTTTGGCCTTGATCTGGCGGCTGTGCCAGACAGTGACAGCTGTAATCTCTGCCATGCATATGGCCATGGCACAGCGCAGGGATTGCCGCCGGCAGCTCCAAGGAGCCCTGTATTACAGCTCTCTCCAAAGAAAATGCCTTCGTTTTCCCTCTTGTCCCTTTCTTTCTTCTCCATTTTGTATACACTAAGCACTTTGCATGGGAGTGTTATATTCTATAATGTGATAGAAAATACGCACAGATATTTACAGTAAATACACACAGTATATGGCAGTTTTATTTGCTGATTGCCTGAATTCACCCACTAGTTAAAATAAAGTCCATATTAAATGGAAGGGCAAAAGATGCTTTCTGAACACCATTGTCCTCCCAAATTCAAGGCAGAAACGAACTAATCGTGGAGAGAGGAGGGCAAGGAGGTGGTCTCAGCAGCCAAGGGGACAAAGCGGTATTTTGTGCGGTGGAGGTGAACAGAGGCCCGCAAGATGTGGGAGCATGGTCTGGGGAATTCTGCACAGCCAGAAGTCATTATTAGGAAGCAAATAATAACTGATGAGACACTTAATCAAAGACAGTGGAGAGTGGAATAGGATAAAATTGTTGATGATCACTCAACAGAAACCATGAACTAGTCAAGTCTGCTTTCAAAATTGCAATCTGCCTGCCCAAGAAAGACAGGCGATATTTGTTGGGAAGTTCACTCTAAGAGAAAGGAGACCAACATCCTGCCCAAGGCAAACAGAGACCACAGGAGTAGTGCTCTTCCTCTCCTGGGGCTGAGCCTCGTGCTGTAACTCGGATCATACAGCCTTCCAAACTTAACAGGCTATTCATTTGTAATGGTGCACACCAATATTAGCATCACAGCCTCACATGACACTTCAGAAATTTTAGGACTTCGGTAGAATTTGGAGGCTACTGAATGAAAATAATTTCTGAATTAGGAACAGGAGCGTGGCCAGCCAATGGCTCTGGAAGCAATGCACACCCCGCAAGTGTGATGTGGAGCAAGGGATTCAGTTCTGATGCTCCAACTTGTATGTAGACAGAAACCTGTGCAGTCAGGGCAGCCTCATTGCAGCAGCAGAAGGACCTGTCCTCAAAGGAAGTAAACCTGACCGAATCATTCAGGAGGGCAACATGGTGACAACTAGTGGGAAAGAAGAAGAACGAAATAAGCATTGGTTTAGCACAAAATCGTGCCTGAAGACAAATTTAATCAAGACACCAAAGACATGACAAGAAGAATGTCCTTAGTTTCCTACACATCAGCTCTTGATGACTGGGTAATAAATAAGATTTGGGATTTCTCGAATAGCCCAGCCTGTTTAGCTTAATAAAGAGAGAGTGATAATTAGATCATAGGCTGTAAATATCTATCTACATGGGAACAGAAATCTGATAAGCGAGGGCTATTCCAGCTACCAAAGAAAAAAGTCCAGTTGACTAGCTGAAGCTATAAACTCAAACTAAAAATGACAAAATCTGAAAAGTGAGGCTAGATAGCCATTACCAACCTGTACTAATGTTGGATTTCCCATTTCTGGCAATCCATTAGAAAGCTGTAGCAATGGTTATGGTGGATTTCTTACTTCTGACAATCTTAAAATTGAAAAAACAAAAGCTGTGTTTGGGGGGGGGGGGTGAGTGGGTTTTTCTCCAGAAGGCATGGTTCTAATAAGATTTTTGGGAAGGTGGATTGTGTTGTGGAGATGCTTACCCTACATAATCAAAACTCCATGTGGTTTGTAATCTGCAAATCCCTCTTTTGTGCAAATTCCTCCATTTAAGGTGCTTAGCAGGGTCTATCACAGGTTAAAGGGGTAAATTTTTGTGGGAACTGCTTGTCAAAATATTGGCAGCCCTTTACTAAGGCATCCTCATTAAATATAGCTCCTTTTGAAATCACAAACGTGTGAGAGAGACCCAGAACTATGCAGACCAGCCCTGGTAAAATTACAATGTTCTGTAGAGGTTTCTCTCAAGTATATCTAAACGGAAAGAAACTTAAATAATTCAAAAGACAAAGGGGAATGTCTGCAGTTGAAATTAACTGTCAGATCCATCGAATCTGTGAACGTAAACCTGGTATTTTACACTAAGCAAGAATTGCTCCCAAATTCCCACATGTCAGAAATAGGAAGGCTGGACTAAACAGACCATAATGTGAGTAACAAGAGAACAGATTAAATTGAACAAAGGGTGAAGGGAAGGCTAAAAGCTTGATAATTGGTGTTTTAGAAAAGGAAGAAAAGTTTCAGCAGAGACTGGCCAGTAGCTTAATCCAGTCCTAGTATAAGTGAATACATCTCTAGCGTCCTGCAGAGAGCAATGTGGATGATGCAGTCACACAGTAAGATGGACTAATAGCACTGCCCAGTCATGCAAAGTGTGAACATGCCTGGGATCTGCCTTAATTTGTAAAAAATCAGGGCAGAGATCCAATAAAAATGAGAAGTTTTCTGCCCCTATTCTCCCTCCCCATCCAAGGCACGAAGAAGCACGTTGCTACAGAGTCTGGAGCCCAAGGGTTTGGGCAAACATGCATGACCATTGCTGGCATATGAAGTATATGTCCACATATAAGAATAGACTACCCTGTAGGACTACCAAGCCATGGAGTGCACTCCTTGGGTCATTTCTACACCTTATTTTTGCAGCTTTTCAGAATAGTACCAGAGTCTGGCCTCTTCTAACCAGTATGTATAGTCCTCTTCTTAATATGGATTTGGTCAAAAGCAAAGCGCTCTTAGTTTTTTGGGAAAGGGGTTTCATCTGAATTTTAGGGATGCTGATTCAAAATCTCAGATTGAATTCACTTTCCATGAGATTTGCTTCCAGACTTGAGGCATTATTGATTATGCAGCAAGATTCAAAATCAAATTAAATGCATTGATTTGCTCCCGGGAAAATTGTGTACAAAAGAAGAAGCTGTTTCTCTAAGTGAGTCTCCTAAAATTAAAAAAAAAAAGAAACAAAACAAACTCCCATTGCTTAATAAAAACTCTTCCTATCTGACAGCATCTTTGTCTCCTTAGAGAGAATTATTTTTAGCTTTGATTGTGAAGAATACTAGCGGAACAGCTCTAGTGTGAGTCACAGCAGGTAAGCAGCAGTGCTAAAAACGTAGCTAAGATTTTGCTAGGTTGCTGGGACGGTAGCAAAGGTGATGTTGTGTCACCTAGGAAGATAAAAATTGTGCACTTTTTACAAATTCAGACAAAAATGTGATAGCAGTCAGATTTGGAGAAGGAACATTTCCACCCATTGTATCAAACTGAAGCTCATTTTCTATCGTAGCACAGTCTGATATATTTTGGGATATTTTCTTACCATTCTTTTTTCTCCTCTCCTAGGAATGTAACAAACCAGTCAGCTTACAGCATTATACATCAGCAGCCAAGGAGAGAACAGGGAATAAGATATTTCTACCAGCTACATTTGCAAAACTCATATTAATCAAAATCAAGCACTGTGGCACTTTTAAGCAGCCATGGCTGCTGAACCCTGGAGCTTTAACTTGTCATTTAAACAGTGGGGTTACTGCTTGTGTAAGCAGTCGTGTCTGAGCTCTCCGCAATTTCGGAAAAAAAAAGGGAAGTCAGACTCCCCTTTTATTTCTCTTATTCTGTTTCAGTTAGAAAGGCTGTGTTTCCCAGGGTGAGAGCCTGGTGAGCAATACTGTCATGGTATTTGCTTTTCATTCAGCACAATTAATAGATGATTTGCAGCATTCCATGGTGCTGAGGGCGAGTTCCTCCCCACTCACCGCCCCACATCTTGCCCCAGGCACCAACCCTGTCTCTGGGAGCAGAGCACGGGTCCTGAGCCCTTAAAGCATGCTGGTGTTAGGGGTGGAGAAATACTTCCCTCGGGATATGGGAACCCCTGCCCTGGCTGCCACAAAATCCCAACTGGAAGGAGCTCTGATGGGAAAGGGGTCAACTGGAGAGGGTTCCCACTGAGGGCAAGGGACAGGGTCTTGTCTGGAGGAGACCTTGCTAGGACAGCATGCCTTTGGGACCTGAGCATAGGTATAAAGAGAAAGAAAGGTTAATCCGTGAGCGCGTGTGGGGTAGCTGGAGAAGGGAGGCTCAAAGTGGACACAGAGGAATGGGTGGATGAGGTGGGATGACGTAGCTGTGACATATAAAGAGGGAGGGGACAATGCACAGGGCTTGTGCGTACAACCAGCCTAAGCCCTTGGCATTTATCCCTCTTCTGTCCCAGCTCCTTTGGGCTGTACCCTCAGCTGGGGTAATGCAGCACACCCAAGCAGAAGGCAATTGAAATTCCTTCTGTACACCAGCAGGAACTCTCTTTTTCGCTTTAGAAAGCACGCTCCCCAGGGCCTAAATTGAACTTTAATCTACAATTGAGCAGCGCTATAGGGGCTCTGCTCTCGACTGGAGTATCTGGGAATTACTGCAATGTAAACAATAATTTCATAATATTAATGTAAGCCTGTTGTTAGATTGCAGAGTCACATATTACTGTTTAACAATCCTGGCATAAGATTGCTTATGCATAGTCTTGCAGAGGGTTTAATTGGGAGGGTTAGATAGCTATGAAGGGGTTACTCTAACATTTCCTCTGACGGTAATTTGGGTTGGACTGTCTACAAGCCAGTAGATCCATATGGAGGCTTCTGCATTAAAATTGGCTGTTATTCAAGGCTCTTCAGAGAATTTCCCTGCTTTGCTTTTTAAATATGGACACAAGAGAAAAGGCAAAATGTATCTGAAAAATTTCACTGTTGTCACTTGTGGGAGTATTTTTTCTTTCATTTTACTGTAGCTGCACACTATCTTCCTCCTTTGTAATGTAGATTTAAAATGCACAGGCTAAAAAGGGCAGAGTGTGTATTTTTATTAAGTATTACTAGTTACTGCAGACAGCTTATGATTTGGATAAATTTCCCAGGTGAAACCCTGACCTCACAGCAGTGAATAATAACTCTCCACTGACTTTGTGGGGCTGAGTGGAGGGAAAGAAATCCGTTGGTGTGGCATTGTTGGTGTGTCCTCTTTTCCAGAGATACTATTTCAACACAACCCACATTGAGCAAAAATCTAAGCAAACCTTAGCTTGACTTTTGGTCTTACACTTGAAGGTCACAAGTCTCAGTTTTGTTTAATCTGCATGCGGACCTACTTCTAAAAACAGTAAACTCTCTTCCCACAGGCTCCTCTGATGTCTTATCTCTGATGTCCAGGAAACGAGCCTCCCCACTACTATCATACTGCTATGTTAAGAAGGTTTGGTAAGATATTGAGAATGAAAACCATACATGACTTTGTTAATTAAAAAAAAAGACCTTGCACCGTGTCTATAAATAAAAAAAAAACCAAGAAGGTAGCATAGGTCATCCTCATGCCAAGAGATACTGAAGGGCTGTGGAAATCAGAGGTCTCCAGGCACCAAAGCTATCACACCGTAAAAGTGATGGATGTCAGGATTATGTACATTGACTTTTTGCTTACCTATTATGATGACTTTCTGTTGTTACCTATCACGGTGTTGCAGATATTCCCGAATTTGAGTAACAAACTAGAAATTCATGCTGAACTGCAAGCACTGCAGCAGTAGTCAGTAAGATTCTTCTTCCACACTTTGCCTGTTTTACATTAAAGTCATTTTGCATTGAAGTAATTTCTGTGGCAGGTTAATTACCTTTTTTCTTTTTCTAATGAGTTACTTCAACTAGCTTGGTAAATTATTTGTGCACGTTCCAAATTCTGCTTATTTACAGCACTGAACAGACAACTCCATAAATGTCTAACTTAATTTTGTGGTGAGTTATGGGTGGTGGAGGGCACCAAAAGTTGTCCTTCATTAGCCTCAACTCAAAAGCTGTGACAGTGATTGCTGTAAGGCTATAAAGGTTGAGCAGGATGTCATAAAAACACAACAGTGGCAATAAGAAATGTAAGTATTTTTGATACCTGGAGACCAGATAGTCTGTGCAGGCACTGTATTGTGTTATATACATTTGTAATATTTCTGCCTGTGCATCCTGTTGGCTGCAGGAAACTGAAGGCTACAGAAAACTTGACTTTAACTCTCAGCAGGTCACTCCTCCCCAAAACCGAAGCATTAATTTGTACTGCTAATAGTTAATAAACAACTCTTTGAAGAAAACAAGTATTAACAGTTGAAATGTTTGAGTGGGGGCCAGGTAACAACCCACAGCAACGCTCTCAGTCTTTGCAAAGAACCTGCCCATTTACCATGTTAAAAATATGTGAATGCCTCATTTCTTATGCTCTTTCCCTAAGTATCTGCTGTTGTCCAGAGCTGGAGACAGGGTATTAGGCTAGGCAGACCTTTGCTCTGACTCACATACATGTGCTTACACACAAGCACCAAAGGTACACAAACCATTCCTCTCTGCTTCCCGCTTGCGCATCCCTCGCTCCCTTCCCACCTTGTTTACAACCCCCTTGCCCGCACTCGCCCTTTCCCCCCAAGTATACACGTCTCTGATGGAGTAAACTGTTAACTGTGGTCAGAAAATTGTCTTTCGAGAGGTCTTCCCATCCAGGAAGGGGGCAGCTAGACCAGGATCTTACAGCCAACAGTGAGCAGGACGTCAAGGAACTTGACGAGATACAAAGCTGACCAGAATTCAGGCGGAATAATCCCGAGAGTCCATGCATGCTACATGATGGGTGGATAAAAGCTACGACAGGGACCACCTCAGGGGGAGTCTGGGGGAACGAGGGATGGCCGGAGCAGGAGCCAGGCCAGCGCTCCAGCACGCCGGGGCAGTCACCCCGACTGGCACTGGAGCAAACAGCCTAAAAGCAAAACTCCCAGGCAAAACTCAGAAACCACACTGTACACTGATCGCCTGGACAAGGCTTGACAGAGGAGCTCGTTTCCCACCAGCTCTGAGGGCAAGTTTGTCGTCTGTAGAGGGAAAAGGGGTGGGAGGCTGGTAACAGCCCTCTAAGCCCAGCCCTGCTCTCCCAGCCCAGCAGGCCCCCTGGAGAAGAGCCATTCCAACACCATTAGCCATCCCAGATAGCGCCATTAGCTACCTGGGCAGTGACAAATTCTCCTGCCACCCACCCTCTGCTCTAAATATAAAGCTGGTCATATCACTTTCACCATATTCTATTTCAGCAGAACTTTGACAAGGGGAACCAACTTTTCTGTGGCTATCACTGGATAGTCCCTGCCCCACATGCAAAGGGGGCAGAGGAATCCAGCTCCCCACTTACCTTGACCTTCCCTGCAGCCACTGAGCGGGAGGAGCGTTTCTCCTCAGAGCATGTAGCTTAAACCATGGAGAGGTTTGCAAACAGGAATTTTGGCAACACCAATCCAACAGCCCCTGCTGAAGGTAGAAGTGCCTTCAGTACAGAGGAGACAACTCTGCTGCTCTCTGGCCTGGCCAGAATAGCAGCAGAGAGAGTGAGTATCCAGAGGGCAAAGCTGAGGATTGCCTTCTACAGAGGCAGCAGGGTTTTGACTGTGTCTAGTCACATCTTCTCTGAGGAGCCAAAGGAAAAAAAATCACAGTGTTTATGCTTTGCCCATTCATCAGTTGTAAAGGGCAATGTGAGCTGAATAGCTAGGAAGACTGGAAAGAAGACCAGGAAAAAAATTGATATCATTTGTGCTTGTCAAAAAAAGCCAGAATCTCATTGCTCCCTTCTTTTGTGATAGGTGTTAGCGGTGGATCTATAGCCACACTGTCCTGCACAAGCTTCTGAAAGTCAGTCTCTTTTTGCTAATGTAGCAAGTCTCCTAAGAAAGACAAAAATGCAGCAACTTGTATCTAGCTCCAAACCTGTTACCCTACTGCAAGCAGGACAAGCATTACTCTGCAAGAGCTAGAATGGTGCCTCTGCACATGTAGACAAAACTCAGCAATGTTAAAGACCAAATACCTCAATTTTGCTGTGCCTCTGAGTCATAATCCTTAATGAGGTACAGGCTGTGTAGCTGCAGCTCCCTGAGCTGACATTAAGAAAAATAAACATTGCTCTGTGAGAAGCAGAGCTGAGGAAGCTTGATTTTCTATGGTCTTGAATCCTATAACCTTACTCTCTGCTCTTCACAGAATGTCCCCTTCTTCCTTCCTTATGTCCCCGGCAATTCACCCTTTCCCTCTTATTTCTCCAGTCCCCCTCACATCTACTAATCACTGCACCCCATGGTTGTGCACACCCCACCTCCAACCTCTTCCCACATGCCCAGGTACCATCTAAGTCAGAGGCAGTTTCTGTTGTGGCCAGTCCCAAGCTACAGGAGTGCTGACCGCTTTGGCAGGATGCATCTGCTGACCGACCGCTCCACAGGTCAAACAAAACCAGTGGCTGCCAGTATAGACTGCAATCTTTCCCAAAGTGGGGCACACATGGGAAATTCAGTATCTCCGTGTCTTCAACTGATGTTTCAAATTTGGGTGAAACTGGGCAGTCTTGAGGGGGGAAGTGACAGCCCGTCTGATCTCATGAGCTTTAGGAGACCTGTCCAGAAAGCACAAGAGGTTTTGCAGTTGTGATCATGCAATTGCATGATGCCAAGGCTGAAGTCTGCATAACATTATCTAGCCAATCTCTCTGGCTTTCTTTTGCCTGCCTTCTTTAAAGCTTCTGTATCCATATCAAAAACCCCAGACCTCTGAGGCCGTGGTTGCACTGTCACTAGCAGCCCTGCTTTAAGCTGGTTTAGTACTCCCCGGTAGCATGGTGCCAATCCACCTCTTGTAATGTCCGTTCTTTTGTAAGAGCCCCTCAAGCAGGGCTGAGTCAAGCGTCTGTGCAGTCGTGTGAGGGATCGAACCTGGAAGCTGATCTGACTGCAGGAAAAAAAAAAAGGCAAAATGGGGTAGGCACAAGTGACCCGGGAGCAGCACAGTTCGTGGCAGTAATTGCTTAAGCCAGCACCACTGCCAAGGAGTTGTCCGTCAAATATGCCCTGAATGTAGGAAGGGACCCAATCCTCAGAGCTCAGGGAGGTAAAAGCCAACCTAATACTGGCATTGGTCATTTGCCCAAAATAAGAAAGGATGAGCTGTAAGTATCCCTGCCCTCTTGCAAGTCCCTTGGCTGTGAGAGGCAGGGGGCAAAGCAGCACGATGCAGAAGCAGCTGGCTGAGCCCATCTGCCCCCTCTGTGTGCCATGATAGCAAAGGGAAAGAAACAACAACAACGCATCTCAGTGGCTGAATAGATATATGAAAATTCAGCATGTTAGCTATTCTAATCCAAACCGTGTATCCCTTAGGGGAGAAGAAAAGTGCCTGCATTCCTGCCTGTTTTTCCACCCAGGGTTTTGTGCACAGAGGCAAGCAAGCCAGCAACAAGACACTGCAGAGCCTTCATCAGCGTTGTGTTGTGCCCAAGCTAATAAGCCTGACTGAGAGACTGAGCTTGACCTTAGGCTCATTGCTGCAGCTCAGAGCATGAGTGAACTCAGCTCACATCAGTCTGCAAAAAAGGCTGTATGGACACTCTCAGGTTTGAGAGCTTGACTTGCAGAGCAGCTGCAATTACTGCTTAAAACGGAGGTGATTATCCTCAACCAGGTGAAAAAAAAGAAACCAATGAACCAACAAACAATCCTACAAAAAGCCCAGGGACTTCTTAAAACATCTACTGGGAAGTAGTGAGGAAACCAAATGCACACAGCATGTCCAACACCAAACAAAAGTTACTCCTCTGTGGAGGTTTGTAAATCTGCTCTGAATGAAGTATGAATGGAAATGAGTGTGTGAAAGCACCAGAGAAAACAGCAAAACAAAGGTTAAAAGATTACCCTCTACCAAGGACAAACTGACAGCAAAAATATACTAACGAAGCTGTTCTTTATGCCAAGACCAAAAGGCCTGCACTCAGGTAAAACCACAGCTGGGACGGTTCATCCACAGCAGATCCCACAGGAGGAAGGCAACAAATGTACAGGACATTGAATGGGCCATTCCTCTTGGTGGTACCTCTAAAATTCCCCAAACGTGGAAGCACAGACAAAGCACGTGCCAACATTCATGGAGGAATAAGCAAAATTCTGAGGCAAAAGGGTCATACTGTAACGGTTGGCTTCTAACAGGTATAAAAAGCCTGTCCAAACCCAGTTTGCCATCACCAGTGAAGAGGAACTGCTAGCCTCTGTCTCTTGTTCTCCACGTTACACACAAGTGGTCCTTGGCCAGACCGCTTGAGCACACGCATCTACCTCGCTGTGCACGACTGTAACCAAGTGTGAGTGTAGTGGGTGAAATCTGGCCAAGAATAAGTGAGCGAAATCAGTTTTGTTTAGTATTAAATCCCTTACCTTTCCCTAAGACCTCATTCTGAGGTCTGCACTGGTTTCCTACACCTGAAAGCGTAGAGACAAATAAATAAAAAGGTTCATAACTCTCAGACGTGATCTAGTCACCAGTTAGTCCCCTTGCTCATAGTTTTATGCTTTCCTAAATGATTACACTTACCAGCTGATTTTTATATTAGCACTTATCTTTATCTATATCTGGAGTATCTGAAGAGGTGGAAAGGGTTTAAAAGTGGAAAGGATTTAAAAGTTGGCAGCTTTCTAAGTCCATCTCTTTCATCTCCCAGGTCCTGTCTTCCTCTTCCTTCTGCTCCTTTAGTGGAAGGGGTGAGCCATGTCCCATGTTCCTGATTCTCCTCCCTAATCTCAGTTATAGACCACTGTGTCTGGGAACTGTCACAGCAATGAGGTAAATGATACTTTTCTCCTAACAGTTTCCCATTTCTGCCTTCATCTGGTGACAGCAGTGAAAAATGGAGCTGCAAGAAGCCAGATTTCCATCAAGATGACTGAAGCGTCAGGCTGTGACCTGTCATATCCCTCTGAAACCTTCCTTTAATTGCGTTTCAAAACAAGCACTTCCTGCAGAGTCCCTTCTTATGTTCAGTGCCTACTCCGTTTTGACCTGAGCCTTCCTAATGCTTAATGTAATCTGCAATATCCTGTGATAGTTATATACAAGACACGAACCCCATTTCTTGGGTTATCGGTCATTTTTCTCCACTTAACAGGTATGGAGTAATCCTAGATCCAGTGGCTCTTCCCTGTTCTGCAGGAAGTTGAGATTCAGGGTCATTAGAGAACAACTACTGTCTTGCTGGGCATCTTGCCATCTTCTAATGCGAGGCATGAAAGGGCTTTTACCACGAAGCGGTTAAAGCAGAGACGTGACCTAGCTGGAGGGGGACAAAGGCATTTAGCACGGGTCAGAACTGAGACAAAGTAGGAGATGTCCCCACCTGGGACCCACTGTGCTGTGCCCAGCTGCTCACCAGAGTGACCCAGAGCTCCCCGGGCTCTCCGCTGCTCTTCCCCTCTCCCCTCGCACCTTAGGGCAATCCAGAATTAACCTCTTTTTGAAAGAACTGTCCTGGCTCCCAGTTCCTCCCTGTCCTCTTGAAGACCTCCATGACCAGTGAGACCCTGCAGTTTCCCACCCTCTTACCTGTAAACCCAAGCTAAGGGTTTTTCTTGCTGCCCAGTGGAGTACAATAGCGAGAAGCCGAGACAAAGTCTAGGCAGAAAATCACCTATGTGAATCCTTATTTGTATGCCTGCTGGGGGATTTTAAGCTTTATATCCGTGCTGCAGCATCTTGTAAATAAAAATAGTTGGAGCAGGGAAAAAGCCTCTTGATCCGATCCCACCTTTTTCACAGACTTGCTTTGTGACTGTGTATACTTGAACCCATCAGGGCTCCCCTTTACCTATTGGTAAGAAGAAACAAATAATACATGCGCTATTTGGTTTGCAACCAGCATGAGCTTGCAGAAATGTGAGCAGTCTGGTTAAGGAAAAGGCTACGTAAGTGCAAACTTACAGTTCACAGTAGTCAGCGAGAATAGTTTTATGGCTGTACTTGCCAGGTGCCTTGTAGAAACAAGTTCTGGCTTTGAAAATTGCTGTCTCTGCTCAGGAAAAGTGGAGTATTTCTACCACAACAATGATAGGCCTTCCAGAAAGAATGGCAACTTCTACATTTCATATTAAATATTTATGTATGCATGATAGTACATCACTTCAGAAGAAAATGTTGATATGGACTTTTAAATAAGGGTACAGCCAGGGCTCAACTTGGCCAAGGCATTAAAGCTAATGCCTCCACAAGCTGAAGGCAGTTCTACCTACTGTTATCTGAACCTATGTAAATTATGGAACAGTTCAGCTATACAATAGTGTTACAGAGTTCTCATAAGCCATATTACCACTCTGGACCACGCAGTCATCTGTGGTAGCTATTGTACTTCTGGCTAAACAGATCTTTTTCCCTCCCATATTATTCACGTTATACGGAAGGAAAAAAATAACTTTGCACTTCGCTAACAATTTTCAGAAGGTGAGAACTCCTCTGAGCCACAAAAGACAGAATCATGTTTTCAGCACTCACTTTTCTGGAATAATAGGATGGATATATTATTTCTTGCAACTGTTTTACACCATGTGTTAGCAAACCCACACAAGAGGAAGTTGCTTCTTCAAAATACCAGAGACATGATGTAGGCTTGCTGATACGACGAGAGACATGTCTTCTATGTGTGAGGGGCTGGGGTTTGTTTCTTGTTTTTTAACTGCCAAGTAACATTTGGATGCTAAATGGGAGAGGTCTGGACAGAGTATTTTCTGCATCTGCGCTGTCGGTAGCTTTGCTGTTGTAGAAATCACAGCTTTTCTGCAGCAAATCTATACAACAGAGGAACAGAGGGTCAGTGACTTAGAAGAGCCAGCACACAAACATGCTCTGTCTCATTCCTCTGCATGTGCTGCAAAGAGCAACAGGCTATCCCACATAACTTTGCAACCCAAATAAGTTTTCTCTCACTGGACACTCACACCAGTGTTGCTCAATGTTTTTTAATTAAAAGGCTTTTTTGCTCTTTGGGAAGAAAAAAACCAAACCCAAGTACCTGGACAGGATCACTACAAGGACTTTCATTTCCAGAAAAACTAAAATGCGCCTATTTCCCTTTCCCCCGCTTCTTTTTTCCACTTACTGCAATGCATCGCTGTGAGCATGTTTTATTTTACTTAAAATTAACCCAACCCTTTCAATTATTTTTTTGTACCACAATGACACATTTTAACACCAACCAGTGGCCTGGTCTGAAACCACTAATTTATACAATTTGGCCATTTCACAGTTTGGACATTAAGACTATTAGAATATTGCTCAGAAAGAATCTCTGCAAGCCTCACACTTCTCTGAAGAAAATGAGTACTTGGCTGCCCCAGCTCTCATCAGCATCACAGCAAACTTTCCCTTAGACCAGCTGGGTTTCATGTGTGATCAGTTGAACTGCCACCTCAGTCTTCTCTTACCACAGAAAAATCACTATTCTTTGGATAATTATATTCTCTGTAGAGAAGATAAGTGTGTTTTCAGGTAAGAAAAATTAAGAGGGAACCATTACATAATCTCAGAGTGTTTTCTCCATTAAAGATAATTTTGTCTTCTTTACAATGCACCAGGAATTAATTAAAGCTTAGAAAATTAGCATCTTTGGCATGGGGCAGGGGGACTAGTCTTATCATTTAGATTTTAAAAAAAAACAAGAGAGCAGAGGCAAATCATAAATGGTATTGCTGCCTATTACGGAAAACTAGAGCCATTTCTGGAAGCCTCAAGATCCTGCTGAGCTGGATAATGCCAAGCAACAGAGATATCAGGCAGGAACTTTCAGACCCAGCAGGGTCGGTCGCTCTGCTGTCCCATATAGTCAGGTGGGCGAAATGCTAGGACTGCTTTCTGCTCTGGAAAAGGAAAAAGCTGTGTTATCACATTTGCCAACATGTGAATGCAAACCATAAAACTCCATTACAGTAAGTGGTCTTCCAGAGTGATGATGGCCTCTGTGGTGTGCATCCTGTTCTGACAGCTATTTATTCTCCAGAGCTGTCTCAAAACTGATGAAAAGAAGTAAAACGTGAAACAATGGTAAAATGTTTCTGCAGAGCTTTAAGACCCTTGCATAAAGGATTCCTGAAGCACAATGCCCTCAAAACCAATGGCTCTCAGAAGAAATCCTTCTAGCCTTCTAAAATCACTTCTGTGGGAGAAGGGAAGAAAGACAGACAGATTTAAAATATCCTTGAATGGAAATTCTGCCAGCCCTCAGCTAGGATCCAAGAGCAAAACCACGTGAATGAGATTCTAATGGGACTTAGGTACCCAAACGTGAGAGTCACCTGTGACCGCAGGACTTACCTTCCACAGTCCCACCTCACTTTTGCCCCCCTGCCAGGCACAGAACCTTTCTCTTTTCTGGGTGTACCAGAGTGACAGAGAGATCCGTTCCGGGTAGATTTGTAGGAATTCTTAGGATGGACCCCTAGGAATTACTAGGAATTAGGAAAGCATCTCAATTCTCCCTTCAAGCCAGCCCATTGCCTCGTCCCAGCTGGTCACTGCCTGCCCTGGCAACTCTCATTCAGCTCCAAAGCTGCAGTTTTCTATCTAACGCAGCAGCATCGTACCCTGCAGCACTCCAGGGAGGTCTGCTGCCTTTCCCTTGGCTGGGGAAAACAGCCATCCTCCCAAGACGGCTGTCAGGGTAGTGTGCTATCATATAACTCTGATGAAGGAGTGTTAAGCTTTGCTATAATACCGTTATGTCTCTCATCATACTTATCGTTAAAGCAAACCAAACCACCTAAAGTCTTGTGCGCCGTAAGGTCAGCTCAATAGCTCCTTTCTTTTTGTTTTGTCTTTGCCCTGAGGCAGGATGTTCAGAGTTTGTGTGCCATTTCTTCACCCACCTCAGTCACCACCATTCCCAACATTTCTTGGAAATAAGAATGCTGAGCAACTTCTAATTTGCTTTCATCTGAGGAGTGATAGTCTTCTGCTCTCATTCCCTCTAGTCACCCTGCTTTTTCCTTATTTGTTTTCCTCACTGGTTCTGCTGAGAACAAAAGCAAAATATTCATTACATTTTGGTGACAAACTGGCTGTATTTATTTCCATCTTGTCCTCACCATGTGGCAGCCCCATTTCTTCATTTTCCTGACGTCTGAAGTTTTTTATATTGTTTTTGCTGGGTTTTGTTTGTTTCATTTTTTACTATTTCTATTAATATCTTTTGCAACATCTGTCTCAGCTTGGTTCTTGGCAATTTTTACTTTCTTCCTGCACTTCGTTAATCTCAAGACATCCGTCTTGCCGTAGGCTGTCCGTTTACTCTTAATGTCTATCCTGTGGCTGTTATTCTCCTCTGATGACCTTAGCCATTTCCTAAACATCTTTCCTCATTTACTCAGATCCAAACTCCGCATTGTCATTAAATCAAAGATGCAAAAACTTTCGGAGCCCATTCTGCCATTAAGCTTTTAAGCACACCACAACGTCACAAAGATTGGCCCTTTAAAATCAAAAGCATTGTCTATATGCCTGCTATTCCTTTCATTTAATTTGAAGAAATCATTTGATGCAAAGTTAATTTCTAAAACCAATGCATTATAATATTCTTATTTTTTTACCAAATCAAAACTTCAATGTATCCACAGATTTAATTTGTTCACTGGCTTTGTGGGAAAGAATAGGTTGATTTTCACTTCCCAGAATATCTGGATGGCACTATAATAACCAGCGTGTACCTTAACCTGGCAGGGTAGCAACAGTTCTCAGAAGTATTAATGCAGACAATGCTAGAGAGACGATTCGCTGCATCCAGGTCTAAACCTGATGGTAATTATTCTTTGGGTCTTCTCTAGTGAAGCCCCCTCTAGTGAAGCGGGGTTGGCTCTCTGGTGGGATGTCCCATCCTGACACAGGTGACAGTCCCAGCCTTGCTTCAGGACACACTTAACTCAGCAGAGAGAGCAGGGTAGCAAAGCCCTGTAATGGCCACAGATTCATGCAGCTTCACCAGACATATGTCAGGAGAGCCTGCAAAATGGAAAGAGGGATTGGAGGAATAGGATGAGAAAGATGGATTGAATGCTGACTCGTGAGATTAGTGAAACCTTTCTTCTTGGTCAAGGAAATCCACTGCTCCCCTGCAACAGGTTGAAGCCAATATCCTCTGCTACTCGGGATGCAGGACACCACCCTAGCCATAACACCTTGCTCTTCTTGGGCATCTCCAAAGGGGGCCCTCCCCAAAATTCAGCTAACCACAGGATTGTCAGATGATTTTGCTCGTTTTTTACAGATGGCAAAGTGAATTTATGTAATTGGGATCCACAGTGTCCTGTAGGAAACAAGGTTTTCATCCCTATGGACGTATGTATGCTGCACATTTCAGTGTGGTATAGATGTACACAACCTATTTTTACACTAGATAACATGCCCAGTCACAGCACAGAGACTTGCACGGGCTGGTATACCCTGCTTTCCACAAGAAGTTAGCTTGTGATGCGCTCTGTGCCTCCAGGGTGTTAGATGTCTTCTGGCATGAGCTGCTTGGGTATGACCAGATCACAGTGCAGTGGGCAGCAAAGACTCACTAGCTGAATCGTTTGCTCCCCCTCTCTTTTCTTCTTTCTCTGTCCCTTTCTGTGAACTATCAATGAAAAGTGACACACACACACACACACAGACAGTCCTTGCAGAGGAACAGACTTTGCAAACGCAGGTCCCCCAGCATCAGCTGGAACATCTACTCCAAAATACTTAAAGCAACAGTTTTGTTAAGTATGTAATAAAGCAAAAGTGTTAGGGATAAATGTTGTTACAAAGCCAATAAGCATCCTCGTCACCTGCTCAGTATCATTCCCTCTGCAGCATATGACACCTCACCCATTTGCTTCTGCCCAGTTTTGAATTTATATGTATCCAGACAGTCAGTGAAGCACAAAGTTTAGCTTTGGAGCAAAATCATGAGTTTAGACCCAGAATTTTTAATAAAGTTTCAGTGGCAAGAGGAAGAGCTCAAGCCCTGAATTCAGGATTCAGAACAGCGTTTGGCTCTGGCCAAGGCATGAGACAGGGTTGGATTGTTGCTGTTCTTGTCCTCAACCAACTTGCAAGTCAGTCCAACCTCACTGTTGTTCAGGATTCCTGATCAATTTGCATGTGTCTCACTATTTTATTTCAAAAGTCTCAGTACTGAACACAAAAATCCTAATTTAGGGATGTGGGAAATGACATATAGACAGATTAAGTGACTGTTTCTGCCACGGTTGCACTGTGTGGCCTTGAACAGGGCTGTGTGTCAACCTCTTCAAAAATCTCCATTTTCTTTACACGACTATGCTTCATCCCTTCCAACTATGGAAATCTTCATCTGATTTCAGGAGACTGAAGCAGCACACATAAAATGTTACTGAGTGGAAAAAAACCTGCAGCATGAAAAAAACCCAAACTACCAAAAAAGAAACTAATTTCCTGACTACACAAGGTAGCAGCTAATGACCACAAATGCCATCAGACACTCTGCTTTACACATTACTTCAGATTAGCGTTCTTGCTTAATAAGAGTTGTAAACCACTGAACCTTAACAATCAAAATGATCTCCTATTCTGGGAACAATCATCAGCAAATATTTAAATGGAAGTACTTTGGGCAGTTAGAGTCTCTTCCTTAGAAAATGTGTTCTCTCCTTAGTGGGCAGAAACTGCACTGAAAATACACAGGCAAAGCAGTGGTAACAGCTGAAAGCTGCAGCATCACCAACCCTGTGAATCACGATTTTGTGGTAGTCACAGGGCTCTGCACAACTCAACAGTCCCAGCTAAAGCACCACTGAATTACAAGAGGAGAAAAAAGACCTCTTTTTTTTCGTGGTCCTGCTAGGAATGATGGGGTAAGGTCCATTTGGCTGAGATACTCTCCGAGCACACCGACATGTGGGGCTGCTCGTACTTGTTTGGAGCAAAGGGCTGACTAACTAGTTTACATCTCTGGGAAGGGCCAGCAGCAAGACACTGTATCCAAGTGATTTGGCAGCTACCAAATACAGGCAGAGCAAGTAAACACTCCTTATTCACTTCCTCCGTGGTGTGTTTGATTTTACATACCCCTGTCATATCTTTTCTCTCTCTAGCTGACTCTATTGGACTGAACTGTCCCCGGCTTTGTCATTTCTACTCACACAGCAATCGCTCCACAGCTCTCACCAGCCCTGTCACCTTTTTCTCTGTCTTTTCTGGTTCTTCTTACGTCTTTCCTGTGATGACATGAGCAGGGCAACATGAATTTTTCAAGATGATAGCGCACCGTGGGTCTACAGAATGGCAAAACATCTAACTTTATTCCCTCATTTCTTTCCTGCTGTTTTTTAATTATCCATTTACTTTTTTGACAGCTGCTGTGGGTTTAGCTGAAACTTTCCTGAACACCAAGATAGTTTTCCTCAGTGGTCATTCTTCAGGGCCCACTACGGTGCATGTAAATTTAGGTGCACTAAAATTAAATCTGCTCCTCTGCATTTGATAACATCAACTGTCATTCTCTATTTTATTCTCAAGCTATTCAGTACCATGAGATCTTTCTGCAACTCTTCACAATCAGTTTTGGTTTTGATTAGTCCAAGTCACTGAATGTGGTAGGCAAATTTTGTCACCTCCAATGAAAATAATTTTTCAGGCCACTCATGAGTATATTGAGCTGCCCTGTGGCCACAACACATCCCTGTATGACCTTGAGTGGTGACCTTGCCCTGTTGTGCAGACTGACAGGTATCCTGCCCTTAGTTTCTTGTCTTTAAACTAGTTGCTAATCCATAAGACGACCTTCACCCTTATGACAACTTGATTTATTTCAGGAAGAGACTTCACCAGAACCTTTGAGGAATCCAAGTACACTGTGTCTACTGCATCAGCTTCATCTACGTGCATGCTGATTCTCACAAAAAAACCTAACAACAGATTTATGAGCCATGGTTTCCAAGCTGTGCTGACTCTTCTCCATTATTTTGTATTTCTCCATATGTCTACTAATTCTCTTTTTTATAATGCTTCTCACAAATCCCCCTCAAATGAAAATCAGATTTATGAGTATGTAGTTCCTTGGGTTCTTCTAGGGACCTTTTCAGGAGTGGGTGTCACATGTCCCACTTCCTCTACCTTGAGGCTAATTTAAGCAAAGCCAATTTAAGCAGTGGGTTATTCGCCACAGTTAATAGTTTGGCAATTTCATATCAGAGCTGCTCTGAAACTCCTGCGTGAGTGCCATCTGGTCCTGTTGATCTGTTGTTATCCATTTTATTGGTTTGTTTTAAAAAGGCTTTTAATGTCACTTCAGTTTGAGACCTTTCGTCAGACTTGCCCAATTAAAGTTTTCAATATGGCAACTCCGCTGAACTCCTAAATTGGAGCAACCACCAATGCAAATAATCTGCTTGGCTTTCCTGCTATTGCTTTGCCTTTCTTTTCCACTTTGATCATTTATCAGCTATACTAAGTTTCTGCCAGCGACCTTCTGTTTCTGGCGTGTTTGAAAATTTTCTTATTATTAGTTACATGCCTTTAGTATGCTGCTACCAAGAACCTTTTTGTTACCTATTGCTTTGTTACAGTTTTACATTTCCTTTCCCAGAACATATATTCTCTTCTATTTTTCTCCTTTGTACTTCCCCTCTATTCTGCAAGATATCTTTTTTCTTCTAGTTTCCTTTTGTGCTGTTTACCTGTGCCAACCCTGAAAGTCTTTTTTCAACACATAATATTTCCCTAGTCTGAATTTTCAGTATGATGTCTTTAAATGTGTCCATGACACTTGCAAGCATTTTACTTTTTTAACTGCACTGTTAATTTCTAAAAAGTTTTCTCATTTGTACATTTTTGTCCTTACTGAAGCTCTACACTGTGGTCTTTGTGGGTTTTTTCCGCTCCTGTGGACTTGCTGAATTCTGGTGCGCTGTGGTCACTGTGCTAAAATGCTTGGGTGAAACTTGTGTTCGCAGCAATGGTCTTCTCATGGCTGAGGTCAAAACCAGGTGCTCATTTTTCTCACTTGTGTTCTCTACCTAGCTGCTGCAACAAGCAGTTATTTATAGCATCTGCAAATATAATCTCTGCCTCATACTTTCTCATAACATTTACCCAGGCTACAGGACATCACCAAAACCTCCGATCTCCTGTTTTTCTGCCATTTCATGCTTTCTCATTACCCTTCCCCTTTCCCAGTCAAGGTCACCAGCCTGGTCAGGTGGCCGAGAGCGTCCCTCTGTTCGATATTCTTCCCTTTTAGGCACAGTATTTCAAACTGCAGGGATTCTCCATTACCTGTATGCCACAGATGACTTATTTACCTGGTTTGACTCCAAGCTCTTTTTAAACACAGAGCAGCACAATGTAATCTGCAATTCCTTTATCAATTGCAGCATACAACTGTGCTATCCTGTGGCTCAGCTTATTTTCCTAGTTTCTGGTATGTCCGTTGCATCAATATCATAATTTAAAAGTTCACCCATTTTAATTTTTAGCCTCTTCTCATTTAAATTTTGGACTTCTAGCCTTTATAGAAAAGCCAGCACATATCTGTTGTTGGCTTTGATTATCAAGGTTTGGGTTTTTTTAGTGATGACTGCTCCTTGCTGTCTCCCTTATTAAATTAATCAGCTTTAGCCCTATCTTTTTTTGTTGCTGTTGTTATTTTTCCCAAGTAGGGATGTAATTGAGCACTGTATATGGTCAGGAAGGATCTTCAAGTAAATCGAGAGAGCTACAGGATGTTTGCTCACTGATGTCTAAAAAAAGCTGGAGAGCATTCTGCCAGTCCCTGGCTCCTGCAGTGTGAGCTGTTACAGTTTTGTGCTATTACTTATTAATTAGTAGCACAGAACTGGGCAAAATCAGTCACGTCAAGAAGCAAACCAAGCAGGATAGCTTTTAAAATGCTCATGCTCTATCCTCAAAATGGACTACTAATGAAAAACTGCTAGCAAAGTATAGATGTATCCCCAAAGTCTGGGCTCCCAGCAGCAGAGCCTAAGAAAACCTGCAGCTGCATGACAGGGACACAGGCAGAGCCAGAGAGCTGATGGTTTGACAGGTCGTCATCCCAAACAGAAGTCACAGTGCTTGCTCTGTTGTAAAATCGCCCGGCAGTCGGGTGACCAAGAAATAAGAAGGATTATATGTCCAAGGAACCCCATTTAACACCAGAAACATGATCACACAGCACTTGCTATCCTGCCAGATCTCATTGTCCCAGGGTAAAACCATATTATTTACCCTTACATGACAAAACCTACAGATTTTAACAGATTACTTTCACTACGGCAGCAGGATCTAGTTTTGTGCACCATCTGTCGCATCTCTGCCTGTGTGTCAGCCCGCTGCAAGCCATCATTAACGCATTATCGTTATCCACCTTTCATGTAACAACAGCAGCGATGACCTTTCCACTGGCCAGAAACCCACTACGATGGGGACTGCGTAAAACCAAAATTATAATGTCAGGCTCCCCGCTCCCCCCCCCGCCAAGTTTGCAAAGTGTGGAGTGTGCAGGCCTTTTTATGGGTGTATCGCAGGCATATAACGCTGTTTAAATTATCTAGCTTGCTAGCTAGCCTTGACCAAGTTCATCGTGGGATGCAAAAGGCCCTGAGAAACTCATCGAGTGGTCAGGGTGGTTGGACCACAGGAGTGCTGCTGTGGTTATTCTGCTCCTCCGGCGGAGCAGCACCAGCGAGCTCAGAGGTGGCCTTGGTGCGGTTACATTGCCCCCACCTGAGTGCACACGTACCCCCCAGCCAGGTGATGCTCGGTGGTTGTACACAGAGAAAGGATGAGAGAGGGTCAGCAAACATCACCGACAGTCGTCTTGGCACGACTTGTTGTCAAGTTCGTTTTTGGCAGAAGAGACTTGGCAGAACATGGAATGGATTTGTACGTGTTCGCTGGGAACAGTTCCTCATTGTGAGGAGAGGTGTGGGGGGAAAACACATGAAAGGATGTGTTTTTATAAAGTACTGAGATCAAGTAAAGTCTACCAGCAAGTATCATGAAAAAAAATCCATTAAAAAACTCAAAAGGTGGCAATAAGACAGTTTTCTATGGAGAGAGAAGAAGAGCTGAAGCTGCACCTTAACACTTTTTTTGCCCTCTAGTAATGAAGCGGTTCCTCCTTCAGGCCCAGTCACTTGTGTGAGCTCCACAGCTTGAGAAATTACTGTCTTTTACAGAGTAAAAAAAAGCAGAGGAGGAAGAGGGAGGAGAGGGAAGAAATAAAGGAGCTGAGCTGAGGTCTTCTCATCCCACCCGTCCCATGATAGAAATACCTCCGTGAAGAAAAACACTCCCGGGGAGGATCCCGGCACAGAGCTCTTCTGGAGTCGTGTTGCCCACAGCGCAGTCATGGTTTCGGGTACGGAGGGACAGGCTGGACTTTTCCGTCAGCACAGAAGGAATCTGCTAAGGGACGTCCTGGAGACCTTGAGAAGCAGGACGTGCTCCAGGCTTTGGGGCTGCCCTCTCTTCCGTGGTGAAATTTCAACACCAGAGAGGGGCTGTCCCAGGTCCGGCACTGAGGGGGTGCTTAATGGTAGGAAGGTGTTTAAATTCCCTTCCCAAACCACCCTCCTCCCAAGTGCCTTGTAAAGAGACTCCTTTGCTTCCTCCTTTTTATGGCCAGACACAAGTACAGCTAATTTAGGGTCTTCCAGTTATTATTTCTCATTAGTTTTTAATTCAAGAGAAGAAGCTTACGGTCCGTTAAATGGTTTACTCGCTGCCTTGCTGAGACTCTTATCTGATTTACTGATGGGTTGTGAAGACTTTCTTATTGATTTTCCTTTGCCCTTTTATTGTATTACTCTAATACAATAGTAAAAAGATTAACTGTGATCAAGTGGCTAACACAATTAACATGCTAGCAGAGGAAAGAGAAGCCAGGCTAGAAGAAGACAAAGCAGTTTTGGAGCCAGCAAAGGAGCTGGTTGAGGCATCCTTATGGCTATTAGCATTTACTTTTGAGACTCCATCAATGACAGGGGGGAGACACCACGAAGCCTGGAAGAGGACAAAATACAAAAGAGGACAAGAAAGAAGCCAGGGACTGGCCAAAGCTTCACTTCACTTTACTGAAATGAATGATGGAAGCCTGGAAAAATGTTACAACCCTTTAAAGATACAAAAATCAGGAGGCTGATTAACACAAAAACCCAAAAATGTATATAGATTTTTAAATCTCAGAGGTCTGTATCATAGCTGTGGTGGTGGAGTGTAAACCAAATTTTCTTAATACCTGAGTGAGTCAATACTGCCGACACCAAGGGACAAGGTGACCTCACATTCACTATGTGCCTGGGGAGAGGTGGGCTCTCTGGCTGTTTCTTTATATCTGAGATGCCAATATAACAATCTCCTGTTGCTTAGTAAAGTCCTTTCCCATGCAGACCCTGCACAGAGCACACAGTCAGTCAATAAATTAATTCCCAGTTCTATTTTTTTTTTCCCATTAAAATCGCCCCAAATGCCACACAGCTCTTGTTCTGTGCAGAAGACAGACAAGGAAAAGGCAAGAGGACATCCCATTTGGGACAATGGAGACAAATCTGGGGCAATTAAAATAGACACCTTCCTCCACCTGGAACCCTAGGCAGCTAATCCATACCAGCAAAGCTGGAATCAGGGAAAAGAGAGAGAAAGAGACTTTTAGAGGGAGGCAAATAAAAAATAAAGCAACATGCTGCAATTATTAGACTATGTGACCAAATAATATTGTTTTTACTGGACTAATTAGTATTCTGATCACCACAAGTAGCAGTAAAAAAACCCCAACTCTGACGTCCCTTCCACTTCAAGCTCTGTTTAGCTATTTATAGCATCTCTGTTTTCAAGAGTGCACCAATTACAACAATTCTGCCACGGCCTTCGTATTTCAGTGAAGCCCCGAAGAAGGGAAGCCGGCCAAAACGGAGCGTCACAAATCCTGCATCTTTTGCTCTGCTTGGCCTCATTAGCGGCGGGCTTATTTCATACCGGTACTTTTCTGAAATAAAGGATGCCTTGCCCAAAACCTGCAACACAAAGGAGAAGACCTGTCCACTTTATTCTGGCTCGGACCCTGCTCTCCAGCTCTCGCTGTCTGTAGCTAAGCCCATCTGAAGGCTGCCGAGTGCAGCTGATGGGGATCACGCCAAGGCAGCTGCTCTAGAAATCTCCTTGTCTCCCCATTTCCCTGTTCACTTCTTCACACAATCCCCCCGGTGCAGCCCCAGAGATGGTGCGTGGGGCCAGGGCAGTGAGGCAGTGGTTGAAGCTTCTTTCTTAAAATAAAACTAAAGAGAGGTCTGAGAGATGGGAATTCCTTTCTTATCCATACCCCCGGGCCAAGAGTTGGAAAGTGTCTCGAGAACATAACCGAACACAGTACTGAGTTTTATGAATGACAACATGGGGTACGGCTTCATTTCATGAGCATCCTTGTTCTTCAGAGAAAAACAGCAGATATTGATTAGGGGCAGTAGCAGTTTCCAAGAAAAAACATAACTTTTACTTTTTCTGACTTTTGCATGTTTAGAACTGACTTCTGTAACTCAAAGGCAATGAACCTCGCTGTAGGACTGTGTGATTTAGGGTATATTCACTTTTCTTGTAATGTTCATTTTCACTAGGATGGAGGCGTGCACATGAACACCTACAGTCCACAGACCTACGAAAACCAGTGGCTCAGCTGCACCGTGTCCTGCATGCCTTGGAGGATAAAAAGGATTACAACAACAGTATTTTCACTATGAGGACACAGCTGTTTCTCTCCTACTTACAGTGCCCAGAGCACCCCCAAAACCTGACTGTGAGCATTGTAGTTCGTCTTCTTTTTAAAGTCAGTTTTGCGGGTAGCATCCCAGTCTTCACACCAGGAGGCCCTCCCAGGGAACCTTAGTAGAATGACAGCCTGTAAAGATCACCACAAAATATGCAGCAGCAGTTCTCCAGATGTAATATTTGGCAACAGACTTTTTTAGCATTTCAGCTCACTTCAGCCCAGAAAAATTGTATTCCTTTCACCAAATAATTGTTGATTTGATAGAGCTTCTTATGCTCACTTCATTCAGCATTTTGTGTGCTATTCATTTTAGAAAGATATTCTTCTGCTCTTGGCAGATGGAGAATCCTGTAGCCGAATAGTTCTGGATGTTATCCCAGGACTTTTTTTCTCCCTTTCTCATTCCCCTTCTTTCCTACATCTTCCCCAGATTGAAGCGGGCTTTGCACAGATTTGGAGGATTTTTGATTTCACAGTGTGTTTGAAAAATAAGAATGACTCAGGGGATACAAAACATATTAAATGAAGCGTTGACTTCAACTACAAAATTTTGAAAGCCAATGCCTTCTTATGCACCGCCTGTATTAATTTGGTTCAACCAAACCAGTTACTGGTGTTTTCTGTATTCCAGCTATTCCTACAGATGCCTTCTTATCACAATTCCCAAGAAAGAGCATAAGTAAACGTATGAATTTTCAATTATTTCCTCTCCTGCATTTCCTGAGATACCCTGTTGTCCCCCCCTCTTACCTTCACCCCTGTAACGGCTAACAAGACTACCCCTGGGCTCAGAGCTAAGCCTGCAGACAAGGGTTTGCCAGACTTCAGTTTCTAGGATGGTGTTAATACATATAAGCATAGAACATGCCGCAGATACATAGGGGCAGTGAATTAAAAACAGCTGCTGTAGTTTTAGTCTTGCTACAGTGACAATGGCTCTAACTTCTTCGTTTAATATCTTTTGCATTAGGAGCCAGCTTCTCATCTCTTGCAAAGGGACATGGCTCTAAGGCACTCAATGGAAAGAGTCTGAATTATCGCAACTAAGCAGCTATGCCTGTATTTTATGATCAGAGAAACGGCATATTCTTCAGCTATTCTCCCCCCCTCCCTTTTGTTTCTATAAATTTCCTTCTGGCAAACATTCCCTCTGCCAACATTTTTAGAGCAACTGAATATGTCACACACACACATATTACTGAATGTACCTGTGCCCATCTCAAATTTCCCCAGATCATTTCCTGAGACATTCCTTCTGAATGTTTGTATTCCACGTGCATTTTAACATTTAAAAAGAAAAAAAGTGAGAAGCTGTTTACCCATCACCTCCACATACCTCACTTAATGCCCTTCTCACTCAGTTCACTAAATATTGTCTTCAAACTTCCTAAAGATTAGGGACAAAATTTTTTTGTCCAGTTAACTGACTCTGAAAGTAACAGCTTTTGCTTTCACCTGCTGTTATAGAGAAAAGCCATGGCAAACAGGGGGGTTGGAACTAGATGATCTTTAAGGTCCCTTCCAATCCAAACCATTCTATGATTCTATGAAATCAACCCATCTAGAAAACAAATAAAACAAAACGGCGAGGAGAATGTTGCAGAAGGACAAAGAGCCAAGAAAATAGCTTTTACTTGAACACACGTGGTTTTTTAGCAATGCGTTACTGCCGTTTGGGAGCTCTGGCTGGAGGGCCGTCCCTGAGGGACTACCTCGTGCAATGCCTGTTTGACCTTCCCAGGAACACAAGCTGACACGACCAGCACCTGTAGCAGGAACCTTTTGTGGTCAGTCCCTGCATCCAGGCAGGCTGACGACCCAGCAGTGTCCGTGTAATGCCCCTCCAGTGTCTCAGTGACTTCACCCTGCCTTCTATGTCAGCTATTTCTCCAGCCCCATGAGGGGCAGTGCCACAGGCTGACCAAAGGCATTGGACTGAATCCCAGAAGCGTCCCAAAAGTTACTTTAGTGATGATCAATTATTTGCTCCTCATAGTGGTTGACCAGATCTGACTGCAAGCTGAATTTTGCCTATCATCTGGTGTGCAAGACATCACCATAATGTCGTCATTAGCTGTTAAAAATCATCCTGTGCAGATATTGAAAACCATCCTATCAGCACACATAGTACTCTCTGCAGGGGCTCTGTGATTACCACCAGAAACCTCCTCCTTCTCCCTTCCCCATCCCCCAAAATTCCTAAAGGTAAAAGATCTATCAAGTGACATGCTTTTGCAGGTTGGCACTCCCACACACCTGCGCAGTCTCCCCCATCAGAAAGAGGTTTCCTCTGAAAGGACGTTCCCCAGTGCCCCACACCCAGAATGGCCAAAGCCTCAGTCCGTGCTTTCCTTCTTCTCCTTGTTCTCTTATTTTCTCCCACAGGATAAATTCCTTTCCTTTTCCTCTATCTTGCCCACTACAAACGCACTGTCACAAAGCCACAGCAAGGGATGGCCACTGGATGTGACCGGTCCCCTGTCCTGGGCCCTCTGTGCCTTTCGGGAGTTGCACCAGGAGGTAGAAGAAAGGACAGAAGGAAAAGAAAAAAAAAGCAACAGATTCGGAAGTTACCAGTGAGCACCACCTGAGGAAGGATGGGGAAATGCAGAGAAGCATGTCACTTTTCAGAACCCTGCCTAAATGCCTACAAAAGTCAGAGAGGAGAGAGAGGACCTGGAAGGAGGGCACCACCAGGGCAAGCAATCGCTAGGCATTGTGAGGACAAAAAAATATAATACCTACGTGTTTTTCCTCTCTATTTTTAAATGTTGTATTCAGTATTCTGTTTTTTAAAAATTTTAAAAAGAGTGTGTGCTACACCGTAAGGCCATTGGCTGGCGGCGTGTGCCACTGGCTTTACGTGCCGAGGATGGCTTCAGTTGTGTCTGACTTACCAGCCACAAAAGTCACAGCAAGGAAGAGTTGTGGTGCCATAGGAAATATGTAGATCACATATGCTTCTTATAACAAGATATGGTTTACCGAGGAAGCCTATTCAGGAACCCAGCCAAAACCCGGCAGTCAAAGGTGAAGAAAAGGGGTGCATGACCTGACTCCCCGTGCACAGCCGCAGCGTGCTGGCACAGAACAGAGAGAACAATTCATTCGTTTACAGAAAGCCAGTGTGGGTCCAAGACTGGGGAAGGGATGTGCAGAAAATAACTTGCGGCTATTTTAAACTTAATGCTTGGTTCCCCACTTGCTAAGCAGTATGCTGATGAAAATGACTTTGCTCCTGCTGCGTGCTGCCCACCAAGGAGCACAGCGGGGAAGCCCCCGATACCAAATAATTGTTTCCTTGAGCATGATGTTTTATGTCAAAAAGTAGCAACTTTAAAAATATTATTTAACCCCCCTGTTTATTCTTTCCCGCCTTTTAAACTTCTCCAGGCATCTTCAGCTGCAGCTACTCCATTGATTTTAATGCTGGGAAAAGGCATCAGAAGCATAGCTCTAGAAAATTACATCCCTTATATGACTGGAGAGCGGTACCTGTGTTGCCTGCCTTTCAGTGCAAGATCAACGAGCTTCCTCAAAGACAAATGAGAACCACCTAATGAGGGTGGCTCGCTCCCTCTGCTCACATACTCCTTGACTTCTTGCCTGAGATTAAAAAGAAGAATCACACAGAAACCCTGATAAATGGGGTCTTTTTTCATGCTGCCTTGTTTGCTGATGGCTAAGTGCAAGAAGTTCAGCTGCTGGAGCTTGCTGTTGTTCCAGGGAGTCAGACCCTGGGTTTGCTTTTGGCAGCCAGGGCAGCCCTTGGGTTTTTTTTCCAATGACAATGTGGGGGCTTTCTAGGAGCCACCTGAAATGCACGTGGCTTCCACTTCACCTTGCTAAATATTTTAGTAATGGGAAGGAGTATCAGAAAGTACCTCATTCTTACATTTGGTAGAATTTTCTCAGTTACTTATATAAAGATTCCTGTACCTGATCAGTCAGTCTTGATCTCTCATTGTTTAGACGACCATCCATTGAAAAAAGCCAGTTATGTGGCACCAAAGCTGTGCCTTTGCCTGGAGCTGTGGTTACAGACACTCGTGCAGAGTTTTGTGATCAAGTCACTAGAGAAATTCTCTCCTCCAGAAAACAAGAAAGTGCTGCTATTGAATCAGAAATTAGGAAATGTTTTTGAAAGGGTAATTTGATTTTCTCTTTTGAGTTTTGACATTCTTTTGTTTAAAAAAAGTATTGCAAAAGTCTCTCCTGATACATGTTTTTTAATCTTAGAAGTTGAATTTGTAAGAGTAGGATACGACATTTGATATCAGCTTATAGTTACAGTACATTTGAAAGACCAGCTGTCCAATACGCACCACATATGCACACAAGATCGGTTCACATTTTAAAGTACATGTGAAATGTAATGTACATGTTTCATAATTATTTTGCATATCCCATAGAACTTTAACATGCTTTGCGTTACATTAACAGGACCTGGATAATAGTCATGCCTGACTCAGCAAAAGGTAACTGGTTCAGTATTAAAATTATCTAGACAGCATTTTACAGTAAGCATACTTACCCACTCTCTGCTTGGTAGCAAGAACATTTGTTTTTTCCAGAGAAAAATTTTCTTTCTGGAAATAATAACATTTCCTATCAAATGCCTTGAGTTACAAGTTTCATTTCATAGAAATGTGCACATGCTGAAAATAAACACATTAAAATGAATCTAAGTGTTAAGGTGAGTACAGCAAGAATCAATAGACACACAGACACCAATCCTAGGAAATACGAAAGGCAGTTACACAAGTGACTTAAAACTTACAAAACTTTATAGAGGATAATACAGTTTTTGTACCTCTCCTTAAGCAGCCTAAAGCCGCAGGGCTGTAGTGAGCCATCAGTAAATGTCATAAGGCATTTCTGGTGGTGGTGAACTTTGTTTTGTTTCATTTAGTTAGCTCTCCTCCTAATGAAAAATAATTTTGTACACTGAAATACCTCAACAGTATTAAAATATAGCTCAGCATTCTGGCCCCGCTAAATCCAATGGCAGATTTCCAAGCCAGATTATAATAGCACCAATATCTCATTTCCAGATAGAAAATAAAATCCATCCAGCCTTTAGCAAACTAAAAGCACCCCTGTTTTGCGTCAGACATTTTTAGGAACCTAGAAGATAAAAAAAAAAAGACCTTAGGTGAATACTAGCACATCAGATTTATGCCACGTGGCAAAGCGATGAACAAAGTCTGTTATGCCCAGGCTGTGTCTGAGGCTGGGGCTTGAACTGCCATAAACTCTGCTTATTCACATCCACTGGCAAGGCTCCCGCAGCGTCGGGGCGTGGGAGAAGAGGAGGGGAGCGCGTCCCTGTGTGAACGGCCCGATGACACCCCCTCCTGCGGAGTCATCCTGGTTTTGGGAATACACTAGCAGATAGTGGGAAAATGCAGAGATAAGCAAAGAAAGATCAGAGGGGTAGGCAGGGATCGATGAGGAGAGACGAAAGCACTGGATATCTAGCTTGGCAAAATAAAAAGGCAAAACTCCGCAGCTATTTAAAGTATGGGCTTGGCAGTAAGGGAGTGGAATTGTGTGTTTTACCCCAAAGGACAGAGCATAAGCAGAACGAAACCCAACGAAGCGTGGTGCAGGCTCCCCGGGGAAGTTTTTGGAAATACAGTTCTTCAGGAGTTATGCAAAGCAGGTCTAGGCACCGCACTGGGCATTGCAGCTTTGGCAGCTTCAGTAGCTACTGAGGAACCGAAGGGGAGAAGGGTGGACTCCGGAGAGGACGGATGCAGAAGCAGAAGCAGTCTGCATGAAGCCTTTGCATTTCCTAGTTAGCAGTCATCCATGGGTTTCTGCGTCTTTATGGTTTGCTCTGAGTGCCAACGCACGGGCCAAGCTTATAAATCAAAAATAAACCAAGAAAAAAAAACCCCGTTTGAGTACACTGAACAGAAGTCCTGTTATTAAAATACCGCCGGAGGTCACAGAAAGCCCAGTTTCGGAGCTACCCAGGCTGTCCCCTTGTCAAAGCTGCCAGGATTTTGCAGCGCTGCCCCTGCAACTGCGACCAAGGCACCGCTGGCAAGCGGAGCCTCCGAAGCTCGTTGTGGGCAACTTGGCAGCGAGGGGCGGTTTCTGGCAGGTGAACAAAACTCTTGGGGTTGGCAGGCCCCTATCAAGACTGTGGAAGCAGAGGATATAAAAAGAAGACTGTTTTTGGATCAACCGGAGATAGGGTGCCTGTAGATGAGCCACCGGTCGCCCAGTGGTGCTGGAGTGGTCTGAGACATCCAGGACAAGATCATCAAGGGTTGTTACTAAAAAAAAAAAAAAAAAGGAAACCGATATGGCTCTTCCAAAGTAGCTGGTGTGCTGTGAAACTAGTTATGAAAGTACTCTTCATTTTGTGCATCACTCAGCAACAGAACCTTTTACTTTAATCCTCTCATTTCAAAGTGCTCGGGGTAAAAAATGAGCTTTCCTGAGAAAAGCTTCAGTTTAAACAGATTTTATGGCAGCTCCATCAGGTATTTAGGTCCAGTTAATTTCTTATAAGGTGAGAAAATTTCCAGTGACACCTGGTTTCCCTTTTTCCTCCCACAGGCACACTGTGCCCAGTCTGTGCTCCCACAGTAAAAGTTCAGAGCGGGTTGAAAAAAAAATCACCTGCAGACTTGTGGGGAAGGAGGCAATCTTTGATTGGAAAAAAAAAAAAATTTTTTTTAAATGGCAGCCTTTCCCCCAGCTGAACTCTGAATCAGGTAGTGGTAGTCCCTGTCCTCATCTGGCTCAAGAACACCTGAACACTTCAGAGCTCTCATTTCCCCATGAGAAGGCTGTATCATTGCCTCTACATCATTTCTCTGACAGATATCATAGGAAAAGCTTAGGTTTTCATCACCAAGTAAAGCAGACCACTGTTAGGCTTCTGGATAGATCCAGCACCACTCTTTTTTCATCTGCTGTCCTTTGTGACCAAGTGAGGTGCTCAGGTTATTCTAGTTGTGAGAAGAAACAGACAAGCATCAGACGTCTTTGATGTCAGTTTATTTGCTAACGAGACCACACAAAGTCCTGCTTTGATGGAAAAATCATCAAGTTTTCCTGCTAGCCATGCTAAATCCCTTCTAGCCAGCATCCCGGCCCCTCCCAGGAGGCCTGTTCTTTGGGTCACAAAAGCTTGTTCAACCTCCATCAAACTCCTTTTCACATACTTGTATACTTACACATCCCATACCCCAAACAATATTCAGCTAAAAAAAAGTCTACCCAAAACATTAGATTTCTCAGCATTTGCCTTAATTAAGCCCATCATGTGGACCAAAACCAGTTTGTCCAGTAAACTCTGGGTAACAATGCTGAAATTCAGAGTCAGCAAGGTATTCAATCTGTAACAACACTTTGAAGACAAAAGGTCTAAGCTCTCCTCTGAACTTCCCTGTTAATGAGCACATGCATCAAGAGGCAGAGCGGTGGCCCATGCTACCTGCCAGCCTGATTGCTGCTGCTAATGAACAGCTCTGATTAAAAGCTGTTCTTTTCTGTCCATAATAGTATTCTGAAGGAAGTTCCTCTAGTAAATTACATCTTGAGCAAAATGATCATTAGAGGGTGTAGGTCGTTAAAATATATCGGAAAGCTGCTAAAATGGGGGGAGAGTTGAAAGTACTTTTAATTAATTTAGGGTCAAATAGTCCCTGGGATGTCAAGGTGATCTGTCACTATCCCCACCAAAATTACACCTCCAAGAAACAGGTGAGAGAGGCATCAGGATTTATCAGATAACAAGTGGCAGGAGGTAATTAGCTGCTTCACTTCTAAAGAAGAGGCAGCAAAGAGCTGCATGCACACTCACACCGGCGTGCAAAAGGTGTGCAAGCACTGACAGCTGGGCTGTCTCCCCTCCGGTTACCACGGGCTTCTTGCTTCAAAGCCTGCCAGTAACATTCGGGGTGCCAGAAGGCTCCCAGGGGCTGGCTGGGGCTCGCAGCACTTACCAGCCCCTCGGATCAGCAAGAGCAATACAAAATAAGAGACTTGAAATGAGCTGCAGACCTGACACTATCTGTAGGGACAGCGTAGATCTAAGAAATGCAGACAGCAGTACCAGGGAGTCATTCGAAACAAATGCAAAGCTTTAGGAAACAGTTGGCACGGGAGGTACCACTACGGAGTTGAAAACCATCAGCCAAGGAGGGGAGAGCTGCAGGAGAGGAGCACTCCTGCCCCAGAGCGAGTTCTTCACACCAGACCTGTTGTAGCTGCGACTTTCCACGGGCTACGCAGGCAGGCAAGGTCGCCGCTGCCTCGAAGGAGGTGCCGTCCTGCTGCCCGTGAGTGCTGCCGTGGCTGAGCTTTTCCCACGGGGATTGCTCCGTGTGGAAAGAGCAAGGGAAGCTTTGAGGGCGAGAGGAGAGGAACGGCTGAGAGCTGCTGGTTAGCAAGGACCAGGAGGCTTCAACGCCAGGCTCACCCCGAGGAACGCGATAAACCAGAAGAGGGATGGGGAGGCGATTTGGGAGGCTGGCTGCGAAGGTGGGTCAAGGCACTATGGCAGCGTGTCACCAGGGTTTCAGCACGCCGAGGCACGCGGCTGAGAAAGGGCCTTTTGCTTGCAAGGGAACCAGGTGAGGAGCGTGTTTCACAAACTCCATGGTTGTGCAAAGGAGAGAGAACGGAAAAGTAGGAACTAAAACTGACCTTTCATTCCTCAACATAGCCAACACAATCCTGTCTTCTCCACGCTGGTACAAGGGGTGAGAAGTGAGATGAGTTGGTACAGGCTCCAGAAAATAAGATCCTCATCCATTATATATGTTTGAGATCTGAGGGAAAGGCGATTAAAACACCCAAATTTTTAAAGAGTTGAAGAAAGTAGCTAATCTTGTATTGCAAGATAGCCTCTGGGTTACACTGCAAGAGGCTGGGAGCCTGCCTGAGTTGTTAGCCCAGCGTCATGTTAAGGAACGAGAAAATAGTAATGTCTGTCCCACTGCAGGCAGGGAGTGCCCCTGTCCTGTGGTCCTTTGCCCAGGTAACAGATCAGTCGTTCCAATTTTACAGAGCACAGGGAATTTACTTGCCTGGCACTGATTATTTTAATACATTAGTAAATTCTCTGTCATGGCTAGATAATTGCAGGAAGCATCTGAGACCTTGAGAACTGCATCTATAAAACCAGATGCTTAGTTAATGAGGTCTTCAAGAAACCCAGCTAACAGTAATTAAACAGATAACAAGTTTAACATTTAAGAGCACCAATTACTAATTTCTTTCCTTAGCAAATTATTACTAAATTAGAAATTGCCATTGCTTTGCTCTGTGGATATTGCTAAACTCAAAATGACAACTTGGGGGGGGGGGGAGGAAACAACTCACAAAGTTTGTCTCAGTTTTCATTGTGGATGCAAAGCAAGGAAAGGGGGGACGACAAGTAAACATCACCGAATGTGAAATAGTGATGAGTACCTGGACACAGGGAGGAGTATGCGGCGAAGATCAAATAAGAAACTGCAGGCAAGTACTACGGAATTACAGTAGATTGGGTGGTAGTGACACAAGGTGAGCAAGACCTAAGTGCTCCTTATGGGAATCACCAGTGGCTGACAACAAATGCAGCCACAACAGGCAAAGGTGGTGGCACAAGGAGAGAAGTCAGGGACTCCTCCGAGGCCGGAGTAGCAGGGAAGACGAACTCTGCAATAGACAGCAGGGCACTTGTTTGGTGTCAGGGTTTCAATTCCCCACCCCGACGTACGCATTTCCCACGTCGTCTCAGGCAACTCACAGCATATCAACATTACGAGAATGAAGAGCAGTGTTAACGCTGCTCTGTATTGACAGGTCAAAGCAAAACCCAGGAAACACTATTTTCAACTTTTCCCCCATTTCTATGACGCTATCTAATATTGTTGGTACACCACTGGGATGTCACAACCCACCGCTGCTCCCTCTGTCCATCTGTCTGTCCCACCTCCGGCACTGCGGGGTCTGAGCCCTGCACAGATGCAGCGAGGTGTCCATCTGGTCGGTGGCTGAGCTAAAACCTCTCTCCACATCACCGGCGGGTTGAACTCACCTTTCCACAGCTTTTTCTCACCCGTTTCCTCTTCCGGAGCGTGACTAATATCCCCTGCACCTGCTGCCCGCTGACAGACATCTCGGTCAACGGGAATCAAGCAGAAGATCCTCATCTGCCTTTTCAGCAGTCGAGCAGAAAACACAACCCAAACCTCAAGAGCTGCCTAAGCTCCAGGCGGAGGTCGGTATCCTCCAGCAAGGGCAGGCGGTCCCGCAGCGGGTGGGTGTCGAGCCAGCCTAAGCCCCGCACCAGCACGGACAGATGTGGTCCGGGGAAGGGTGGGAGAGGGGTGCAGCTGGGGGACAGCCCCCCGACGTGTCCCGCAGCGTGCACGGAGCAGCCGGGAGGACGGGGCAGGCAGCCCCAGCCTGAGGGCTTGCGGTGAATTCTGCACAGCCGTGGCCACCAAACCTGAGGAGCGGGGACCCGTTCGGCACCTCCTGTCCCACAGCAGACAGCGAGCACGTACCCCGCTCCATCCCACCTACCTGGGGAGCGATCGCTCACCCTTCCCAAGTCTCCGGCAGTGACGCTGCTGGGACTAACCCTCCAAATGATTCTGGAAGTAATACGAAGGGATGGAGTAAACCCTGACCACAGGTGGCAGATTTAAGTGCCATAACAGTGACAGGGGGGCTGTGGGGGCTTTTTTTCTTTCACAGACTGAAGATAGGAGCGCAATGTCTGCAGAGCTGTATTATGAAATCACCAAAGGTCAGCAAAGCCAGGATTTCCTTGAGAAAAGGGGCATCAGACTTGCTCACGGGTCCCAAAATAAAGAGAGTGAGGGATGGTACACCGAGCATACCCTGACACCACAAATCTGTCCCATTGACTGCCACGTTCGCTCGCCTGCTTGCAAATCCCTCACCTCTGCGGTGTTCAAAGGTCTTGCACAGAAGTGAGTTTACCCCATAGCTCTTCTTTAAGACACAGAAATATTATTCCCTGTCTACAGGCCCAGAAACATGTCTACGGACCCAAAGGCAAGGAGGCACAGAGACAACAAAAAACCTGACTGACCGCTTCAGGCTGTGGGAGCAAGGGAGGTAGAGGCTGCTCCCGCGAAGCAAGAGAGCGTCACTGAATTAGTCACTACCAGTAAACAGCAAATAAGAACTGTCACTTGTAAATAAATAAAAGTTTTTAGAAGCTGGTTGCCTTTATGAGGAAGCTTTAAAATCCTTGCTCCTCTGAAAGTTGCTGGCAGGTCCGTGCTCCCACGACAGCCTCAGCTAAGACGCAGACCCCGCAGACACACTTACATATGTGCTCAGCTTCTCGGCGGGGAAGAGCCGTTAACTTCTCAGGGGAAAACTCACCAGCTTCAGTTCAAGTGCCGAGTTTTTGTGAGACTTTGGGAGGGAAGAGAGAAAGGGCAGGTGGGAATGACCTGGACATACCATTTTTACCATGGAGGGAAAAACCCCACCGTCCCCACCTCCCTCGGGAAGAGTGACCCAGCTGGGTGCTCAGAGGGGAGCAGCGGCAGCGCAGCCACCAAACCCCCAGCCCGGCCGCGCTGCCTTCGCTCTGCGACCTGACCAAGGTACGTCCAGCCCGGGGTGTAAGCGCAGTGCTACCATGAGAGACCAGGAAAACGCAAACTAACTCCTCTGCTATGTTCTCCAAAGCCATTTAATACACCACAATAAAGGTAATTTTCTTTCGAACACTTGGAAACAAAGCTCAGACTTTTTTTGTTCTTTCAAAACTCTGCTTTTTGGGTTTTTTTTTCATTTTTTTTCCTCCGTTGCATTTTTGTCTAGTTAACACTGTAGAGATTTTCTTTTATATTTCCAGTGCGCCATGCCCCTGTTTCAAAAGGTTATTCGCACTCACCTCCAACGACTCCGGGTTTCTGGGTAGGCACCGCTTGGGGTTATCCACAGTCCTCCATCTCAGGCAGTAAGGAGCACCCCTCGCCTCGGGAAGGGGCAGTGCTCAGCAGCCCAGTATTTGAGGGGCTCCCGGGGGTCTCTGAGAAGGGGGGAGCAGAGAGGGAGAAGCTCCCCAGGGCACTGAGGCCAAACCAGGGAATCCATTTGCCTGCCAGGTGCCTTGCAGGGGCTGGTTAGCCCAGGTTTGGCAACCATCAGAGCACTTTGCCTCGGTAAAGGTCAAGTCAAACATTTCCTACTTAGCTAATAAATCAGCGGCTGCATTATTTCTTAGCTATTACATCGTTATTATTTCATGCCTTACTCTGCTCCTCAGGAAGCCTTTTAACAGGCAATAAAACAGTCCCTGGGGAGTGTGAGGATAATTCAGCTCCACCCAGGCTCTCTCACAATATTCCCCAAAGGCAGGGCCTGGGGGACAAGTCATCTCCCTCCTGCAGGGTCACCCCAAAATCACCATGTCCCTGGTCCTAAGGGGAAGGCAGGAATAACCCACTTCTTAACCCCATTTGTCTGCCTGTACAGAGTGAGGGTCTCACTATCTGTCTTCATATGTAATACCAGGATCGCTGCAGAAAGAGCCTTTATGCTGAGAGCTGACACCACCCCATCCCACCCCCTCCCAGCGACCTAATGAGTTGTTAAGGGCTCAGCCAGGTGTTGACAATAGTCTTTATGCACCTGACTCTCAGGTGAGCCTGCTTGGGCACAGCCTGAGAAATGCCAGCTAATTTGGGGAGCTCAGGAGGCAGACTCCCTGCTGCTAAGGCTGGGCTGGGGGAAGGACTTTGAGGAAGCCCTGGCTCGTACCCCACAAGCGGCTGGAGGGTGAGGGACAGGCTCTCTGCTGGGTGTCCTCCTGGACACCTCCCAGGAAAGTGTGCGACAGCCCCTCAGTTGCTCCAGGGGAGGAAAACAAGACTCTCGGAGCTGCTTTGAGGATAAGGTCCCAAGCAATTCCTTAAATTTCTGTGATGGATTTGTTTCAAGACCTCTGTAGCCATGCTGACTATTTTGGTGGCAATAAACAAGTATTTCTCTCTCCTCCTGGTGGGAGGGCGGTTTCCGATAAATTTTCCAACTTCAAAGCACATCGTGTCTAGATGCCCATTCTCACACATGCTGCTGAGCTGTGTGGGTTGATTTCAGCCCCAGTGATGAAGGAAGGAAGGGAGGAGGTGGGGAATGGTCTTTGGTGAGTGAAAGCCAGGAAGGGGCTCTGGCGTGAGGTCAGGTAGCAGGTTGCACAGCTCCGTCCCCACCAGCGCCAGGATGCTGCGGTCAGTCCATCCTTGCTCTCCTCCCACCCCCTTGCCCCTGCCCTTTCATGCCTGCACTGCTCCCGGCAGCGTGGTGGCTCAGGGATCTGACCCAGCTGAAAAGCGATCCCATTTTTCAGTAGCTGTGGTTTCCAGCAGGATCAGCTCCTTGAAACGGCTCACCCCAGGGCTTCCTTGCCAGCTGAAGGCAGGGGTCTGGGGGTGAGGGGCAGGGGTCGGTGGGGCCACAGCAGCCCTGTACTGGATCCACCTTTGCTGCCATGTAGCTGCATCCTCGGCTGCTTTGAACCATATGCATTTAACTAGTAGAGCACTTGGAAAATTCACCTCGTCTTCCCCTGCCCACGCCACCCCGAGCCCTCCGAGGAACGTGCAGCCAGTGCTGCTGAACCGGCTGCTTGCTCAGAAGCTGCAGGAACCTGAATTGTGCCAGTGGGGTAAAAAACCCAAAGTCTCAAGAACTATTCGATTCCAGGGAATAACATGAGTGGCCTCTGAAAGTGGGCCTTAGATTATTTTGGCATGTTTGCTCTTACTGACAAGGGCACCTGTTCTCTTGTAGTACTAATTTACCCAAACTTTATTTAAATACTAAACACAAAACTTAACCTTTACTAGCATTAGTAATGGTTTTTTGCACTCAAGCAGGCTTGCTGGATCAACAGCACAGCTTAGAAACCCCAGCCCAGGCTGGAGATACCCAAGTGGGTTAGTGCCGTATCATCACCCTCAGCACCTGGGACCCAGACATGAAATGCTGGACGCTGGGTACCAGGGAAGGGGAGCGTTAAATTCCTCCCCGGCTTCCCTGCAGTTAAGGTATTGCTGGAAGCAGAAGATTTAATTGCCTCTGTCTTAGCAGGCACAGCTAACAAGCGTTATGAATAATGTCACGGCTTTCCAGCCCTCCTGAAGCCATTCACCAGACCTGACTCATAATTCAGCTCAATTCAAAAGGCTGCCAATGCTGTGTATTACCCTTCTGTTCATTTTTTTACACATCTTTGCTTATTATTCAAGCTAGTCTTTGGAATAAAAGGGAGGCGAGGGGGTGTGGAGGTGGTAGCAGCTTTTATTATTCCCTTAATATTCCTTTTGGTTATGTGGCCTGCAACAATCTTCTGTTGTGTTTGAAACTAACCTACTTACCAGAGGAAAACAGGAAAAAAAAAAAAATCCACCATCTTTCTATGACAGGGCTAACCAGCCTGCTCCATGGAGAGGGCTCGGCTTTGGGCAGCCGCGGTCCGTGGCTGGGACAGGAACATGAGGACTCCAGCTCCCTTCATCCACAGCAGTGCTCCTGGGGCACAGATAGGATGAGCAGAGCTCAAAGGCAGAATGTGGCCATTCTGTAGAGTTAAACTCCCTGTTCAAAAGATGAGCTATATCAAAAAATACTCCCTGGAGTCACACCTACCTCCTATGTCTTTTCCTGCTTTCATTTTTCCCCCTCGCTGCCTGGTCCTGCCACAGCTCCCGTGTCCCGCCAGCTTCACTGCCTCCCCACCCCTCAGACCGCTCAGACGACGAGCAATGCGATGGCTCCGTCTCTACGCCGGGACGGCAGCATTCAAACCTGCAAAGGAGGCAGCAAGAACAGCGTTTGTCACCCAACTCGCAGCTCTCCGGGCTGCCAGCTGGCTCAGGGAAAGACTTGACTGCCCTGGTGACCTCCTGTGCATGCACGAGATGCTCCTTTTTTCGGGAGACACTCCTTTTTTTGGGACACGTGAGAGCCCTGTGTCTCACATCAGGACCTGCTGGAGGCTCTGCTAGACTTTCCGAGGAGGTACCGCTCTTCCAAAGTCTCTCCTTACTTTGCACGTGCTCCAATTCTTCTTCTAAGCAAATCGCAAAGGAGGACAAGAAGAACATGAAAGGTGCTTGTGACAGGAGAGAGCCCCAGCTGGTGTGGTGCCCCGTCTTTGAGGACAACAGGGCTATGAAGAGGACAGCAACTTCAGTGCTTCCCCCTAAAACATTCAAATCACCTTTTCAGGCCTTTCTCCCGGTTCCCTGCCTCCACTCCCCAGAGCCAACAGCTGCCAGGGAAAATTGAGCCGTGCTCCCTTCCCCTCCGCACTCACTCCGTCAGCTGGAGAAGCCAGCCAGGCTGGCTCAACACGGATCTCTTCCAAAGGCTGCGATGACAGGCTGCTGCCGTAAATCAGGCACAGGCGGGAGCGTGGGCTGGTAGAGAAGGGCACCGTCACCGTGCTGCAGGGGCAGCACCCGCTTTGGAGATCGTTTCAGGAGGACCCTGGGATTAGGAAGGTTGAAATTCCCTGGCTGGGTTAGACTGATGATAGTATCCCCGACCAACACATAGAAAGTGACTTTCTAATAGGTATGTATGAGAAGTATGGGAAGTATGGGAAAGAAGTATGAGCAGTATGAGAAACAAACAGGATGAACTGGAAGCATTGGTCAGCTCCCAGAGCTATGGTATCATTGGTGTTAGTGAGACTTGCGGGAATGAGTCCCACGAGAGGAGCGCTGGGGGGGAGGGCTACGGGCTGCTCAGGGCAGGCGAGGTGGAGGAGTTGCACTATCCGTAACGAAGAAGTTTGACTGTACAGCCCTTACAGTTAGTGAAGATGAAGTCCAGAGCCTCTGGGTGAGGATTAGGGTGATGGAAAACAAAGGAGATGTTGTAGTGGGTGTCTACTACCGATCACCCAGTCAGGAGGTAAGCACTGATGAGTTATTCTATAGGCAATTAGGAGGAATTTCTGGATTGGTAGCCCTTGTCCTTATGGGAGATTTCAACTTCCCAGACTCAAGTAGGAATAGCATACTGGTGAGATGAGCAGGTCTTGGAAATTCTTGAAGTTTGTAGGAGATAACTTCTTGTCACAGGTATTCAGTGAGCCAACTAGGAAAGCTGCCCTCCTATGCTTGCTGTTTGTGGGTAGAGAAGAACTCGTGGGGGATGTGATGGTAGGTGGCTGTCTTGGCCACAGTGATCATGAAATGGTTGAGTTTAAAATTTTCAGTGTAATGAGAAAAAAAGACAACAGAGTTGCTACCCTGGACTTCAGGAGAGCAAACTTTAAGCTACTCGGAGCTATTTAGCAGAGTACCCTTGGAATCTGCTTTTGAGGGCTCAGGAGTCCGTGAGTGCTGGTCACTCTTTAAGCAGCACCTTTTAGAAGCACAGGAGCAGGCAATTCCACTGTGTTGTAAGTCAAGCAAGCGGGGCAGAAGACCAGCTTGGCTGAACAGGGAACTCCTCGTGGAGCTCAAGAGGAAAAAGAAATTCTAAGATCTTGGAAAGTGAGGTCAGGCTTCACAGGAAGATTATAGAGCCATGGTTTGTATATGCAGGCAGAAGACACAAAATGCCAAAGCTCAAGCAGAGTTGAAACCAGCCAGTGGTGCTTCAGATAACAAGAAGGGCATTTTAAAGCATGTTAATAGCAAGAGGAGGTCTCAAGAAAACATTGGACCAATACTTGTAGAAGATGGTCATCTGACTAATAGGGATGAAGAAAAAGCAGAGGCATTCAATGCATTTTTTTGCCTCAGTCTTTAATAATATTGATAGACCTAGGGCTGCCTGGTCCCTGAGTCAGAGGAACCCGAGTGTGGGTACAGTGACTTTCCATTTGTGGACACTGAAATTGTAAGGGACCAGCTGCATGTTCACAAGTCCATGGGGCCTGATGGGATTGATCCCAGAGTTCTGAAGGAGCCAGTGGATGTTACAGCAGGACCCCTCTCGATCATCTACGAAAGGTCTTGGGAGTCCAGGGAGGTCCCTGCTGGCTGGAAGCTAGCCAGTGTTATTCCAACCTACAAAAAGGGCATGAGGGAAGACCCAAGGAAGTACAGACCTGTCAGTCTAACCTCAGTTCCTGGAAAAATTATGGAGAAGATTATACTGGGTATTATTGAAAGGCATTTAAAGAATAATGCCATCATCAGGCACTGTCAACATTGGGTTCACAAAAGGAAAGTCCTGTTTAACTAATTTGATATCCTTCTATGATAAGGTCACCTGCCTAGTCGATGAAGGGAAAGCAGTGGATGTAGTTTTTCCGGATTTTAGTAAGGCTTTTGATACTGTCCCTCACAGCATCCTTCTGGAAGTGTTGTCCAACTGTGGGATGAGCGGGTTCATGGTGCGCTGGGTGAAGAACTGGCTGAAGGGGAGGGCTCAAAGGGTCATAGCGCATGGGGCTGCATCTGGCTGGTGACCGGTCACCACCAGTTGCTCCTCCTCCTCTGGGTTCAATTCTAGGGCCAGTTCTGTTCAATATATGTATCAATGATCTGGATGCAGGAGTTGAATGCGCCATTAGCAAGTTTGCTGATACCAAACTGGGAGGTGCTGTTGACTCTTGAGGGACAAGAGGCCTTGCAGAGGAATTTAGACAGACTGGAGCATTGGGCAGTGATTAATGGGATGAAATATGACGAGTCCAAATGCCAGATCCTGCACCTAGGACAGAGTAATGCTGGGCACAAGTATAAATTGGGAGAGGAGTGGCTGGGGAGCAGCCCTGCAGAAAGGGAGCTGGGGGTGCTGGTCGACAGCAGGCTCAGTATGTCAGCAGTGTGTGCCCTGGCAGCCAAGGGGGCAAACCCCATCCTGGGGGGCATCCAACACAGGATAACCAGCCGGTCAGAAGAGGGGATTATCCCGCTGTATTCAGAGTTGGTGTGGCCTCACCTTGAGAACTGTGTGCAGTTCTGGCCCCCACAATTAAACAAGGTTGTGAAGGTCCTTGAATGCATCCAGAGGAGGGCAGCAAAGCTGGTGAAAGGGCTGGAAGGCAGGTCCTATGAGAAGCAGCTAAGGACTTTAAGCTTGTCTAATTTGGAGAAAAGGATGCTGAGGGGCAAACTCGCTGCTCTCTACAGCTTTCTGAGGAAGGGAAGTGGAGAGGGAGGTGCTGATCTCGTCTCACTGGGATCCAGTGATAGGATGTGTGGGAATGGTGCAAAGCTGTGCCAGGGGAGGTTTAGACTGGACATTAGGAAGCATTTCTTTACTGAGAGGGTTGTTGAACACTGGAACAGGCTTCCTAGAGAGGTGGTCAGTGCCCCAAGCCTGTCAGTGTTGGAGGCATTTGGACAATGCCCTTAATAACATGTTTTAACTTTTAGTCAGCCCTGAATTGGTCAGGCAGTTGGACTAGGTGATCGTTGTAGGTCCCTTCCAACTGAAGTAGTCTGTTCTATTCTACTTCTATTCTATTCTAATTATTTTTTTCTCTCCCATGATGATGGATGTAGTCAGATCATTAGCAGGGAGACACCTTGATCATTCAAGAGCGCACCTACACCTGGGATTAGCATTCACAAAGTGTCTGGATTAGCCATGTAAATAAAATTGAATAAACCAAGGCTCACAAGACAGGATCAGGAAGGTGTGTAGCTGTCGTCATACCTCTCCTCTTGGCCTGCCGTTCAAGGAGACCATTCAGGAGACCTAACGCAGCAGCAGCTGGCAGGCTAGTCTCCCTTCTGATGCTGGCCTGAGATTTACTGCCCATTCTTTCCACATAATTAACAACCAGTGAAACCTCAATAACTCCAAACAGAGGCTATTTAAATGCCTCAAATCCCCAGAGGAATCCAGTGTGTTTTACCTCACCTTACTCCTCACAGTGAGGTTTTGAAATGTCCTGGCACAAGCAGGATTAAAGACTTTCCTTCCGGGTTTCAGGCATTCTTCACAATAATTACTTGAAATTACCCAGAGCCGCAGGAACTGGGGGACAACTGGCAGTTAATAGCAAGGCACTGCGTCAGGCAGTGAGATTTCCTTGTGTGGGATTCCCGGGAGGAAAGCTCTGGCCAGCCGGCTGCCCCACGCTGCAGCTCCGGGCAAGCGGAGGAGAGGTAACACGCAGCAGGACGTGCACAAGGCTCACCGCCGGCTCACTCACAGGAGGCATTTGCGAGAGGAGGGCAAATGCCAGCACGTGAATCTCACAGTTACGATCTCCAGTAAAGCTGGGTACTCCCACTTAACTGGAGAAAGAGAAACATCACCAAGGAAGAAAAAAAAACAACCCCAAAAACATTTAGGAAAGGAGATGTATTTTATTGAAAAAAAAAAATTACATTTCACTTATACACCATGAAAATACTGAGTTGTGTGTTATTTTCATAAGAAGAGGTTAAGACTTTCACAAGAAAATCACATTCTTTATTACAGCGTTACTCCACAAGATGAGGCTCTGGTGGCATCTGCACTGGCGTTTTCACTAAACAGTAGAGCAGGACTAAATGTGCTTTGGGCAAAAACCCTAAATATTGGCCTCTTCCAGATGCTACTCCCCGCTGAAGGCATGGCACACATTTGGTCAATATTGAATTATTTCTGAATTAGAGACAAATCTTAAATTTTCTCTACTCACTTAGATCTTAGGCAAATTCATGGCTATCCCTCCCCTCCATTTTTAACAATCTTGATTTGTATTTCCCATTCAGCCAGCTAAAAGCATGTTAAAATGGCATATAGGCTGTCACCCTCACATCTTCCAGAAAGAAAACAATACTGAAAGGGATACATTGCACTAACAATCACCAACAGCAAATGACATCATTGGATGGTGCTAAATTCTCCAGTGTTTCCTTCCACCATAGCATCTCCAGCAACAAGCCCTACAGTTTTCTTCCCTAGCAAGGCATGTATCCACATATAGCGCATATTAGGCGCATGAATACACGTGCTGTACTAAATGCAGGCCACAGGACGGGAGTACCTGTCCGCAGGTGGTATCCCAACGCCATTTGTCACAAGGCGTATCACAAGAAGCTTGCTGTGCTCCAAACCAGCTGTGACAGGCTGCACCACATCACTTGGCAAGGCATCTTCTGAAAATCCCTTATGAACTAGAGACCTTTGGTGTGGTAAGATTTAAAATCTGCAGGCAAAAATAAATACTAATGCCACTTAAATTCCCAGGTAACTTCCCCTACTTATTTACTTACTTATTTATGCAATTGTGTTTCGCCCAAGGCTGGGTGCAGGCGAAACAGTCACTTTGCCACCACCACGGGTATATTGCACCCACCGATTCCCGGGGGAGGAAAAGCCAGGCACAGCGAAACATGCAAAACATAGCTGTTCCCTTCCGTCGCCTCTCTCCTCAACAATGCATTATTAATCTCAGTGATATTTTTCTTGCTAACTCAGCAAAGCAGAAGGACTTCTCTTTTAACATATTCAGAACTCAGGAACTCTTGAGAAGAAAACTTCTGATAAATTCTCCTCTACTTTTTGCAGTAGTGATTTATTCAGAAGTGTGGTGAGGATGTTGCCATGTTTCTTAAAAGAGACATAATAAACGATGCTCAGTTTTTCCAGATCACCGACTGTTGCAGTAGGAGCACAACATTCAGCAGAGGGCCATACTCCGCCAACTCATTCATGTTGCAGACCCCTGCACTTTCTAGAGAGCCCCCAAATGACAACCCAAAAATAAATATATACATATATATATGGACGGCTGTGGTTTAGCCCTGGTCTCCCAGCCATAAGAAACAAAGACTCAAGTAAGTATAGCAAGATGAAAAAAATCACACTCCAATTTTCAAACATGCTAACAGCTTGCCTTTTGACTGAATGGGATTTTGTTGGTAACTCAGCTCTTCTGAAAGCTAATATATTTATGAATTTAAATTCAGATCACCCTACTAAAATTCTTCACATTATTACAATTGACAAACTCCAGGGAAAAAATCTTTACTTCCTCCCATTTAGCCTACTCATCTCTCTGTTGCACACATTGAGCACAAGCTATGAAGTTAGCTCAGCCACGTTCATAAAATGTTAAAAAATGTGAACGAGCTAGTTTTGTTCCAGTCTCTTGGCTTGTCCATTTATATGTTGCTATTAAGCACTTGTAAGATTCCCCCAGTCTTATTTAATTAAATAAACAAATCCCTCACCTGTTTTTAACCTGCCCTATATGTATTTGATACTTTATTCCAATGCAAAATCTAAATTTCAGGCTTATGCCACAACTTACCTGATTTTATAATGGATAAGGTAGCAATATTTAGGGTTTTCTTTTTAAACGATGGTATCTACCATCCTATTGCCTCTCTCTACAATCAAGCGTACAAGCCTTACTGCAGAAAGAATACAACTCATAACCGCCAACCAGAAAAATACACAAACACTAAAAAAGCCTACAGTTTCAGTAGAAATTAAATCATTTGCTACTACACAGAACTTCACTGGTTTTCTGACATAAAAGTCATTGAATTACTACATACACCTCAAGGACAATCATTAAGATGTGTAAACATATAACAGGTCCACCTAGTCAGTACAAAGCACCACACGAACTTTAAGTACATAGAAAGTTTGCTCATAAATATTTATTTGTTTAACAATTCAGCACTAAAAAAATATTACTTAAAAAGGCATCTTTTATTAAGTTATTCTGTTTGTCCAGGGCTGGTGGGGTTGTACTATCCCTACTATATTACAGCCACCTGACTGTCTTTCCAAACCATTTTACTTTTCTGGAAGAAAAGGCTATGTGTGGCTGGGACCCAAAGCTTCAGCACAATCTATAAAAATATAATTCTTTAAGACCTTCTGCTCACATCCTGAAGGCCTACACAGCCAGCCCCCAAATTCTGTTTCCCACCCCACCACATTGCAAATAAAGCTTCAACACACACACACACACACAGAGTACATATATTACACTCTTCTACGCACAGATTTTCTAAATAGCAATGCAACCACAAGGGCAATAGGTAAGGAGTACATATGATTTCAGCGGTAACATATGGCACAGCCTTCTCATATTGCTGGTTTTCTCTATCTGAATAATGTGCTGCCTTATTCACTTCTTTGCAAATTGTGGATTTATTACTGTTATTTGCACTGTGGAGGCACTAAGTCAGGAACGCATGCTTATTTAGGAGCATACTTGGGAACATCCCATTTGCCTTGAGGTCCATTGCTGCTGGTGCAGTAAAAGCACCAAACTGGTGGCTGGTGGCGCTGGGGCTGTAACCTGGCACCGAGTTTCCTGGTGAAGCAGACAGGATCTTCCTAGGCTGTTGAAAACCAAACCACATTCTTCCCTTCTGGAAAATGTGAGAACTAGCTTGGGCTCTCCTGAAAAATCATGCTGACAATAGCAGCTCCCTTGCATGCTGCATTCAACACCCTTGGCCAGGTGCTTAGGGCACACTCCTCCAGCTTCTGACTGAACCTCGTGGATTTACCTTAAATCTGCTCCTGCATGCATGTATAAACTCGCTGTTTTCCTCATTTATTTAAAAGAGGAGAGCTATTTTCAGGGTTGTGACTGAACATCTCAAAGCTTAGTTTCCATGGCTGATATGCATCTTGAATGGATATGTTTTAGAAAGCTACAAAACTGTTCAGCAGTAGGCTCTCACTTACCAGAAGCAAATGTCTTCCATGAAGAACAGCTCTCTGAATAATCTTATCCTGTGATTCTAACACAAGTTGAATGACTAGTCAATGAGCCAATAAGGCTGCAATGGGATGTAGAAGAAGGGGTTGTGCTTCCATTTATGAAGAAATATTTTGGTTTCAGAGTGACCAAAATTTATAACACTTATATCAGCTTCTAAAAGTACTCTTTAAATGGGCAAGGACCTTTACTTAGGAGAGGTGGTTTTGTTTAGTATAAACATAAGCCAAACTTCTCCAGTGGGCATCAGCATAATGACATAGCACCTTCTCCAATAACCAGTGCTCTCATTAAACTGGATACCTGCTCTCTTCCTCGTGCAAAATACTCCCATAGCACAGACGCTGTAGAGTGCTGACAGAAGCACTTGTTCGTACACGCAGGAACAATTGCTTCCTTCTATATAGTCTTGTATGCTCTAACCTACGCAGTAAGATAAAAATTCTGTGAAGGGGAGTGCAGCTAAATGCTGCGCAAGAAACAGACCTTCAAAATGAGCTGTGGTTCTTATTCCAAGCCCCTCTTCTCACCTTGTATGCAGGAACAAAGAGCACAACACAGAGAGGTCCTACACATGCAAGTAAGATGCATACAAGAGCAGTGGTGCAGAATGCCAAGTTGTCTTCCCATGAAACTTCTTTAAAGAAAAAAAAAAATATTAAGACAACAAGGATGTTACTCACTTCCATATACTTATCTTACAATGAGATGATTACAGTGCACAAATGTGCACTCTTTCTTTTAACTACCCTTTCTCTATACTAGGATATAACTAAGGAAACCTTTAATTACATCCACTTTATTCAGCAAGACTATCAAACTGTTCTTGTTCTGTTTAATTCTGAAATGATTAACATATTCAAAAATAGGATCTAATAATTTGTGTGTGCATGGTATATTAAATGTAGATGCTTTTATTACAATCTTCCTTGCCACATATTTTAAAATGAATCAATACAATCACTGTAACAGTCTCAGACAACAAATTAACACCAATCAAGACACAGTTAAGATACTCAAAAAGGTAGTACGAGTAGCTAGAAACCTTGGTCCTCCGATTCTTTTGTATAACACATTGATTATAGATTTCTCCTGCTTATGATAAAAATCAGCAAACAAACATTAATGTTAAGAATTCATACTGCAGATTTCTTAAATGTTTATATAGAGTATGAATAGCATTGATTTTAGCACGTCTTTATGCATGTCTCCCAAAGAGGTACATGTCAATTTTAAGCATTTAGAGACTAATCTGGGCCCAGAATAGAGTAGATAATTTCTAAAAAACTTTTGGTCTCTCCTGCACCACAGGTCCACAAATGAGTGCACTTGCAGTAATCAAAATGGCTGACCACATACACTGGAAAGTTCATTCCAGAAAAAAGGGATCCAGCAGAAATTACTTCCAGTAAGCGAAAAGAACGAACAGTGCAGAAGTCGACTGGACACAAACACAAAGGATTCACCGTTCCCATGTGTATGTACACTTCACCATTAGAAGCGTCCTTTGCTGCTAACTTCACACATACACATGGGCATACGTGTGGCAAAGAAGTCAGCAGTCCCTAACTGGTGAATGCTGGACTGGTGGGTTACAGACACCTTGCATGCTGTTAGGACGGTCATGGAAGATTATCCATTAGTTATTGACTCCACTCTCTGGGCTAAAGTGCTTGTTCTTCTGTAATCAATTGGGACCTAAACTAGTTTAGACTAACCATTTTTCTTTACCTAAGGATCTGCAAATGGATCACACAACCCTGATAAGTCTCCTCCAAGCCCTTAAATAAGTAGTGGGCAGCTGTCTAATACAGAGACACTTTCCAGCTGCACCAGAAAGACAGTAGGAACTCAGAAACAGATACAGATTATTATATGCAGGAGGAAAGGAGGGAATAAAAGATTGGACAGAATTGTGCTGAGTCTTTGAATTTTGTTCTGCAAACATGAAAAAGTGCTGTGTAACTGAACAAATAAAAAAGCATCCAAGTATTAAGTGTGTATACCTTGACATTTAAAAATACCTGTTAGCCTGTTGTGACTACAAAACATTAGCTACGGAATATATTTACAGATAATTTCTGATGTTTGTTCCTGGCAAGAGATGTTAAGCCCAATTCTTCACTGAAGACATAAACCTGACCCAATTTAGATCAGGTCAGTAGGAGTTTAAAACAGGTATCACATGAGCAACTCCCTGGGGACTTAAGCAGAAGCAGCTAGCAGCCCATTGCTACAGAATCTAGCTACTGCAAAATATGAACTTTTGCAAATTGAGCACATTAGTATCATCATGCCTTTTTTTTTTTTTTTAACATGGGTATGTCACAGATTCTAAGGAAGCTGTGAATTACTGAACTGATCCATTCTTTGAAGCAGTGGGAAAAGATCACACCTGAAAGGTATAAGCTGCTCCAACAAATATATAGCTTTCTTTTTTATGGTAAGATCATGGTTCATTATGGTTTACAGATAAAACCTTGTTTGCAAGATAGCTTTAAGTTTCCTAAATTCCAAGCTGCTTTATTTCAGAAAGACCAGCCCTTGCCTTTCTCTCAATTCCCTTGTGAAAGCAAAAAAAAAAATTGTGCTGTCTAACACTTACTAAAATGACTTTTCTGTAGTACATGCTTACAACAGGTAGGGTTTCTTTGACAGCAAATTTTGACTGCTATTGCTGCTTAAAAAAGTTTTAAAAGGTCAATTTTGAGCTTCTCTCTCCTGTTGATCCTCTGATGTGAAGAATTGAAGACTCTCAATTTTGCACTGCACTAGTGCAGTGATGGCCACCATATGGCTCTCAATTTGGCCCCAGGCAGCTCCCAAGCCAGGCCATGTTATGTGACTGGCAATGAAGCTACGGCTTGTGCAGGGGGTGCTGGGCAATCCACAGCCCTGGCTATAGGAGACAGTGTACCAGAAGCCAGTTCCAGACCCAGCTAAGATCTGTGCTGGAGCCATGGGACCGTAGAAATCAAACGTCATTTACTGCATGTGAACTGCTCCTGGGATTCATCTAGTTCTTGGCAATCTGAGGGAACCAGTAGAGGTCTCAAAGCTCGGCCACCTGAAGATTTTTGTATGTGACCCATAGCAGCTCATAGAATCACACTTCTGTTTGGAATATAGCATGCAACGCTTCTTTAATCAATGCCAGAAGCAGTTAAAATACTTTTGTGTTCGACTGTTGAAATGCATCACCAGCTACAGTATTTAAGTATTTTTGCTGAAAGCAACTATCTCAAAAAAGGCAACTGTATTTCTGGCACAACTGCCCAAGCAAAAAGCAGCTTACCTAAAAGAGGGGCAAATTATTAATACTGAGCTATTTCCTAGCCTGTCTGGAAGTCTGTGTCTCAGGAAGAAAAAAATATTTGCATCAATTTAAAAATACAGCACTGCCAAGAAAGGCAATTCATTGTATTTCACAGAATCACAGAATGGTTGAGGTTGGAAGGGACCTCTGGAGATCGTCTAGTCCAACCCCACTGCACAAGCAGGGTCAAATACAGCAGGTTGCTCAGGGCCATGTTCAGTCAGGTTTTGAGTATCTCCAAGGATGGAGACTCCACAACCTCTCTAAGCAATCTGTGCCAGTGTTTGATCACCCTCACAGTGAATTAAGGTTTTTTAATGTTTAAATGGAATTTCCTGTATTTCAATTTGTGCCCATTGCTTGTTATCCTTTCGTTGGGCACCACTGAGAAGAGTCTGGCTCCTTCTTCACTGCTTCCCATCAGGTATTTACACACACTGTTAAGATAGTTCTTGTCTTTTTACATGTTGGATATCAGCCACGAGCTCATCTCTGTTACTGACTGCTAATTTTAGCAACTCTTCACATCACCAAAATTATTATTGCTAGAAAGTTATTTCATGGCAGTGGTTACTAAAAACTGTGGCAGTAGAGTCACATTTTGTAGGTCATTTCTGTTTTGTTTTTTGTTTTTCCCCCCCCTTGACATTCTCAAGTCATGTGATTTTTTTTTCCATTTTTAATGCCAAATGCATGAGAGGAAATAAAATTATTATTAGTTGTTGAGAGTGAGAGCCTGAGGTTTGCTTGTTACATTTACTGCAAAATGTGTTCATCTCTTAAATTTCATTTGCTTCAGAGATACTGAAAATGAGGGATTTCAGAAACGTATTAATTATGAAATCTTACTCTATGAAAAAAATCTATTCAGCTAAAAATTCACTTCAAGGATAAATTACTCTTCTATTAGGTGAACTCAATTAACTTTTACAATGGCAGAAAATCCACAAAAATGGTGGGATAAGTGAAGACTTCAGTGGCCAAAGCAATCTCCAAACCAGCTCTCCTCAGGACTCCCAAGCTATGCAAGTGACACTATCAGTTAGGCAGGTGTGATGAGGAAGATGCAGGAAAGGTATCTGGGAGATACCCATGACTGAGTTTCCTGAGCATACTCAGGTAATCAAGAAAAACTCAGCCCTCTCCTCTAATGCAAATTTGCTTCATGTCACTGCAAGTAGAAATGCAATTTTAATCTCCCTATGCCGTCTGACACAAATAAAGCTCATCAACTTAATTTGGATTTAACAACAGACTAGACCTCACCTTAGGAGAAGCAAGAACCTCAGTACCATACAGAAATCACATGGAAGTACGAGTGGTCAGTACCTGTCAGTGTATCTGCCCTACTGGTATAATATGTAGCTGTGATGTATAGAATGCTGAAATTATTAAGAATCCCATTTTGAAGCCTTATGAAGCAGAATTCTGAAATAAAGATGCATTAATAAGAATGCATTTCTGTCATCTCTAATCAGCATAGGTTGCAGAGACTTACATTATGAACAAATTAATTTTGTATATTTCACTGCGTTTAGCAAACATATGTAACTTACTAAACCTTACTAAACTACAAAAATTACTTCTGCCACATTGCTTCATTGGTAAGGCTGCAAATAGTGCTCACTATTGTTAAGTGGAAGTGCCCTACATAGTTTGTAAATACATCCATCCATGAAGAACAAACTAGGGTAGCCAGCTTTCAGGGTAAGAGCTGCTTTCTCCTTTGTACTTACAGGATGTTTGTCCTTAGTTAAAAACTAAACAAAGAATCAGCCTGGCCTCGGAGGTAGAACTACAAATTTCTAATAAGTGCTACTGAATAAAGATATTATGTTATTAATGAAGATGTTTCTGGAGCAGCTTTTGGAAGAAAATCATGGGGGCACCTACAGACGTTAGAAATAAGCAGCCAGTACCTGCAAAAAATGAAGCTGTGCAGCTGTTCATAGAAAAGAAACAAGAGCAGTTATCAGTAACATGAATGACACCTCAAGGTCACTTCAGAGAATTTATATGCCAAACATCTTCAAAGTACTCCCACACACAACCAGAACTTTGTGTGTAGTTTTAACCCTGCTTAGTTTCATAGCAGCTGAGATACTGAATACCAGAGTAGGTAACCAGATATCTCCAGGAAAAGGGAGCATGGAGCCAGCTCCATTGGCACTAGATGCCATCTTGAAATATATTTTCCAGTCAGTCAAGCATTCCCTTAGCAAATTCACATCTAAAGTCTTTGGCAAGGCAGGAACATTGTACTCTCTTGCCCTGGGTAATTACACAGACTAACTGAATTGGACAGCCATTTTGATACCTGGTAATATGCTTCAATACACACTAACTGTTTTGTTTTTAAAACTGAGCAAGGCCAGCACATATGTTTGAGAGTGGGTATCTGCCTATGCTGGGCACTATTTCATGAAAGTCAGGTTTCTGTCACAGATCTAAGGCAAATATTACAATTTACAGGAAAGAAATGAGGACATCAATACATTGTGCGTTACTGGAGACATACAGCCTTTATAACACGGTGGCTTTCACTATGATCTCTGGGTTTTCTATGTCCTTTTTGCTTTGGACCATTCTCAGTTCCAGCTGGGCTGAGTTTGGTTTGTTTCCTTCTCCAGCTTGTGCTAAAAAGATGACATCAGAATGTCATTAAAAACAGCAGTATAAAAAGAAACATGTTACATTGTTCTGTTACCCCACTATTTTTTTCTATGCTCCTCCCCTCCCCTATCTCCCTTACTAACCCCCCTTACTACCCTGATAAAAGCTTCCAAAGTGGAAGATCCAGGTCAGCACTGTGATTTCTTACCACCCCTTTCCACACCTCTCTCCAGGAAAGAAACACAGCTCTGCTGTTATTAGAAAGTGACACAGAAATGCTCTGAGAACCCACAGATCCCATCTGGATCTCCTTAGGAACTGAAATACATGGGAACTCCAAGGGGACAGAAGCTGAAACAAAAATTGCTCCTCACATGCCCAACACAGCAAACAGACAGTTTATTATTAGTTGATAAACCCCTCTCAATACTAAACACATGCACTCAAAGGGAAAGTGATGGAGCTACACTTAAAACAGAAGGTCTCTTGCACATCAAACTCGGCAGTTCCTCAATTTCTTCCACCCCTCTTTTGCAAAGCAGTCAAGCACAGTCAGCATGACTGTAGTGCCACTACAAGCTGAACAGTGACATCTTCAGTTGGATGTTGTCAAAAATAGGCTTGGAGGACACAGTAAGGAACATGCACTGACAAGACTACCAAGCTCTCATTCTGTAAATTCTCTGGCTGCTTCTGCACAGAGCTCCCTTCAGTCAGGAAACCAGAAAGCTCTTTGAATGTTTCTTCTGATGCAAATCCAGACAGAACAAGGGAAAAAGGTTTGAATGAATTACCTTTTGCACTCTTAATGGTCCTTTGCAGAACATGTTGCATGGCTGACACAGTCTTTTCACATGCCACCTGCATTAACATCATATATTCAGGTTTTAGTAAAATTTCAGCTGCCTAGTTTAATATTATTTCAAAAACGCTGCTATTAATAGGCAAACATGACTGAGACACAAACAGGATGACAACTATGTAATATAGAGTTTGGGAAAAAAAACACTTTAGACTCTCTTAATTCTCCCAAAACACATATTAGAAACCATACACCCATATCAATGACTCTATGTGCTTAAGGGAAAGAAATAGAAAAATAGATCTGATAAATGATTTTCAGTGCTTATTATGAAGTGAGGGTAAAAAATATAATTACAAACATGCATGCAGTCTCTCTCTCTAGAGAGAACATCTTATTTGGCAAAATTACAAAAACCATGTAACTGAAATGTGACCGCCCAAAATTGTACAAACTAAAATGTTTTGGCAAAAAGGAAATTCTGCTTTTTATCCTCTGAGGAGAAGAAAAAAAGCCAAACCAGATGAGAGTCTTTAAATAATGTCATAGATTAAAAGTAATAAAAAAAAAAGAAACATAGCCTAAACTTGCAGAGAGACACGTAACTTCTCCCACACCTTCAAATTGTTTGGATGCTTATGTGTCCATGCCAAAAGCATAGCAGCAAACAAGTCTCCTGTTCCAACAAAGACAGCATCCACCTTAGGAGACTCCATTCGAATTCTTTGTGTCATCTTGGTACCATCTGCTTTAGCTACAATACAGACAGACAGTTAAGTAACAGACCCAGCAATTAATACAGTAGCATTTACTATAATTTAAAGGTGATCACCAGATTTGAATTTCTTTGTTGTTTGGAACGTAAAGATGCTAAGGAACATTGTAAACTTTGTACCAGCTCTTTTAAAAGGTGCAACCTTTCAAAACTTTGCCAAGTTGGGATAGCATTTACAACTTATATACTGTACATACTTCACTTAAGAGGGAGCAGGTAGCTAGCACCTTCATTTTCATAAGGATTGAGAGTGACCTATTTTCATTTAGACAGCAGCAGCAGCAGCTTGCTCAGGAAACCACATATTTATGGAGACTGCTGAATCCTAGATGGGGCATCCCAAACCATAATTTAGAGTATCTCTGGGTTGTATGAAGGCACAAGAGCAGCTGTAGACAACAGCAGAGAATATCTGATCCATGTGCCATATTGTAATCACCATTGGAATGACCAGACATTCCAGACACAGCATGTAGCAAGTGCTAAGACCCACTGACTGATTCTTAGTGGAATCTGTTTTGAATATCAAGACTTTTTCAGTCTCTCAGCAGTCCAGAATGTGATGCCCACGTTTAGATCCCTTAGATGAACAAGAAAAAGAGATCATATACCATGCCACATAACTATGCTCTTCTCAGGTAAAAACATCCTACAACAGTCCAAACACACAGTGAATCTTGGTGACGGTATAGAAGGGGATATAAAGAAGCAGCAGAACCTATCAGGGAGGAACAATGTGCTAACAGGACAGTGTAACTTTTCATAAAAGCATTCAAAACATTCAAAGTTCCTGTTTTATACCGCTACTACTTGTCAGGGCCACTACTAGGGGCTTTAACAGCCCTGATCAACCTCACCTAGGACATCCTCCACCCATGCACCCTCTGCCCACTCGCCCAGGACCTGCACGGAAGCTCAGGCCTGGGTGCAAGCATCCTTGCCTGAGCTATGTTTTAGGTGTACTTGTGTACAGCCCTGCTGTCCTGACTTACTGATCAGATTTTCCAGATTAATCTCAGACCTGGCTTGTCTCTCCTTTCTCTGATGATCACTGGACTGCCAATGGGACCTGTCCACCATCACCACCCGTTCTGCTCACCTTATTCAGATACTGTGGGCCTGTGCCCTGTTGGTGAGGGCAGTGCTCTGCCTGTGTTATGATCATGCTCAGCTCCCAGCTTGTCCTCCCTCATGGAGCAGCCCCATTCTTACTGCTCTCTGATATTACTGTAAGAGAAGTTCACTTAAGGATCTAAGCTCCTTCCATGCACTACAGATGCGTCTGATGAACCTACTTATTAAAAAAGTAACTGAAAGCACAGAACAGGTTAAAGCACAGTTTAATGACAGAGTTCATGACTTACTTTTTCTGTGGCTTCCCAGAGCAATTAGGTAGTCGTTTCCTAGAGGCGCCTGTAGATCTGAGCTTGTGATCACCACAGTTTCTGGCCCCATGGCATGGAGCATATCCATTACCTTTCCATGTGCAAAAAGGCAGGAATCAGTGACTGCAATGTGTGTTGATTAAACTTTGCATCATTCATAGTACTGAGGATTTTTGACAAGCACCTTGTTTTGGCATCTTTTGTAAAGAGAAAAAACAGTTTCTACTCAAAGAGTTCACTTGAATTAGGGGAATTAATTTGAAATAGGGGAATCAAAACATCCATATTTAAATGTACACAGCTGTTAAAATATATAAGCATCTCTGTATTATCTTTGGATGCTCCTCTGAAAATAACACTCTGTATCAGCTGTGATCAGAATTTTTGTCTGCATCATGTTTTCAGAACATACTATCAAAAGAATAAGAGAACAAATGTACAGACACATGCACCTGAGCTGGCATCTTGAAACACTTGCTAGAAAGCAAATAACTTCAGGTCATGAAGTCTTGTTTAGCTACTACTTTAAGAGTTAGCAAAAATTAAGAGTTAAAGAGCTAAATGAGATGTACAAGTGTGTCTGTCTCAATCTTCTTTTCTCATTCTGTTTCAAACCCCAAATTATACCTGTAAATTATGCACCTTTGCAGGTGTATTTCCACTGTGTGTTCCTCACTTAAACTCATTCATACTCTACTTCTGACATCACAATTGGTTGCTACAGAAGTGATTTTGATTTCACAGAAGAAAGAATGACTTCAATAATGAGTTTAGCATAAAACACAGATAAAATATTAATTCCCCCAGAAGAGTTTAACTAAAAATCCTCTCAGGCTAGCTATGACTCATGAGCCGCTGAATGATAAGGATTTATTTCTGCTATTTTTTAACTCTCTATTGCTTTTCTTTCTTGTCTAAGCTTCCAAGTTTCTTCAACTGTCAGACCTCTTTGCACAGACATTGGTTTGGTTTTAAAGAAGCCGTAAATCCACCGCCATATGCTGACATAATCAACCTGTGAAGTAACATTAAACTCATTTTCACTTCTTAGTCACAATTCACCAAGAACCTAATCACCAGTATTTCTAGTTGTAGGAGTTAGTCCCTTCTCCATTAATATTACATCATATTTAATTTTATGTTAAAAGTCTATACTGTCATCACTAGTCTTGCTAAAGAAATGAATGAAAGCATGTCACCATGGAAATCGATGCCAGAATTCCTATGACCTCCAAAGGGGACAAATTCCAGCATGGATTATTACTCAGAAGGATAGACCTATATATGACATGCAGCTGGGGAGACAGATTAAAATATAATATCCTGCAAGAAACTATTTTAAAAGTGTTTCCATTCCTAAGTATAATTCTGGCTCTTTAGAAGAGATTTTTTTAAAACCCATCACATGAATGAGACAGTCAGAAAACTAACTTCTAAAATTGTTTACCACATGCAATTCATGTATACAGCTGAAATATGCAAACCTAAAACTAATGGCTGCTCAGCTAATAGTGTTGTTCTCCGGGCTGTGGTTCCACTGGTGACGATGAGAACAGAAGAACTGTAGCAGCTAGTGGCATGAAGCACAGTTCATTACCCTCACCCAGCACAGTGGGGTAATGTAAAACTGGGGTGGGGGCGGAAATGAAAAGAACTGAGATCTTTGGAGCTGCTTCCTGCCATGAAGAGATGGTAATCAGCCCATGCTGCATGACGTTGCTGGAGTAAAAAGAACAACAAACATTTGGGATGACAGACCCCAGCTACTCTCCAGGGTGCCACTGCAGCTGCTGTTTGTTTAAAAGATTTTGTGTTCCTTTGAAGTTCAAAACCAAACTGGAAGAAGTAACATCAGCCCATTATGAAAGCACTTGACTAGTCAACAAAACAAAGACACCAATAAAACCATATTCCTATTTTGTCCTTCATCGCTAAGACCTGTAGGTTTTTGTTTTCTTCAGTTTGTGTAAAAGGATAAATCCTTACACCTCAATGCAGTGTATTCGTGGACCACCCATCATCTCTGTATGGCGATGACAGCAGCTATCAATGCTGTGGGTTTGTCTGTCTTTCACCAGGCGTACCTGAAAGCCATCACTCCCAGTCTGGTTTCTCATCTACACAATCTACCCTTTTGCAACCCAGGTCTCATCCCCTTTGAGTCAATTTAAGGAAGAGAAACAGAGCACCAGCAAACACTGTCAGGAAGAGAGTCAGAGTGTATTCAGTCAATCCTCGTAAGAGTTTGCTAGTAGCTCTCTTCCTTGCAAACAGTCTGTATGGAGGAACGTGTTCTAACACTCAGCATTGCTGTTGCACGACTCGTATGTGGACAGCAGAGGGAGCGACTCATAAAGGTTTCTAATGCCCAGGGTCACCCGGGGTTTTCACCCCAACCAGTGCATTTCCACAGCGCTGACAGCGTGTGGTTACTTGCCACATGTGCTGCTGCTACCCTTCTTACACTGCAGGAAAACGAGCTCACACTCACTACCACTGTAATTGCCTTCATCTGTAGCTCTTTCGGGAAGTTTCTTCAGAAGTCTGACACTAGAACAGAAATGTTTTGCGCCTGGAGTGCACAAGCTTTTATGATAAACAAAGAGAAAGGACAGAGGCCAAAGTGATGTCAAAGTTTAAGACAAATGGCAAACTTCAGCACTGCAGGCAGGAATTCAGAAAGAGATCTTACACATCCTACTCCTTGCCTACTTACCTCTAAAGCGTCTTTTTCTGTGTGAATCTTCCTGCCCGTGAGTAACCTGAGAATGAAAAAGAAATCTTAAAAGAGCACAAGTTCTCCAGGCAATGACTGCTTTGTTTACTCTTTGAAAGGAAGAAAGCTTGGACTGCACCATACAGGCCTAAATGGTTTGTTGCTACGTCATCTGCTGTACCAGACCACTGTGTTTAGAAGTTAAGTGCACAGATACACAGTGCTGCTGAAGCGGACTCACACCAGTCCTAACCTGCCTCCTGTAGAGATCCCTGTATCATAAAATTCCCTCAGAACTGTCTTCTCGCCACCTTCCATGTAGGTGCTCCCTCCCCTTAGGGAGACAGCCTGTGGTGTATCACAACAGATTACCTCCTGACCAAAGAGTCACAGCTATGTAGATAGGACGGGCAGGAGACATTTAAATTCTTAACTCCTATGAGATGTTGCCATGGTGCTATTTCTGAATCTAATTTTGGGGGTTTGATTCAAACTATTTCAGTTTTGATATTCTGACATATAATAAAAATTTTCCTAGGAATGGGTAAGGACAGGGAAGGAAAGAAATGTATTTTTTTAACCTGCCCTAGATACAGGTCTCTGGAGGTAACAAAAAGTAATCGTGAAAATGAAAGACCGGAGAAAAGAAGAGAAATCTTTTTCCTCATGTAACTCCCAGATTTTTTTATTGGTTTCAATATGGAACAGTTGGAGATTTGCTGGAAAGCACCACTTGAAAGTAACAGCTAAAAAACAAAACCCAACACATACATACCTATGGCACTGTACTGAGACAAATAAAACAATGGGTATCAGCCTTCCCTGATTTTATCCCCAAGTTTATTTGGCTATAAAAGGAGTACTTACTCAGCTTCAAACTGGTTAGGAGTAATTATATCAGCAACAGGTACGACTTTGTCCCTGTAGACTGGGAGGAGATCCTTGGGCACATACTAGGGGAGAAGAAACAGTATCAAATGTTGTCAGCAGCATCTGAGATGTGGGACTGCAACTCTCCTTCCCTCAACTACCACTCATGCTGTCACTGAGTAACCTGACAGCTCCCAGTGCACTGCTATGCAGCAGTAGCTAAAGTGGCAATGCATCCTCCAGCTGGTGACAGTACAACCAACAGCCCTTCTTTCACTGGAGGTGATAGGAAGCACCACTAAGCAGACACGCCTAAACTGGCAGCATTAAAAGGAAATGGTGCCTGGAGAAAGAACTTTCGGGTTCCCTCTCACCAAGGTGACACAGCAGCATGAGGAAATACAGTGTCCCAATATGGGGAACCCTTTCTCATGTCCCTACCTCCAAAAGAAACTACTTTGTTGTTGTACCGACAGTACAGAGGCCCTTTGCCACGGCAGCATGTGCCCACATTGATTGTGTTGCATTGTGGGATTTAGGAACAAGTAACATCCATGCTATGTGTTATTTTGCCTCCTTCTTTCAGTGCCGTATTTCAAGGGTGTGCTGTACATCAGTATGTGTGAATGGGAATCAGATTTGTAATTTGTTCAGTACAACTTAATCTATAAAGCAGTTCCGATAAGGACATCAAAAATACTTCGCTCGCATTGTGCACCAAAGTCTAACAAAACACTAGCATATTTCACGGCCTGCAGAATGAGCTCTTCCAGTAATGAGGGCCAATGCTCCCCTTTCTGCCTGTCTTTTCCATCTCTACCCCATCTTCATTAGCTAAATGCAGCCCATCAGCAAAGGGATATTGGTTGTCTAAGCAGGTGACATACACTGAGATGTAACAGGAGCCCACCAACCTGCATGCTCTTCAGGCTCAAAGCTGAAAAGCATCAGCTGTTTTGGCATACACTGGAGCTCAGCTAGGAGTTCGGGTTAGATGGGTACAGGGGTCACCTCACCTTCCCGACTCCTGCTGTAACTCAATTTAACAAAACCTTTATTAAAAGTTCATTGTTTACTAGTAGCTGATACTCTTTGGCAGAACCCCATTTGCTAAATCAGGACTAATATTCCCTTTTGTCCATGTTTTATTTTCTCTGTTAGTCTCAGAAGCTACTCAGGGCAGGGTACTGAGCTCACTCATGCAGCCATGGTGAAGCAATGGTGTCACAGGGACTCTGCCTTTAGACAGAAATACAAGACTAGGTCACGTCTAAACCAAGGCATTTTAAATAATGATTTTATTACTTGTCTTGGCAGGAATGAGTTCGTGGTTTGCATGTTAAATATTCTCCTCTTCTTCCATCTACCTTATCTTCCACCCAAAAGTCACAGGTAGGCCCATGGTTTTGACTTCTCCCAAGAGCTAATGCTTTGCAAGGTGACTCTACAGCTGCTAGATCTCTGCCTTGTTAGAAAAAGCCAGGGACAATAAATATTGCAATAGACGTAAAATGGAAGAATAGAACACAAAAGCAATGGCAAATTTATTACTAAGTGTTACTTCATGTGATGTTTTATGAGCAGGTAAACTGTAAAAAGGTACAAGGACAAAGAGGAATTCATAGTGCATGACTAGCTAAGGCAGAAGAAAACATAAAATATCGTTATTGCTGATGTCTTCCCACATTGCATTTTTACTGAAATTATTTGCTAGTTTTGATCAAAAAGGAATGTTTGTCAGTATGCAGTCTGGTATTGGCACACAGAACCTTTCTGTCACTGATCACAGCCCAATGCCTAACAGCTGTTGGATCTCACACAAAATAAGTCATCTTCATTTAGGTTCAAGTGGTATGTCAATTCACACGATCACTGACAACGCCAGCCAGGCTACCAGCCAAAATAGAGCTCTTGAAAGAAGATGAGGGAACTCCAGTGAGACAAGGAGGGGGAGCAGGGGGATATCTTCCTGTGGACGGGGTCTGTATTCTACCTGTTGTCTCAGCAGAGAGTTAGAAATAATCCCAGGGCTATGCAGCCACCATTCTTCCCAGATACTAAACTCATTCAAATACAGGAAATTAAAGTACAAACTTACTTGATGCTGGGATCCAAAGCCACGCTTAGGTAAAGTAGCTTAGTTTTGGTGTTTAAAAATTAATAAATCTTTAGACATCCTTATATAGCAAATATTCACTCTACAGAGAATCCAAACAGATAAGCACTAACCATGGAGCCTTCTCCATTCCATTTGTCACCCATCACTGGATCGCATACTGGAATAGAATAAATCTAGCTTTAGAAATGGGGTATGGTTATAGAGACCCTGGTGGGAGGGAAAAGTTTTAGATAACAGTAGTGGCTATGTAACAGCACTGAGCACCTGATAGCTTGTATACTCTCACAGCTCTTGCAGCACATTCAACCTGAAATTTATAACTGGTAGCTGCCAATTCTGAAAGAGTAGGCCATGTGTCTTAAACAATTGTCAGAGGGTTGTAGTCACCCTCTCCTACCTGCCTCCATGTTGTTATGTCTGAAGGTGATGAGGATCAGAGGGTCTGACCACTGGGAATAAAGGGGCTTTTGTTATGGAAAACGCAGAGAACCCTTCCCTTCACTCCCCAGCCCAAAACTCTGAAATAGTAGTATGGTGGGGAAGAAACACGGGAGAAGCTAATAGCTGTGAAGAGTCCTATTTTTACTGTAATGTAAAAAGATACATGCCAAACGTACACGCTAAAATGCTGTGTGTACACATAAAAAGAATTGTGTGTATTAAAATGAAACAAGAAGAAAATCCATACCAAAGTACATAAACTCATACTTGGTGTAATAATATTAACACACATTTTGCACAGGTTCTGAATCATCAGCATTATTAACAACATATTCCAAGCACCTTCAGTTTCAAAGTGAGGATGTAAACAGCCTAGCCTTGTACTTTAAAAAGGAACACTTTTCATTGTATTAAAAGAGCTTTTAGCAGATAAAAAAGAAATACAAACCCAAAGGTATCAAATCAGTGTCCAATCAGTATTTAAGGAGGTTTCTATGAGTAAAAAAGAGGGTAATTTGTTTTACATTTTAAAGTATTTTCCTTACATTATAATCTATTTATTAAATATAACGGATCTTAGAAACTTAGCTGTGTTCTCACCATCTGACCACTTCCTTCCTGTTCTACACAGCGAGATGTTTCTTCCTGCTCATACTCCAACAGAGTTTTTAGCTTTCACTTACTAGTATAAGGCTCTGGAGAAACTTAATAGTATAAGGCTCTGGAGAGCCAGAAATGCAACACTGTAAAGGCTAAAAAGCAACAAAACCTAAGCTCATGAAATTATCTGTGCTACATTTTCCTAAATGAGAACTGTGCTTTGAAAATTTTAAGTCAGGTATCACACTCCACAGTATTACAACTTGCAAATCCTGCGAACCATTCTAGGTGTTTCTTGACCACACAGTTTACTGAACCTGAAGATGACAGGCTCAAACTGTTATTCACAGCTTTTTATCCCACCGAATCCCCGATGACTTTGCCCTGCCACTCTAAACGTTTAGCCTGTACTGGTTATATTCAGAAGTCCTGAAACAGAGTCAGGAAGGAGCGAGGAGAATCTTTTCTCATAGGTTTCAGCCTGATGTGACACGTTGATGACAGCAGCTGCTAGAGGCTGTAGCTCTTTTGAGTGCTTCTAGGTAATCTTAGCAGAGGGCACCAGAGCTAAAAAAGCCTTGGAGTTTTAAGCTAAATTACGAAGCTCATAAGGCACAGTTAGACACTTCTTCTGCCATGTAACATGAAACCATGGCAGGGCAACACGGGAGAGTCTATCCTGCTTTTGACTGACTTGGACATCAAGGAGAGGCTTCAGCTATCAGCACTTACAGCCTATGCCTCTGAACTACGAACAGCTGCAGTCGGCTAGGATTTTACAAGCCTTTCTTTGATACAGACAATCAGTCCTCAAGGCACATTCTCATTTGGATGGCATAATGCAAGAAACATACTGAAAGGCATAAAATCAGAAAGATAAAAAACCAACTCCCTCAACACTTAAGCAATGCTGAAACGAAACTTCACTGGAGCCTCAGCTGGTCCCAGACAGATCAAAGCACAAGATGGCTGTGAAATGCTGGGTAACATCAGAACAGCATTTTCATCCTAAAACATGAAAATGATGGGTATATACAATGATGAAGCAGAAAGGATTATAATACACATCCTTACCATACACTAGATTAGAATTCTGTTGCTTCAACTCCTGGACAATATCCACCACCATTGCAAGAAATGACGTGTCTCTTGTATATCCTTTGGGAAAAACAAAGACACTTTTGAAGTCTGTTTTCATGAACGCTTTTTTTTTTTTTTAAATTTTGGATAGGATTGCTGCATACTTCTCATTCTTTGGAACAATGCATTTTTAGAACAAAGTTGTCTTAGTATTTCATTCAGGAATAATAAATGGAAGACAAATTCAGACAGTGCTTGCATGACTACAAATATAACCTTAAAAATCCATTTACTAATGGATACTATATATAAAGGGCTCACACAGCTTCAAAATGCTTGAACATATATACAAAAAAGTCAGGCTGAAAGGAAAAAACACTCCTTTTCTTCAAAACAGCAGTCTGAATCAGTACTATTCATCATGTAGTAAATAAGAAATATTTTAAATTCCACATACTTTTCTCATACTCTTGGTTTGAAGCAGGTTTTTTATTATTATTAATGTTGGTGCTGATACACTCCAATACATTAATGCAATGGAGAATTAATCTTGAGTATTTTAGAGCAACGGCCAATATACCAATAAAATTCTATTTTTAGGCTTAGCAGTGAAATAAGCTGGAAATAAGTTTTATTATATCTCAAGGCCCTGATCACAATGCTAGCACCACAATATTCTTATTTAATCATTTATTATTTTATGGATGTTTCTTTATATATTTATTTTATGTATTAACTTTATTTACAACATTTATTAATTAATAATTTGATTTTAATTTATTTTAGTTCATTTAATAGTATTATTTTTAGCAAGGTGGCTTCTTCAAACCTTCAGCTTGGAAATATCCACTCTACTAAAATACTTAAAAATAAATTTTGGAGATTTTTTTTTTCTACTTGCAAAATCGATCAATTCTGAGATGTTGCAGAGAAACGGAAAAAAGCTTCCAAGATTTTTGGCCAAAATGCTTTGTCTTACGACTATGAAATGCTGATAATCAGTCAAAAAAGCCAAGTAAAGATTTTTGTTTAAAATGACCTGTGATGGCAGACTGGCTGAAAAAAAAAAACAGAGTAAGATTAACATTATTGACAGAGGCGTTTCAAAAAATTTAACACTAAATTGGAGTTTCTCTCTTACCTTGAGTCTTTCACTGTAAATGAAACAAATATATGAAGATCTACAAGTAACTAACAGTCACAAAAGTTAACAAAGTGTTATTTTGTAAAATCAGCCTAAAGATAAAAATTATTATCTCAGCCAAGATATCTACAGTCATCAGACATAAAACTACAGTCAAATCCCATCTGCTGACTGATTTGTTTTCAGTGTTTGAATAATCATATCCAGGTTGTTGGAGGCATAAAGTACAGTTGTGCACTATAGTGAATGGCTGTTCCTGTTTGAAGAGAAAAATCTGTCTTTTGGCCCTGAATGAAAAAAACCTGAATCTTAAGTTCAGCCACAGCCCAGCTGAATACTAAAACACTGAGAGTGTTATCAGATCTTAAGAAATTAGTGCCATTTCTACCCATGCCTTCTTTTTGTCCATACTGAAAAAAATGGCTACTCCAAACAATATTTTTAAACATGAACACCACACTGACCCATCTACCCACAAATCCTATTTTAAAAGGCATATTAATAAATATTCCTTTTTTTCTCCAAAAATTTCTTTCTGCTGAAGATTTCTGGTTTTCCTTCTACCATTTTTAATTTCTTACATCTGTTTTGCCAGTACAAGACAATGATAAGAAAGGAGTTGGGGTCTCTTCCAAGAGTTGCAAGTAAAATAAAAAAGGAACATTTCAGCTAAAAGAATACTCAAACATTACTTAATAATTTTGCATACTAACATCTCCTGAAAACTGCCACAGTACAGTGTGCTTTTCCTGGAAATGTCCTCTGTGCGAGTTCTTTCAAGGAAAGAAAGGGCGTTTGTCTATTTCTCAATCACAAAGAACCCATTTATGCCGAAATTAATTTCTTAACCTTAGTTCAGTCTATATTCTAGTCAGCCTCCTTTACTTTGGAGATATTCCCTGAAAAAGAACTGACCATAACTCTTCAGACATGCCATACCCTTCAAGCCAGAATGACTGCTTTGGGGTTATAATCCATACACTTAATGTCTTCAGTTTTCCCTGTGTATAAAGCACCTTCCTTCATGTGGAAGGCATGAAGTCAATCAAATCTGGCAATATATTTCTGTTTACCTTTAAAAAGTGACTGTTCACTGCTATAAAAAATGTATACTGTAATCTAAACCAGATGCATAGCTCTTACTGAGGTGAAACCTGATCAGTAACTTACATTTGAGAAAGAGGAATTGGATGAGGAGCAGTTTTTAATAAAAACAGCACAGAAAATCTCTGCTTTCTATAAAGCATGCTACAAGAAGTTCTTTGCCTGTATTTATAAATGCTTTGCACCTAGTGGCAAGCAAAGGAAAACACTGCACTGTCATTATGTCCTGCAGAACTGTACCTACTCAGAGGACCTACACAGGAACAAGAGGAAAAAATCAAGAGATATGACAAAGACAAAACCAAAATCCAACCCTGCTTATACTTTGCTCTGTATCCAAAGCACTACCCCTTAAAGATCAAGTAGAAAAAACAAGGACAGACAACTGTGTATAAAATCATGCTATAGTACCGCAGAGTGCCAGTACTGCTAATTTAGGAGAAAGGGTTAAACTCATGTCTTCATAATAAATTTAAAAACAATACTCTGACATTCCTCATCCTTTTTTTAGTAGAGGCACTCCCAAAACATTAATTAAGCCTGTACAAGTCTGTAAACTATGCAAGGGGATCAATTTACCCACCCAATTACAACCTTCAGGCTGGAACACTGGCTGTTTCAAACTAAACAGCATGAGCAGTTGAAACTATAATATACAGATGAAATTGCATGAGGAATCAAAGGAGGGAAAATGTAATTGCTTGGTTTGGAATAAGGAGCGATATGGTTTATATTTATGTACTTTTGTTTACATCTCATGGGAACTCCAAGGAACAAGCTCTTCTTACCTGTGAGTACATAATCATACCGGTTGACCTCATTCAGCTTAAGTCCATCGTACAGTTCATGAAGCTCATCTGAATTTAACACCTGACCCTTCCAGTGGGCATAACCTGCAAAGTAAATGCCAGATAATTTTTTAAGAGCTACATTTTCTATTTAGGATCACACAGATTATATACTTGGAAGGACTGTATCAGATATTAGCACCAGAAAGCATTTCTACCTCCTCTTCTGTAAAATGCTGTTGCTGAATGAAAGCTGCTGTCAGCTGAACAGTTAACACGCTCAACTTCTTCTTAGCACCTCTATTTCCCACAGGAACTAGAGTGACTACACTGGAGTTTGAGACTGTCCATTTATCAGCAAATTAAGCAGACACACACACGCTCCTGCAGGTTTTCCCATGGAGCCTATACAACTATCCCTGCCCTGTGTGGAGGGGGACAAATGTATGTTCCAGACTTCACTGGAGGAGGGTGTCAGTATAATCTATTTTTGTTATTTAATACTATAAAAAAAAGAAAAAGATTGAGAGCTAGATGACACTCTTAAACAGGCTTGTGGATCTGTCTGGACACAGGCATGCAGCACTGCTGCACCCATCAGATACAGCGTTCACTGGGACCTGCATATAAGGAATAGACTGACCACAGCAGAACATTGCCATGGATGCTCTTTAAACATACAATGTCATCTGGCAGATTTCTTCCACAAATAGCACAGTTTTAATGCTGAGGACCCTGGAAAAGCCAAATGAGTATCAGAAAGACACTATAAACAGACGAATAACAGCCATACACTCTTATCCTTGAATGATCTCCAAGAATTACAAGCCAATATTCTTGGCTGAGAAGTGGATGGAAGGTGAAGTTACTTGGGAGAAGCTGACCTGATTTCAGCAAACAATGGACCAAGCTTCATGGCAGCCAATTTCAAGGTAAAAAAAATAAGCTAAACTTCCTTGACAGACACTAAACATTTGTTGAAAAACATAAAAGCACCTTGCACCTTGTCATCAAAATCTGCCCATCTAGATGGCAGCCATCACTGCCTGGTGTATAAGAATGGGGCTTCCTCCAGGATATTGGATGAAGCACCCACAATTTAACTCTTCCAACCTCCATAAATTAACAGTTTGTTAAAAAGCTTATCCTTTTATTAACTGGAATTAGGAAAAGTGAAATGTTAAATGAGGTATCTTCTTCCACACCACCTCTGTGTGAAGACAGTGGTATTTTGTTTGTTTTAACTTCTGCTCTCTGAGTTAGAAAATTCTGCTATAAAACCTGTTGGCTTTGATTATCACTCTAAACTGTGTTATTAGAGTAACTGCCAAAAGGTGCCTAGAGCCTAGGATAAGCACATTTTTCAGTTTTCCTTCTTATGAATGCAAATACACCCACAGTAGGGTGAGCAGATGGATCATTTTGTTCTCCTCAGCTCACAAAGGCCTAGCCTCTAAAACACGACTTGCTGCCAGCTGGCTGGGGGATTGACTCACATCAGCCACTACATTTCTCTCCCTAGCAAATGCTTTTCAAAAAGTCTCTGTGAAGAAAGGGACAAAGTGAGGGATTCCCATTTGTTAGGGCTGTAGTTCCATTGCAGAACATAGTGATATTCAAAACGGCAACACCTAACATATAGGCAAACATCTAGCCCCAAGTATATGAGGAACCCTTGACTACAACTAACTCAAGTATTTGGCTTATTTAACACATATGCAGATGTTTGTTCTGTCACATCTGCAGCTTCAGAGAGAAATAATCTGCCTTCTCCTCTTCCCCGAATCTCTACTTCTATTAGCACTGCAAAGCCAGTCCATATAGAGACACAACAAGAGTCCTTTTTATTCCATTGTGCCCATCAATGAAACTGAATGCAGTTTTCACCCAGACTCAAGGTCAGCTGGCAAAAGAGCAGTCATTCATCTTACACATGGCCATAAAAATAACTACAATAGATTGTCCAGACAATCTAGATACTCTCGGGAGCCATTCCTACAGAGGGACGCTGCACATTCACTATTTAACTAAAAGTTCACCTTCCTATGTCAAACTGTCTTAAACTGTTAATGCACAGGGTTCATGTCACACTGATCCTCCACTGACGGAGGGAAATAATGTTAGAAGCAGCCCAGCCTTAGCTCAGGAATTGTAAGTTACCCACATGGGACAGGGACATTGAACTCTGTAGCAATGACTTCCAAGGGCATCTAGAGGATCCTTTTTAGCACCTGATAAGACATGTAATACAACCTAAAGTCTAATCACACAATAACTGGAGGAAAAAAGGCCCTAGGGAAGCCCCAACTATTCAGAGAGAAGAAAAAGGGCAATGCCTTCACTGGATCTGCAGAGAACTGTGATTTCACTAGGAGCTGAATTATGTTCGAGTAAGAAACAAACAAAATCAAAACTGGCAGCAAGATGGAAACCATCCTAAGCCCTCTCCCCAGGGTAACTTCATGTAACATGATGAGCAGGGGCAAATCCCACGACCCTGAATTTATCCTACTCTCCTGGTGGAATATACAACCAAAAAGCATCTTCTGTAGAGGGACAGAAGAAAAAGCCAGTTACTCATGTTCAAAAATGGTTTTACTAACTGAAGGATTTATACCTTGGGGTCCCAGGAAGAGGGAGAGGGACTACCTTGAAAGGGAAAAGGCAAAAAATCCAGATAGATACTGTGTGGTCAAAAAACCACTGCATAGCTCTGAACCCAAAGCTAGTTAGCAGGGAATGCCAACAGCAAGCTTAAACATTTGAGGTCCAGTTGGCTTTAGGGAAAAGCATGAGTGGTTGGACTTAAGGATGATAATGAGGAATCACTGTCTTCCTGGCTAGACATAAGAACTTGGCTGGCAATGAGTACATTTGAAGGCCCAGAGCTGCCTTGCAAGACCTAAAAGAAAGTCAGCTTCCTAGAAATGTTATCCCTATGCCTACACCACTAAATGTGGGTATCTGAAAAACAGCAAGAGAAAACTTAAAATCTTCTGTTTAACTGTCCACTTACTATAACTCCTGCTCTGCAGTAATATTTCCACTGAGGCTCTCCACAATACAGAAGTTCAAAGTCTCACAGTACCTGGCTGCTTGCACACATTATACAAGAACCACAGCCAAGAAAACTAAAGAATGAGTTTCAAGTTTGTACCTGGCAGAACAACAGCATCCCATTTGGAGACTACAGAGCTGGTTAGGCATGGCAGCTGGATCAAATTATTACTCTTTTATCTTGGATATTAAGGTGAGATCTTGGCTTGTATCTTCCACAGAGGAAGAAAGCTGAGTCTTCCTTGTTTTGGTTACAAAACCACCAAGAAATTCCCCTCAGTGCTGGACTGAGAGAACAGAGAGAACACTGCAAATCATGATACAGCACTCCAAAACTGCACTTGGCTCAGACTGACTTCATTAGTCTCCCAGATTAGTAATAAATTTAAACACATAGATGAACATAAACATTTAAACATCTTTATACCCCTTCTGCTGATCTGTGTTACAGCCTTTTATTGCAATTAAATGTTATGTATTTGCTTTTAGCAGATAAGGGAATAAAAAACAGGCAGGATACAATGCCACTTGTCACTTATCCCTCTAAAATGATAAACGTATTCATTAGTCTCCAAGGAAATGCCTTGGTTCATCTGTATGAAAAAGGAAAAAAAACCAAAACCACAACCAAGAGAAGCAGCTAATACTGCACCCAAGATGAATTTACATACTTTTCTTTCTTGCCTTTCTCCACTGGTATATTTTTTTCTCTTTTGGAATGTATTTATAAGCCTCTTAATTACTTTCAAACACAAAGAAAAAAGAAAAGAATAAAAATCCTAGGCATACGAGAAGAAAAAAAAAAAAACAAACAAAAACCCCGAACCAAACAAAAGTAAAAAACAAGCTACCATTTAAGTATAGCAAGGCACGTAAGATTTTGTTTTCTAACCCAGAACATTCTGTTCTGAGGTGTGAGCTCCTCCTGTGGTGCTCCTTGCAAAACTATTCCAAGTGGCTTCGGTAACCAAGTACTTTACATGGGAAAAAGGAAGAAAGATCTAGTGTTTAAGGCACATGATGGGCAGGCAATCTGGTCCCAGCTGTGTCACAAAATTCCAACACAAACTCTGGCAGACAACCTGTTCTAAACACATGACGTAATTTTCAGCTACCAGGAGGCCTTCAACAAAACCAGAAACACAGTACCAAACTATCCACTGGATTTTTTACAGCTCATCACTGTGGGAGTAAAATGCTACCAGTGTTAGGCATGATTGGAGATCTTTTCTTTCTGTCCCACACTGCACAGGTGTGAATGACTGCATATGGGTGGTAGACTGTGAAGAATCACATCAACAAGACATAATTATAATTTCTTATGTATTAGACCTACCAGCCAACCCAACCACCCACTACACACCCACTAAGTGGAAGTCAAAAGTGCTTTGCTTAAAAATAAAAAGGAACAGAAAAAAACCCAGGCTATTTGTTCTGGAGCAGTTTCAAAGGTGGGATTCAGATGGAAAAGTAAGCACGTTATATGCTTACCATTAACCTATCAATTAAAAACAAAAATGCAAATCACTGAAGAATTAAAAATGCACCCCCAAAAATCAATGATACAATAAAAAAAATCTAGATTTTTATTTTTGCACATCAGACAATGAGATGCTTCTGCAAACAATACAGTAAAATAGAATAAAAAGCACAGAATCTTTGTAGGTTGCATGACAGCTTCTTTTATTTGTACATGAAGCATGATGCCATTCAAGGGTGAGTCACTCTAATCATAAAAGTTCCTCACCAAGCAACATGACAAACTGCTCTCCCAAGGGGACTGATTTAAAGCACATTTTCCGAATTTCAGGATTATCAGAGACTAAAGAAAGCTGAATTTTCTGAGCGGGAGTCAGCAGAAATAGGCCTGTTGTATCTCACTAATTTAAAGACAGGGCAAAAAAAAGCAATAATGATTCACCCAAGAAAGCCTGTTAGTCATAAATTCTCTCTGCTTTTATCTTTTGCTAACAAGACCAGGTTTAAAGATGGGGATGGGGAAAGAAAGAACACCATGTCCAAAATCTCACACACTTTGCTACCCGTGCCCCTCTGGTATGTGGCATTCTTTTAAAAACTAAAGTTCACAGCTAGATTTTGAAGGAGAAATTTGCCCTTCAGCTTTAATGATGACGACAGAAAGGGTTCTCATACAATCTTGTTCTTGTAGGAAAATCAAGTTATCTTCACCCATTCATCCAACACACGATTCCTATGTATTGTGGCACTGCTCCAGACACAAGCCACAGCCCAGCATGGCAGTTTCTGTTCATTAATCCCTACAGTGATACATTGATTTCCAGGTACTAGTGCAAGTTGGTGTGCAGGCACAGGTAAATGTTCAAGCTTGGAAAAGTCTTCGTGTGAGGACACCACATGTTCCTACATGCCTCTCTCAAAGGGGAGGTGCAAAGCCACTGGGCTTAGAATCTATCCTTCAGTTTAAGAAAGGGTAGAAAGGGTTTCATGAAAAAACTGCAGTGTTAGAAAACTAGACCTGCCATAAAAGGGAGTATGTCGCCAACCTTCCTTTTCCATTCCTTCCTCTTTCAGCCAAATGACCAGTACTTCTAAATATAATCTCATTTACTCACACTTGGCAAGTGCCAAACACTTACCTAACTGTGATTTTCTTCTGAAAGCTCTGCTTCCCAAAGTCATGAAGTTGCGTGCAGCAATCTTTGGGATTTTTAACACATTTACTAAGATAATCAAGATTACAGAAAAAAAATTAACGTGACTTCTAAACACCAGGAGATAAAATAAAAATTCCAAACATTTTAAAGAGTTGTGATCTTTGAGACATTTTTGGTATTGGGATGTTCATTTAGGCCTTCTTATGGCGGGGGGAAAATCACTAATTTGTTGTTGCTTCTACCATCTTTGTCGTCTGCCAAACCTTGAATGAAGCACTGGTAACCGTTCTTCAGCTGTGATACTGTATGGGGTTTTCGTGGCAAGGTTTTGGTAGCTGGGGTGCTACAGGGGTGGCTTCTGTGAGAAGCTGCCAGAAGCTTCTCCCGTGTCTGACAGAGCCAATGCCAGCTGGCTCTAAGACGGACCCACCGTCGGCCAAGGTCGAGCCCATCAGCAACGGTGGTAGCACCTCTGGGATAACACATTTAAGAAGGGCAAAAAAACCTGTGCAACTGCAATTGCAGCCAGGAGACAGGAGTGAGAATATGTGGGAGAAACAGCCCTGCAGACCCCCAGGTCAGTGAAGAAGAAGGGGGAGGAGGTGCTCCAGGCGCCGGAGCAGAGATTCCCCTGCAGCCCGTGGGGATGACCATGGTGAGGCAGGCTGTCCCCCTGCAGCCCAGGGAGGTCCACGGGGGAGCAGATCTCCACCTGCAGCCTGGGGAGGACCCCACGCCAGAGCAGGTGGATGCCCCTGAAGATGGTCGTGACCCTGTGGGAAGCCCGTGCTGGAGCAGGCCCCTGGCAGGACCTGTGGCCCCGTGGAGAGAGGAGCCCATGCTGGAGCAGGTTTTCTGGCAGGACTTGTGACCCCGTGGGGGACCCACGCTGGAGCAGTCTGTGCCTGAAGGACTGCAGCCCGTGGGAAGGAACCCACGCTGGAGAAGTTCATGAAGGACTGTCTCCCATGGAAGGGACCCCACGCTGGAGCAGGGGAAGAGTGTGAGGAGTCCTGCCCCTGAGGAGGAAGGAGCGGCAGAGACAACGTGTGATGAACTGACCGCAACCCCCATTCCCCATCCCCCTGCACTGCTGGGGGGGAGGAGGTAGAGAATTCAGGAATAAAGTTAAGCTTGGGAAGAAGGGAGGGGTGGTTTTATTTCTCATTACACTACTCTGGTTTGATTGGTAATAAATTAAGCTATTTTCCCCAAGTTGAGTGTTTTGCCCGTGATGGTAATTGGGGAGTGATCTCTCCTGTCCTTATCTTGACCCACGAGCCTTTTGTTATATTTTCTCTCCCCTGTCCAGTTGAGGAGGGGGAGTGATAGAGCGGCTTTGGTGGGCACCTGGCATCCAGCCAGGGTCAACCCACCACAGATACTATTAAAAAAATAAAAATCTTCCTCCTTTTCTGTTTTAAGAACCTGGTCATCCTATTGGTAATGTAATTTTCCTACCTTCAGACACATTCAGTTTATGGTCCAATAAAATCTCTATTAAGCTCTTTTAACGCCCTATAAAGCTGATTTAATCTTGAAACTGAAAGCCAATAAATGACAGGTACTCATCCATTTTGAGTGCCGAGTTATTTCACATGCAAAAATTGCTTCGTTTCTGGAAGATTACAACAGTTTTACCCAGCTATCAAAAACTAAACAACAAAAAATCCCAAACTTCAAAACTAAATACTTTAAAAAAGACATAAGTCACATCTAAGTATCTCTTAAAAACATGAGAGAACCTTTGTACTGTGCCAAAGTGTTCAAACAAAATAAGCAATTTTTTGCCTGAGCCAGGAAAGACCACACACCTTGTTTAATTATTACCTCTTCCGTGCCTCTCCTCAACAAGCAGAGATGGCTTTCTAGCTACCTTTGAAACATTCATTTCTTCTTCCCAGGGTGACACTGAATTCCTTCCATGATAGAAACATCTTATAACCTTCTGAAAGCTGCATGGAGGTCAACATAGTAAGAGAAGACAGAGGCTTCCTGGTCTGCTCTCTGTTCCAAAAATTAGCAGTTTATTAATAACACTGTACCTGTGAGATACTAGGAAACTCTCAACTTTTGTCTTTTCTTTTTTTCTTTGTCAGAAACAATTTTTGCTCTTTTCCAAGATGTTAAAGTAAGAATCTGTTCCCGGATTTTTTTTTTAAGACACCCTTAGAATTTCTTTATCCAGAGTAGATCTCCCCTCAAACAACCTGCCACCACCATGACAGTAGATGTGTCTCTACTAATCCAAAAATAGCAAGTCACTTGGACCTCCTGTATGGGTGAAAGATATTGCTAAAATAAACATAAATTTCAGCTTTCTTTTGAAAAATAAAAGTCCTCTAGCACTGTGAGTGTTAGGAAGTCTGAAAGTATAATGTGAGTGCATTGTGTTCAGGTTTAGAACCCAAGTAAAAATACACCCAAATGTATTAACAACCCACCCCCTTCCTCCCTCCAGAATGTAATTTTAGGATACTTGCTAGCTATCTGGGTGGGCACATAAAGAGAGGAAACATTGCATTTCAATACAAGCTCAGTATTCTTCTGTTTGGGTTGGTAATATGAGTGTCATAGGGCCATAATGCACAGAAAACAGTACTGAAGACTCCCCCGTTCACAGGCCTGCCTGTGTAGATGGCCGTATTTGTGTTACTTCACTGAGTTAATTAGATTACTGCCTAAAAAAGAAACTCACACCCTGAAGTAGCAGAACAGGATGTTACCACATCGCATCATGCCCATCGTATCATGCCCTAATCCCAAATGCAGACTTTTGTGAGATTTGAATCAAAACATGAATATTACATTTCTGTCCTGTATCGTGAAAATGTGAATGAAAACATAAGACCAATCTCCTTTCCACTGTCATGTGATGAGGTGAGCCACATGTTGAGTAGAGCTGAGTGACTGGAGTGGTATCTGGAGACATACGTAAAATTTTACCTGTGTGGTTTGAAAACTGGACAGAGTTCACCGTATCAACTTCAAATCCCAAAACCTGTAACAGAACACAGGATTATTTCTTTTACTAACACAGCTTTGTTAATATGTTATCAATATCACAAAACACAAGAAAGGATTCTTATTTGCTAGTGCATATGTAAAAATCTTGAGTGCTGTTTCAAAGTGAAAGCTGAGTCAACATACATGCAACATAAACAAACAACGCAGTACTTTACTACAGCAGCGGACATGGAACAAAAGTGACACTGGCAACAGCACCAGAAAAACAGAGCTCTGGATCCTCAGGCTAGAGTTCATCTAGGGATAAGGACGGAGAGGCTGGTCCAGTAGCAATCACTGCCTTGGCTAGTCTTTCTTGTCAAGAAAAGCAGTCTAAATTTCAAGGTACTAAATTAATGCAAAATACGGTGGGAGGATGCTGTTAGTATTCCAGAAAACCAATCTTTCCAAAAGGAGGACAGAAGAATCTTAAAAGGGATCAATGTTATGAGCCATACTTGGATGTCACAGGCAGTTTCTTTATAACTAAAAGAGAATAGAAAGAAATCACAGAGAATTAATTTGAGGCATGATTAGGCAATCAAAAGGACAGTGCTTTTAAAAACCCAAAGTAAAAAAAGCCTAAAGCATGCTCCAAAAGCCACCTGCTACCTAACATTACCAGCAAACCAAACACTGAAATATCAATGAATTTGCTAGTGCAATCAACAAACACATTCTTGCTGCCCAAAAAGAGATAAATATAATGAAAACAAGAGCATTGAATCAGGAGAAAACTAATGCATTGCTGTTCAAGCCATTTTTAGACATTTCTATCTGGCATGAAAGAAATTCTAATGCAACAGTGACATAACAGTCTAACATTTAATATTTATTTCCACATTCTACTTGCTCTGAGTAAGAATTCTCCCCAAAAGATGAGCCACTAAATATGGCTCAGTGAGTCACACCAGGAGATAATAGTAATGATGCATCGCTGTTTATGATCCACTTTCAGGCAATTTGCTGGGGAGGGGGGAGTGAACAAGCGAAGCTTTTGCCAGTCACGTTTTTCACTGAGACGCACGCCTCTCCCTTTTTATCACAAAGGCAACCCCTTCACATATATTAAAAATCTCTGGGTGTATTGTGCCAGACATTAGGTTTTCCCTGTGTATGTACTTTCTCTCACACATGAAAGATGTTAAGTGGTAAGCCCCTTATTTCAAACCCTGGGCCGTTACAAGATGGAGTTACGTGCTGCAATACGTAGTTCCTTCTGTCTGCAGGTACTGCATTTCTGTCATTTTACAGCTCAGAGTCAACACAGGTCTTCACAGAATAAATCTCTTCTTTCAATATATAACAAAGGTTCCTGTTCATCCCTAACCAGAAAGCAAAGTAATCTTACATTTATGATAAGACAGAATGGTGGGTTGTCTCAGCCTGATCAAATTAAAATTACCCTAAGCTTCTACTCTCACTCCGGTTTCTTGTTTCTCCTTGGTGGATTGGATTTTATTTTAAAGACCCAGGAATTAAAGGGGTGAGAACATGGCAAGACTGTTATGACCTTAACCCTGATGTTTGCACATGCTCTTCAAAGAAATAAATGAGAATACTGCCTCTAACCAGACTGTCATCCCATGTTCAATTCCCCCCCGTGCAATAAACAAACCTAAGAATTTCTTATTTCCTTCAAACATCTTGGGAACAACTGTGAATTAATCCATTTCTGTGCAATATTTACATCACATCTCTCCAACTATTTAACACCTGACACTACAGAACACACTTTCTATGATTTACTAGCTAATCAGATTTACACTTAGTGCTTTAGGGAAGAAGAGCACGCACAACTGCTTGTAGGGAGGGCTGTTCTATAACATGGATAAGCACTGTACCAGCTGATGGCCACCAGAAAGAGCAATCCTTCTTTACTGTCTCCACCAGTACTCGCTGTCATTTGATTTCTCAACAAGCTTTTCTGTAGGATTAGGGATTTTTGGTTTGTTTTGGCCAGTTAATCTGCTTCAACCAACAGAAGGGAAAATACAAGGGAGGGCACATCTCTTGGAGACAGCTACGTGTCAGGTTAGCTTGGCTGGGCACTTGGTAAAAGAGAGTTTAAAGTGCTTTTGAATAGTTGAGGAAAAGTCACAGACAGCTCAAATTCAGCAAGGGACCTTGATATTCTCACTTTTTTCATCAGTGCAAAACAGGCTAAAAAGCCTTTAAAAGTCTCCATAACAATCACTTACTGGTGTTAGTCTACTCTATCACAGTTACTAATTTGCCCTAAAGTGTTGTTTTGAATAAACATACATGACTGTAATCTAACACACCTAATTATGCAATTCTCTAGTTCAGATTGAACCCTCAAAATAAGCCATGGTTACTCTACTTCAAGGAATTTTCCTTCTATAAAGATTCTTATCAAAACAGAGAGTAATTAAAGGACATAAAATGTCATTTAAAAACAAAGTATAATTAGAAAACATAATTAGTACTACCTTTGAAATAAGAGCCACAGATGTTGAGGTCTAGGCTTACTATAAAGTATTAAAATAAAAAGAATTATGAAGTCAAGTTCAGCCAGTACGTGTTTGCTACCAAGGCAAACTGATTGAAAAGTCTCATGGAATTTAGTCATCAGAAGATGACCTGAAAACAGTGTATATTGAAGTGCTAAAAGCAGCTTTTGACAGCAATCATCCCTTCTAGCGCTACAGAGAAAACTGCGTCTTAAAATGAACTACACAAACCAAAATTAACAACTTGATCATTTAAAGTGGATAAGGAAATGCTATCTTCCTCCTTCAACCAATGATTAAAGAACAGTATCAGTTAACTATCATCCCTGCATATCTAAAGGACCATACATATCAGAAACAGTTTCTGGTTCACTGAATGATTAATACTTTCCCTGCTTACAAAGGAAGCTGTATTCAAAAGATGTCTTGTTAAATCTTTTTAATATATACCCATATTTTTAATTTCTTGCGCAGAGCTAACTAAAAGCACTGATTATGATTTTTTTTAATTTAATTAAGAAGTTCTATCCAAACCAGAGGTTAAATATATCTTAAGTGAAAGTTAACTACCTAATTAGAAATACACGATTTCTGCATGTACAGATCTAGAAAACTGACATCAGAGCAAAATTTACTGAATCAGGCAAATCACACAAAATCAATAAATTCTGCCTCTCATATTTGTACAAAAAAGTACCAAGTATCACCTGAAATTATGCATTTAGCTGAGCATCAACCATTTTTTCAATGTTATAAACCAGTAAGAATCAACCTTTCCTTTGGAAAATGACTAGAAAGTACAAATTCAACACAGGACTAAACTCAATTATTTATATCAAGTTTCTTCCTTGCTAATATGAAACACACTTATATTACTTATTTTAATTCATGGATTTAAAATCAATCCACTCCAGTTACTGATGTTTTTTCTACATACAGAAACAAACCTTTTCATGTTTCTGAAGTGTATATATATATATATATATATGCGCGCCAGTTCAGTTGTCACCTCAACACCTCTCCTTATTTCATGAGCAATCAAAATGCTGTAATTCAGCAAAGAGTGCACGTGAAATGGTATATAAATATAAAGTGAGATCTATACAGTGGTTTTATGGCATTCAGTCAACAGAGAACAAATTCAGGCTGGTAATGGTTTATCATAGTTCACTGAAGTACGCAGTTGTCTCTATGCTTTGCTCAAAGCATACGGCAGAAGCCACAAGTAGCCCTTTGCCAGGTCCACCTGTGTGACAAATGCCTTTACTGAGATACTGACAGTTTCACCTTATACTCCCTGATGTACCACTTTCCCTTTGCTTCCTGAATTTCTCTGCGTATCTGTCTGCTACTTTGCAAAATGACCCAACTTTGAGTGTTAAAACTGTCATTTTTCTGTGCATGTATGCACGAACATGTTCCTTGCACCTGTGTAAATAAACTGAAGGAACTCACTCCACTGGGATTTTGCCTATGCCAGAACTGACGCCTTCAGATCGTATCTGATTAGTATGAGGACCGAGCTGACTAAAATGCACAATAGTGCTTAATTTACTGCTTCTTTATACCAGCTTGTAAACAGTCTATACCTGCGTTACTTCCCTTGCTCCCTACAGAAAGAGTCCTGTGGTGATACTCCTCCCTCTGGTTTTGGAAATGTAGGTTATAGCAGATACTCTGCAAGCGTGCAGGGCTCCAGCTGCCAGGGACACACATCATCTATGTCACCATTATCCCCTGTTTTGGATGATCTGGTCTCTTACAGGCTCTCCAGCAGAGGACAATTCCTGGTTTCCATGCTGTCCCTCTGCTGTCATTCTGTGTAAGTATCATTTGCCCACAGAACTGCAAATCCTGGGCAAATCTAAACCCATAGCCACTTTGGGTAAGGTTGATAAGCGCTCTTCAAAGGAAAGATAATTGAGTTCACCCTAAATCTCTCAGCCTCCAGTCTAAGCACATGTCAATGTTCTTCTTAAGACCCAAACTAAGGTTGCCTATATCACATCATGTAGCGACATTTACTGCAATTGAAGTCTCAGAAGAAAACGGGCAATTCCAACATATTTTTTAAGTATCTTCAGGAAAAGGAGGCAGAACTGTTACATTTCTAAAAATAAATCACAAAACATCAAAACTGGAGGAGTTTTGTATTTGAAAGGCACGGCTGGCAGATCTGAATGACACATTTCAGAAAAATATTTGGGAGATTAAATCAAAATACACACACTGAAGCAGAATACATTTGAAGAAACACATACTTCAACATTGTGCATGAGATCAAATTGGGCTTAGTTCTTCCTCACAAGTACCTGAAGGGACAACTATCATCCAGTTCTCACAGCACAGAAAGCACTATCCCGGCCTTGCAAAGAGAAGATGCATCACCCATGCAGGCTCCTAGTCTACAGAACTATCAGAATGCACATCTTCAAACTAGCAAGTGCTCAAGGGAAAAATCAACACACAAGAAACGAAGGGACTTCAAAATACATGGACAACCTCTAAAGGTGTTGGCTTTTTTGGGGAAACTGGACCAACAGTCTAGTTCTCCTACAAGCACAGAAGTAATTTAAACTTATATCCAGCCACCAAGCCACAAATAAAAAGCAAAAAAATGGATGTCCTTCAGGATTCAAATTTTAGAAGTGATACCAATTGTTTTACTAGTAGAACAACCTAAAGACCTGAACAGACAGAAAATGTCCTGAGTTACATACATTATATATATAGCTAGATCTCGGTTCTGGTTCACCTCTGAAAATGCAACCTTTTGGACCTTGCCGCTATGTTAACACATGAATTAGAGCTTTGTTTAAAATTTACAGTCCCTCTTCCCCTCCCTTCCAGAAAACATTTCAATCGTACATACACTGAAACATGCTATTTCTTCACCGCAAAGAACTAGTACCTAAGATTGTTAGAAATGAAAGATTACAAACATACATTTCCTTCAAGAGCACAGCCTAAGCTGTGCCTGTTATGTAAAGGGGGGGAGGGGACTGTAAAACAACAAGAGAAAAACTATTCCACATTACGGAAAATTGTGAGTGTAGCAACAGAGAAACTAACAGGAAGATTCTGAAGCAAATGCAACATCTCAAATGCAGTTTTAATGATTGCTAAACTTTATGTTTATATTTGTGTAATCTACATTATGTACCAATGGTCTGGAGACAAATAAAAGTACACATTTTTACCTCCTAATCCTATTTGGTAATTCATTGTTAACACCACTTGAAATGGAAAGCTGTTAACTTCAAAGATTAGCTCTGCCTTAGAGTAAATATTAATATAAATTCTCATTTAATAATTTTATTTACTCTGAGAAATGCTTAGAGCCATGTGAAAAGCTGTTACTGAACTGTTTCTGTTTAAAATTTGTATTGCAGCTTTACTATGCTTCTGCAGGGAAAAAAGTAAATTTTCAGAAGAATCACACACTTTACAGTACTCAAGAAGTTCTCCTTTTTCCTTGCTTGTATTCAGTTGGGGGCAGGAGGAAAGTTGGGTTTTTTTGGTTGTTGTTTTGTTTTTTTTAAAGGGGGGGGATAAATATCTTAAATTTCCTAAGTGTGCAAGAAAAACTGTCATTTAAATTACTTGAACTTCTGAACTGAACTACATTTTATTGCTTTCCTAGGTACTAAACATTAAAACAAAACAAAAAACCCCACAATTTCCAATGCATTGCATTATATGTACATATTCAGAGAAAGAGAGGTTTAGAGGGGGCTGAGAGAGATGCTGTGGAATCACTGTCCTTGGAGGTTTTCAAGACCCAAGAGGAAAAAGCCCTGAGCAACCTGGTCTGAACCTAGTGCTGACCCAGCTTTGAGCAGGAGGCTGGACTGGGGACCCCCCGACATCCCTTCCAGCCTGGGTCACTCCATCATTCAATGACACCGCTACATACAAAAAGCTCAGCTTTATTTGTTGTAGAACTCCATGTGTAAAAATACACAAAATATCATCACCTGCTACCCATCCTAAAGTTCTGGTTATAAGGATACAAACCTGTGGTATGATATGTTTACACTATTAACTATGCCAGCTTTGTCAGTAAAGATAATATGTCCTTTGCTGTAAAACGATCAGTGGACCATTTAACTAGAATGTTTGAGTTTGTACTTAATTTAGACAACCTTAGAGAACAATGACCTAGTTCTGCAAGAATGAAATTCAATTAAAATTACCTCTCTATTCTGCAACATGGTCGGTACATATTTCCCTCTTTGGGTACTGGGTTTATGGCTGCAGTGGCATTTCATTTTAAGGTTTGAAACTAAAACCACAATGCAATACTGCAGCTCAAGTTGAGAGGGAAAATCTGGAACAATGAGTGAAAGGCAGAGTAAGGAAAAAAAAAAAAGTAGTGTGAGGAAGAAAAAAAAAAAAGATTGATAAAAACAGACTTTGTAAACTGCATACATGTTTCTCCCATAGTATTTATGTCCCCTGATACATGTCCACAGGTTGCTATCTAAATTTCATGAAACAAAGCTGACATCTCCATCCAAACTCTCCAGTTCCTTCAAAGTTCTTAATTTTGGAAAATGCTAGCTTTACTGTAACAGAACACACCAAAACCAATTTCCTCAAGGGAGCCCACAAACCAAACAGTTTGTAAACCACAAATCCAAGGAAAATATCAGAGGTTGAGGTTGCAAATCAAGCTCAGCCCATCAGATCTGAGCTACAAATGTGCCACGTGAAAATCTCACTCTATCATTTGTTCACATCTCTAAAAGGTGATTTTATCTCCAAGGGAAATGCAGTTTGTCAAGAAAAGGGCACTGGCTAAGAAGAAAGAAGGAACAAGATTCTGCTAATCAGAAGAGAACCTTTCAGACTCCTCTTTTGAAAGGAGGATTTGACTTTCATGCAGCTAGTTCTCCCCAAAATACACGCAGCACTGTATTACAAGACTTAACTTCCTTGCACTTCAACTCTTCTGCTTTGTAGCAAGATACTTGCATTATAAGTAAAGTTTATGGAAAAAGGATGACTCTGTTTCAATTAATATTCAAATGATGAACCATCCAAGCTAGATGTGTCCTGTCCTTTGTGCCAATGGATTGTAACAGACTGATGAGTTAGAGCACAGTAGCAGTAATTAATAAGAACAGTGATAAGAAGGTTAACACAGACTAGACAAGTGAATCAAAACCATCCAGGTAGAGCCTGAAAAAGCAGCACAGAGAATAATGCGCAGAATTCCAAATCAAGGATTCAGATATGTAACTCAACTGTGCTACTAATTCGTTTTCCTTTACTGGGCAAGATCAACACACAGGTATGTTTTCAGAACCAACCACTAATTTCAGCTACTTTCCTACTTTATGACTAAATTACGATGCCTAGGAATAATTCACAAAGTCATAAAACCCAGGCAGATCTTACTGCTTTCACTTAGAAGTGATGGTCAGGCTTGTCTTTATTGCAAGCTGGCTCAGACTCTGACCTACACTCCACTAAAATCTCTTGCCTGAGTTTGGAGTGATTGTCTCTGCAGAGAAAACGTCCTTGCAGAGCGCCTGAGAAGCAAGGAACTATGACAGATGTTAGGATGTTGTTTTAAACCACTTCTAAAAGAGTGTATTACCCTCAAACCTCTTAGTGTATGCACTCATCCTCCCGGTCAAAACAAGCAGTTACTGCTACTGAAGGATTTCTCAGCTAGTTGGACTCTTGATCAAGATACGTAAGTTGTAAGGCACAAGCAGATCATCACACTCTGACCTCCAAATCATTTTGTATTTCCAAACCCTTTCTAAACATTGTGCTGTTGTACTTAAAGAAGTACAAGGCAGGCATCTGGAGAACATGATCTATCATCTGCTATCTTAAACAGAGCACTACTACAGATTTCAATGACAGAAGTTGTAAAAAAAAAAAAAAATGCTGTTTCGAACACTGCACATTTGCCTCCTTAAAGCATTAAAAATATAAGTCTTCATAAAGCCTTGTGAAGTAGGTGTTATGCTCATGTGAAACCATATTATCAGTAAACGGTGACAAAGAAAGGACACCATAACTCTGCAAAGCATTGTTCCTAAAGTAGTATCACTTGAACTCAGATGTAAAAGCCAATGTCCTGTTCCTCACACACACAGTAAGAATACAGCTAGGAACAAGACACTGGTCCTTCCCCAGGTGCCAAAGAACAGCTTAGGGAATTTATGCTGTGCAGAATCAATTATACTGCATTATATGTGCTCTATCTGTGTGCTGCCATGATCTGTACAGTACTCTGTAATACGTGTGGTCTTGTACTCTGTTTTTCAGAACACGGACCATGCCACTGCAACAACTACAACAGACTCAAAAAACTCTATTTTTCTCCACAAATTAATGGCTTTTTATGGAAGCCTTCCAATATACTCAAAATGTAGTGTTACATTTTCAAAAGTTAATGGAAGCACATGCCAAGCCCAGGGGCTCCACAGAAAGAAAAAAAAAAAAAAGTCCTCAGTTTCAAGAGCCAGCCAAGATTTCCAAGTAATGGGAAAGTGCTTTGATTTGTATCATTTAAAGCACACAGTAGCATTTTAAAAAACATAAACGTATATTTAAGGGCAAATTCTACATCTCTAATATATACACACAAAATACAAATAAACACACAATTTTTTATTAAGCTTAAGAACATGTGAAGTTTATCACAACACAAACATCTTAACTGTGACTATGAATTTTAATTAACATACTTAACAACTGCCTAATTACAGTCTCTACCTCTGCCTCCACAAACACTGTTAACATAAGGAAATTCAACAACAAGGTGAGTTGGCATAAGGCACTTGAATAAATGGATCTGGGCCAAAAAAAGAAGATAAAAGGAGACAGGTATACTAACAGAGTGTATCTGGTGCCCCATGCAAGGGGAAACCACCTTAAAAGTACTAACCAGTAGCCTGCCAGAACCAAGATGTTTGTACTAAAAGCAAAACAGTTGCCCTGATGAGGACTGCACAAGGCACAGTGATTAACTTCAGAGGACCTTTATCTGAGAGTATGTGACAGCAACACGAAACCAATCAAAGGCTTGAAGGGCCTCACTACATGATTGTATTTTCTTCCAGAGGACCTCCCTCCTCATCCACATTGCAATCACAGTTGGCTCTACTGCTGTTAGCAGGACACACATATGGTAGATCCTACATCAACAGAAAATTGCTCTTGTAGCAATGTAACACTGACAGATGCATCAGTCACAGGACAAGTTTTATAGCATAAAGACATACATAAACAAAGAGGGCTACAGAGACTTAAACACACACTACTTATAAAGAATTTTCAAGAAATCTTGTGGTAAGTCCCCGAACTGCAGACTTTTAGCAGACCATGTATATAATCCACAAACTGAATTAGCCAGCAATACCTGTATTTGTTTCCAAAATTACCACATCACATAAACCAAAACCATTCTATCCCTTCCAGTTTTTTTAGATATATTAAAAATTAGCTTAACTGAAAGTCATTAGCGGAATTAAATTAACTTTAATGCCACAGTTAAAATTACCCTGTCAAACAAGGTAATTGGGGTTTTGGGGGGGGGTTTGCTAAGCGATGGCAGCAATACTTTCCAGTAATAAAGTCTGTGTATCAGGCCATGAAACACTCTATGTATCCATTGTATTACATGTGGTTTGCATGTATGTGCTGATGTTTATGTACTACAGTTTGGAAGTTTACCTTACCCAGCCACCACTGCAGTTCCAGTGAACATCATTGCTCCATTATCTTCCTTTGGACATGGAACAGAAATGTATTTTAAAAGGCTGATTTTCTGTAATCAGATTAATTTGGAGGGAGCGAAAGAGAAGGGATTTCCCAGCTGCACCTTGCACCTCTCACTGTGTGCTAGCTCTTTTACTTAATTCCATGTCCTTCCATTTGATACCGAATCAAAAAACATACATTGTACTGGGTGTAGAAAATTAGAACACGAATTCAGTTTGAGAAAAGGAACTTGGGAAAAAGAAAAGGCATGTCCTGGCAATTAGTGAAGCAGGCATAATTGCTGGCGTGGGTTGATAAACTGAACTGAAACTGCTGTTGACTAACCCAATCTCTTTTTTTGCTTTCTGAGCTTTTAAAAAACTGTACCAAGCATATAATGAGAACTCTGTATGTATAATATAGCTGTATTTTAGTGCAGCGTTTGACAAAGCACTGCAAAGAAAAATCATTAAGATATAGGAGATACTGTGCCAGGATAAAAATACAAGAACAAATAAACTAGCTTCAGAACAGGGATGCTAGAGATATCTGTTGGTGATTCATTAATCCGGAGTCAGGTACCAAATAGGCCACTTCAAATTCTGGGGTTAGAAATAGACAATTAAAAACCAGACAATTAAAAAAATACAGCAGATAATCTTGAGGGAAAAAAAAAGTTATTTCACCAGTGACAAAGGCAGACACAGGAAACATAGAAAAGGCTATAAGAGATATAAAAGAATAGTATTTGGATAGTATCTGATACTTGTTAAAAACAAGAGAACTTTATACTCTTTAAAAAACCTACAAAATACAGTATAAGAAGACTATACAAACAACGCGAACACACACACACATACACAAAATCATGAATATATAAACTTCCTGGTTAAAACTGCTCACCCTCACATTAAAAAAAAATTTTAAAAATCCCTGAAAAACCACAAATCACCATGACCTTCCCTACCTCAACCTACCTTTCACCTCAACTTCTGGTACTTTCAAGTCAAACTCCACGCATATCTTAAACTGTCTTCCTTCCTTCCCAAATTAGCTTTCCAGTTACCAAAGAACATACATGAGAGGAAGCTAGGTGTGGAGGAGTCTGCGATATTTTATATACACTGCAGCCACATTTATTTGATGCTTCATTGTTGCTCTAAGGCCACAAGTTCTCAGGCCCAACAACAACTAGCCCCACATCAGCAAAAAGAAGACAAAATTATCACCTCAGGTAGCCTAATGCCTGTTCCTTGAGTGACACTCCATTTTCACCTCCAATCAACTGCATACCAATTTTCAGATTTACAAGCTGACTTCAGCAGTGGATACCACAAAGGACATACTAAAGACTGGAGCAGAAAACAAACATCTCTCTCTTCTGCCAGAGCAGTCTGCAATTTTTGTCAAAGTGCTCTGGCAAAATTGGTACTTATTGAAAATTTGCAGATGGGCTGATCTAGCTGTAACATCATGACCATCTGAACAGAAAAGACTAGAAAAGCCTGGGACTGCAGTGAATTTGTTCTCAAATGGTTTATTTATTGATTTTTCTGAAAAGGCTCGCAATATAAGTACATATCTGAAACATAATCAGGCCAAATTCAAATAGTGCCTTAAAGATGCTCCTCCAAATAAGCCTTGGAGACACAGGAATGCTTCAGAGCTAATAACACCAGTAAAACACGCAGTTTTACTTTCAACGCTGACAGACTGATCGGTATGCATTGCCAACTATTCAATGCAAGATACTAAGACATAAAATACATTCTTTTATCAAAATTCCCTCTAAGCTCTTTTGTTCAGCACTAAGAAATTCCTTGTTCTATATCAGCAGCATTTTTTCATAGGCTACTCAAACAAACAGCATCTGTGCCTGCAAGATGCACATGCTTATCACCATTACTCCATGCATTACACCAGCTCAGTTCAGGATCGGCTCGACTGCAGTGGCAAAAGATTTGTAGTATAGCTGCTCTATTAACCTTCCCATGGGCAGGATGTCATTCCTTCTATCTGGGGTGGGATCAAGTGATGGATCTGCAAGATGCTGATTTAGAAGGGCTAAGGTAATGAAAGACAAGGAAATAACAGCTTCTGCTTCCACCCTTCATTCTTTCCACTGAAGGACAAACATAAAAAAGGAGAATGAGGTGGTGCTGTGGGTGTCTGACTGCCTTCCACCCAAGAAATACATTTTCCTCCCCATCCTGAGATTCTGTTTACTGCTAGGTAACAATGACTTTAGATACTGATTGCAGCTCACATATTCTTTTGAAAAGTTATAAAATCTGTAGATTCAGTGCAAATTTCAGATTCATCATCTTCATGCTGCTCCCTTCTACACTTGGATGTAATTTGACAAAAACACCATACTTGTCACTGCAAACTCCTGCCAACTGGAATCATGCGCAGTGCTACACTAGGAAGTTTACAAACACTGATTAGGAGAGGCAGACATACACAGCAGCAATAGGTCTAATCCAATAGGCATGGACTTAATCTCTTTCTTATTTTAGTGAATGAAACAGGGGGGACCCCACAACACATTCTTTTCCTCTGGTTTTGTTTTATTTTTAGTCCTGCTGTTCATATTTTGGATAGCTCGCTCTCTAACCACCAGTCCATTAGCAAGGCATGGCAAGCACATTATGTACATCTAAGGTGGAGTTATCCTACAAGAAAGAGATTTGTTTTATCCAGCACATATGCTTTATTTGGCCTTCTTAGGTAGACTATGAATGGATCCCACTCTCCTACCAAAGCTTTAGATGTTAAACCACAAGATAACAGATGCTTGTAAAAACAAACAGGAAAAAACTCCCTGAAAGAGGTGCCACATTATGTAAAGATCACACCAGGGCCACCACAGGGAAAGAATGAAGCTTCTCAAGAACAGCTAGAAGTCTCACCGATTCCTTCAAGAGCAAGCAGATGTCTTAGATAAGAACGTAGTTTGAGGAATGCTTCCTTCAGCAGATGCCAGGTGCAGGAGCCTTGGGCTTGCTCCTGCTTTGGCACCCCAGTTATGCCAAAAGAGCTGTCTGTGGGCCTGTGTTAGGGAACTGGATCAGGAAATTGACTCACAAGATAAACAAACATTTTCTTCTTTTCCCTCTTTGTCAAGTTAGTTATAACCTGGATGGCTTCTGAGAGCAGTTTACCACATGGCCTCACAAAATTACTTTACTTGAAGAGTTGAAGTGGAGAGCAAAATAGTGCAGGTGGAAGAACCAGCTGGTGTTGGTAAGGAAAGAGCAAGAGTTTCTCAAGCTGGCTTTGCTACTGCCACTCATTTGCCATGTATTTGTTTGGTTGTTGTATGAATGAGCAGAGGCACAATGTTACTTCCACTAACTACAGTGAGAACAGAAACAACCATCACCAATATAAAACTACCAAAGGACTACAAAAGAAATAAGCTGTGACACAGGTTGTAGCTTGTGCTGGTCCAAACCCAGCAACACCGAATAATTAATGTGCTGCAGGAAATACTATCCCTGCTGGCCACAGTTTTAACCATTTTATAAGCATTTTTTTCCATTTCTGTTAGCTGCTCAGAGTGTCTGATGGCTTCCACAGGTAACATGGTGCCCACCCCTACGAGACAGGGGCTGTATTCTGCCAGAAAAGCAAGAGTAACCACAGTGAAGAGCTGGATGGATGGAAAAAGAGTTTTCCTTCAGACTAAACTTGTTCAGTAGTACTCATCACCCAAAACAAATGCTATAAAATACATGAAGATACACAGATTTATGAAAAATACCTATATACTTTAATTGATTAGATTTAGGCCAAACTTTACAAAATACTTCACCATAAACTGCAGCATATAATTCTGCAAAAACAGTATCAAATTTTGAGAATTTAGCCAACATTTTTTTCTGTTATAACTTATTTTCTTTTTCTTTCCTCTTCCAGAAGATGGGGACAGAATTACTGTGTACAGAATCGATGCCCAAACACAGTAAAATTCAGGAAGAAAACAAGTAATTTAGTGTTAACAATGAATAAAGTAAAGAACTATTAAGGGGAGTATGAAAGAAAAGAGACTTCGCTTTATTGGCTAGCAATCTGCCAAGTGAACCAAGAGAAAAAAATGTTGCCTTATTCTGATATTGTGGGACAGACCAGCACTTCACTTCTTTGACAGTTTCAGGTATGATGACCTAACGAATGCTATTATTGAAGATTGCCATGGATTACTCCCTTCAACTTACTGATGTCCTGGACAGCTGTGTCATCCTTGCTTGAGATTTCCACAAGATCCTCTTCTGAGAGGTAAAACATGACTGGACCCCGCAGTAAGAAGAAGGGGAACTGCCTGTGATCAGACTCTCCATCTACAGATCAGAAAGTGGCTCTCCAGCTTTTGGTTTGCCACAGAGGAGACTCTTACCATTTTTCAGTATGTGCTCTAGCACCTCCTCAATCCCACACATCCCTCTGGCAAGAGGTGCTTTGCAATCCCAACAGAGCGAAGTTAAAACACCATGGAAAGATTTCTACTCAGCCCAAACTAGTCCATATGCTTAAAATTTACATAGGATGACAGAAGGTAAAGTGAGCTGGGTTTTTTTGTTTGGGGTTGGTTTTTTTTTGGGGGGGGGGGGGTGTTGGTTTTGGGGTTTTTTTGTTTGTGGGGTTTTTTTTAAATGAACCACATAAAAGGTTTTGGTATCACAGTTCTCTCTCCTGCTCTACGGATAATTGTTCCAGATGTTAAGGAACTGGAGCTCAGAGGTGTCACAAATGAATAAGCATCAACAAATAAGAGTCCTGAAAAAAGGCTTGAAAAAATTCAGGTAGTTCAGCATAGCCAAATTTCACTTCAGTAATAATTTTTTGCAATGACAAGTTACCCCACTGCTGCCAAGCCACAAGATGATGAACTAGTCTGGCTTCTGTTGGGCATGTATTATCTATGAACATGGATCTGCTTGGCATGTTTCAAACTTCATGCTCATCAATTTTTTTCTTCCTCTGTAGATTACTATACAGCTGCATACTCCACCACCCATAGTAATTTCCAAAGAACGGACATTTTCTGTACCAGGAATAACGTCCGACTCCTCACATTAACCTTGCTTCACCAACTCAAGCCTGCTTTCCACACAACACAAGCAACTGAAGCAGAACTTCCACTTGCATCTTTCCAGCCTAAATAGGCTAAAAATACCTACCTGGCACATGTTCAGTCAGTCATGGATAATGCTGTATCCCTTATCTAAAATGACCAAATAAGTTCCTCAAAGAAAGGTGACCGCCATTGTGGATATAAACAGAAAAAATAAAAAGTAAGAGACAACACATCACTAAAAGGGAGATTTTAGAGAAGTATCAGTAGCTTTGTATGTCACCTACTTTTCTCAGGTGTATCTTTGTACTATCCTCATACATACAATTAAAAGACTCATTATTTCAAATGATACTTGTATTTTTTAATTTATTTCAGTACATTTTAATATATAAATTAACTTCAACTTAAAGCTCACTTTCTTCAGAAATCTGATCAATATTGACTCTGTTGTCTGTTTATACAGGGAAAAAATATTCTCTGTTTCATTTGGAGCAGAAATAAGACATAACCACAAGAATCCAAACAATCAAAAAAATCTAAGGCTTAAAGGTAGAACATAAGGCCATTTCCTAATTTAAAAAATGCCTTAAGCAAGTAAACACTTGCTACTGAGTCTCTGAGTACATTATATTCTCCATACAAACAGTGCAAATCTACCTTTAGGCAAGGCTTTCCAGCCTTCTAATAAGATCTGCAATTTCTTGACAACTCGATTTTTTTTTCCAAAAAAAGCGGGTGAATCAGGGTAAGGCAGTTTTGCTTTCTGTGAAGTCAAACATTTGCATGTACTTGTAGACACCAAATGGGATCCTCCTTAATCTTTCTACTTTGCTGTGTTTTGTTAGATCAAAAGACTACATTTATGTCTGAAAAAAGCTACTATTTCTTCACTACAGCACACACTGCAGTGTAAATATTATGTCAAATATCAGCCTATGCATCTGCATAGTTCCAATTTTCACAATGTGCCATGAAAAAGTTAGCGAATTACAATACTAATCAATCACTGTAAATATTTATCATGTCCTTTTTAAAAAGTTTAAAATGGCAACTGGTCAACTGGCCCCCATGCAAAAATAAATTTTAATGCCTCTTAAAATGCCTTTTTCAGCTTTTCAACTGTAATATACAACCAAGCTCGGGGAACATCCCTCAGTGCTTCTGTATTTTCATGACTGTATTTTCATGACAAAAGCTTATTTAACAAGTTGCCACAATTAAGTGATTTGTAGGAACAGTTATGGATACTACTGTCACACACTTAGACTTGACCTCAGATAATGACCATTCAGTCAGCCTCGCTCTCTGTTTATTAGAGACTCTATTCAATCCTGTCATTTAGAGTCCATAGCACATCAGCAGTCCCAGCTGCACTTCTTTTAGGCAGGCTGAAATTACTCTAACTTTTCAAATTGATTATTTTGCATTAGTAGTTAAAAAGGTTTCTGTAAAAAGTTTGTAAAGAAATTTGGGATCTCTTAGTTAACAGTGTTACACAAACGTAAACTACTACTGTTAAGTGAGATCCCACTATTTTTCCCAGTTCTTTGCCTTAGTTTAGTCTGTCTTCAAGCAATGTTAAGAGCTGAAAGAGTGATCACCACCACCCCTATTTTATTTTCTTTTTTTTTTTAGTTTCAAGGATTTTTCCACTTTCTTGTCCTCTCTCAGATCTGTCCTACTCACTCCCCTTCCAGCTTACCGTACAGGTCAAAAGTCCATCTCTTACAATCTCCTCAGAAGTTTAAAGTTCTCACAGTACATCAGAGCTCCTAGAGGGCCAGAGCCATCCTTTCTTCATAAGTGGGTTAATCTAGACAAGCACTTCTAGAAAGTTCTGGTAAAGCCTTTTCCTAGACATCCAGATTGCTAAGAACCACCTTGTTAGGACCTTTTGGATTACAAGTTGTTTTCAGGGCCTCACCTTGCACATGGTATTCACCAGACTTCTGCAACTACATATACTGGCATCCCCATAACCAGAAAATGCTGTTTACATAGCTATGAATAAGCCTTCCCAGAGGGGTTGCAGGTTTTTTGTTTGTTTTGGGGTTGGGGTTTTTTGTTTTTGTTTTTTTTTTTACTCATGTGTCCCTTGTTTACCTTGCTTAAAAGAATAAAAACAGAGGCAGGGAAGAAAACCACACTTCTGCAAGCTTCATTTTAAGTATGAATCTACAGCCACAATTCTTGTTTCAGATATATAATTTAGGACAACCTTTGAATATTACAAAGAGAAAATACATTCTTTTATCTTCTTTTTTTTTTTTTTTTTTAAGGGTTAGGCTTTTTTCAGCCTTTGATCTATAACAAAAAATAAAGCTAGCCAGCAGCAACATCTCTTACTGTTATTCTGTAAAGACTTTTGATTGATTCATCCTTCTTCTGACTCATAAATAACACAAAAGAAGTAGTTTTTGAAAAACAGAACCGTCAATCACCTTAAAAAAAGAGATGCTCTTTATCTACCTCTTACTGTACAACACTTACTCCGTTTGACTACATTGTTCAACAAAAGAAAGAAAAACAGCCTTAAATTGTTTGTTAGGTCAGCAGATAATCATTAAAGATAGGTTGATAATGGTTTTGGTCTCAGCATATGAAAGCAAATTATACCCTTGGCCGAACAACGCAGTTCAAGACTATCCTTAAATATTACAGAAATTACCATCTGTGCTGGCCAAAGTTGTTTTCCCCATCTTTTATACAATTAAAAAGAAGTTAAAAATGTAGCCTTACTGGTTTTTTTGCAGAAGAGAATCACTGAGGACTAGTCTAAGAATGAGACTCACCTACCCTTATTAATACCTGATTAGACAACTATTTCCATTCATGAAGGGGAAAAAAAGAAAAAAAGAAAAAAAAAAGAAAATCATTGAACCAATTTCAAAACACCATCTTAGCCAGCATTGTAGAAGCTGTTATGGTGGTGTCCTACAATTCAGAGCGGATAATTTCATTCTCCAGACCCAAATGATTAATGGTATTTGTTCATGCTTTTAGGTCCATCTTCAAGGTAAGCAGATATAAAAGGAAATCAAGAATTAAATACTCAAAACAGAGACAAGGTTTTCTCCAATTCTGTGTTAAAGGCAGACAAAAAAACCAATAACCATGTTCCATTAGCATTATCAAACAAAGGTAAGAACAGAAAGTACAAAACTCTCTGGATCTCATTCTTACCTATACACAAGCAAAGATCAACAGTCTCTGGCTTGCAGACAGGAGTATAACCTAGTCCAGTGGCAACCAAATGCTAATGTCCGGTGCCCAGGTGAAATAGGCTGGGAGCTTCTCCTGCCCCTTCTTGCACTTTCAAACCTCTTTCTTGGAAACTCAGAGACCCAAAGGACTGAACATACAGACTGAAATACTCATTCGCAAGAGCTGATGTTATGATGGGTGTAGTATATGAATCTTAAATTAATCTGCCTACCAAAATTTTCCTGATGGTCAGAATTAAGTACTTCTACAGAACAGAAATGAGCTTGCCCTTGTGTATGCACTCTGTGGTTTGAGGAGGACTGCAGCTCTCTGCTTGCCAGTACTGCACCCTTCACTTACTGCCACATTCTACCCACATTCCTACCTACCTAGAAGGTCAGGTAGGAGAGGTAAGTTAAAATTATATTTAAAATTAACAAATAAGAGATTCCTCTAAGGAAGAAAACACATATGATAAAAGTAATGTTGAATGGCATGTTGAAAACATACATTTCTATTTTATAACATAAAAACTATGACAACTCTTACGCCAGTAGGAGAAGCATTCTTTGGCATTTTAAAATAATTTATCTGACTGACAGCAGCAACTCCCTAAATTAACGTACACCCTATCACCCTTCCTCTCTTAAACGCTGGGCAATCCTAAACCATTTCCTGATACCAAAAGCTGCTCAGGTTACACGATTGTGTAATAACTTACAACTACTTTAAAAATAATTCAGAACAACCTTCAGAACTTTTAAAGAGATAGTAAAACCATGCAAGTAAAAACTATTTAAACTCTTGACAAGGCAGAATTCAAAGCACAGCTGAGGACAGTTCACTTCCTGGCATTTTACTACCTGGAAAATCCAGGTGCACATTTCCACTAAGACCTATTAGTTAAACTAGACTCTCAAACTAATTAAACAAATGTATTTTAACCTGAAATGGTGTTAAAGGTTCTAACACTTCTCACTCAGCTATATTACTTCCGTTACAATAACTGCTCTAATATATGGTCTAACTCTCTTTTGCTGTGTTTGCTATACAGAAAGCATTTACCACATACTTCACAGGGAAAGTCTTTCCACACACCTACTTTTTAAATACTCTAGCTTTTAGTGTAATGGAAGCCTGAGAAAGCAAAACCGACTGATTAAAAAAAGACATTAAAGAGTTCTTTGCTGTGCACATTGCTACACTGGCTATTTCTAAACATAATAATGTCATAGACTTCCACCAAAGATCAAGTCATTCAAACATGACTGATGTTTTTGCAGAAGTCTGCACACAGCAGGTGAAACCAACTCAGGTTTTCCATTTGGATGCTGCTGTCCAAATGCAGATTCCTGAACTGTTCTATCAGGATTTCAGCCCATCAGACCTCACATGCACACACATGTACACATATCTATATACATCTTGCTTTGTGCAAGATGCACTGATGTGCTCAGAAGGAAGCCTCATTTAACCATTATTGGTTCAGAAGACCAAAGTAAAAAAGAGAATTGGAAATAATGTAAGCATGCCAGATTTGCACCCATCCTCAAGACTAGCATCAGGTTTCATTTTTTTTAATATATATATAAAAAGGTAAATACTTGGGTTTGTAATTCCTTTCCTTGTTTCAAGAAAACATAAAAAAGGAAAAGTTTCACTTGGTGGCAATTTGCTACATCTGATGTTCTAGCAAAACCAGGGTTTAAAAAACTTTCTAGCAAGCACAGCTTCATTAAGGGTTGCCTACATAGGATTTTCAAGTGCAGTCTATAGTGATAGGAGTTCAGTGGTTGCCCAACTATCTTTTTTCCTCCCACCTCAGCAACTTCTTGTTACGCTATACACTGAGGAACATTACACAGTTCGAGCGTGATAGCCTCCTAAACAGAACCCAGCTACGACATCAATAGGACTTTTTAACTACAGTAGTATTTTATAGTGTCATAGTCAAGGAACTAAAGACACTTTTCCAGGAACCAATTTGCCAAGTCATACAAGACACCCATAGAGAGGCTCATATCCCACAGAAAGGTTGAGTTACAGAAGAGTAAAGGGAACCTTTGGCACAGAATTAAAACGAAGAAAACAGTTTAAGAGACTGGAGATTTCTGGAGTAAGTACTACTTTGTGGTAGCAGAAGGGGGCACACAAATAGCTGGGGAAGGTGAGGCAGGGGGGGCACAATTTAGAAATCATTCCGTTAGGAAAGGAGGGACAGTCGGCCTACAGATCATGACAGCCTTTCAGGCATGGGTCTGCACATGCACAGATTTTTCCACAATACATGGATTTCATAAGTACGTAGCCCTTCACCACGTACTAATTTTCAAGAGACTTGATTACATAATTGGATGGTGATAAGGGTGTGTGATGTTGGCCCGTTGCAGGGCTGGTCTCAAGCGCATGATTTATCAGAGTATACCATCTCTCACGTCAAGTGAGATTACACCGTCGTTTGTTAAGCATGTACCAAGATAACCAATGTCACAACTGTGACACTGTGTTCTGGCAGTGAGATTCTTAGACAGCAAGCTTCATACAGCCACACGCGCGTCGAGGAACAAAGACTTCTTGACGGTAAGGCCCCAAATTAGCCCCTTACGGTACAGACACTTCACAAGAGAGAACAGCGAGACACACAAAGGCTCGCCCCAAAGCACACCGATGTTTTCCCACCGTCAGCTAGACCTCAGCAAGCAACTCTGGGGTCAGCACATGACAGCCATAAAGGCAAGATCCAATTATACCCTCAAGCCCCGGGGCCATGTAAGCTAGTTTCTCTGGCACGGCCTTCTACACCCATTAAGTGATCCTTATCCTCTACTACGGCTTCCCTCGATCCTCAGACACCCGAGGGGTGTGGGTTTACCCAGCTCCAGCGCCCACGAGGACCAGAGGGGCTTCGCTTTGCAGGGGCACAGGGCCACCCGTCCACCAAGCCCAGCTCCCCGTCCCCACCGCGGGACACCCAAACCCCCGCCGCCTACCCCTCTGACCAGCAGCGCCGGCACCCGCTCCCCTCAAGCAGGAGCGCCCTGCCGATACCGGAGCACACGCCTCGGCCGCAGGTAGAGCCGCCGGCGGTACGGAGCCGAGTAAACCCACCAGAAGCGCTCCCCTCACCCCCCCCCCCACCCTTTTAAGCCCGCTCGCCGTTCCACAGCTCCAAGCCAGCAGCGAGAAGAAATTACGTTAGCGGGAACCGCCAGCCGTGCGGCGCGGAGCCGGAGGAAGGCGCAGCCGCACCGGCCCCGGCTCGCCGGGGTGCGCGGAGACCCGGGACGGTCGTGACCGCCGCCGAGCTCCCCCCCCGCCCCAGCCCCAGCCCCGCGCTCTGACACTCGAGAGGGCGGAGAGGGGGCCCGGGCGGGCTGCTCCCGGCCGTCCCCTGACCTTACCCCCCGCTCGGCAGGAGGCCCCCGCCCGGGACCCCGCCGTCACACCACCTGCCCAGCTCCCCCTCACCGCCCACGCAGAAGGGAAGCGGCGGGGGCGGACGGCGGCGGAGGTCCCGTCCCCGCCCCGCTCACCTGCAAGGGGAAGGTGGCCGCCTTGTTACCCACGTAGCCGCGGACGACGTGGCTCTGGATGGAGAGCACCCGGCACTCGCGCTCCTGCTCCATGGCTGCGCTTGCACCGCCCGCCCGCGCCGGGCCGAGGTGGCGGCGCCGGCAGCCGGGAGCGAGGGGGGCGGAGCGCGGAGGGCGTCACGCGCTCGCCCTCTCCTCCTGTCACACACGGACACACACACACACACACACAGGCAGGCAGGCAGAGCGCGCGGGAGGCGGGGAGCGCGCGGGCCCGTCAGGCGATCGGCGCGGACACCTAATGGCCGCCTCCGCCCTCACTGCCCCCGAGGAGGGAGGGGGGAAGGCAACCGCCGCGGCGGGGCGGGGGGGCGCGGCCCCCACCGGCGGCACCTGAGGGTCCCCCCCGCGCTCCCCTCTCCTCTTCCTCCTCCTCTTTCTCCTCCTCCTCCTCCCTCCGCGCCCTCACTGCAGGTCTCGTCGCGGCTTCCGTCACGCGCCTCAACGGCCGCCCAGCGGCGGGCGCCGTTGCTGTCACCGGGCGTCATCCCGCAGGGAGAGCGGCCCCGGCGCTCCGCGCCTGCATGGCTACCCCCTGCCGTCGCCGGGCTCGCCTCAGCCCTCTGGCGGGGAGGGTGCCGTCTCCCCTCGCCCACCCTTCGCAGCGGGAAGGCTGTGCCCCTCACGCCGGGACTGGCGCGCCCCGCGCTGAGGCGCTCGCTGACACCTACAGAGGTGCTGCCCCAGCGTCGCTCGCCCCTCGCCGGCACAGGGCCGCCGCCGGTACCACAGCCACCTCGTACGTGCTGGTCGCTCCCAGGCGGCGGGCCCCGAGACCCTTCCCAAACACTGCATGGGGTACACGCAGCCCACACACGTGGACCCCCCTTCCCCCAGTCCTGCACCTCACACCGGCCGCCGTGGTCGCCTCACACCGGCCGCCGTGGTCGCCTCTCTCCTTGCCCTTGCCCGCACAACACGACGGCGCTTGATGCCTCACGGGTGCTGCCAGTGCCCGTAGGTATTATGCCCAAACATTGGCCAGCACACACAGCCTCGGCCACCCAACCCTCCCGCGTCGCCCATCCTGTGCACTAACCGCCATTTGCCGTCCGTGTGCTTGCCGCACCTGCCCCTCCCTGTACTGGAAAGCCAAGAGCAGCGCACACATCCCGACAGTGCTACAGCTTGCCTTCCTCGAGCGTCCAGAAAGGTCTGTGGAGCCACAGGTAGCCCCCACGCAATGCCCTGCGGTGGCACACCGGCCCGAGCTGCGGGCGCCCTGACAGAGCACCGCCCTCACAGTCAGGTTTTGAAGTGAGCGCAATTGTATGTTATTGACACGCACACAAAAATACCCTTTGGAGGGCTGCCAAAGAGTAAAAGAAGATGCGTTGGCTGGCAAGTGCTACAATACATCAAGACTCTGCTGAGATAGGACTTCATAACGTGTTTGGGAATTTCGTCTTCCTCTGGCCATTTGTCATTATTGACCGTCAGGTTCAGCCAAAGATCCCTTCACAATAAGAAATCACGCCTGATGCCTCTTGTTCTTCTTACTGGATAGCTTTAAATTGACTCTTGAAATAGTGTGATTATTTCTCAGCAACATGAAAGCATATTTTCCTCATCATAAGTAATGTGCTAGAAAATGAGGGAACATACTGTTCTCTTTTCTGTTGTCACTCCCGTCACAAAACTTAGGGCTTTTTCTAGGCTGGCCTTACTACTAACAGTTTCTCCATCACCTAGAAATGTAGGTATTTTCTTGAATTGTGGAAATTGGTGCATCTCCTTGGAGCATAGATAGGGTCAGAACAAGGGATGATCTGCACCATGTATGTTGGGAATGATCTGCAGCATGTATGCTCCAGATCCAGCAGTCTGGGAAAACATTACAAAACAGCATTTCACGTGAGGCGGTTACCTCGAGGGGACACAGGTCTGGATGGTAGGGTAAGCCAGAAGAATTAGAGCAGAGGCGTATATTTGGGATGTGATCTTCTTCAGTTTCTGGTCACCCATCTCCATTCTCCACCTCCAGGCTCCTTGCCTGCTTTCCTCCATTGAGTCACTCATCACATATATCAACCTGCAGGGTCCCAAGTCCTAATTTTCCACCTCTCACCATTTTAGTATTTTTAGAGCCAAAGCTGCTTGCCACGTCTGTTACCTCTTTCATATTCTTTGCATCTCTCACTTTCTGTGCCAGCCTTCCCTCTTATTTTTCCTCTGACTTGAGCTATTTTGTTTCCCTCCCCAGTAACTCCACCATCTATCCCCAGCAACTCCACCATCTTTTTCTATTTCTTCTTCTTCTTTTCTTTTTTCTTTTTCTTTTTTCTTTTTCTTTTTCTTTTTTCTTTTTTCTTTTTTCTTTCTTTCCTTTTCTTTTTTCTTTCTTTCTTTTCCTTTCTCTTTTCTTTTCCTCTTTTCTTTTCTCCCTTTCCTTTCCTTTCCTTTCCTTTCCTCTTTTTATTTTTTCTTTTTCTTTTTTCTTTTTCTTTTATTTCTTTCTTTCCATATTTCTCAAGTCCTTGTCCTTGACTATCTAGTCTCAGTTTCTAGTGATCACTCTTAACCTAGTGTCATTTTGTGCCACCTTCCTCTCCTGCTTCAAACTCCTTGACCCATTCCCACTTGCACTCTCCCCACCAACACATCTTGCTCTGGTCCAAATCAGGCAACCTGATTGAGGTCGACGTTTTCTGAGCTCACAAGGGAGGAAGAGGCAAGGCTCCCTGCTTCCATTTGCAGTGCTGAGACCAGATAGGATACAGTCCAGACTGGCAGCTGCAGGTCAAATCCACTTTAAAGAAGACAAAACTTTGAAGAATTTAAAGCACTAGCAAATCTTAACAAGGCATAGACAGTGACTTTTTTTTTTCCCCTCACAAAGGCTAACAGAACCAGGTTACATTTGGGGCTGCTTTTTGTAAGTTGAGCAAAATGCACATTCTTGACATGAAAGCATCGTCTTCCCCCAAATAAGAAATCCAGGGTTCCAAAGCATAAGATGTCATCATGTTTTAAAAGAAACGTTGCCAAAAATACAGGGAAGCATATTCTGCATCTTCTGCAAGGCTGATTTCCAGACATGACTCAATTGTTCTAGCTAATATTCTTTCCCTCTGTCCTCTCTCCTTCTCTTACCCTAAAATGAACTTCAGACAGAAAATTTCTCTGAAAATACTCAAGCATTAGCAAATTTATGAACAACTAAAAATAAGGTCTCACATGGAAAAGGCTAGGCAACCATAGAGAAGTTTCCAGCCCTGTTTGTTTGACATGCGTCATAATAAATGAGTGCAGAATGCACATGCTGTAACCATATATATGCAGTAAGCCGTATGCTACATACATGTACTTCTCTCATGATGCACATGTTACCATAAAAAGCTGGTTGAAGAAACTCTCTAAGACTCAATTTTGGAGTTTTAGAAAGCAGGCATTCTTTATTGCAGTGCTGGATGCATGGGGGATAGTTCCTTCTAGCGTGCATACCACTACCTACAGCAAGCAAAGCTTATATTGTTCTAATATATACATATTCATTACATTTCCCAGAATTGTTGTACATATTCATGTTATTTCCCAGAAAATATTTAAATTGTGTCTGCCCTTTTGGGCATGCACTATTAAATGGGTCGGTGGTCTTTTGGGGTCTTTGAAACCCTCTGGCGGTCATCTTCTTGGTATCCGCTAATTGAACTTTCCCTTAAGGCATGTGCAGTGTGGGTCATCCCAGGTGGTTCATCTCTTCTTCCCAATTTGCTGGTCCTGGCAGGTTTTAATCACAAAGCTCAGCAGAACTTAAGGCTTCTTATCTATTTGTGCATACTGTTAATAAAGCTCAAGGTTTTCTTACATACCAAAAGTGTCAAAGTCACTCAAGCAAGCATAAATTAAGCGCTACAAAAATACAGTGGAGTCTTTCAACACCAGCCTTTATTCAAGGCATCACACATCCAAAGGCCACAGCCTGTTCTGTAATAGGTACCTGTACAAGATACACGCTGCAAGCAGTTAACATGAAACCTACTTACAACTTATTCATTCAGCCTGAAGTCCGACCACTGTTTTTCATTTAATAGCAATTGCTGCCTGTGTCCTGTGCTTTTCAAGGGAGCAGCTACTGCATATTATTTGGAACAGAAGGCATCTGTGCCCCCATTTTGCTGCTCTTAAAGCCTCCACAAACACGATGCAACAAATTCTGAAGTGCTATTATCCTGTGTTTTTCCATATCTCTTGATACACTGAAGACTAAAGTTTCTTTGGTCTCCCTCCAGCTTGGAGGGCAATTGTTGGAATACAGATGTCCTTTTTCCTCCCTTCCCCAGCAATAGGGCTTAATGCTCCACTTCAACCTTGTAAGCATACGATACATGCATACTGGCATATGTTTCTTTTGGGAATGACTCAGGAAGATTTATCTTGTGGGTTCCACACCGCTGTCAGGTGAGACTGGGCCTCTTATATGACAGTTGTGCAGCGCCATTAATGGTTTGTCTCTGTAGTGTGTACGCCAACTGTATCTTTCCCTTACTGGTAATGATATACTGTCCAAAGAAGATGCCAAGAAGTGTTCTGGCATTTACAGCTGTTTGTTCTGAAAATTGCCCAAGCACGTCTGACATTCTCACTGGAGCAAGTTCCTCCCCCAAGAAGGAAGGCACATCTCATATGTTTATTAATGCCTGTCCTTAGGTTTTGTACAGCAGCTACTCCTGCACCTACTAGACCACACAGGCAAAGCAAGGAATAGGCTCAAGGAGGTCTCACATTGCAAGGCACAGCTGATACCAGGCAGCTTGTACACCTGAGCGAGGAAACTACAGCATGGCTAGCAAAGCTGAGGCCCTTTGTAGGAAGGCAGGGAGGGTAAAAATGCAGACCTCTGCCTTCCTCTGCAGCTGCTGGCAGTGAATGAGTATTTGTTACAGGAGAACACACGCTGTTTCTCCAAGCAAGTGAAGAAACCCATTCTATGCAGGAGTGCTACCCTCTTCCTAATATGAAAGGTCCAACAAAGGCAAGTACTCCTAGCAATCTTTATGCTTACCTCAGAGGAACATCTGAAGCCTCCCTTTATACTCTAAGCTGTAAAAATTGACATCTTTTTCATGGATTAAGGCGTAGAACCTGCATACACAACCAAAAGTAAGCAAAGGGCTGGCTCAACAGTATTGAGCCCCAACATTTTTCAAAATATGGGGGGACCTATATGTCTATACGCTAAAAAAGTTGCCACAAGCAAAACAAGGACTAGAAAACAATTCTTCTTCCCTTCCAGAAAGCAGCTCATCTAAATGTGAGCACCCAGTTTCTGAGCAGTGTTTTTTTACAGACTTTGCCCTATTTATTCTTTAAGAAGTCAGGCCCCTTCCTCATAAAAAAGAGTGTGTGTCAGAGAAAAAGGTGAAGCTAGACTTCTACTCCATAATCATTATACATTCTGCTATGCTATCCTTCTCAAGCCTACTCTGTTTGAAAAAAATTAACTCCCAGGTACTCCTCCAAATCTGGGGGTTACTATGACTATTCAAAGAGCAAATAACCATTCAATGTGTGACAAAGGGCTTCATCAGGAAAACGGAAAGAGGCAGTCCAGGAATAGATCAAATGTAGGCAATAGAGAAGCTGTCTTAGGCTTCCTATCACAGCTGCTCCTGTAGTACTACTGGCATGATACCTTCTCAAGCTCCTGACCTTGTCACCGGACTGTGCATGGAGTTTTATGGTTTCTTTTTTAAGGTAACCTGACCTCTCAAACCAGCTGTCCTTGGTCAGAGCTGAATATTTTCTGGAAATCATGAAGTTTGAGTAGAAGATTATCATAATTTGATCAAGAAAGAGGCTGGTCAGAAAGACCACAGTTTATCAACAACTGGCAATATTGCTTCCACAATAGCCTTTGTTCCTCCTGTGCTCTCCTTGTACACCTCCCTTAAATCCTTCTCACATCTCCCCCACTCCTCTGCTCAGCCTGTCAGTGCACCAAAAAGCAATACACCCCATGGCAGACCTGAGGCAATAATACACGACAGTTGGCCAGACAGCAATCCAGGAAGATACACATCTTTACCTGCCTTCTCTTTGCTCCTGGGTGGACAGGATAAACATTTTTATGGGCCATTCATTGCACAGGCTGCTGCCTTCCTGGATCTGTGTTGTTACCCTTTGGAATTCCAGCTCACTATCCATGAAGAAATTGTGAGATTACAGTGAATAACAAGCTTAACGTGGGTCAACAATGTCACAATATTGCAATAAAGATAATCACCTTTTGGACTGTATAAACAACAATATAGTCTGCAAGACATATGAAGTAATCCTTGCAGCATATTCAGCACTGGTAGGGTCTCTGGTGGAGTACTGCCAAGTTTTTGGAACGACATTTCATGAAAGAACAATGCAAGAAGCCATAAGAAGGATCCAAGGCTCAGGACACACAACCTAGGAGGAAGTGGTTTCTTTAGCTTAATGAAAGCTCAACTCTAATAAACAGCCTACAAATACATATAACACAGAGCTAAAGGAGCAGAAGGGAATAAACTGATGTCCTTAATGGAGGGCTTACCTCCATTATGCAAAGGAATATGAAAAGCACAGGAAGAGATTGCTTTGGAAGATTGATGAGTTTTTATCTTCAGTTTGTTTGTTTTTCATAACTAGTGGAAGAAATATTTTTATAAATATTGATAGCTATATTTAAGTTTGTATTGGAATGGGGGAACAGACTGCATTAACTACCAAGGTCTCCTGAAGTCCAGATTTTCTACATAAGCACAACAGAAAAGATATGGGGCTGCCAAGAATACGACACACTCAGCTTGATAAAAGAAAGGGTCTTAAATCAGATTTTGTAAATTGTATGTGGATTCTCTAAATCATCATAGGCATTGACAGAAAATAAAAGGCCAAGGTTATGTAAAAGTTGTATCAATAGCCTTTCCTTTTCTCAACAAGTCTTCAAGGCAGCAGAATTGGACCAGCACAGACTAATAATTGTGCACTCCCCAGTCAGAAGACCATCTGTATTTAAGATACTGATTTTTGCTGGTCAGTTGAATGTTTGCTAAGACAGATTGCAAAGTACCAGTTTATGATTGTAATAGTAATAATAAAGTATTAGCAGCATTTGTTGTAGGACAGGGGTGTTATTCTTGTTTCAGGCCAAATTTTCACTTGGTCTGTATTAAAATGATTAACTTTGTCAGGAATTGTTAATAATGGCACAAAAGGAGCCATTTTCTCAGCAAAAGAAAGCAGATTATTGAAATCTGATCTTGCCATCACAGCTGTTCTGCATGGGGGAATTAGGCCATTCTAAACCCCTTGATAGGCTGGTGGAGCTGCTGTCTCTAGTACAAAAAGAGCACCTGTCAGTGCTGTTTCTCCAAAACCTAGCATGAAATAGAACTGCAGACTAGCAAGGTTGACACGCTCTCAGCTTTGGTGAAAAAACAGCCTGCAGAAAAACTGTTGGACTTAAATCCATACTGAGTCCACTAGCGATTATAATGCAGAGAACGGTACTCACAGAGGCCCCAACTTCTTTAAACAGAATTGAGAGAAACAGTCCTCATAACAGGCAGTAAATAATGCAAGTGGCATGTATAATTCTATACTCCGGATCCAATCATGGAAACTGCTGGGTGCTCCCTTCTCTTACGGCCTTTGAAACTTGCAGAACAAGGGCCCGTACAATCTTTCCCACACCCCAGAGTAGCCTAGCGTTGTAGCCATTTAGAAAAAAAATGTCATTTTATATATTAAGAGATGACGTGATCAGAAGAGTAACAGTGGGCTATCCATTCTCTTACAGCTCTGACTCAAACCTGTTCTCTATCACTGACATGCCGAAGCTCCATATATTCTGAGCATTTTTGCAAAATGGGGCCTCATGGAGAAGATCATGCAAAGTATCAGCCTCCAAATGTCAGGCCCAATCTTGCAATCCTCATGTCAATGGTTTTATTGGACTAAATGGAACTGCTCCTATGAAAAACATGCAAGGGGCCAGGTGTCAAGCTGAGAGACAGGCCACCAATAACAAAGTTCTTTTTAAAATGCTGTATCACTGTCACAAGTTGTCACAGTTGAACAGCACTGTATAGCATGTCATTCTTGATCCTCATCTCCTTCAGAAACCTAATACTCCTTTTTAAAACAATGCAAGACCCCTCTGCTGTGAAATTCCAAGTTAGAACACCCCTTACATTGGTACAATTCCCAGCAACTGTACACAAATATTTTGGTTGGTGCTGATGTCAGCACATCTTGGTTCCAGTGTCCATTTAACAAAATAGTTGAAGTTAACGAAAAGGAAGCAGAAGGCCTCCTTTGGTTGGCTAAGGGAGCTACAGTGCCTAGGATCAGCTTGCAGTTTTGTCCTAAATGCTCATGCTTACACCCTCAGGATGCAGTCCTATTGTGCCTAGCATCTACTACCTAATATTGGGGAAAAGTAACTCATTATTATCAGGAGTTTAGTCCCAGTTACCCCTTTTTGTCCTTGAATAACCAATCACCAGCATTAAAGAGGCAGCAGACTAAGTGCACATACCTCTTTGCCAACCAGTGTATTTCTAGCAGCAGACCAAAACCCTGCTCTGGCAAGCAAAGAGGTAGGAGATGTAAGCAGTTATGGTGCAATACAGTACAACGTGGCATGTGGTCATGATAACAGCTTTAGAGAAATGTATACAAGTGTTTTAATTTTGCTTTTGCTTCATTTTTAAGGCACTTGGGGGGGAAGAGGGAAGAAATTGGTGTTATTTCATTGCTTTTAATATTTTGATTTCACAGACACTTCTGCACCTAATTTTAAATATTTAATCTTGCAAACTGATACAGATTTTGTATCAGAAACGCCACACTATGTATATTTGTTTTATAAAACATGGCAACAGCTGGAAAAGAACAAGGCTTTTCCTGGCAGTGTGAATAAACCTCTCAGTCATGAACTGCATCTCTCAGCAGTTTGTCCTGTGTGTGTCTTGCATCACATGCTGTCGTCTTGCAGTCATGAGTCACTTGCTTCAGCTCCCACTGCTCAGGGGTATCGGCTCGGCAAAGCTGCGTTGCTACATAGCTTATTCCCTGGGGAAATGTGCACACAAAGCAGTGGGAAGTCAGGCCACTGCTGTGCTCAGAACAGAACAGATTTGCATTCGAGTTCAAGCTGCAGGGAGTACATGCTAAATTGACTAATACCGCATCTATTTCTAGTACTGTTACCTGGGTAATGGTAATTTCATTTTGTTCTTTTCCTTCAGTGGTTACAAAAAGATTTTCTACTTTAAATTAACCTTTAAAAATCTGACTGAAATTCAGTAAGTTCACAAACAATGTGATTTTTCCAGTTAGTGTTATTTCACTAGTTAGCAAAATAGCAATAATAGAGGACAGAGTTCAGGAGTCTGAGAGATGTTAGTTCTGTTCCAGGCTGGAAATTCCTTTCTAATTTGCTCTTGTTTTGCCTGTACTATGAGGGGACAATTCTCCCTGCTGTTGTAGCTTCGACCATTATGAACAGCAGCAACAGCTAACCTGTGTAGTTCTGAAGGTCTCCTGGTTTTTCCTTCTTAGTACAAAAATATAATGGTAGGATGAAATTAGCAGACATTAGTTGGACCAGGATTTCATACCAAACTTTCATCAGGCGTTTCAGAATGATCCTAGGTTTGCTAGATGTAGCATTTAGTAGTACATTGTTGGTTTAGCACCCATAGGTATCTAAAAAAAAATAAATAGAGAAGCCTAAACCCCACATACACTCATCCAGTGCTGCAATTCCCACAAATAGCCAAAGCTACAAAAATTCAGAGGAAATAAATCATTAGCTTCCATTCTTGGAACATGAATAATGAACAGTTCTTTTCTGGAACTGAAGATAATCCAGCTTAAGATCTTCTCAACAAACAGCAGCAATTCCAAGGCAGCCCCCCAAAGCTCTAGCAAAAGTAAAATTAATAAAATGAGAGCCTAAGACTAGAGACCGTTAACATAACATGAGCAGTGCATTTCTGGATTCAGGCTTCTGAAATGGGAGACTTAGAAACAGAAAGTTGTTTTGGACTCATTTCAGTCTCTCACCTAAGTGAAAGCAAGATGCTTCATACAAGTTTATTTCTTATAAGGGCCTTTCACCTTCCCTAATTTGGTATCTGTGGATTGAAGGAGAGAAAAGAGAACTTTTTACATAAAAATTACCAACACCGCATAGTGAAAAACATCCAGGAAGATAACAAGAAGTTTTGATAGCAAAGGTTCTTCTCCGGGACAACTAACAATCTCTATAATTAAATAAGCTAAACTGATACAGAAAAGATATGAGATAAATGGGCAAAGACAAAAAATTGCCATCTGGTCCTGGCAGATCTCCGAGCTGCCTATCATTATCAGCAGCAATGGTAGGCTCTGTGGCAAACTAACATCATTGACGATGGCTGCTTAGAAATGATGAGCAAAAATGTCTGTATCATATGCAAGCCCTAAACATGCCAATGGTCAGCTGCAAATTCCTGGGCCTGGCATTACAATGCAATACAGTACTTCCTACCCTTGGCAAACAACCGTGTTGGAGTTCAGGCCCTCAATGGCCGATTTTGCAGCTTGTGAACATCAAACAGCAATTTCTTCCCATCTGCTGTGAAGGGCGCCCAAGTGGATTTCTAAGGAAGAAACAGTGGGCACTCTCTCCTCTGTCAGTCTACTTGAAGGCAGTGCAGACCTCATGAATGATTTCTGTTCTTCCTTTCAAAGGGATTAATGACAGGGAAAGACTTGCGGGCTTTCTTTTCAGAAGCAAAATTACTCCGTGGCAATACTCTGCAGAAACAAGTACACATTATTGGATTATACAAATGTTTACAGTTTACAGTCTTCATAATACGGCAGATGTTTCCCAGATGTTTACTGTAGTGGCAAAGCCTGTGAAAATGTGGCTCGAGACTGGAATGAGATCTGCTCCCAAAATTAAGAGAGTGTGGAATTCACTTCCCTGGAGAGCCTAACTCTTGGCACTTCCACTTGTGTTTTTTTACAAATCTGTGTGAAAGAGGTAGGATTTAATCAGGGATTCTCTCCACATCCCCATTACATAGTAAAGAGCAAAATTTCCTCGCTGAGAGCTATTTTACTATTGTATCCTCCTCTGAGCAGGATCACAGGAAGGGTACAGGCTGGAGGCTGACCAAACCTTGATTAAACTAAAGCTTTCAACAGCAGAAAAATTCTAAGAAATCACGCACCCAGAAATCTTACTGGACTTTGGGACCAAGTCTGGCTTTTTTGTTATTAAGAAGATCCAGTTTCAGTCTTTTTCCCTTCTGTTTTAGTTCTTTGTCTTTATGACCTTGTATGCCCATTTTTGTGCTGAGTATTACATTCACCATAGTGTTAGGCCTGTTAGTCTTCAGGGAAGGTGGACCATAGAAACAGCAACAGCAGCTTTTCAGCAACAAATACTGCAGGAATGCAAACAGGAGACAGTTTCCAAGACTGCACAACTTGTACCCACAGTCAAAAGCACACAGTGAGCGGAATTCAAACCTCCCAGGGCTTTACTTAGATTATGCAAGACAAATATCTGAAAAAGAAAAGTAAATAAGGAACAGTTTAGCCTAGGAACTGTGTAATTGCACCAGGTTGCATGTTCTGTTTGGAGCATTGTATAATACTTGTGCTGAAGACATGGGAGATTTTCTTTGTTTAAAAAAAAACCTCTAAAATTGGCTAGTATGTGCTGGTGTTGAATCCAGAATATTGCGATATTTCAGAAGAATGGTGTACAAATCCTAAAGGAATGATATTACTAATAAGCACTCTTCTCTGTTTAACTCCCCAAAAGGAGTCAACACACAACTGATTGTAAGAAGGATTTTAAGCCTATGGCTTAAAGCTCTTCTCCAAGAAGAAATGTTCAAAAGACTTACGTAGGAAAGAATCTCACAAATGCCTTCTTTAACATTTCTGTATTTTCTTCTGGTGTAGGTCAAATATCAGAAAGATGATATGGAGGTGCTAAAACCTGAAGCCTACCTCTCAGAAATAAGGAACATAAGCAGCTCTACAGAACAGTCAGCCCTTTTTTGAAAGTCAATTTCTGTAAAATAATTAATCTTCCAAGATGAAATTAATGTAAACAGGGTTCTAAAAACAGGTTTTGGAGGTTTCTTAAACCCTCTTTAAAATGGCTTTCTAAAGAATGGAAGATCTTTCATTTTCTGTGTCTAATAAAAAGACATGTCAATAAAGTAGCTATATTAAGGAAACCACTGCACAAAATGGTGTTAAAAGTATTTTGACCACCTCTTGGATTGTATTTACAGTAATTAACTGTATTATTTGCAACATGTTGCAATGTTTTTGCAGATGAAATAATTTTTTTTCCTCCTCAAACTGCTCTGTGCTTTCATACATACAAAATCCTTGAGTTTGGCTCCTACAGTAGAGAATACACACTCATTGTGGTTTCAGGGACAAGAGGAAAATAACATTCTTTCAACTTCTCTTATATGAGAATTTATATTATCTGTGATGCAGCCATTACAGATGCCTGACTGCAGCAGACTGGTAAAATATGGTAAAGTTTATTTTAGAGATCACAGAATTACCATGTTAATAGTTGTATCTGTCCAAAATATATGACAACTGTTGCAGTGTTACGTTGAAGTAACAAAATCCATACTTTTTTTTTTTTTAAAGTCTTTTCCCAGGAAGGGTTGTTTCTATGGTTTACCTTTTAGTTCTACAACAAATTATATTAATCTTGAAAAAGGCACTACGTTTCTCCTTGATTTGCATGGTGGGAATAAAATGTAGAATATGCTTGTGTTACCTCGCAGACTGTTGGGCAGACCGACATTTTCTGCCTTCTTGGAAACCTACAGAGGGTGGAAGCAAGGAAAGGTAGCCTGGAGGAATACAGAGAAATTGTCCAAGCAGCCAGGGATCAGGTTAGGAAAGCCAAAGCCCCAATAGAATTAAATCTGGCCATGGACATCAAGGGCAACAAGAAAAGCTTCTATAGGTACGTCGTTGATAAGAGGAAGACTAGGGAAAATGTGGGCCCTCTCTGGAAGGAAACCAGGAGACCTGGTTACCTGGGACATGGAGAAGGCTGAGGTACTCAAAGACTTTTTTGCCTCAGTCTTCACCAGCAAGTGCTCCAGCTGCACCACCCAAGTTGCAGAAGGCAAAGGCAGGGACTGGGAGAATGAAGAACCGCCTGCTGTAGGAGAAGATCAGGTTTGAGTCCATCTAAGGAACCTGAAGGTGCACAAGTCCATGGGACCTGATGAGATGCATCTGTGGATCCTGAGGGAACTGGCGGATGAAGTAGCTAAGCCACTATCCATGATATATGAGAAGTGGTGGCAGTCCGGGGAAGTTCCCACAGACGGGAAAAGGGGAAACATAACCCCCATTTTTAAAAAAGGGAAAAAAGGAAGACCTGGGGAACTACAGGCCAGCCAGTCTCACCTCTGTGCCCAGCAAGATCATGGAGCGGATCATCCTGGAAACTATGCTAAGGCACATGGAAAATAAGGAGGTGATTGGTGACAGTCAACATGGCTTCACTAAGGGCAAATCATGCCTGACAAATCTGGTGGCCTTCTACAACAGGGTTACAGCCTTGGTGGATAAGGGAAGAGCAACGGACATCATGTATCTAGACTTGTGCAATGCATGTGACACTGTCCCGCACGACATCCTTGTTTCTAAATTAGAGAGACGTGGATTTGATGGATGGACCACTTGGTGGATAAGGAACTGGCTGGATGGTCACACTCAAAGAGTTGTAGTCAACAGCTCGATGTCCAAGTGCAGACGAGTGACAAGTGGCGTTCCTCAGAGGTCGGTATTGGGACCGGTGCTGTTTAACATCTTTGTCAGCGACATGGACAGTGGGATTGAGTGCACCCTCAGCAAGTTTGCCGACAACACCAAGCTGTGTGGTGCGGTCAACATGCTGGAGGGAAGGGATGCCATCCAGAGGGACCTTGACAGGCTTGAGAGGTGGGCCCATGTGAACCTCATGAAGTTCAACAAGGCCAAGTGCAAGGTCCTGCCCATGGATCGGGGCAATCCCAAGCACAAATACAGGCTGGGCGATGAGTGGATTGAGAGCAGCCCTGCGGAGAAGGACTTGGGGGTATTAGTGGATGAAAAACTGAATATGTCCCAGCAATGTGTGCTCACAGCCCAGAAAGCCAATTGCATTCTGGGCTGCATCAAAAGAAGCGTGACCAGCAGGTCGAGGGAGCCGATTCCCCCCACTACTCCACTCTCATGAGACCCCACCTGGAGTACTGTGTTCAGCTCTGGGGACCCCAACATAAGAAAGACATGGACCTGTTGGAGCGAGTCCAGAAGAGGGCCACGAAGATGATCAGAGAGCTGGAGCACCTCTCCTCTGAGGACAGGCTGAGAGAGTTGGGATTGTTCAGCCTGGAGAAGAGAAGGCTCTGGGAAGACCTTATAGCAGCCTTCCAGTACCTAAAGGGGGCCTACAGGAAAGCCGGAGAGGGACTTTTTACACGGGCATGTCGTGATAGGATGAGGGGTAATGGTTTTAAACTGAAAGAGGGTAGATTTAGATTAGATGTAAGGAAGAAGTTCTTTACTGTGAAGGTGGTGAGGCACTGGAACAGGTTGCCCAGAGAAGCTGTGGATGCCTCATCCCTGGCAGTGTTCAAGGCCAGGTTGGATGGGGCTTTGAGCAACCTGGTCTAGTGGAAGGTGTCCCTGCCCCTGGCAGGGGGGTTGGAACTAGATGATCTTTAAGGTCCCTTCCAACTCAAACTATTCTATGAATCTATGAAACACTAGCCAGTGTGGATTGCTGAATGCCAATCCAGGTCCAACCTGCTTGCATGGATTCCTTGAAGAATCATGAGGGGTGTTGAATCTTAAAACAACCCCTTGCAGCATTCAGGGCAGGCACTACAAGTTTTGCTGTACAGCACAGACTAAGTTCCTACACAGCGCGAAGGTGGCATAAGGTACTGCAATAAGTAAGTCGTATCGTGGCCCCACGGCTAAACTACAAAGGAGGACTTCTACCTGACACCATGTATAATACAAGTACATGCAGCACTTACTTAATTTATGTTTGTATGCTATCACTATGGTCTTCAACACAGTCAGAACATACTACCATCTAGAAACATATGTGTGAATTTTTTAAACATGTAACAAGAATGTCACTTTTACAAGACTTTGTTTTGAAGGAAGTCTGTTTTCATTTTACCTGAGAATTTATGTTTTAATTTTACTAGTGCCACTGCTGTGGATAGGTCACTTTTGTTTGTCTGAAAAAAGTTTTTTGCATTTCCCGAGATGGACACGCAGTACTGTGTGTGTGATTCCTGTACGGAAGTAACTCCATGTGGCGTGCTGCTTCTAATGGACATGCAAATGCCTTTGAGTGCCCATCTCTTACCTACTTTGGCACTTGCACAATTATACTTTTCAAGTACACCTCTCGCCACATTATCACCTCCATTACCAATTTTAATTGTCAAGGAATGACTGTGTGTGATCTGCTTTGTATCTCCTGACCAATCTTTCAGCTGCTGGTATCTATTCTATGGCCAATTAGAAAAGTCAGAAGCTCAAGGTGTATGAACAGGTGTATCCTACCACATCCCTACTCACTTCTGACATGTATCTGAGTCTTCGTCAGTTTTGGGTATTTTTACAGTAAGAATAAAATAGAGCGTGTGCATGCATGCAAGAAAAACTTCCTTTATACTTTCAAATGGCCCCTTAGATACTATGCTCCTATCACCCACCCCCAAATTTACAAATTTATCCAAAATACAATGTCCACAAAAAAAGATGGTTTATTGGACTAGAGTAAATGATGTAATGCTTAGACACTGTATTTGTATTAACAATGCTGTTGTAGAGGTACATAAAATGACACATGGATTTTTTTTCCTGCCTGTAATTAAGTCCAAGCACAGGAAATAAATGACAAAAAGGGCATTTGATGCTTTCCAAGTCACATAGCTTTGACAGACTATAAAAGATCTTGCATACCCAGTAATTTCAGTGTAATTTCAACTTCTTGCCTTGCTGAATTCGTTTTGTGCTTTTGAGTTCTCTTGAAGCTATAAAGAATTATAAACTATTAGAGCTTGAGAAGTACAAAGTTGATCTGATTCATAACAAAAACGTAGAGACAATAATTACAAAATACCGTCCTTTAAAAGGTATGCCATATTAACTTACTTTGACTCAGAGCATGATGGGCAGCTGCAGAGTTGGAATAACACTATGAAAAATCCTATGAAGCGACATCAAACAGGTCAGATCAATTTTTCTTTTCTCTCTTCCTATAGATACATCTGTCCTTACAGTACTATCGTGTCTGTGCAGTGGATATCCCAGACATTACATTTACTTCTCCTTTTTTTTTTTTTCTTCAATATTTATCAGAATTTTCACTATCCAAATATTTTGGGTAACGTATTCAATTTAACCCAGCAATGTCAATTAAACTGCATTGACAGTGCTTGGTTTTTGTTTGTGAAGTTGTCCCGAATGAAATTCCAGACACCACTGAAGACAATACACACCACAAACATATACTTACAAAACATTCCACCAGTTTCATTGCACAGATGGATTATGCATGAATCCCAACAAGCAATCACATCACTAACATTTTAGATAAAAAACTGACTGCCATTTCTGCCCTCTCCATTTAGCACTGTGGGCAACAAAATATTTGGTAAGCAACAGGTTCAATGGACCCACAACCAATAGAAAAAGATCCAGAGAACCATTTAAGTACATTTCCATAAAGGTTGTATGTATTAAAAGCAAAACCAAACAAAACCAAACCCCAATGTGTCCTGATCCTGGATTTTTCTGTGCATACCAGATCCACCTACTGATTGTTTGCATCTATATCCTTAGAGGAATATGGCATCTTCAACCTAATGCATTAACAACCATGCACATACAAATGCTTTTATGCATATTCCACAAAAGACTTCTCACCCACAGTACAAGATAAACAGTACAACATATTCAATAGTCTTTGTTAAATCCTACTTACCATCATCTTGTAAAAAAATGCATTATGCTAATATACAATGAGATTTTTTTTAAAAAATAAATGAACAACAATTGTTCAAACAGCAAGTATTATTAATTTTATCAGATGTATTCTCCAGATTTCTTTACCGATCAGTCAAACCAATACAAACTACACCAAAACCAAATTAAATGAGAAAAGACAAGAGCAAAACGACTTTCTGGCAGTACCACAAACCATGGACTGTCACAAACTTAGTGGAAGAACTGGCACAGATTAGAATTGAGGAACTGAGACCAACCAGCAATCTACAAATACACAAGCATATTGAAGAAATTCTAGATGAGCTATGAAAGAGCAGTTTCAATCCAGTTGCTTACAGGGAGTGATCTGGCAGAGGACAGTTGGCATCAAGACTGCTAAAAAGTAGTATTGAAGTATGCAAATATATCATGTCATAAAATTTAACTCTGCTGGCTGAAGTGGCCAAATGTTTACTAGTTAACACAAGCCAAGGTAATGAAGCAGGCTTACCCTCTCTCTTATAGGATCACAGAAGTAACTGGTGGGAAACTTCATGAATAGCTTCGCTTTTGCACCAGGTTGTGCTTTGAAGCTGAGCTCTAACGCAGAGATCTGCTGCAAAGACTTTGCCTCATTTGCATAAGCAAAACTTCTAACCGTATAAAAAAAGTTTTTTATTTTAATTTGCTCTCCCCTTCCTCATAGTTACCCCTCAGAATACATCAACGGTTTCTCACAGAAGTACACCTCATTCTTTACCAAAGAAGCAAAGAAAAAACAAAACATGCACAGTAGTAATAAAATATCCAAATAAAAACTTAACGCAAGGAAATGCTGCAAGAAGAATTCTTCTGGTTCTACGTCAAAATCAAAACCAAGGTGTCTGGGCTGTCAAGTTTTACCCTGTATTGAGAGGCACCAAAGCTTTTACAGAGAGATGTGTGTCCTAACCAAAGATGCGTTACACCAATCTAGCTCCCTTTAGGACAATCAGAGGTTCATTCACTAAATGAGATCCAAGTTCTGGTAAAAATGTGGTGACACCAGCTGCTAAAGAAAAAAAACTAGGAGTCTTGTCAGACCTTCAGGAAAGACAGCAGTGGGGGTCAGGGAGAAGACCTGGAAATATCAAAGATTTCTCCTGTGCGAGTGCATTATTTCAGTTACAGTAAAGAGAAGAAGCCAGCTTACAATATGAGAAGCATAAGCCAGCTTTGGCACTTGTGTTACTGAAAATAATGTGGTGACTGTTCCCAACTCAGCAGGCAACCAGCTGTGAAGGTTTACTTGCAACAGTGACCACTTGAGCAGCTAGGCATTTATTATCCCAGGGAAAGCTTGCTTACTATCTGTGAAGCTATCCAAGTGCAGCTGTTATTAAACAGAGACATGAGGTAATCATTATTTCCAGAAGAAGAATTAACAGGATGCCAAAGGTGACACAAGAAAAAGGATGGCGTAAAATTTTAAAATGCATGAACAACTACTAGGTTTAAGATCTACATTGTCTTTTTCCATTTTAAGCCCTGTCCAGTGAAAGACAGTTTAATAGCATGAAGTGCAAGTTTTCTTAAACTGGCTCAAAAAAATCACCAGAACAATCAAACCCTGAATATTCCTTAACTAAATGAACGAGTCTCTCAGGAATGACATGGGCAAAGACCCTAGTTTTGTAGACCAAACCTGAGCAGAGATTGGATTTTGTTTCTTTTCTGTAAATAGACAAAACAAGTATTTCAAGATACAGCTGAAGTGGTGTCAAAATAGTGATGTCCCAGGTCACAATCAGAATTTTGTATATACAATTTGTATTAACTTAAAAAAATAAGGAAGTTCAAAATACCTCCAGAGAACATTCTAGGTTAGCAAAATGTCCTGTACAAAAGTAGGCCACATCTGTTGGTTTAAAAGAAGTCCATAGTAGCTGGTCTCTTCTTAGCTGATACAGTAAATGGTTTCTTCATTTGAGGCTCTCCTGCTGGGGTACCTGTGGGTGACTTCAGCACCCCATGACGGGGTTTCTGTTCAGGATTGAAAGCCACACGGGAGGGTCCTTCTGGGCTCACTAATATACTTTTGTCAGTCTTTTTAAATTCTGTTGAAAAGCAAGCAAACAAGTTAAAAGAAATACCACCCCATGGAATAATTGGGCATGTCAATCAATTGTGGGATTGTCCAACCCTGGAAGTCTGCCTTAGATCCTTAAGACCATCACTAAAGATCAGAACCATAAGACACTGAGAAAAAATGGAGAGATGGTGGTGAAGCACATCTCTTAGAAGAGACCCTTGGAGAATGGGGTCTGTTGCAATCCAGAGAGGCTGTGAACCATTCCCCATGGTTTCACAGACCACCAGAGACTCAGAAACAAGTGTTCTGGCTATCCTGAACACCACCACGCTTTTGTTTAAAAGCTGGTGATGGGTAAGAAGTGGCTCTATTCTGACTGTTGAACAGCACTGTTCTAGAGACTCTTGGTTATCCTTTCTGCCAGCAGGTAAGTATTTTTGTTCTCTTTGTGCAGCTGTATTACATTAACATAAACACATATATCAAAACCCACTATTCTCCATTTGAACTTGGCATGTAGCACACCTCAGAGAGTAAAAAAAAAAAAAATGCTAAATGAATACATGGAATAAAGTTTTATGCTATGTAGCAAGACATTTATTTAACAGGGAAGACACTGTCTGCTTACATGTGAGATCCAGAAGGGAACTGACATTTATCTACTCATTACCAATAATAAATCAGTGGCAGCCAAGAAAAAAAATGAAACTTTGCTATTATACAGCCTGAACTCATCAGCATATCAGCACCTTTGTCCTGGGAAACAGAAGTGAGCAATGAAGACTGTGAAGTGCATGTGTTTCCCTAAGAGGTGCCTGGCAGAACAGGTGGCTCAGGAAGGGGAGTTTGTCACTCTGCTGCACTGTTTTCTATCTGTAAGGCTCCATCTGCAAGTCAGTAATGCAGCACCCTGGCATCTTGCAAGTCTAGCTGTTGGGCCAAATGTCCTAAACTTACCATCTCCTCTGGACAGGAAGTTGAAGATGGTTTATAAACTATATACAAATATTGAGACAAAAATGGATCAGAATCCTCCTGTTCTAGAGAGGTGAAGAGTATAGGTGTGTATGAGTGAGTACAGCTTCCCCCTTCCTTGGCTACAAGAGAGAGTGTGGAGACACACAGATGTATTAGACTCACCAGCAGTCATGTTTTTATTCAAGCCAAACGTGACTTTTTTGGAGCTGGATGACTGCAGCTTGTTCAGCTATAAAGCAAAATAAAGACATGAAATAAAATAAGATTTCTGAGGCAATGCTATGAGTTCTTTTACCTGCATCCCATCAAAACTGATGCAAAGCAGCTTACTTCCCTTCATTTGATTTAGAACTCCCCCAGTCCTCTAGCAGTGACCCCTGCTAAGACAGCACTGTTTTTCTAGCCAAAAGCAAACATTCCATTTGTAGAGAAATCACATACTCTCCTTAATGTCATTACGTAATTTAACAACAAACAAGAAGATATTTGTGTATTAAATACACTGGTCCCACTGCACTCAGGCCTGGAAGTGCAAAGAGGGCTTGAAAAGATATTGTATGTTAAAAAGGTTTAGAAAAGAGAGCAGTCTTTTGAAGCCTTGTACTGTTGCCAGCCTCCACAAATGGGAAGAAATGGAGGCTCAAAGTCCTTTAGCAAGACTGAAAGTCAGTTTATGCTTTTGCTTTCTTGCAAAATGAGCATGTTCAGAATGATGTCCTTTCAACAAGAAGGTATTTTTGAAAGCAGGGGGGAAGGAAGAAGAGATTTTAAAGATGCCTGCAACTCATTTGCTGAAACTCTGGAGCCATGTGTGACTCTGTCTACACGGAAATGCAACGGCATTTCCAGTTTTATCTGCCCATGCTAGGAGACTAATGCAGACTGGAAGAGACAGCATGAGTGAGGTCAAACCCTTTGCTGGGATAGGAAGCTTGGAAGGAGACCTGTGTCCAGACTCAGCTGCCATCTGCAAGATCAGATTACCTGCATGGATGCCCTGGTGGAAGAGATGGTGCTTCTGGCTTTCCTGAAGAATACTGGCTTTGGTAAAGTTGATTTTTCAAATTTTACAAAATCAGTTCCTGGTTTTGCTTTCTTTTTCTTTAATGATGATAGAGCAGCACTGCTTTCCTATAAAGGAGGGAAAGAAAAAAATGGTCTCAGTATAAAAGTACTGTGGTTAACTGTACCTAGTACAGCGATCAGTGCTCAGAGCTTACCACACGTGGCTTCTGTAAACATTGCCACAGCTGACAGAGAACTAGTTGGTACTCACATAAGCTAATCATCATGGTTAACTCTCAGGAGTTAATTTTGCTGTTAGCATGACTGAAAACAGAAGTTTAAGGCAAGCTCTGCACAGAAACAGGAAGGTCTTTGCAAAGCAAAGAAGAAAGAACTTGTAATACATTTGCCTGGCCCATCAGAGTGCAAACAAACATGTTCTTCACGTGCATGAGGCTGCCTTACAATTGACCCAGCTCTTCTGCACACAAGTGCTGATTTTTTTTAGCTTGCCCTTAAGCAAAATCTCTTCTGTGGTACCTCTGGATACATAAGATATCCAACTAATGAAAAAACCCAGCTTTAGGCTAAGATAGAGACTTTGGAGAAAAAAAAAGTGGAGTATGAAGTCTGTCTATACTCTCAGAAATCCAGCTATTGTGTATTGCTACTAGTTTGCTGCCTCAAATTCATACTGAGGATTGCCATTTAAAGCAATCCTCTCCAGCGCAAGGCAATTCTTAGGACCTGTACTGGCAGTGCCACTAATGTAGTGCACCACTCCAGAGCTTTCTAATCTGTCATCTATGGGCTCCAGGTATCTGTAGACTACTGCGAAGGGAAGTTCAGCTATGCTTCACATCAACCTACAGATGTGAAATTCTGAAAGCAGTTTGCAGCCATGCTGTGGAAAATGCTCAGGGGATATGGCCTCTTTTGATTTGAAAATCACTTCTGTTTTAAATAAAGTGAAAAAGCATAAGTCTTTTAGCTTTCTGAATTCTGGAGACAACTGTGAAATAATGTTGAACTTGTCTGTTTTTTTCCCCTTCTCCTCCTCCTCCTTCCTCTCGATATTTGAAGCTAATTCTTTGAAGGGGCGTGTTGTCTTTGAAATTAAGAATCAAAACATGCCCCTCATGATTTCTGGGCACAAGACCAGTATTACGTAAGTAAAACCAGGAAATAAAACAACATGTTATTTTGCAAGCAATGAAAACAAATTTAGAAAAGCCTAATTTCCTCCACATTTGTGCATTTTAGCTTTACCCTGCCCTCTTCTTTCTTATACCAATACTCTCATTCTCCTCCTGACTCAACTCCCAAATTTCTCTCCTTGTCTCCGTCCCCCAGCTCCCACTCAACACACACATATACACAGCTACCTGGACTGGGCAAGAAACAGCAAATGCTGTAGTTCTAATTACACATGGGAAGAGTGGCCTGCTAGCCTGTGCACTGACTGGCCAGCCAGCCAACAGACAAGTGCTGGGGTCATGCTGTTGCCTTTCCCTCAGTGACCACGCTAATTTGTGCCAATTTCCACGAAGAAGGAACTTTATCTTGAATCTATGTGGGTCTTTGAACCTGTTTGTCAGTTGCAGCAAAGTTTTACAAACGGGGATGGGGGTGGCATAATCACATTTTCTTAGAAACTATTATAGAGAAAGAAAGATGAGGTATGCAACACGGAATATTTAGGCAACAGGAGACAAAGCCAACAGGTCCTACTTTGGAAACCCTGCAGTGAGAAAAACGCAGCTTGCGTGCTGGGGAGAGAGCAATGTTTTGGTTCTTCCCTCTCAGTATTTTATCATCAAAAAATATAAAATGTCAAAGCTATTTTAATACTATTTAAGCAATGTTTCAAAATACATTTTTTGTCCCTTGAAGGACTGAGTGGTTATATCAAGTTCATATATGAGGCTGCACTATTTAACTAATCATATAGTTTTAAACTTAAGTCAGAGGTGAGCTACTAACATGCACTTTTTAGTCAGAGGAAGATGGAGTTGTTTTGTATTCTGAATCTCATTTATGCTTTATGAATTTTCTTTCCACTAAAGTGAGATTGTCAGCAAGACGTCCAAGAATATAATCGAACCCCTAAATGTGTTAGGGTGAATATAGACACAGGAAACGAGCAGTTAAAAGAATTTCAGTGGCAGGAGAGGGAAGAACCCCTGCACTCACTCTCTTAGCCACACTACCAAAAATATACAGTGCAAAATGCTTCTTGACTCTGAAATCGCTGAGGAAAATCAGCCCTATTCTACATATTGCCAAGAAGAAAATGGGGGTGGGAGGTAGAGTGGAGAAAAAACCTAGCTTGTTCCCAAACTGCAAGACATACATTTTTGAAGGCTACAATAGACCTTCCTAGCAAAAAAACCCAGTATTGTCTTTATAAGAAACTGGACCATTCATAAATGTGATCATACAGCCATTGATGACATTGAAGGTCACAGCGTCATATTCTCTGTTTGCTCTTTCCCCAAATACTTTTCCCATACAGCACTAACAATTTGTTTAAGATGGAGAAGTGAGCTAGCAAAAGAAGCCACTACTGGAATTTCTGTGGGCAATTTCACAAGAAGCTTATAGTAATCTAAGTGTGTGCTGCTGCTGCTGAAAGAGAGATATTCCATCTTTCCATTCTCATCCTTTTGCCAAAATATGGCCTTTGTGAACATACTCAACCAGAGACCTAATGCAAAAGAATAATTAACCCAAGGACCAAAAAAAGAAAAAAAAAAAAAGACAACCTCATACCCTAACAACCCAAGTTTCAGCTAGGTGAGTTCTTCCAGCTGAGTAGCTGGCACAGGCTTTAGTGCCGTTGCACAGGACACAGGAGGGTATAAGACCGTGGCAGTGGGTGTGGACTTCTGCGGAATTGAGTTCTTTTTAGTGACAATGCATGATTACATCATAACGTGCCCTGCCCATGAAGCCCCACACTCAGAAAGCTAAAGCCAAATTTGAAAACAAGCCTGGCAGTTCACGAAGAAGGCAGAGAAAAGAATGAGATATACGTACCCCCTTCCTGCTTTTCTTGCATGCAGTCTCCAGAACTCCATTGGCTTCGACAGAGTTTAGCATCTCTTTTACTTTTCTCTTCTTTTTCAAGGTTGCTGCTTTCTGGCTGGGGACTTTCATCCCTTCCAAACCAACTAGCTTTGCCTTTGTCTTCAATTTGACCTTTCTGGATGGTGCAGATTCAGAGTCTGCATCTCCTGACAGGGTCCCCAGCAAGCCCTCCTTGTTGGATTTCATGTCAGTTTGCTGCAAACTGGTATCCCCATTCATTAAGACAGCCCCTCCTTTCTGTTTCTTTTTCACAACCTTAGGAGTTAACAGTGTGACAGATGGGCTGACATCCTCTGCCTCACTGGCATTAGCTGGTCCATTCTGACATGCTGGTTTTACAGGAACATTTTGCACTTTTGGATTCATTTTCTTCAACTGACTCTTTTTACTCTGTTCTGCATCAGTCGGACTGTTCTGTGCAGAGATACTGTGATTTTCTCTGGTGTCAGTTGCTACATTTGTGGTCTCATTTGCCTCATTTACTAGCAATTTCTTTTTCTTCCTTTCCTTGTTATTTTCTGGTACCTTTCCCAGGCTAAAAACATTAAACCCAGATGTTTCAGCTATTCCCTCCTCACAATTTCCATCAGCTGTTCCAGAATCAGCACTTGGGCTGTCCCTCTTCTTCCTTTTTTTCCTCTTCTTCTGGGGCACTGATTCCTCCTTCGCACTTGACATCTCTTGTTCATCCTCTAAATCCACCCCAAAAAGAATGCCATATATCACAGATGTGAAACGCAATGGTACTTACAACAACTGAATTTGGAATTCTATTCTTTTTTTTTCTTTTTTCTTTTCCCCCCCCCGCCCTTTTCTTTTAAAATATGCATACCCTTTTCCTGCTATCAGCCAGCACAACAGTTTTACTATTACAGCTGGCCAGGACATTGCATTCCTCTGACGCCTGCCCTAATTAATATTTTGCTGATCTTGCTTTGTCACAGCTAACATCTAAGCCATTCCCTGTGGTAACCCTATTTGGTATAACAATATGGCTAGAAAAAGTTGTTATTACCCACCTGTTAAGCCCATCAGAAGGGCAACTCATGGGTTCAGTAGTTTGGTGAGGTATTTTTGGTATGATTGGGCATGTGCCATGTCAATACAAGCCGTGATGCTAGAGATACTTGCACGTGTCTTCACCTTTCCAGAAACACCCCCAAATTCCTGTATTCCAACAGTCATCCTATTTTAAGAAGACTGACATGTTTCTGTTTTCCTACAGTAAATGGAACTGCTTGATGGAGCAATGCAAACAACTGCTTCCAGTTCTACTTTTGATTGAAATTTTTGAGGTGATGCTTGCCTCATAATTGGTAACAAAATTCCCACCACTTTCAAAGAGCCCTTAATTTCGCATTTAACCTTCATCACAACATGATACAAATCACACACATCCTGAACGACAGGTTTGCCTTCTTCAGAACAGCTTATATCTGATACTTTGCCAAATTACACAAGTGACTGCAGATTGTCTCTCTTCCAAAGGTTAATCTTGCCTTACCTTTTATTTTTTCCAAGTTGTTTTTCTCCCAAGGCTTGACAGCTTTTTTCTTTCGCCTTCCCCTGCTGAATTCATCATCGTCTTCATCTGTAGAAACATCTTCGGGAAAATCTTGGGGGAAGATTCCTGTTGAGGAGGAAGGATAAGGTATCTGAAAACTAGTAGTTCTATTTCTATGAACAGTTAATCTGTTCATATACAGCATAACTCCCACAGAAAGAAAACCAACTCCTTGTTCCCCACTCAACCGCAAAGAAATTCATATGAGTGATTCCTATTTGTTTAAGTAAAAATAATCATCTTTCATTTATGGACAAAGTACAGGGTTGCTCAAATTGTGAAGGGGATTTGGCCAACTCACTAAAAACGTGTAATATGTCTTAATGAGATTTAAAAAAAAAAAACCAAAACCAAACCCCCAAAACAGTATTCTTGAAATACACATTAAAAAAAAAAGGAAAAAAAGATTTGCAATATACATTGTACAAGAACATAATACACCCTTTAATGGAAAGAAACTACTGTCTCTGTATGCTGCTCAGTCCTTACCTTCTGCTAAGTCCTGGAACCTGGAGGTGGGGAGGGAGGGAGAGAAGGAAAAACAAAACAGTATTACTGGTTTAGTACCAATAATTACACTAGCACCGTAGCGTCACTGTACTTACTATGGTTTTGTCAAAATAGGAACAACATATTTTACACAGGAAGTTACAAAGAGCTCATTCCAGAGGAGATCTGCCTCAGATCCAAAACCTCAAACCAAATCACTGAAAATATTGAGAGAAGACCAATTTAACACTTCTCCCATATCTGTAATTTGCATCACACACAATCTAATGTCACATCCTGCAGTACAAATCCACCCAGTGTAGACAGACCTCAGCTAGCTGCAGTTGTCTAGTACCAATGAGGAACAGTAGCACAGGCTTCAGGCACCTTGTTCATGTTATTCAGGGCTGTGAGACAAGCCTGCTTTCGTGACATTGTCACCAGGACAAGTGAGGGTGGAGAGAAAGCAAAGTAAAAGTTATTTAGCACAAGGTGCATATGCAAGGTGTATTTCAACAGAACTCACTTTTTGACCAGCTTGTATAGACGCTTTCTGTTAAGGGAAGGTGTATTTTTCTTGCTCGCCAATTCAAAGAGTTTGTCAGCAACAGCCTTATAATCAAACTGTTGGAGGAAAGTATGATACAGCCTTTCTTAGTTAGCTTATTTATGCAAGATAACCCAATGCAACTCATGTTATCAACACTTCAAATAGCACATACATCCTTTAAACAGTCACTTCCTTCAAACACAAAGTATTTTTCCTCTGTTGAAATTTAAATCCCCTTCACACAGGTATACTGACTTTCACAGATGGTTGCTTCATTAATAGATCAGTTGAACTCAGTACCACTTTCTCAAACATTCCTAACCTTAATTCTTACTCAAGAGAAGTAAGAAGTGGGTCTGGAAGTGGGTCTAAAAAAACCCAAACTGCAACATGTTACCCTCTCTCCTATGTATCCCATCATCCATTACTTTTGCTCTTATTGTCAATGAAACTTAAGCTGATTGCTTCACCACCCACAGTGACTTGGCTTTTACTGCACATTTTTGCAACTCTTGAAACAGGAAGGGAGGAGCAGAAAAAAGATATGGGAGAGAGGAAAGAAGAATTCACAAATTAGACACAGAATTATTTTCTTCTAAACCACTCACAGAGTACACGTTACATAAATACCACCTTACATTAAAGCAGAAGGAGATTAAAATTTTGTAACATGTTTATCCAATTAACAGCCTTTACTTCTGCACCTCTTGAAAGGGATGGGAAAAAAGAAAACAAGAGGGAGAGTATCAATAACAGAGGAAGCAAGCCACAAACCTGAAGAACAGTCCCGATACCGTCATCCACATTTTCATAAACATCCTCTGTTTTTTCAGAGCTCTGCACTGATTTTCTTGACAAACTTCCATCTGCTATTATAAAAAAAAGACTGAATATTAACGTTTAGTTTGTAAAAACCAATAGCACACCCTACTCTGATAGACAGAAGATCAGGTGCATTTTTCTTCGTGCGATCTTGTGAGCCTGGACTGATTTAACTACTTCATGTCACCATTATGCAATACACAACTGTGGCATTATCTGAGCAAATTTTAAAAAACTGCCTCTGTACCAGAGTATATCTGGATTGAAAACCTTCCTGCTCAGCTTTTTTTTTTTTTCTTCTTTTTTTAATTTAAAACTCCCACAGAATGCCAAAACCTCATCTTCTTAAAAAATATTATGGACATCCAAGAGCGAAAAGCCAGACTGGGTTATCATCTAGTGCTGCTGCAGAAAGCTGATATTGCCTGGTTATAGAGACCACTGATTTTTGTGACATGTTCTTTTGGAGTCACTTTGTTTAAGCACATCTGAAAAGAAGACTGGAAAACACAATTATCCTTACAACACCTTGAATGTATGTTTGACTGGTTCACAGCAGAAATGTATTTTTAAGAAACAGATTTTTAAATCTTAGCAAGTGTTACCAAGGCCATTTAGAACTTCCTCCTCACCTTTGGTTTTAAGCACCTCTTCATTTTCCTGTTTGTCTTCTTCAGACACCTCCTCCTCATCACTGTTGCTACGCAGTTCTTTCATTAGGTCCTCAATGGCATAGGGTGACTGATCCACAATGATCTCAAAGATACCAGTGGCAACGGCATGCAGCATACATCGACTGTGTTACAAGAGAGCAGGGATGAGAGTCGAAAGGCAGAAGCATACACACCCTCCCCTCTCACATTAAAAAAAAAGGAAATTTGGGGGATACAGGGAAAATGGATAAGAACGAAGAAAGTGGAAGAGCATCTAGCTCTCCAGATGACGAAAAGAACTGGTTACTTCCTAAACAAACACTTCTTTAAACCAAATAGTGTCCTGCCAATGTTCCCCTCTTAAATTTCACTGTGTTTATATGTTGCTCTATATTACACCACAACAAAGAATCTAACCAGCTCAGCTGTTCTATGCACGTTTAAAAAAAAATAACCAGACAAAATCAACGAACAGAAGTTGATATAGTTCTTATAAATCCATGAAGATTATCTATAGCTTTGATAAACACAAATTACTGTGCACATCGTTAGTAAAACACCCTTCTTTCTCCACATTCTGAAGTTATATTATGACTCTTCTTCAATCCATTTATTACCATGTGGAGTAGTATATGCAGAATTTCTGAATTCTTAAAAAAATATTTATCCTTTCATTAAACTTACTCCTTTGACTTGGCAGCAATTTTGCAGAAAGGTTCAATGAACTTGAGATTCTGGTCTGCTGTGAGCTGTACAATTATAAAGAAAAAATAATGAGTACAGTAAATATTGTATGCATACCCTCAAATTCCTTGAATATTTGGTGTAGGGGGAATCTTCTTTAAGAAGTTAAGTCAAAGTCTTTCAGCATAGTGTCTAATTCCAACTGACAGGAGTATCCAGTGACTTTTTGTTACCACTGCTACCACTAACTTCCAGATATTCCCTGGAATCATTATAAAAATGTTGACTGCTTTGCAGACTTTAATCTCCTGAGTTCAGAAATACAGCAAAGCTTCTTATTTTAGATATGGAAACATGAGGCAGAGAAAACTTAAAAAATTTTGTGCCCTTTCACAAAGAATGTCTGTAGCAGACATAAGTAAGATCTGGGTTTCTCTTAACTGGACCACTTAGACAAAAACCACTGTCAGCAGTACTAAACATAAAAATCCTTCCCCAAATTCAATTTACAAGCATCAGCTGCGATTTCAAATAGTCTAGGGACTAATTCCCCATGCTTCTTCTGAGTGGCTTAGCCATGGGATGAGGGTTTTGTGACTGTGGAGCTGCAGAAATTATTTGGGCTCCAAGTGCAGGTACTTCTCTTGTGCAGACATCTTGTCTCTCACACTCCCCCCAGTCCAGAACTACAAAAGCTGCAGGCTGGATTACTTTTAATAGTGACTGCAAAGAATACAAATGGAAATTTGCTAACAGCTTTGCCCATTGCAAGGAGATGTGTCAGATCCCAGAAACAAGAGGAGGTAAATGAGCAGAAGCCTGGAATGAAGTGTGGGGCAGCAGGCAGCTCGCCCTAGTGGAGTAACAGGAGAAATACTCTGGAAGAAGCAACAGCTGCAGTAACAGGCTTTCAGTTGCTGCTAAACTCTGCATCACTCTAACACCAACCACAATTAGGGTCAACTGAAACAGCAATATACAGCAAAGACAGACAGATGTCATCAGCAAAATGAACAACTGGATGTAGAGGGTAAATTGCTTAATGCACAGCCAATAAGGTTTGAAGCTGACAATAAGCAAATATTAGACAACTCTGAAAGTTCACTTTCTGCCTCTATTTAGGTGTTACACAATCAGCCAAGAGCAGGCTTTATGTCAGTTTTTGCAAAAGCAAAGACTGGCAAACATGTTCACACAAGGGAAAAGATGTTAAGTACTTTCTGTTGAAACAAACAAATGAGAATGGTCTAACTTTTCTATCGTTATTTCCAACCTCAATTTGGAGCAGTATACCAGTACTCAGGAACTTGAGAGAAAGTACTGTATTCTCACAGTCTACACTAAGACATGAATAAAAGTAAAAGCATAAATTGTAATAAGTCACTTTCTTCATGCTTATTCAATGTTGCTGTGTTACATTTAAAACTGTTAAAACATACATAATCTAAAATTATATTTCTTTTAAAATGCTGCATGCCGCAGTTAACATTAATGGGGAAGAAGATTACAATGTATTTTCTAACCTCCTTTGCACCAACTTTAGCCAATTCATTCAGATAGATATCAATGAAATGTAACTTTATTCCAGTGGGAGCATTGCTGTCTGGGTCCATAACTTCTTTCATTAGTAGCTGGAGGAGCAGTTCAATTAGACTGGAAAAAAAAAAAGGGAAAAAAAAGAATAAGATATTCATATTCAATTGCTTATGTTCTATTTGCTTTGAAAACAAACTCTAGTCATTCAGTTTTACCAGTTCTTTAAGACGGCTATCCAAGACTCATAAAAAATAAATCCAGTGACCAATTTTCACATCTTAAAAGCAAACTTCTAAAAAAACCCATCCATAATCCGAACTCCTTACAGTCTAGATGATTTTGTAGCATCAGACAACCCACTCAACACAATCACTGTTTTAAAATTCACATCTTAGTTTGGACTGAAGTTTATTATGCCATATCATTGATGGGTAGGAGGAGGGATTCTGCCATTTGAGCAGGGCATTCTGAAGACACAGCTGTCACATTCATCCATCCTTGATGGGCAACACCTCGTACCCTTCCATTTTATGAGATGATTTTCACTCTGGTTCACACCCAAGGATTAAATTTAATACTGATCCTTCTCAAATTCATTTCAACTATGCAGACTTTGCCTTCATTAAAGCATGTTACCCACTGTCCCTTAGAGCAAAACAACTACACTGAAGAACAGATCAAGGGCTAAGCTAGGCATAAAAAAATCACCACCCCAATAGCTCAAGCCAGAAGTGACTGAGCTGTGTACAAGTTGGACTGTGGCTCTGTTCAGTTACTGACTTCTGGAGTACTAACAAATACTGCTGGAGTGAAATGGTTCAAAAAGACATGCTGTCATTGCTGCATCTAAGCAGCACTTGGGACTTTTTTTGCTTTTTTCCCGCTGGAGGCCTATCCTTGCTATCTTTCAGGAAAGTGAAGCTTTGTATATTCTACCCTTTCCCCTCTGGCGTTCTGTGGTACCTCCTGTGATTTTGCCCAGAACAAGTTTCCAGTTCCAAAAAGAATTTAAAGCATTCCAAAACCATAAAGATTATTTCAGTTTTACTTTAATACTCCTTTCTTCAAAAGCATTTTAGAAGAAAAGAGAAACGGAAGGCATGCTAGGCAGCTTCTAGGCTCCACCTAGGAGGGAAAGGCAGCTCTTGGACTCCCTCAGTCTGCAAAGAAAGGGACCATGATCTTCTCTTCCCACACTGCCTCCTCTGGTGCTGAAGGGCCTCCAGGACATCCTTCCAGTGAAGCTGGAAAAAGGCAGGCCAACACCATAAGAAACCTTGTCAGAGATCAGTTTGGGTGACCATGTCTCTGCCATGGGAATGTGTGTGGGCACGAAGGGCTTTGGCTTTATCAAACCTCCTCCCACACTTACCATTCCTGTCAAGGAGCATTTTCATCTCTTCAACCTGCAGGCATTTATGTACCCAATGCAAAATTAAGGTAGAACAGAGGGGATGGGGTGTACTTTAGCTTTGCTTCTATTTCCACAAAAACATGCCCGTATGCATTCCACATTTCAGAGGGAGAAAGGATAACCTTAACACTAGGTTATCAAGCACTTTTAATTAAAAGACTTAAAGCTCTTCATCAGTTTAAACACAGAGCAAGCTTAGAAGTGGCACAAGAGCTCTAGACAGAGCAAGATGACTGCAATTACTTGCCACTTGATAGAATATGGAAGAAGTACAAACAAAACCACTGATGTATACAACAAACAGGAAGCCAGGTTACAATTAAGGAGTTCTGTCTTATCAAAAGACAAGTCACCATGATGAAACACAGTAAAATAAAAATTAAAAAAAGTCACAGCCAATCAGAAAAACAACACAACCAAAAAAAAATTCCTTTTCTGTATTTTCTGGGATGCAGGTTCCCTGTCTAATCTCTCCACACGTGATAGCTCTCCTGGCTGAATCAGTCAGATCTAGCAAACTCCATGAAAAATTTGGAGCCCTCATATTTCACAACTGCTTGATATACCACACGATAAGCTCCTGCGTTCAGGTTTTGCATAAGCATACATGAATTACTTTCTCAAATCTCTTTCTGTGAAACATGCACTAAATGGCTTAGGTGAACATGAGAGTTATTGACTGCAGTGTGTATTTAACTCAATGAAGTGTAACACCTAACTTCGTTTCTAACTACGTAAGTGATCTGGAGAACAAATAAGCCTTAGTGTTATGACTTCAAGACAGTGCCATCTATGGAGAAAAAGAATCTATTAAATGAAAATATATTCGATGAAGGTAAATTGGGCAACTTCTTTATGATGCAACTACATTCAGAAATCTGCTTACCTTTCATCCCATTCATTTCTTTTCAGCACTTCAAAGGATTGCCTCAAAATCATACGCATTAGCTGCAAAGTACAAAATTTTTTATAAATGTTGTTCATGAAAACAGATAAAGGAGTTACTGTGACTGTAATATGAATAGACTTCTTAGTAAATCTCTTCATAGCACCAGGTGGACAGCGTCCTCATATCAACATTTTGACAGGCTTGTCTATCATGTCAAGCAACGGAAGGATGCTGTGAAGCTCAAAAGACAATAAACTATTTTCATATCCTAAGCCCAGAAAAATCCATGACCACTTCTACTGTACAGCTTTCTCTTGCTCTATCACCCTGATTTCCTCATTAAGTATTGCCAAATCTAAAAAAACCCCACAGCTTAAACTGAAGACAACAATACAGGACAGATGATAACAATAATAATTTAATTTACTTGAAACTTGCACTAAGAGACTGCCACATGTAAAACAGCTACATTAAACTGCCTCAAAAAACTTTACTTGCTGAAATACCTGGTTTCTGCTAACATTAAGAAACAAAAAACAGCAGTGAATGTGCCTGCAATTAATTTCTTTCAAAGAAGAAGATTAATGTCATTTTTCTCTTTACAAAGATAGGTCTTTTAAGATTCTTCTCCCACTGATTTTACTATTTGCTTTAATATAGCGTTTCCTATAGAAAGAATTCTGATGGCTGAATGTACTACAGTGGATACTTTAGTGGTGGAAAGTTGGGGTTCTAGTGACAACTGCTTTATAGAGAGTCATAAAAAAGTTTTTAAACAGTCTGATCTAAATAACTGATGTTGAAGCAGCGTCCTCTGAGACAGTATTTATATTCCATAAAGAAATCAATGAGAAACATCACTATGTTATAAAGGAAGGCAAACAAGAAAGCGCTTGCAGCATGACATAAACTGTAATGGCTTTTAGATATGTAGTGTGAGTGAAAGCCTTTAAAACAAGTATCTCTTGCAATGTCTTCTCTTACCATATACATAAACGCATGTGCAAAGCTGCCTTGCAGCACACAACCACCACATCTTTTCTTGCAGAAAAGATCTACAAAAGAGTTAGTATTACCATATAGTACTTATCAAGACGCAGATTGTCTATCCCATTCCATTCACGGTTCATAGTTTGCCAAAATGTCTGAATGAACAGGTGTCCTGTAAGAGAGTAAGAAAAAATATCTGCACTTCTGGCACAACGGTTTATTTTGCTAACCTAAAAGAATCTCAGGAAATCACTTCAACTTGAGAAAGGGATGCATTTCCCTAGGGATTTGCCTAGTAACAGGAATAGAGCTATGGGAAGACATGCTTGGGACAGGTACAAGGACAAGTCAATTAAACTTCAGAACACAAGAAAAGGCACACAGCTACTTTTAAATACAAGTGTAATTACAGGGACAGCTTTGTATCTATTTTGTGGTATATACACACAAGTTATAACAAAATATCCATTCTGCACTCATTTCTATCCATGCAAGTTTTGTCATTGACACAGCATTCTATTTCAAGTGCATTTTGAATACTAGGTGCTTAACAGCTCATGAAACAAAGTTTTTTTTGTGTAGGAAATACAGGGAACAAGTCTATGCAGAATGGCAAAGTAAGGGGACAAGTTTGCTTTGCTACCCACCCTGCAAAGTCTCATCTTTATCACACTGGAGATACAACTCTCCCCCTGCAACAACCAGAAACAAACTGCATCTCATGCTTTCCTTAATGCAATCACACACACCATTTGGACAAAAAGCAAAGAAAAAAACCAACAAAGCAGCACCCCTATCTGGCTGTCTGTATTCTGACACCATGACAGTGGCCTCAAAATCACCAAAGATGAAAGTACCTTACAAAGCATCAAATAATGAAATAGTACTTACGAGCCTCTGTATTCTGAATCACATGGATAAGCTGTGAGATATTGTCTGCAAGTTCCTCCTAAAAGTAAATAAATATAGTTAGTATAGCATAGGTTCAGAGCTTGGTCTCCTCGCTCTAACACACAACCAGAAAACAGCAAGAAGTATGAATATCATGAAACATCCCTCAAAATGAAAAATATTCTCTTAATAGCTGCTTTAGTACTGCAGTTAGCCTTCCACTGGGATTAGGTTAGTTGTAAGAGAAGATTCAAGGGTATCAAGCCCTGTTCATTTCACCAGATCTCTGCACAAATCATCTTTTTGACAGCAGACAAAATTAAATAAGGAGGAGAAAAAATCCCATGCATTTGAATTAATAAATGATGTAAAACTTTAGGGGTACTGTTTTCATATAGCTTAATTGTAGGCAGAGCTCTCTGTGCTGTGTGTGAGATAAACCTTGTTCATGCAAACGGACGAGTGATTTGAAAACTGATTAAGTGAGGCTACTAAGATCTGGTACTCCAAAACTGGTATCTTTTGAAAGTAGGGAGACAAACTGGTAGTAGTTGACAAAAGTCCATAGTAGAGACAAAGTTGATAGTAGAGGAAGTGTGACCAAACTAACAAAAGAAAGGGAAGTGTGAAACTTTCAAACTAGGCTAATTAAAGGTTGCACATACGTTGTAGTTGCAGTTAAGGGCAACCTGTTACTACTATTACTACAGTAGTTCCACTGTTACTACCTTAGTTCCACCAAATCAATGCACTTCATAACAGTATATATTTCAGTGCTGGTTTTGGAAGGTAAACAGCTACACCTGCCATTCAGAGGGTGACTCCAAACATGATGCCATTTAGGCTTCTGTTCATATGGTGAGGATCACTGAGTTATAGCCACCTCTCCCGCACATGCCACATATGGGCAGCAGGAGAAGAAAAAAAAAAAAAGGTGAGCAAAAAGTCACTATGGTAATTTTCACTATTCTAAATTAGTATATCCCTATAGCATATTTTAGAAGAGACCCACTCAAGCAAATATAAAACCAGTTACTCTACCTGTAGCAGAGGTTTATCCTGCATCCACATACAATAGAACAGGCCCTTCCATATTTTTAGCAGTTCTTCCTGGCTGAAGCCACCTACAGTACAGAAGAAGTCTGAATGAAAACAAAAAAACCCCCACATTTCCACCAAAATATTTTCATGCAGTTCCCTCTGTTCCCTGCTTTCTTCTTTGTTTTTGTTATATTCTCTTGGGTAAACGTTGATTCCTACTATAAGCACACTAACTGGAAGGCAGCTTGGCTCAGTTCAGTGATTCCATGACTGTAAGCTTCTACCTTGTACCAAAGTAACAAAGATATCAAAGAAATCACAGATGAGATCAGATGAATACTAAGATAATTCTGATAAATCTCTCTGGCATATTTTTAGCACCAAGTCTGAAAGATATTTTTAATGAGGGCATCATATCTAATTTTGCAAGAGGTCATGTGCAAATCATCAAACAAAACTGACACAGCTTTTTGGTTTGTTTGTTTGTTTTAAATAAAGTCTCACTTTACCAATAGTTTTGTTTCTTACTAGGGGCTTGTTTTGATAGAATAAACTTATAGCAGTCAACACATTTACTTCTATATTAAAATGTATAATGAAAGAGCCTGAGTAACTATAATAAAGACACTTTCATTACAGTTAGTCTTGAGATACAGCATTACCTGAATTTTAACAGCAAAGCATATTTTCACTATTAACAGTATAAAAATTCACATTCTAGTCAAAATCACACATTACAGAAGGAAAGTACTACATGGAAAATAAAATTTTACTGTCAGTAATAGTTGCTCAAGAACGGTTTAAAAACTGGATTATTCATGACTTCAAATACATTTCTGGGAAGTAAAATTCTAACAGTATACTGTTACAAGGTAGCTACAATAACCTACTACAGCTATTTTCAAACTATGGCTTATTAAGTACTACCAAGTAATTTCAAGAAAAATCATGTTAGAAAGGTAATTGTCTCCAGTAAGGTCAAATTTGCTCCAAAAAGATCACTGTCACTTTTGCAAAATTTTCAGGGGTCTGCCAATCAAAAACCCTGAGACCCAGTGTTAGATCTAAATTGAGTACCACCTCCTTGGACCAAGTAACTTGAAAGCAGTTATCACTACTGCATCATTCTCCACTCAGACAAAAAATTGTAAATACGTTAGTTAAATTGTTTACAGTCATGCTTGGTTAAAAAGAAAGGAAGTAGAGCTGAGCAAAGGAAATACACAAAATGCTACGTAGGAAGCAATATGTCTAGTAATAGTAAGCATTAATTATAAATTTAACTTAGATTTGGCTGTAATGTTAAGATTAAATATGAAACAATTTGATTCACTGATTTAATATTCATTGAAATATTAAAATTAACATTTCTTAACAGAATTATATGCTACACACGTAGCAGTAAGAAGCAGCCTTAACCTCACACACAGCATTAACTCTGCAGAGGCATCAGATATCAGGCTTATGTCCAGGGGATGTCAGCTGCTGCCTATAAAGATGGCTCAGGAGTTCTTCCCCCTCTAGGGAACACAGACTTCCATGGGGTTGGTTTTCATACATAGAGGGCTTTTTAAAGTGTCCTAGGCAGTCCTTTGTCCATTTGACAAAGGACCCTGATCAAAAGGTTTGAGAGCAAGCTTTTTATCCTGGTCACTCAAAAAGTAGTTTCAGGATTGTGTTTTCCATTTTTCAACTTTATGTGCCCTGCTGTCATCATCCACAACTGACAAATAACAATAATCATTCAGGCAAGGTTATTTTAAAACCTGAACCTATAGTATTAGCAACCACAGTGCACAAAACTGAAGGCCGCCTTTACCTTAAAGCTACCTTGAGAGAGTTTTTGGTTTTAGGGCTTGAATTGTAACTCTGTCCCTACCTACAATGTGGGAACTTGGATTAGTAATGTTACAACCACTCACCGAAGACATGCTACTTTAATGCAAGCCTTGTTAGCATTTCTGTTTGGGCGTTATGCTGTTTTGACATTGCTATCATTAAAATTGTTGCAATTTTTCTTATTCTAGATCACGTCCAAGGACCAGATCCGCACATGCACATTTCAGTGGAAATTACATAAATCCTTTATAGATCTGGGCCCAAGTAAGTGCAGCTCTGTCAGATAGGAAACCACCCAGCCATCATTCCTCTTTTACTAAAAGTTACTTTTATTTACCATTCTTTCAACAATTCATTCACCAATGTCTCTATAAAGATATCCTGTTCTCAGCCCAGTACAGCACACTCTTCTTCTCTTTCAATGTAGCAAACAAGAAAAAACCCACACCATTTCCACAGAATAATGTGCTCATCCAAGCTCATCTATTTGCACACTGTTTTGGGTTGGTGTGGCAAGGTTTTGGTAGTGGGGGAGGGGCTGTGGGGGTGGCTCCTGTGAGAAGCTGCTAGAAGCTTCCCCAGCTCCAAGTCAGACCCAGTGCTGGCCCAGGCTGAGCCCATCAGTGACGGCAGTAGCACCTCTGGGAGAACAGATTTAAGAAGGGGAACCTGCAGTGGGGGAGGAGATTGGAATGTGAGAGAAACCCCTCTGCAGACACCAAGGTCAGTGAAGAAGGAGGAGGAGGTACACTGGAGGAGGTGATGCCCCCGCAGCCCGTGGAGGTTAAGAGTGGAGCAGATGCCCACCTGCAGCCTATGGAGGACCCCACACCAAAGCAGGTGGGTGCCCCCGAAGATGGCCGTGACTCCATGGGAAGCCCGTGCTGGAGCAGTCTGTGCCTGAAGGACTGCAGCCCATGGCAGGGACCCACCCTGGAGTAGTTCGTGAAGAACCGCAGCCTGTGGGAAGGACCCACATTGGAGAAGTTTGTGAAGGACTGCCTCCCACAGGTGGGAACCCACACTGGAGCAGGGGAAGAGTGTGAAGAGTCCTGCCCTGAGGAGGAAGGAGCGGCAGAGACAACGTGGGATTAACTGACCCCAACCCCCATTCCCCGTCTCCCTGTGCCGCTGGAGGGGAGGAGGTAGAGAAAATCGGGAGTGAAGTTAAGCCCAGGAAAGAGGGAGTGGTGGGGGAAAGTGTTTTAAGATTTGGTTTTACTTCATTATCCTGTTTTGATTTGATTGGTTACAAATTCAATTGATTTTGGTCCCCCGTGTGTGTCCCCCCCCCGACCAGTCTGTTTTGCCCATGACCATAATTCGTGAGTGATCCCTCCCCATCCTTGTCTTGACCCATCAGCTTTTCTTTATATTTCTCCTCCCCATCCCACCGGGGTGGAGGAGTGAGCAAGTGGTCTCGTGGTGCTTTGTTGCTGGCTGGGCTTAAACCACGACAACACATGACTTCAGTAGTTCTATGCCTTCTGTAGACTTTAACTTCTTGTTGCAAATTAAGAGCTCTAGCTCTTTGAAGAAGTTTCCCCAGCATGACCCGTAATTCAGCCTTAGCACAGACCATACTGAGCAGTCCTGTCTACCTATGAAACATGTGACTGGGCGGAACATCCGGTGAACTCCACCACCTCTTCCAAAAGTTAGCAAGTTCTCAGCTGTTCAAATTAGGGTATCTAGCTGGGTTATCTAACATGTGAGCCTCATCTCTCAGAACACTAGATGAATATAAGATTGCTAATTAATAAATAACTTTAAAAAAAATCTCTTTCCTGAACATAATGCTTTCTCTTCAAGTCCAAAGAAGTTAATCGTTGTTTAAATATTACTAGCTTGAATAGTACGTAACAGTAAGTAAATCTAAGAGCTCTGGAAATGAATCACCCTTGCTTCCTACTCATTTGCATTTCATGGTGGGCTGACTTTAACATGCAAAAGGTTCACATCCCAACTGACAATTTCCCTGCGGTGGTTTCCTAATATCTTAAGGCGTTAGCTTAACCTGCAACCTATTCCCTCAGTTAGGGCACTCCTGTCTATCTGGAAGGTTACTTCCACAAACTTAAAGGAATCTCCACTTTGCAATGAGATGCACAGAGCACTAGTGAACAGAGAGAAGCCATGTTCATCTCAGGAAGTCTCCAGAATTAAAAATAGCTGGAGGCTCAAAAAGTACTTAGGAGGAATACAGTGTATACTCACTTGCTCTTACTAGTCCCCAGGCAACCCCTAGATCTATGGTAACTGTCAGAAATAGGATAATGCACTATTTGGCTCTCTAGCCTGACTCTGTAAGGCTGTTCTTACGTGTTCTTCCCTCTCTCAAATGTGGCTAATGGGTCAAATACTATTTGGAAAAGGAAGAGGGTAAAGGGAAGAAACAACATTTATTCCCCAGTGTCTTTTCAAGGAATTAACTCAGGTTCAACCAGCATTTCAGTTTCAGTTTAGCTCTTGGGGTGCCACATGTAGGCTGGCTTCCTCAAAGCCGAAGGAGTGCGTATGCATAAACCTCCACACCAGTTTCCCAAATGCTGTGGGAAGGTTTACTAGGTCAGACACAGTGCTCTGCAAATGCTCATGGCCAGTTTCCCTCACGTGTTGTGTCCAGCTTGCAACACAACACGCTGCAAAAAGCGGTCCAGAAACATCAGAGAATCTCTTGGGCATCTGTGCACCATGCTCCCTATCAGTCCAACAGGAATGTTTACTGAACTGGATCCATGCATTCATACAATGCTATGACTGACCTAGTAAACCTCCTGTAACTTGAGTCCATGAGGAGAGGGGTGCACAGGAGGCACCTTCAGGTGCAGACAGCTTCAGACTAGCATGGCTAGACACAAGCTGTCTCTAGGTACACCACTGAAGTGCCCATGCACAGGATACTGCTGTTTTAAGGCAGCGGTACACAGCTCCAAGGAGGACAATAAGCCTTGTTGGAAAAAAGCTTTTGATGCCATGAATGTGGAGGTAACAGGTAACCCAGATAATCTAAACCGGTAACAGAGAGTTGACTGCAATTATACAAATGCTGAAACACTCCTAAGCTTTCCTCAATTTCCAATGCTCCTGAATATCAGTCACAGAAACACCACCTCACCAGGTGGCACAGCAGAAGATAAAAGTATACGCTCCCTATACTGGGCTGGGTTCAGTCTGGATCAGCTCCGTGCACTTACGTCCTGTTCCTGGGAATGAGAGTGTATAAACTATACTGCTCCGAATGCAGCACCGTTAATGCTGCCAGCAAGACCCTCCCTGGACCAAGCAGGTCGTCCTCCAGCCCCCTGAACCGGTGCTGTGCCCCAGCCTGACCGCAGCCACTGCGGGGAAACTTTATGGGCGAGGATCCGAAAGGCCCTCCGCTCCTCCAAGGGCTGCTGGCAGCGTGCTCGGTGCTTGCGGGGTCACCAAGGCAAATACTTTCCGTGATGAAATACAGGCGTAAAAAAAAAAAAAAAAAAAAAAAAAGAAATTAAAAGAAACAACAAACCCCACAACAAAAAAGAAACCCCAGAAGACCCCACAGGCGGCGGCCCCGCGGTGACAGACGAGGCCGAGGAACAGGAGGCCGGTCCCGGCTCTCCTCCACACGTGCTTCCCCAGCCGCTGCCAGCCTGACGGGGCCGCCGCTTCGCCCGCGCCGCTGACGGCCCCGGCCCCGGCCCCGGTGCCCGTCACTGCGGCCCCCGCCGGCCCCACCGCCCCCGAGCCGGGCCACGCCGGGCCGCCCCCGCCCCGTCCCCCGCCGGGCCCTACCGGCTGGGCGCTGGGTCCGGACGCCGATGTACCCCCGCAGCTTCTTCAAGGCGCGGTCCCGGATGCGCTTCTCGTTGGCGGCCAGCCGCTGCGCGAACTGGATCTCGGGCGGCTGCACGGCGGCGGGAGCCATGGCCTGTCCCCCTCCCGTCAGGGCCCGTCCCGGCCGCGCCGCGCCGCGCCGAGCCGGGCGCCTCCTGATGGCGTCACCGACACCCCCCGTCGCCCGCCTTTGTCGTCATCGCAGCGTGCAAACTCGCCCGTGTAAACGGGACGGGCGCAAGCGCGGGAAGCAGCTGCCCGGGCCCCGCCCATCCCGCCGGCGGGGAGGGAGGAGCTACCGCCAGGGGCGGGGTCGGTGACGCGCGTGACGCCAGAGGCTGAGCCTTTCCCGCCTTGACTCCTTCTCACGAGGCTGGCGGCGGCCGTTGGCGCGATGCGGCGCCGCGCTGGCCTCGCTGGCGACGCGCAGGTAGCGCGCGCGGCCCGCCCTGCCCCGGCCCGCCGCCCAGCCCGCCTCCGCGGTCGGGGTGTGAGGGAAGCCCGCCGCGGGGGTCGGCTCCCCAGAGGAAGAGGCGGCGGGGGGGGGGCTGCCCGCTGCGCCCCGCGGGGCCCTGAGGAGGCGATGGCGGGCCCGGCGCGGCCCAGGGCCGCGGGGGGCGGGGAGCCGGCTGTGTGAGGGACGCAGGAGCTCGGCCCGCCGGGTTCCTGCCCGGGCTGGCTGGGATTCTCTGTGGGGTGTTCGTCGCCAGGTTCAGCCCCCTGCCAGGCCGCGAAGGGGGATTCGGGTCATGCGGGTCGGGAGCTAAGTGCGGTACAGAGCTAGTAACTTGGCCGTTGTGGACTGAAGTCTAATTTCGTACATCAGTCGCCTGCCGCTACTGTAAGGGGCTGGTCAGAAAACTTCTCTGTTGTCTGTATTTGCTTTTAACATACTGTTGTAGTGGGGGGAGATGTTGAGTAGCTGCTTAAGCAGAGGAAATAAAGCCTGTCTGTTGGAACTGCAGTATTGCAAAGATCTGTGTTTACCGTGGGAACTGTAAATGAGAATTTTCTCCTTGTTGTATATTTCATATCTCTATCCCAGTACTCCAGTAGTGTATTTTATTTGACTTTAGCTTCTGCTAGTGAAGAGAGCTATTTTTATGCCAGTACCAAATTATGCTCCATAATTTTGAGCGGTACTGAATTGTCTCTCTGTTTTTTCTGTTTGCTGACATGAAGATGGTATTCTTCCATAGAGTCCTGTTGCCAGGTGTTTATTCCATACTTTCTTGAGACCTAAATGAGTTGTATTTTTCTTGAATTATGTAATGTGGTGGTACTTGGCCATACTAACTTTGCCATAAGCACTTCCTAAATGCAGCTTAGAGCATACAATTCAAGTTAAAAGTAAAATCTTTCTTCCATACCTTTACTGCGGCTTGGATGCCTCTGAACCGGGAAAGCTAGAACTGGCCTGTTCTGTCCCTAAAACTGTCTGGGTTTGAAAGACAGCTGGGAAAGAAAAAGAGAAGGAAACAAAACTGAAAGGAAATGTTTACCCTGAGGAAGTAAGGAAGCAGAAAGAGAGAACTGTAGGAAAAGGTTGGAAAGGATGGAAGTACCAGGGCAGCACTGTATGTACCAGTGATAATGAACATTTGTCTTGTGCAGCTGGACTCGAGAGGACTGTGGGGATGGCATCTTTTGTACCTGTAGGAGATAGTTTCTTGTGTTGTTCTTAGTACCCTCTTCCCTCTGGAATAAGATGTGATACGTAAAGGATCTCATTTTTTTTCTGCACCATTCGCAATGCAGTGCAAAACAGTACTAGGATGTATTATAATTTTGCTTTGTGAAAGCAAATTAGTAATTAATGTTTTAGGCAAAGGACGTTAAACCTTTTTTTAGTCTGTGTCTATATGGTAGCCTTTTTAAGATACAGCAGTGTGCACACGTACATACATCAGAAATTGGAGTTTAGGAGGTTTTTGGTACATAAATTTCTCTGCAATTTTAAAATTAATGCGCATTGTCTTGGACTGTGGAATTAAAGTTATTTTATAGCAATAGCTTGGCAGAAGAGGAAACTAATAAACATTTTTTGACTTAACGCAGGATTAAATTACTTTTTTGTGGGATTAGGTTGCAGATAGTTGCAAATATTTTTTGCTCTTCACAAAAGATTAATTCCTTTGAAAAAATACAATTTCCACTAAAAGAGGTGTTGTAATATAGCAAGGTGACTGAGGATCTTGCAAATATTTGAGTTAATTAAAAAACTGAGTTATTATATCCTTTACAACAGTCTCAAAACAATAGCTTGGCACTTGCATAGCTGCTCACATTTTAAAATGTGAATGTTAATTTTTACAGCATTCTGAGGTATGCTGCACACGTTAGGTGAAGAAACAGATGCAGAGAGGTAATATGATTTGCTTTAGGCCAGAGTGGCAAAAATTACAGTCAAGAGTCCACCTCGGAGACTTTTGGGTTTAGATATTACCGGATAGTTCTCTTTTAAAAGGTTATGAATTTCTGAAATGCTGTAATACAAAGGAATATTTTTGTCAGACAGATTGTCCAGGATTCAAGCAGAAAAGCATTGCCAGGCTGTAACAGTGTCTCTGGTTGGTTATTGGTTTGTTTGTGTTTGTTTTTATTTTATTTCAGAAGGCTGACACCAAAGAGGAATTTGTTAAAGTTAGAAGGAGGGATTTGGAAAGGCTGACAACTGAGGTTATGCAATTGCGGGATTTCTTACCCAAAATAGTAAATGGGGATATCCTGGGGACATTGCAGAAACTGGATGCTATTGAATCAAGTGAGTAATACCATGTTACAAGCTCTTATAGTTTCTGCCAAAACTACTTAGAAAAAACTGTCATGCCCCTACAAAAAAGTTGTAGAGTTTGTGGAGGTATTCCACATTAAACTATGATGTTCAATGACTGCTTCAGTAAATTAATGTGTTTGTAATGAAGAAAATTACAAACTGGATTAGAAATAATAAGACGTGTCAAATTAATCTTTAAAAATATTTTACTGTGGATAAAAACATACAGCTTCTCTTACTGCCTGAACTAAGTATCAGGAAAAAAGTGATTCCTCTTTGAGGAAAAGGCAAAAGCATTCTGTTTTTCAAAATGTCACTTTAGATACACGGCAAAAACCCATGGTAAATAGCTGTGGATAAAAAGTTCAATTTAAAGGAAGAGATAATATTGTTGTATTTAGCCTGTCTTGTTTTTTAGCTTGTGTGCTTTTATTGCCTTACATATTCATAATAATAAAAAGAAAAGTTGAAGACTCTCTGTTACAAAGGTATTTTTACTGCTGTCCCCAAAGTCCAGTGTTTCAGTGTTATAATTCTCTGTGCGTCATTTTTTTCAACAACTGCACCATTCCCAGCGTGCCATCAGGACCAAATCGGAGTCAGCTCCATCCCTAGCCTGTAGCTTACATGTGGCAGTACAATTCACCTGTTCTTCTAGGAATTGGTTTTGTCTGAAAAAATGCGGGACAAGCACTGAGACAAATTGTAGAGGGTGTATGTCTTCTAGAATATCACGTGATGAATTGAAAATTAATTTGCAACAGCTGGCTAAGAAAGAGTAAGATAGAGCCTCAAGGCTTGTCTCCAATACCAAGTAATACATTGGGGCAGAGCTTCCAGCTGCCTCAGTGATCCACTCTTTGGGAAGATTCTTCCATGCCGTCAAATACTAACAGTTGAAAAGACTGTACCACCTCTCCTGCTGCCAGTCAAGACATCATCCGTGTCACAAGAAGTGATGCAGGATCTGGAAATGTTCTGTTTATGCTATTGCAAGGCATCAAGGACTGTTTCCAGTTGCATTAAGTATTCAAGATCCTCAATTAGTCAGATTCTTGTTTTATCTACTTTTATCAGTGCTCAGTCTCAAGATTTCTCTCACTGAGCCTTCTTTTGCTCCTTGTGCCAGGCATCGAGGAGATGCTGTTGGGCCCTTACAACAGCAGGTTTGTGGCATCAACATGGGGCTATTAAGACTTTCTCAAATGTTCTGCTGGCTGGCCAGCATTCTCTGGGTCCTTTGGAGGAGTACCTGAAGCTGAGTCAGCCTTTGAACTCTCTTGAGTATATCCCTGCAATGGAGATGTCTCTTGCATTTAATGAAGCCATTTGAGTATTTATTTGGGCTCTTGCCATTGTTTGTCCCTACAGCTGGACAAGTCAAGTGGTGATTTTTGCTGCACCAATCTGCTCCTGCCTCTGCAGCATGCAATAAAGCAGACTGAAAGGAGGCTTTGGAGCATACAGTTCACAAAAGGTTGGATATCGCAGGGACACAAGCAGTCTTCAGTCTCAGAATGGTGAGCTTTCTGGTGCTGTTTACTAAGTACAATCTCTTGGTGTTGGCATATGAAGCTTATAGGAGTCCTGGCAGCTACTAGAGATGTTTTTTCACGTTGTTCTTGCAGAAGCCTAATGGGTGATTTGTACATCTCTCTAGGCTTTCATCAGCTATTGTAGTTTTCTAAGTATTATAAACATGAAGGGGTGAGCAGGTTGTCGTGCTCAAGAAGTGCAGATTATAGTCAGAGACTTTCAACACCTCTGGCCCATTCAGTTGTGACAATGATGGAGCCTTGAATAGCTTTAAGAAACCTTGAGATCTTTGCATGTTTCACTTGTATATCTAGGTCAATAGGATACCCATTTGCTATGGGAGCATCCCATAGGTGGTATCTGAGATCGGAGCTGGCAACAGTCAATGCAGCCAACACCTGCTTTTCGGGCTGGTGTCAGGGTCTTCACTAAGGCTTTTGCCAGGGTAATTGTTCATTTCAAAAACAAAGGTCCATTTTGTTCTTACTACCCTCCTCAGGAAGAGTGTTTGGCTCCAGGAATCTTAGAAAAATTTTCTGTATTATTATGCATATGTGTAGTGGAACTTGGTCCACTGGGGAAATGTTAAAAATTGCATTTAACATTGATCTAGCATTTGGATCAGTAGAATTGGAATTCCATCCCTTGTTGGCATTCACTGTAATTATACTCAGTTCTCCACTTCCCAGAGCTTTGAGATTAGATCTCTGGTCCAGAAAATCTCCTGATGCGACCTATAGCATGGATGAGAAAGTCCACCTCGCCTGAAATGTGGGCCTCCTCTTCTTTTGTTGTGTGCAATGCCTCCTTCTGCTTTTGAGTCTGCTGTCTATCTCGGGAGCAAATGCAACTTCCCAGAGTCTGATTTGCCGCTGCAGTGGTAAAATTATGTATTCCCTGTTTGTACAACAATGCCATTTCATGTGTTTTTGCTCTTCCAAGTTGATAGTGAAAGCTGCTGCTTGACTTGGTGGAGGTAGACAGTCTGAGCCTCAAGATTTTAGTGTCAAGAGGGAAGGAACTTTCTAACCAGAGGCTGGGACTTGCAGCCAGTGGGAGAACCTGTCAGGCTTCCCTGTGTGCTGCTCAGGACCACAGTGTGCAGGAGTGAGCAGCACAGCTGCAGTCTTCAGTGTCAGCAAAATGTCTGCTGCTCCTTCTGCTGCTGTGTGTCAAGAGGCTGCCAAATGTCAGGACTGGTGCATGCAACCTTGAATTCTCTTCAGAGCAAAGGCATGCACAGCTGGGAGAGCTGACAGGGCATAATGGCAGGAGTTTCCACAAATGAGGCATAGGTAGAAGTAGGTCTCTCTTCAGCAGCTTCCAATATTACCCCCCTCCTTTTTTTTTTCTTTTTTTTTTTCCCCCCCTTGACATCAAACATCGTAATACCTTAGAGGAGGTTGACGCATCCTTCTTTTATTGGAGGACTCAAAAAAAAAAAAAAAATACAGGTAGCATTGAGTTAGCACTCAGTAATTAATATTATTCCCCTTCTCCTGGCTCAGTTTTGGTTCCAGGACCTTTGAAGTCTGCCAGTGAAGGATGTGGCACCTTTGTGTGTCTGCTGGCTGCGCTGATGCTGGATTCAGGATAGATCCATCCTCTCAAAAGCTGGAAGTGATTCTTCTCATATAGGAGAGCTTGTTTCCTTGCAGTGAGAGAGATTTTCACTGGATATACTTACCTGGCAAGAATAAATAGGTTCTTGGTCTGCTATTGGTAAGCAGAGCATGCCCTACTCATGCTCAAGGCATCTTTCAGTCAAGTACTTAAGACTCACACCCACAGAGTAATAGGTACGTGGAACTGTATTTTCTTTACTTGACAGAAGGAAAGAAAGTTTCCTGCCGCCGATCAGAGTTATTCTGCAAAAACTCAATGAATCCATTCCCCTCTTCATTCTTTTCCTTTGGATTGCAGGATTGAAAATAACTGAATGCTTGGAGAGCATGTCCTGGCACATATAATGTTTCCTAGGAGTGGACCCTTGCCTTGCCTCTTTGATTTCTGTTAAAAAGTCCTAGTGTTCATGGCTTAGAGTCACACAAGGGCTGAGTGGAAATACATTCTGCCTCTTTAGAAAGCTGTTTGTGGCTAGATTATCTTCCTCTATACTTGCTGCTCAAAGTAATGTGTATGTATTTGAGATGATGACATTTTGTCAATTAGGACCAAAAAAGAAAGGGTTTTATTCCCAAACAATGTACAATCACTGAATAAAATGCCAGAATCCAAGCTCTTTGGATAATAAAGACTTTTTTTTTTTTTAATGATGTTATCTTTTTATGGTTGAATTTGGTATGCTCTTTGGTAAATACATTCAAAAATATTGACCACATGTAAGGGGAAGACTTGAAGTATTTTAAGCCATAGACCATACTCTCATGATCAAGGGTATGGCGCTCGAAGTGCGGTGTAACTTGTTTTTTAGGCTAATCAAAATTACAGTAGATGCTGTTTGGACATTACTTTTTGGAATTACTTAAATGCGTTTCCTTTTTTCAGTATAAATGCTAAACATCCAGAACCGTGGTTTTTAAAGTAAAATACAATATACAACAGTTATTAAAAATATCCTTCAAACTGAATTTTTTAAAACAGACATCGTGATTGTGAAATATAACACTTTTAACTTGATTTTGATTCACTAAAATAAAGCGTCTAATTTGGAATGTATTTCTGATAACATCAGAGATTAATTTTTTAAGGGAGTTGTAAAATTTGCTTGTCACTGACATAATGTTTAAATAGTTTATAATGTCTTATAATACTTTTTAATTTAAAATGTTTGGAGTAGTTGCATTTCAGTCTTACTATTCATATAATTTGTACATTGTATATTGAAACACTCACTTTTGACTGATCTTGGTATTCTTTTTCTTAGATTTTTGCTATACTCACTGAATTTCAAAGATACCAGACACAAAAGCCATCATGAAAACAAACAAAAAAAGTAGAAAATTGATTAAATTTGTAAAAATCCTTAAGGAGCTGGAGCTTGAGCTCAGTTCCAGAAAGGTATCTTATCAGCACACCGTGTTTAACAGCTAGATGTGATTCTTTCAGTCTTTTCCTGTTTTAAATTGGAAATGTCATGTTTGTTTAGTTTCTTGTAAGAACTGTTGAAATGTGGTAAATTGTGATACGCAGTTTAGCCACGAGGAGGTGATCGAACACAAGCAAATAGTTAAAGCACCGCATTAATGTTGTACTCGGTGGATTCGTTTTTCTTTAGTGCAAGCCTGTTGGTCATAACTTACTGCTTCGTTTATCTGATTTATCGTATCACAGACATGGAGAAAAAGGAGGAGGAAATAGAGCAGCTAAAAATGGATTGTGAACACTTCAGAGCCCGTCTGGAAACAGCCCAGGCAGATTGCATGAGGGAGAAGAAGGTATATTCACTGTCAGAATAATGGTATCTGTATGCTTGAGTTCCAATAAGAAAAGCAGTAATGATCAGTTTTTCATGTTCATGTCACAAAATACATCCTCAGCCTGAAAAACAATCTGGGATTTCTATAAGTTCATAACTGGTGTTCATAATTGGAACCAATGTTCATAGTTTACCTATAAGTTCATAACTAATGTTTTTTTCCCCTTGATATTTCTAGACCCAAAGGGTCAATATTATAACAAGACAAAATATAATACCATACAGTACCCAAACGTATTCAGTGTGTACAAGTACAGGTACAACTGACAGTTGGTCTCCCACTTACGCACATAACCCTTGCGTAACTGCATAGATGTCTCAACTTCCATACTGCGTGAGGTACAGTTGTATGGGGTTACATTACGGGCTTCTTGGCTGGGTTTGTTTTTATGTGTATAAAGTTAAAAATCAGCCGTAAGCTTTTTGTTTATATTAACATGTTGAAGTAGAACATTGGGAATTTGGGAAGATTGTGGTATAGCTGACATCAAAAGGTCCTTTGCGGAATCAGTTCTTTTGAATTTAATGTAACTATAACATAAGGGGACAACAGAAGATAATGTAAGCAATGCAACATACAAAATGAAACTGGCCTCTCTTTTGGCTTGCTGTAAGCTGTGTGCCTTTGTTTAGTTTTAATAGTCTTTCTCAATGCACCTATTGATCCAACTGCCATGTACAGCTGTGAGTCAAAGAACAATTACAGGGCTCCTTTTGCTCTGTCAATATTGTATTTAGTGTTTATGAGAGGGGAGATTTTTAACAATGAAGGAATAGCAAAGACTGTGACTTCCCAGACTGTGGGTCTTCTGTGAAGCCATTGGGGTTCAAATAGGATCACACAGACTAGTGGCTTAATTTCTGAGAGGTGTGAGAATCAGTTGTGATTATTTGCTGCAAAAGTTCATTTCCTTGGAGCTGACCGCTATCTTCAGTAGTCCGCAGAAGCTCACTTTGTTTCTAGAGTTAGCATCTGCCAGCCTTGGGATTGCATGAAGACAGATGAATCTACAGAAATGTTTTCATTTGAAAAGGAATAAATGAAGAGTTCAGACATGCAGTTTTAGGGCACATCTGTGTGGACAAGTCATTCTGGAATGAAGTTTGGTATGAATGTAAAGTGTGATGGAATAGTTGTCTATTCCTTACTTCAAAATAAGTATCTTCTGGGATAGCTGTTGCAGTTCAGCAATAGGTCCACGGTTAGTTTTGCTGTGCACCCAGGTCTTTAGTTATATAAGCATCCAGGATAAAATCTCTGTAAGATTTAATGTTGCTGCTTTAGATATTAATGAAGTGGGTTCCACCTTTTATCCTTGTTAATATTACAAAATAAATGGCAGGTGGTTTAGGTTTGTGATTTCTTTTGGATGAAAATTTTACTTAAAGCATGGATAATTTACTAAGAGTAGTTGTTGTCTGGTGTTCCTGATCAAAGCTCTTCTCTTCATATCTTTGCTGTTGTGCAGGATACACTGGTTGGCTAAATGGCTTCTGTTATATGCCGCAAAGGTGTGTTTGTCAGAGTGAATTGTGCTTATGTATGTTGTGAAATCCTTTAGCTCTTTGGGATAAAAGAAGACGGTGTATGTATATGTGTGATTTTTTTTTGTTTTGTTTTGTTTTGTTCCTGCTAATCACTTTGCATGGTGTTTTTCATTTGGCTGCTGTTCTGCTATAGGCATCCTTGCGTATAGTTTCTGAATTATTTTCTACATATTTATCTTCTGAAGGAAAAGGAAACGATTCTCTGAAACAAACATAAAATAAATGCATTTTCTAGTTGAGCAGTGTCCTTTTCTTAGGGGATCATAAATCAACATTTTGCATTCCAAAATTTCTGTGCAGTGCTGTATCACTGATCAGGGCATTGCTGTGCTTTCTGAACCTGAGCAAAAGTTGAAGTGCACATGTTATTCTTGGCCAATGTCTTGTTTGTCTATCCATAGTTATGTACTTAAGCACTGCTGTATTCTTGTGCCTTGACCCTTTCCTGAAGATGGTGATGTTGCATAGCACAGTGATTGCTTCGTGATATGAACTCTTGGGAGTGTTGCTTCCAGCTAGGTTATTTGCTTTTGCAGGGTCCGTTTATTTTCCTGGCTCTTGAATGTACTATTTTGTTTTCCTTGCTTCGTATCTTTGTTCTGATACTGCTTTTGATCTATTAAAAATTCTGGCATTTCTTGTGCTGGCTTTGTATCCTTGTTGGGGGATCTAACTTTGGTATTACAGAGTTTTATGTCTTACTAGTCAGTATTAGCATCCAAACGCAAAATGCAAATAAAATGTATTAAAAGATACATTTTCCTAAGACAAGGACAGTGCAGAGAAGAAAAGCAGGGACAATATAGGGGTTAGACAGGAAGATGCCTGTGGACGTTTTGTTGATGCATGTGGTGGCAGAAAAGCTGGTAGGTCTGGCAGTGAGTTATGCAAAAGATAAAAATTGGCTAACTTGCTTAAAAATTGTCAAAGTATTATGAAATAAGAGACTTTTCCTGGGACTTCTATGCCTAGGGAGTCAGCAGCAAGTGTCAGTCTTTTGCATATATTAAACTAAAAGGCGAAAGAGACTCCAGAGAGTAAATATGCACAGGAGTCTGCTTGATAAATTTAATTTGAACTTTACAAATCCTAGCCTGTATATTCCATTAGGAGTATGATAAAGCAATGCAAATCAGGCTGTCAGGTGTGATACAGGGGGCTGGGTAGGTAATTAATGACAAAGTACAAGCAGCTTTGTACTGGTTGATATCATGTTATGTAAATTTTCAGATGAGTTTGTTTCTATTCTTTCCAAACCCTCATCACAAAACATTGAGGTGAACCCCCAAAATGACAAGATACTTATTTTAAAATCTTGATGGGAATACATAGTTGAAAGTTTTGTTTGTTTACTTGCTTTCAAAATTCACATAGAAAAGATTCCTTCTCATTTCCCTGTACTTCATCCTGATAGCTAAACACACAGGGGAGGCTGGGCTGAGGAGGGTGCTTTCTGCAGTGAATTTGAAAATCCCATGCCCACAAAATGGGCAGAGCAAGATCCTTCTGCTCTTTTGATGTCATGTGATCTGTGATTCTCTCTCTCTCTCTTTTAATACTTGAGTTAGCATCATTTTTCTTGATGGCCTTTATCTTTCCCTGCAGCACCGTCTAATACCACCCCACTCCAAGTTAGCAGGGAGCGCCGATCTGCCCTGAGAGACCACAGACTGCAGTATCCCTGCCTTGATCTCACTGTCCACACTAGCTCTAAGCTGGGAGGTGCAGCAGCTTCATTACCCCTGTGGTAGTTGGTAGGAAGCCAGTGAGACCTTGAATCATACCTAGTCTCGTGATATTCTTCTGGCCAACTTCCCATGTGATTGGAAAACAGTACTGCCAAATTGGAATTGTGTCCTGGTCATGTTGGATTGCTCTGTTGTTTCTTTATGCTTTGTGGCAAGCACCACTGAGCAGCTCACTTAGATGATGGATGCACAATGGTGCCTGGGCTTTCTTGGTATGAAAGGCCCTCTAAACTTCAAACCTTAGGTGTGTTTTTCCAGGGACTCTGTCTTACTTTGCCACTGCTGATCAGGAACATGCCAATAGAAAAAAGTTAGAAGAGATGATAGTATTTATCCAAGATATCCAGCAACTCTACCATGTTGGCTAAGGCAGAAGTCTGTTTTGAAAACCAAAACTCTCCCTTTCTATAAGATGTTTCCAGTATCTTTTGTAAGGTGTCTGGAAAGGCTGACCTCTGATGCTGAAATCCCTTCTCTCTCGAAGAGACACGTAGCTGTTTGCTTAGGAGGAGTAGACTCTCCTATCAGACTTCTCTAGGTGCCACTCAGTCTCGGTGGGTCACTTGGTCTGACCTTGCGGAGAGGCTTCTGGTTACTGTCAGCCTCCACAATGTACTTACTACTTAGATATAGCTCAGGAGAGAAGGTATGTATCTGTAACCGCTCTGAGTTTGCCACCCCCCCCATCATTTCATATATGGCCATGATGTTGTTTCTTGTTCTGTCCCTTAGCCTAGAAACTTGTTTTGGCTGATACAAAGTGCAACCAAAATTTCCTTGCGCTATTTCAGGAGAAACTAGACCTTCGCCAGCAGCTGAATGAGGCCAAGCAGCAGCTCCTGCAGCAAGCAGAGTATTGCACAGAAATGGGTGCAGCAGTGTGCACATTGTTATGGGGTGTATCTAGCAGTGAGGAAGCTGTTAAAACCATTCTAGGAGGAGTAAGTATGGCAGGTGAATACTTACCGGTGGTAATGCTGTTAGGCCTTTTAAAATAAGGACCTTGCTTTGTAACACACTTTAATATAAGGATATATTTCAGAAACTAATTGGACAGCAAAAATGTTTTCTGAATTGTATATTCTTTGGGAACAATCCATTCTCATTTAAGAAGTGTTGGAACTACAAAGTGTTACGAAGCAGGCTGGGAATAAATGCAGTAATTAATCCTTATGTTACCAAACAAGGATTGTCTGTTTTGCACCACACAGTTAAACTGGAAGCAAGGCTGCAGCTAGCACAATGTAAATACTTTGCAAGCTAACAGAAAAAGAAAATAATTCATGGGCACATGCAGCAGTTCCAATACCTGTGGAGAGCTTGGAGGAGCTATTTCCATGGAAGGAAGACAGATCATCAATTCACAACTTTAAATCTTTGTGCTGCCTTAATACTTGCATGACTCTTGGAAATTTAGAGAGCCTAGCTGCTAGTGAATCTTATTAAATCTTCAATGCTAAATGTGGATAGGTAGCTTATTTGAAAAAAAACCCAAACAGACCAAACCCCAAAACAAAAACAGTTAATGACAATAGTAATATTACAACTAACACAGTTTCGCTGCCAAGTGCAGCTGATGGAAATAGGAGGGATCAGAGGGGATCAGGCCTGATAAAAAATATGATTTTCAGTCTTGTCACAGCCAACATGAGAAGGAATTGTTGTATTTAATCTGAGTGAAGTGATGCCACAGTTTCTTCTGGCTTGATTTTTTTCGGCAGCATGATGAACAGCTGAGTGAATAGGATTAGTTCATTATAGTAAGTGGTGAACTAGTGCGTTTGTAAGAGGCTTTCCAGTTTTGGTGCACCAAAATACAATTATAACTTTATATTGGGTATTGGAAAGCTATACAGTAATACCTTTTGGTGATAACATCTGATGATGCAAGATCCAAGCAGCAGCAGTTACTAAGGAAAAAAAGTCTGTAAAAACACTGTATAAAGCAGTTAACAATAATAATAAAAAAAGGCAGGTGGGTACTGCAGAGCCCCCACATAGCAACAAAACCAGTATAAAATTACATTCTGTATTTTCACAACAGTTTATAACTGTAAGAGTTGACAATATTTAGTGACTAGCTGTTGTTATTTGACTTGTGAAACAGTATTGAAATGGTATGTTTCCCGCAAGCAAAACGCTAGCAGTGATGAAAATGACTGTATTTTTACAAATGAGAGTAAAATTAGTAGAAGCCTTGTTGAAAGCAGGTAAGATTGACTGAAATGATGTTTGGAACCAGTGTACCATTTGTGTCCATATGGGTTGAGAAAGTCAAAACTCGAGCAGCATATTTGAAATTAGCACAAGTCGTTTTCAAGGCAGTGGGGGAGAGATGCCTACTGTTTCTATCCATGCATAACATTTCTAGAGAGAACTTGAAGAAACATCCAGAGAAGCAGCATGAGAGAGAGTTTTCAAGGATGCCTAGTTGCATGTGCCAAAAAAGAAGTAAATTAATTCCCATGAGATTGTTTTAGATGTCTTTCAAAAAACTTCAACCAGATATCCACATGACAGGACTCTCACATGGAAATGCAAACTGAAGGTTTGATTTCAGAACAATATCAAGACTTGCTTCAACTTGAGAAATTTTGGATCCTACAAGGTGGTCTGCTACTTCAGTTATCTGCTAAGCCGTTTGTCACCATTATATTTTAAGGCAGCAGTTTTGCACATTAACTGATATTTTCATGCAGGAGTTACTTGGACAGCAAAGGGTTCATTGCACCATCTGAGCTCAAGCACCTTAATGGCGGCTCTCAGAACTGTCCGTATCTCGGTGTCTGTGGGTGAGACATTTTTCAGTCCCATGAAAATACTGTCAAGCTAAGAAGAGACTGCACAGAGTACGTAATGTTTGCTATTTATAAACTTGATTGGTCTTTGCTGCAGCTCCTCAGACCTCACTGCTAGTTAATTAATGGCTGTTTGGAAAGAAGGTTCAGCAGAGGATACCAGCAGCACCTCAAGAGACTGGCAAATAGAATATTTTGCGTGTTTTCTGTGCAACATACCAATGACTTAGTTTGCTTAGTACTCTAAGCATAGAGGTTAGTACTCTAAGCATAATAGCTTATACTACTTTGCTACAGTAGGCTCTCTTCACTTTTCTCTCATGCCCTCTGCTTCTTGAACTATAGTCACTGCTTATGTTAAAATTGCCATTTTTGAGGTGTGGTGTCCATATAAGCATAAAAAGTACATCCAGCACATGCAGAAGTGCACTTTTTTACATTCTCTTTCTCCATGATCCCTTCGTTCCTGTTATTCTGGGATCACAGTATCATTTGTGAAGATGTTGAGTATTGGCTGACACTGCTTTTTATGCCCACTTGCTGGAGTCACCCCACAGGAACTGTACATCTTTGATGTGGTGAATGTGCAGCAGTGGAGGAATAAATAAATGTTACCAGTAGCTTTGCACATATTGTGAAAGCAGTAGTTTTGACAAAATATTAAAATTTTTAGTCACTGCAAAATGAATAAAAGTTCAGGCGTTTCTAGGACTGTCCCATTTGGTTGCTGCTGGGAATGACTAAAAGTGTCAGCTGCTTCATGAGCAACTGGCAAAATTATTAAAGACACTGGGAAACCTGGCATTATGGGCTCTCTGCTATACTATTTTTATTATGAAAGCCAGCATCATCTGTGTGAAATAGTGTTCCAGGAATGTTTTACAAGTCAGAATTATTAATAAACAGAAACAGTTCTCTGTCCTTCTTTGTGGGCTCTGTCTGCACCTCTGATCAGGCTCTTTGACCTGCCCTGAGCTTTGTACCAGGTGGCTGCTTCCTCAGCTGAGATACCCCAAAATGGAGCAGTATTCCAGCTGAGGGGAGAAGACTGCATAACATAATTACGGGCTGTACTCCTGCTTGTATGGTCTGGTGTGATGATCGTCTTTCTAATGTGACATTGCAGACTTAAATTCAATCTGTGACCCAGGAGGGACCTCCATTTCCTTTTCTAAAGAACTTTTACCTAGCCTGTTGTTCTCCATCCTGTATTGAGCAATTAATGAATCCTGGTAGGATCCAATCAAGTTCTGCTTTTTTCTGGGTATTTCACTGGTTTTCTTAGGAAATTCCTGTCAAGTCACTATGTTAGGCTGCTTTCCAGTCTTCAGCTGGATAGGGTTTTGACGAAAGCTGCTGTAGTAGGCCACGTAAATGTGAAACACCTGATGCAGCTATTGCAAAGCAAAGAGAGAATGTCCTCACTTTTGAAAATAAGCTATAATTCTGCGTGTTTGCTATATATTATTGTGGGTTTACGAGATAAATATGCAATGCTTTAGTTTCATAAATAAATGTGTCATTGAGTGGTTTCCCACTTTCTTCTGAGGTAATGGTTTCAAATATTAGGGGATCAAACATGTCACTTAGTGCATACCTGTTATTTTCTGTTGTTTTTTGAAGTAACTGGGTGTTTTAGTAATTTTGAAGATTGTCTAATTTTACTGTAGCATCTAATAATCATAGTTGCTCTAGTGTGTATAATCTTTTTTTTTTTTTTCCTCTGCACTTCCAGAGTAAAGCAATAAAGTTTTTCACAATCGCTGCACAGACCATGGAGAGCTTTGTGAAGTCATTAAGTGAAGACATGAAACAGCAGGATCTGGATTCTGATGAAAATCAGTTTGTATTAGCTTTGGCAGGGATTGTAACAAGTAAGTTAATGTTATATTTCAGAATAGCATTCCATGTGTACTAGGAATTTCTATATTGCCTTATATGTGCTGCAGTAAGTACAGCTTTTCAAAGTTGGATATTTAGTTAATGTTGATATCTTGGTTGACTTCCTAGTCTTTTAAAGTCCTAGCAGATTTTGTCATTTACACTTCTGTGAGGCATTCTACTGTCAGTGACACAGTTCAGGGTTAGACAGGCAAGAGCCATTGAGTTCTGAAATTCCCTAACATGTCTATTCCATCTGGAGTAAAGCAAAGACCATTCTGCCATGCTCACCATAGTTTGTAAATGTCAAGCAATTTACTTTCTGAATTGCCAGTAACACTAACATCTTCAAGATATATGAATTGCAGATGTTGCAAGTAGATCCGCCCCACCTTAAGGTATGTGCTCAGCATTTTGAAACTGTTTAAGACTTTTTTTGCTGCCAGATGGACCCCACCTTCACTGTCCTGAGTCCATAGTGCTAAGAGAAGTAAAAGGTAATAGACCTGACTTCCATACCAAATGTTTCTTTTTAGGGTCAGAAAATAAGTAGAAAGCCACAGATCTATCTTAGTATGGCTGCCCTTGGCTTAGAAGGCTGTGAGAAATGGGATTGATGCATCATCTGCATTTTTGTGAAACTGTGCAACTGTCAAAATGACACTAATGACATGATGCAAGATAGATGAAATAGTGGGTATTTATACAAATAAGTGAATCTTGCATTAATGGCTTTGTTGAATGTATGATTTTAGGTGTTGTGGTACCATTAAAGATTGTAATAAAAAACAATATGTGATGCATTATGCCACTGTACCAAGGTGGAATCCAGTTCTCTCCAATTTCTTCATTGAAAAAAAACCAACAAACCCAAACAAAAAAAGCATAGCAAAAGTAAAGTCTGAACAAAGAAAATGTTTAAAAGCTGGGGCGGGGAGTGTTGGAGTTCTGCCTGAGAAGGAATCAGGATGGTGGAATGAAATCTTGCTACACTGAAGCTGATAGAAATTTTGCCAGTGAATTTGATATTACCAAGGTTTGTCTCTTTGTCTCTGTAATTTGGGAAAGGAGGTTGCTGAAACTCAAATGAGATAAAGGATAGTCAGGTGAATGATGTAGAAGGTACCAGTTTAATTCTCCTAGTTACACTGTAAAGTAGTATTACACTAGAAAGCAGTATTAAAAGAACACTGAGGAGGTGGTCATGAAGTGGCAAGTATTCAGAAGTTAGAAAACACCAGAACAGAAGTTCTCAGTGCAGTCATAACACAGCCCAGCATGCACAAACATTGCAATAACAGTCTTTAATTATATGCTGTGTCCATAATACCTCTGCCTATTCTGAGGGTAAAAAAGGCGTCATGATGTACATGCACAGGAGAGAGAAACTGAGGCTGCATGAAAGTGGAAGAACTGTATCATGCAGCAGGTCCACAAACTTGCCCTGAATGGGAGGCCAGGGAACCAGGTTCTGTCACTAGTTACATACGCTGCACTTTATGTCTTTGGAGGAGGCTTAGCCAGTTGCACAGTACAGAGAAGCTTGGGTTGCTGGAAGATACTTCTTGCACTTAAGGATGCCCTAAAGTATGGGGCAAGCGTAAGGGAAAATACTAAAGGAAAGTCTGCTTTGGACCAGTAGTCTTTGGAAATATTTTTGCCTTTTGGTTTGTGCATGAATAATGCAACACTTGCAGAGAGGTAGGAAAAGAGCTTTTGAGTAGATTTCCACAAGAGTTTTGGTTGTGTAATGTGCCAGATGTATTGGATTGAGCAATTGTAAAACAATCTGCAATCTTGTTTCTTTAAAGTGGGACCTGTAATGGTCAGCCTTGCTTCAGTCCCACATCATTTGCGGATGAATCCAACCTTTTGTTTCATAATTCACTGTCTTATTATTAGGGTACTGGCCACTCTTAATAAATATTTTAATTACCAAAGTAGAATTACGAAGGGGTTTGACCAGTATAATTTGCTGCTTCAGTATTTGCTATTTAGATGAGTATAGTTTGAAGTTTATATAGATGCCATAGTTCATTCTTCACAGCTGACATATCTTTTTAGTGGTTCTGATAATTAGTATAAACTTTTGCTTGAAACATGATTTTTATGATGATGTTTTCTGTTCTCCCACAGATGTGGCTGCACTGGCATGTGGCCGTGAGTTCTTGGTTAGTTCAAGTCGTGAATTACTGGACACAATGATGCACCTCCTGGGAGACATGAAGCCAGGACTCTGTACCAAGTTTAAAGTGTATGATGACTTTTTTTTTTCCTTGAAAATGAAATGCATTATCTTGCAGTGTGGGTCACAGTGATGACAGTAGTTTTCCCACTCTCATTATTTTCTTTCCTGGAGAGGAAACAATTTTTGGAAACCCTTTTCACAGTAGCATCCCTTGCGGATATACCAGGCTTGGCTACAAGGCTAGCTTTATCCAGGTTTTGTGTCTCTTGGGAAGTCTCTTAATCACCATAATATTGTAGAGATGAACAGGGATGCAGCCTTCTACCTTAGGAGGGGCTTATCAGTTGAGGGTCAGATAAGGAAGGTGTGAGGTCAAGTTTTAAAACAGAGAGGCTGTGGGAAATGTGGACTCATATTTATTCCCTTCTAATATGAAGACACTAAAATGCTGCATCTGCTTAGTGAAGAAAGTGAGTTATATATCTGCTAAGAGCAAAAATTAAATTAGTTTATGCTACTTAGTAGCCAAAAGCACCATGCACTTAACGTTTGTAAAAGGTAATGCCTGTAAAGGGATCTTGTGATACAGCATTGTAAAGAACAGGCCATGTTACACAGTTCAGATGCTGGAAAAGCTGTACTTCCCAGCTCATGGAGAGACTGAGTAAACTATTGTCTTTGCCTTTTTCTCAGAGCTGTTACAAGCTGAGGATATATGGCCTTGACTGAGCAAATTACAGTGGCTTAACGAGTACTTGCTCATCCGCTAAGCTGTGGGCACTTGCCCAGTACACCTGGTTAATTTGTTCATGAAGATAGTTTAAGTGGTGGGGTTTTTTCATAAATGGGACACACACGCACACACAAAGAATTCATACCCAAGCCAGCTGTCACAGCTCAGCTGACAAACATCAACCCTGTCAGCCACAGTGACTTGACTGTGTCCATGCACGCATTTAGGCAGGTTGTGTGTGATAGGCATGAAATCAGACTCAGTCTTAACTTTGGATAGGTTTTTTTCTTGCCTAATCTCAGCTATCAGAAAGCTAGATGTCAAGTATCTGCTAACTGGGCTTCTTCCCAGTTAGTGGAAGGAGATGGTGCTGGCAGATGATTGCTCACTCAGCCTGTGTTAGGAGGAACGAGTTGCCCTCTGAAGGTGCTTGCCTTTCCCCATTGGGTAGCAAGGGGGAAGCTGAATAGCCTGTGCTGTTCAGTGGTTAGATGCTTTGATGTCAGTCATCTACTGTGTTTCCCAAGTGTTGTGCTTGAAGGTCAGCCCTCAAAACAGGGTATTTAACTCTTGCAACAGTGGGGTTTGTTTTTGTAAAGCCCCAACTGAAAGATTTGTATGAGAATCTCAACTTAAGAAAAGGTAATTTGTGCCTTCATGTCTGTAACAAAAAAAAATATGAAAAGAGGGCCTGTACCATTTCAAAATCTGTCCAGAAAAAAAATTATGAGAGGACTTTATTTGGAGAGGAGGAGGGAAAGGAAAGTGTTCTTAAACACACACACACACACAAACACACACTCTGAATTTCAAGTAAATGTGTGTCTATGGGTCCAGAGACATTATTTTTTTTATCACTTCAGATTGTATTAATGTAATTGGACAATGTAATTGGATGTGAGGGACTTCCTTTTGAATTGATGTTTTGGGTGGGTTTTTAATTGTATTTCAAAATCTGCCTGCTTTCCAGAAGAATTACACATGGTGATATAAACTTGGCTGCCATACAGCAATACTGGTAAAACATACATAAAACAATCCCATGAAGTGGCTAGGGATTCAACAGGGGCCAGCCTCTTAGGCTAACAAATTGAGTGAAGCTTAAAAAACATCACTGTGGTATGACATGAAAGGACATCACCAACTTAAAATTTAATCAGTTAAAGAAAAAATTTGGCTTATTTTCAAGGATATGTTTGTCCTTTGCTCAGTGTTGAGGTTTTTCAAAAATATTTTTCTTTACTCTGTGACAAATCAGGGGAAACTGTGAGTCTAATTCTACACAGAGCAGTATCAAAGTAAGCTGATAAACAGAAGAGTTCTCTTTCCTCTTCTAGTTCTAGCAGTCCTGTGTTTTACTTGTACCGGTACAGAAATAAAAAATTTACAGGGAAAAGCTGTCATTTATAACAGCACTGCTACAATATCCATTGTAGTCCATGAGTATGTAATAAATATATCCAAGGCATCTACATGAGTGAGTGCTGGTACTGAAATCTCGTGGGTGTCTTTGCCTTTCTGAAATAGCAGTGGTGTGAAAGACTAGGTTTTCTTGTCATTGGTGTAGGGTTTGTTCAACATTTGTAATTGTTAGGCAGTCAATAAACATTTACATAGTTGTTCATAGCTATAATTAAATTGTTAGGAATATTCAACTTTGCTTATGTAGCAGTTGAAAGTAGCCCATAAAAATATGTACTTTAGTGCGTATTAGTACATTTTCTATACTAATCCCATGTATTAAGCAGATGAGAAGGGGCTTTAGCTGTGCTTTTAGTTCTAGATTTTAAAGAAAGCATTGACAGATATAGTAGTACAGGATGTTAATTAAATTTGGCTTGTCTAAATAGGAAGACTATGAAGTGCATAATTAAAAAGCCCTCCACATTTACAAAAAAACCCCAAAGTATTGTTTATCCAGTAATTATGTGTGTCAGGTTTGCTTCAATAAGCACTTTTGCAATAATTATCACAAACAATACTTACTGGAATGTGCAAGTACTAGAGGTGAAGGTGGTATAAAGGGCCTGGAAATGCTTCTATGTTGTGCTCAGGTGAGTGTGTTTAATTAGTAATAATATGTTACTACATTGGCTTGTGGGATGGGTTTTGTCTTCTTCTGACACTCCAAAACCACAGCACTTCCCTGGATCACCACCACTCAGCCCCTTTTTGTCTGCACAAAGCAAACAAGTGAAATAAAAATGCAAACATAACAGTATCATTTTACGTCACTTTATTTCTAACTGCAAATGTCAAACAGATTAAGAATGAAAGACATTGTCAAGAAATTCCATTATAAGATACTGTTTTATTGATCATTTTCATTCTGGCTCATTATAGGTAATTATGGCTGTGCTCCTTTGTCAGGGGTTGGGTTCTGGAAGCCAAGAAAGAGCTGCAGAGGCTGTATGAAAAGAAGTGTAGGGGCTTTACAAGTTGCAATTTCAGTTCCACAGCACCCCTCGCTGCTTGTCAGTGGCCACTGATGCAGTAGTTTTAATAATCTACTATTTTTTCTTCCTACTGCTTAAAAGCCTAGGTGATCAAACTCACAGTGGTGCAGCACATAATATAAATTAGGCCTCTTAAAAATTGGTTTAGCCTGCAATGGGTTACTTTCTTTCCTGCTTTCTGAAGGTATGCGCGGAGAGTGTCTGAAAGTCTGCTGGTGGCATAGTAGCTTAAGCTGTGAGAATAGGCTGTGAGGTGTGAAGTCCATTTGGAATAACATCATTTCCCTTTTGTTTGGAAACGGTGGCAGTGCAGTGACATGCAGGTTTATCACAGTGATGCGAGATAGCAGCTGCTAAGCTGGACCCAGAACGGAAGAGAACATTCCAGCCTGCTTCTGTTTCTCTGTGTTTTGTATGCAACCCAGCACCCAGCTGTGAGTGGGTATGATGACATGTTCCATAAATGTTAGGAGCCCTGCTCATTCATCTTCCCTTTTCATTGTCCAGAAGACTGACTTGTGTGTTACCATCTTTGAAAAGAAATAAAATAAAAAGTAATAGCATCCATCATAGCACATCATAAAGTACATTAATGCCCTGTCCCCCCAGCTAGTCCACAGCTGTAAAGATGATCTTCATAAAAGGCAGGACAGGAGAACATCGATAGAAAGGTGAAAGAACTTGTAAGACAACTCACTCCAGAGTATGGCTCTTTTTTCAGGAACATCAGGGACCTCTTGGCTCGAAGTTCATAGTACAGCAGTGATCTGATTCTGAAAGAGGCTGAGCATTAGTTTGTCTTGTTAATGTCAGTGTGGATTTTTTCTGGACGCTTTCTGCTTTTGAGTATCAGGTCCCATTCCTACTGGAAGTTAGAGGGAAATTGCAATAATTTGCATCAAACCTACTGAGACTCTGCTTAGCTGAAAAAGAAGGTTTTACCCACCAAAACCATAAAAAACTTGTATCAGCAATGTGGAAGAAGGCGTAACAACATCAAATGTTTGAAAGCAGAACTTAGTTCGGCAGAAACTGCAGGAGAAGATTTAATCCCAATGAAGTGCTCTGCATTGAGTATTAGCAATCGTTCTAGATAGCTTTGGAAAGGGAGGCTCATTTTGAGCCCTAAGTTACCATACGTGTCTGACAGTGAAAAGGAGCTTAAAATAAATTTTGACCAAGGCACTTTCTCTGCATAGAGAGGCAGAGCTGCATGCAGCTTCCTGTACCTTACAACATTACCTTGGCTCTGTCATGGCTAAGGCTGAGGGGGTAGCAGTAGCCAAACCCCTTTTGCCTGATGAGTTTCAGATTTTGCAAGTCACTGATCATACTGAAGCTTTTCATATTTGCAGTAACTTCAGCATGAGCCGCAGTGGGAGAAGCTGGTGGGATTGGCAGGCTAGAGCAGTCCTTTAAAATGCAGAGCCTTCTCCAGCCTACCTGGTTTTCTCTCTGTAGAAAAGTTGAGAGTTTGGTTTAATTTATAACCTGTGATGTATGCAGCCCCAAAATGACTAGTGAACTTCCTATTTTAGGAGGCTGATAAATTAGGAAATCCTGGTTTTGGAAGCTTTTGAAAATGTGGCTGAAATGAACATATACTTACTATATGTATTTTTATTTTGTCATTTACACATGGACATGCATGGTTTCAGTTTGTCAGAGATGTCATCTTAGGGTTTTTTTTTTTTCAATGGTCAGTTAAGGAAATGTTTTCTAGCTGCCAGGCCATAGACCTTTTCTGTCACCTGGAAGACAAGTTATGGGTTCTGTCCTCCTTCAACATCAATGACCATAATAGACCAAAAGAATTCACCTTGTAGAAAAAATTATGGCTTTGAGTGGGCCCAAATGTTATTTGGAAATAGTTTTGAAGAGGTGTGGGTGAGAGTACCATTTGGCCTGTCTTATCCTGGTGTTGATCAATGCTAGGACAAGAGCACAGTTTACAGCCAAATTGAATTCCAGTGTTATTGACCTTAAAAAAAAAAAAAATTCCAGTTGTACATTGAACATAATCAATCTGGATTCCTGAAGGCAAAGTAAATAGGAAAGTCCATGATGGCATTTTAAGAGACAAGCAGTCGTTTTTTTCACAGCAGGGTCTCACTCGATGACCCAGGTCGTATGGCCCTGCCTGACTGCGAGGGGCTGGAGAGCAGGCAAAGCGAGCCAGTTCTCTGCCTTGCACCCACAGCAGAAGGGACGAGTCTAGCTTAGGAGGGAGTGTGCTAAACTGAGCTGGGACTACTAATACCTTCCTTTTCTGTCCTTCAGGCCTGTCCCCTTCTTCCAAATGCTTCTGTAGGCATAGTAACTTCCCCTGCCAGCGGAGAGAGACTACATTGGTGTTTGCTGTATGCTAGCTATATGTTGCATCTGTTCCTGCAGGCAGGAGGAACAGGAGGATGCTTGAAAGAGAATGACATAAGCAGTGTGTCTGTGTTTCAACTGACTGGAGGGTCAATGTACAGAAAGGCTGGTGTTGCACAACCGATGGAGCAGAGACTTCCTTTAATGTTGTTTCTAGTACTCAGTATGCAGTCTGGCTTTCTGTGTGTCCTAGTGGCCCTTTTATTTGTCAGGGCAAACAGCTTATTTGAGATGATGATCCGCCCAGTGGCGACTGGCACTACGAAAGCTCTATGGTATAGGTCGAGTGGTCACATAAAGCCAAATCCTGGTTTTGCACGTATTATGTAATGGATCTCATGGAGTTTGATGAGACTTTCTTACTAACACATGGGATGTTTGTCCATGTGTTTGAAATATGTGATTTAACAGTAGAGACAAGGTTTTGCACAATATTGCTTATACATAATTTGAGACTTGTCTCTTTTATCAAAATATAAATTATTAAATAGGCTTCTGCATCAGTACATGCTTGGCATAAATAGCAAAAGATGCCAAAACATGCAAAGAAATCAAAGTACATCATATCTTTTTTCTTTCAATTCTAGGCTAATGCTAATGTCACTTTACAATGTGAGTATCAACTTGAAAGGCTTGAAGTACATCAGTGAAAGTCCAGGTTTTATTCCTTTGCTTTGGTGGCTATTGAATGGTAAGTTGCTCTAAGAACTTTGTAAATCGTGACTTTGGGGATTGTAGATTGGCAATAGGTGTTGCAAATAACAAAACAGGAATTTATCTCTGTAACCTGATTATGTATAGCTTTTGTCAGATTAGAAGTAAACAAAAAGGGCAAATAGCTAGAGGGAGAAGATACGCATTTCCCACAATATTTTTGGCACTGTATGTAATATTACATTAATGTAGAATTTATGGATGGTAGAATTAAAAACAGGGAATGGAGAAATTTGATGAAGTGGATTAAAAAAAGCCACCTGCATTTTCACATACCAACTTTAAAATAAACCCTGAGGGGAAACTATGTATCAGATCACTACCATTTAACAAAAGAAAATATAACTGTGTTCTGACACAATTTGGGGAAAGAAGCCAACCTCCGTAACTACATTCACCTGTGACAAAAGTGACCCCTTCTACAGCTGAAGAGAGGCCTTGTGCTCTAATAGGATTTGGGCTTGCAGGGCTTGAGTACTATTCCCAGCTTTGCCTTTGGCCAGTGCAGGACTTCAAGGACATCAAGGACTTCTGTTGCCACTGTCAGGTACATGAGTGACATCAAGGCTCTGCTCTTCTGGAGGCTTCAAATCCGTGCGTAGGAGCCAGCAGAGATTGACGTTGCCAGTGTGCATTGGACTTGGCTGGCAGCTGCTGTGTGTGCAGATTGTAAGGGACAGTGAGGACAGCAGTAAGGACAAAGCCATGACACTGTCCTGCCTATGAACTGCTCCTAGAGTTGCTCTGTCTTGGCTTTCTCAAGGTTTTGTGGCTTGTCCATGAGAAGATTTTGGTGTGCAGTTCACAGGACTGGAGAGGTCAATCATCCTGGCGCTCTGTGCTGCTATGCAAAACCCTGTTGTAATACAACTATTAAATACTAACAGCAGCCGGAGTGAGAGAGGTTCCATCTGCTTTTTCAAGGAATTAATTTCATATTGAAGTTTTGGAAAGCTTTGATTTGGGGTGGTAAGCTGGAAGCTAGTTGTATTGCTTACAGTTCCCTCAACTATTTTACAGAAAATGTAGGTAGTTGTGCTTTTCACCAAATAATTTACTGCTTTGCAATGCCATAGGCTCACTCTTTTGCGATTTCAGAAAATTAAGTAATCCTTGTAAGACTGTTGGAAAACACCTGTTTTATAGTTTCTTTTTAATATAGTTTGAGAAAAATTATATTCTCAGAGAACTCTGAATACATGGTCCTTTGTTCTGCTGTGCTTAGAAATTTAACATATATTAGTCCAGATTTTCCTTTGACTTTTTTTGGCTAATATATACATCAGCTGTTGTTCTAGCAAAAGAACCCAAACCAAAACAAAACCAAAACACCCTCAAGAATCCCTGTCTGAGTTCCCAAATGTGCCCCTCTAAATGTGATAAAACAAAGAAACTAATCATTTGACGAAGTCTGTTGTTTGAAGAAAGCTCCTAGGTCACGTAAGAGGATGAAATGTGGCACAGTTATAATTAATTTGCAGCTGCTAATGGAAATAAGATATGGAAAGGCTACTCTGCATTTTGAAAGTGTTAATTTATAGCTGGGTTGTAGAAGGAAGGACGGGCATGGCTAATTCCTTCACTTTTTGATGATAAAGCTGTCCAGTTACAGCAAAGGAGGAAGATTCTCAGATATAAACCACATCTGCTGGTTCATTTTCCCGACTTTGGAGGAAGTCTGCTTACTGTCAAGGGGGATGGCTGACTAGTTTGTGTATCAGATGAGAAGTAAGATCCAAGACCCTGTCTTGTTCCCATCATTTTGTATGAGATTGCTGTAGTTTTCTGTACATTTAAACTTTTTCTAAATGTTTCAACTTGCAAAACTCAGTAGCTTCCTCCCACTTTTGCTCCTCTCTTGTTTCTGTGGCCAGCATCTTCAGCTTCTGCTAGCCATGATTCAGTTTATAAACACCTGGAGCTGCTACAGCATAAGGTCTTACAGTTTTTTCCATACAAGAGAGTAGAGCACTACACTCTGCTGGCAGGGTATCCTGTATATGCTGTCTTCCTCCAGGAAGCTTTTTCAAACAGTGTTTTGATTAAGGCTTATGAGATGATTCAGCTTTCCACAATTCTGTAAGCTTTTATCAGCATTCCCACTAAGAGAGGCCCCAGAAATCATCCTCTGACTTATTTTTTTATTATTTATTTTTTTTATTTTCACAGAATCATCCTGTTTGCTTTTCCATTGTCAATCTACAAGTGTCTGTGACCTCAGCCTGTACATCAAGGCCATTTTTCTCCCACTGTTTTGTACGCAGCTGATAAATCCCTCAAATTCCTTCTCTGAATTCTCAGTCTCTGCCCAGTCTTCTTGTCCACTGAGGGATGTCCTTCCCCTTAAGTGAGGAGAGCAAATAATTAACTTGATTTTCTTTATTCCCCTTTGTTGTATCTGAAGCAAAGAGGGATTTGATTCAGGTTGTCTAGCAGGCTTTTTGGCAAGACAGATATACACCTTGATATTGAATACATGGATGGTAAGAGAAAGGAGGAAAAATCTTATAAAGATTTCTAGTAGAGCAGGAATGTTAAGAGCAAACTGGGTTCATCTGTTCTACTGTCTTTAGAAAATTTAGATGAGCTGGTATCACTTTACACTTGCTAACAAGAATTCTTAATAGCTCTTTCTGCTGGAGGCTATACTGATAATAGGAGAAAACCAAATGTTTGACACACTTTTTGAAGGTAATGCAGATCTCTGTAGTTTTAGCACTTTATGAGGTGGGCTATTTTTTCTTTTTTTTCCACCTTTTTAAACACTGTCTAAAAGATGAGCACCCTTTAATAAGCAGCACTGATCACTGAAGATACTCTGATAGCTTATGTAGCTGTTGTATTCTTGTGTAGGTATTGTCTGTGCCTACCTATGCCTTCCCAGCCTGGTGCCAGCATAAAACATGAGAATGATGACTCAGATTTCTGGCTGTGGAGCAGCTTGTGGGATCAGTAGAGTTGTCGTCTTGTGGAGCACCATTTGTTTGCAGAGCAGCTGTTCCCATCCTGGAGAAAATAGGCAGCTTTCCTTTTCCCCATCAGCTGCTGTCCCTTTGTTGATGTCTTGGCTACAGGTTTTGCATAACTTTCAGATTTAAAGAAGCCCTGTCCTCAGCAATAAAAAAAGAAGTTATATAATTTGGGTAGACATCCGCCTGAGATTTGTCAATATTTTTTCTGGTTCTTTACATCTATAGATGCAATAAGACTTTCATTCTGTAATTCCCAAAGAGGCAGACTGGGACTTTCCTCTGCCAAGGATCTTTTGAAGAAGAAGAAGATGCAGTCAGCTCAGGTATTAATAATAAAGACTAGATTTATGTTTTTCATTTCTGATCATACAGAGCATCTACCAACAAATGTGTGCTGGAGAAAATGGGTCTAGGCTCTTCTCTGTGGTTGGTTGGTTTTTTTTAACTATCCTGTGTCTTTATTTTGGTTTTCCCCACTTCTCTTTCCTTTGAATGCAGTTAAAAAAATTGCTCTCCTTGGATACATGAGAAAGTGTGGAATTCAGAGAGACTGTCAGTGACATTTCTCATCTATAGCTGGGAAATTGCTCCAGGTACTTCATTAAAGGAAAGACAACAAGAGAAGTATGACTAATTTTAGATCTTGCCCTTCAGTTTCCTCCACCACAGTTCCACACGGAAATCTAACCTTGTTTATCCAAATTCTTTGCAAATGACAGTCTCTATTATAAATGCCTGTATGAAGCACATTCTCATTTTGCTAATGCTGCCTGCAACCTTCAATATTTGCTTTTCATGACTAACCCTGAAGGTTTTTAATGTCTTGCTTTTCTGTTTGAATTGGTTAAGGCTGTGAGAGTTTTTGAAAATTCAGGTTATTTGCATGGCAGCATGTTATTTAAAAGACATCTGGACAAACAGAACCCCCCTATTTATAAAATGATGACTGTATTAAAAGAAACTTTGGTTCATAAATCAAAACCTCAGTTAGCAGACTTTCAAGTGCACAACGGTTTCATACTCGTCAGACTATGAAACTAGTCTTAAAAAGAGGATTGCCCTTCTTGCCCTGTAAGACCATGTCCATTTTCTTAAATGCAAAGATGTCAGCTCTGACGCAGAAAGTCCCTGAACCACAGTTAGCTGAGAGGCTGGAAGAGTGGCCGGGGAAGTCTTACTGAATGCTTGCCCTTTTCCATACTCTTCTCTAAGCAGCTGCTGCAAATGATACTTGCATAGATGGAGCTCCAGCTGGGTGCAGTGTGGCTGTCCTTGCCATCTGAGCAGGAGTTTCTTGACTAGGTCCTCACCCTGCCTAACAGCAGACTCCTGCAAACTGATGTTCTCCTGAGGAGCACAGTATTTCTTCTTTTGTGAATATATGTAAGAAACCTTAACTCTGGTAAATGCATCTATCACTAAAGCATTGGTTTGTTGTTACTCTCATTCAGTAGCTACTGTGGGAATCCTCAGAAGCCCAAGCTAGGACTGAAGGGAGCTGGACAACGTATCTAACAGCTCACCAATCTGCCAGCTGCAGAGTGATGTCTGTGCAAGCTTCTTTTCACTTGCAGCCCCTAAATAGCAGTCAGGCAAATTGGGACCGAATTGCTGCTTCGATCTGGACCCTGGGAGTCTTTCTCAAGGATTTCCCTCATACAAGAGTGGCAAGCATGTGTCTGTAGGAAAGTGGGGAATTCTGGTTAGCTGAACTCCGTGTCTGACAGTGAGAGCAGTCACCTGGCTGGGAAGGAGGCTGAAGCACACTGAGCTGTTCTGCGGGAGCTGGGGCAAGTATGTTGCAGAGAGAATGGGTGTTTGCATCCATAGGAATTGCAGCAGCAAAGCTCAGTCTTTTTTCTGCCATGGTGTTCTCCCTGCTCCTTCCCCACATGGTGTCTTTATTGTGACACTTCTTGTCTCCTCAGACCTATCAGCATTATGAAAATGTCCAGAAAACTCTGCTGCTGTAGATACTGGCTCAGCTCTGCCAGCATTGGATATGCAAAGAGATCTTACATGGGGCAAGCTGTGCCCTAGCTCTCTCTGTTGGACATGCTGTGATCACAGGTAGTCTGACAGGTTCATAAAAAGGAAAGGGGGAGTGGTGGGTTGCCCCTTCATGCTAGAATCAGACAGTAATTGAATTGAATGACATTTACGACAGTGGTGGGAAGCTTTTGAAATACTGCTCTTGTACATAGACATAGCTGTAAACAGCTTGCTGGTAATAAATCTTGCATTCAGGTGGCCAGGGAATGGTATGGGCACGTGTAAATTGAGTTCACACAACTCAGAGCCAATTGTGGATAAGCTGTTTAGCATTGATGTAATGCAATTACTTAAACCCTGCTGTGGGGAACAGTTCATCTGAGAGCATGGTGCTAATGACAGATGTGACTAAAATCTGTCCACGTTATCAGTTGCTTTTGTCAGTGACTGAAAGCCAGTGACATCAAACGGTAGTGCTGGCAGCTAGCAGAACGTCAGCGAACTCCAGCAGTTTCAACACCTTGTTAAAATTGCATCAGCATTTTATGATGGTGGTAGGCTTATGCTACGCTTGTCATCCCTGACTGAGGCAAGCAGCTTGATTTCTTCCCCTATTCCCCAGAAATAATGGTAGTAGTTTTGAAATTTTAGTTGAAGAGATGTGTGTACTAGTTGTTGGGAGGATATGATGCAGTGATTTGATTACAGCTAAATGATTTTTTTGATCTTGTACAAACAAAATGTTACTCAGCTAGTGTAGAAATGACTAAATCTGAAAGGTATTGAAATAAATAGAATGCTGAATAATGAAGATTCCTTACATTTCTTCTAATATTCTTTAGACAGGGTTTTTAGAAAAAATCCCTAATGATATTGGAGAGACAAGAGAAAGACTCCTAGGGTTGGGTTTTTTTTTTAATCCTCTTCGAAAACATGATTATCCGTAATAAGTAGTATTATCAAAACCACATGTAATCCTAAGGAAGTATATTTTAAGGCATATGTATTTATTTAACTCAAAGTGTCTCTGAATACATGCAAAACAATGGCAATCAGAGGTTAAATGCGTATTAAGTCATCTTCTGGTGCAGGATCATTTCCTCCTTTGCTGTATGCCCGAGTGCCTAATCTGTTCTTCATTTGAGTGACTCAAGCCGTTGAGCTTCCCTGGCTGATGCTGGAGATACTTCCTAGAACCTCTTTGCTCTTACTGGAAAATGTTCTTGCTCATCAAGCTGGAAATAATTTCCTGATCTCCTACAGATCCTAATTTTGTTAGCTCCCCTGCTAACGCTTCTTCCCTGATAATTCTTTACTTTCTACAGCCTTTAAACACTTGCAGATAACAGTAACATAGATGCCTGTAATGGTATTAATAACAAAGGAGTTTTCATCCAGGGATTTAAAACATCTTACATACATGAAGCTTCCCAGCAGTACTGCAAGCCATTAAAAGTATTAACGGCTTTATTTCATGGAGGAATAATGTCACACGGAGGAAGATTGTAATGAACTACATAGACTTCATTCCCAAAAGCTTCTTTCTTTTTACCTATTTGGGCTATGGTTTGTTGCTGCTATTTCTGGTGAATAAATGTAGAATAATACTAAGTACAGAGAAAGGGGGCAGGTGATATGTGCGGAGTTTGAACATTATGTCTGACAAAAAAAATAGGAATTAAAAAACCAACTCTGGCAGGCATGAAGACAAAAATAGAAGGAATGGGAGGACAAATTCAAGGCTTTTAGTCATATTTTGAATAGGTCAAAATAAATCTGAAAACCAAAACTTGCACCCAAGTTTTTTCAAAAGGATTCACTGAAGTGTTGCTGTCCAAGAAATTGGACATAAAGTCTTGCTGTCCGTGAGGCTGAGTTGTAGCATTTTTCCATGAGTTATGACTGCTCATCACTCAGAAATTGCACCTGCAGGTATTGCTGGAGATGATGATTGAAAGATACTCCTTAGAGCCTTCAACCCAGGTGGCAGCAACAGGGGTGGCTGTGCTATGGGTATGGCCACTTCTGCAGGGTGTGGAGCACTAACCATTGTCTTTTTTTTTAAAATGCTGATTTGAATGTCTAAAGTTGTCCAGTATGCCCAATAGCCAAGATTCTTGTTGCACAGAAAATCAGAAAATGCATGTTATTGTTTGGTTTTGGACAATTCCCGTGTCCTCAGATTGTACCCCACTCTCCTAGCTACCCAGGGGAAAGTAGAATTCCTTTCTGAAGAGGTTTACTCTTTAAATAAGGAAGGAGGTTTGGTAGAAAAGACATACATATCTCATTTATGATGGAAAATGGAGAAAGAGAGAGATAGTGCCTGGCTTGTGGGTGTAGATCAGATGTCACAGTCTTCTGTTTGACATCTGTACTTCAGCCACGTGCTAGTGGGAATTGTTTAAAAATTCCCATCTCGACAGTCAATTTCATGCTTAAAGCCATAGTCGTCTTCACTGCCCATCACATTCCGTTTTCTCCCCTGGGTGCTTTCAACATTTCCCCTTACGCTTTAATGAATAATTCTCCTTAGTCCTTTTTCAGGTCACCAGTGTTAGGTATTAAGTAAGCCAGGAAAGGAAAGAACTCGCCTCAGCCCACCAAATGCTTCCTTCAAACTCAGTACAGTATGGTTTACTGCTGCACTGCATTTATGCTCCTTCAGTGAGATTTGGGTCTCTGTGGTGATTTTGTGTGCAAAGTGATCTGAATTAATTTTTCTCAACATTTCTGCACAACGCTTTATCAAAAGCTTGCTGAAGACTAGGTATGCTAATGACAAACACATAAAAAATGCATGGCATGTGGAACAAATAACTACTTCAGCCATAAAAATATATTATATGTTTTCACTTGGAATATGCAGAAGAGAAGTGCAAAAATGGGGCTTTCTACCACATGCTTTTGATAAAGCTATAAACAATTAAGTGCAGATGGACTGTTGTGAATGATTAAAATATAATGATCCTAATGTTTCAGTAATTAAAAATGCATCCTGTGTTCTTAACAGTAGAGTTATTATATGTCTTCCTACCTTAAGTCAGTCAAAGGTCTTTGCTACATTTTTCTGATGCATTCCTAAGCAGTAGTGCTTAGCTTCAGTACCCATTTCAATTTTGTGTAGACTGAATTCACTTGGAAGGTTGATACATGGTTACCAGGAAGTTTTATAAAGATTAATATTTTATTGAGCTTTGAAGAAATCTGAAGGCTTGTATAAAAAGAAATAAAAGAAAAGCCTGGTAATCTACTGCAGACTTGATCAGTTGGTCTGTTTGGTTTTTAAGTCTGAATAGTCATGGGATATAGCTTGTTCTGCTCTTAAATTGGATTGCATCCAACAGTATATCTTGGCTGCTGACTGCATAAATTCAAGTTAATAAATTCCCTGATCTGTAGCATTTTCAACATTTGAAAAACAAGAGAAAGGTCCCTGGTTATCTCTCCCTCCCAAACACTGCTGAGCACGAGCTGCCGAGGAGGGCGAAGATGTTGTTTTCAGGTTCCTTCTAGAACCAGCCAGCCAGCCAGCACCAAATGGCAGCTGTGAATTATGAAACTTCAGTTTTTCCCTGTCTGCCTGGTGGGTTATGAGGAGTGGCACTGTAGAGCTTTAATGCTACTTTTTTGGACTCGCTTCTAATAAGCACTGGATTTTTTCCTCCCCCGCTTTTAGACCCGGATACCGAAGTTTGTCTTCATGCTCTGCGGCTCCTCCAGTCTGTGATTCTAGAGCCAGAAGTATTAGCCAAGTCAGCCTCTGAGATGCGTGATACTTTGCCATTTCAGCGTATCATTGCGCTGTCAAAGAGCCGCAATGCAGAACTGCAAGCACTTGCAAAAGAACTACTTGACGATCTTAAAATACTTGAGTTTGAAGCATAGAAGAGCTCTATGACACCAACTGCTTACGTCTTTCCTATATTTTTATGCTGTGAGAGTTGCTGGAGTTGGGCTTGATTGAAAAAACTCTGCCTAAGTTCCTCTGACAAAATCTTTTTCAGGAATTAGGTAACCCAACTAAAATAATATGTGGGAAAATGTGTTGGGTTTTAGTTGCCTAAATATAATCTTAGGTGATCTGGTAGAGATGCAGCAGACTTAATTTCTTTGAGTAGGATTTTGTTGATAATGGGTTTCCAAAATGATCCAGGTTATGTTGTCTATTTGCCGTATATAGAGCGAGTAAAGTAGTCATCTCATTCATTGATAATATATAGTTTATTGCAGTAGTAAATAATCCTTTTGGTCCATCCTTAAGAATTATCGTACTGTGAGGAAAACTTTGTTGCTTTTCCTAACTCTTCTGTGTCAGAATTCATCCCGAGTTCCAGTTTTATTGTTGCTGTTTCTCACCTCTCTTTTTCTATTCTAATAAAAGAAAACTTAAATTCTGTAGCATGTAATGGATTCTGCTTTCAAAATTCGCATTCAGATTCACTCGAACTGCAAGTCGACCCCATCTGTGGCTGCCAGGCATACTAGAGACTGACCCATTGTTTTTTCAAAAGCCCTGAAAAAAGGAAATGAATTACTGTTGTCCGTGGTACCTCGCTGTGCACTGAAGAGCCTAAAATGAACTGCTGCTCTGTCATGAGCAGCATTGCCTTCCCTCACAACTGTGGTGTTTGTTAGAGCTTCTGTGTACAGCTTGCTTACCTCGGTGGTACATACAAACATTTGTGTGCTTTGTATTGCTAGAATTTACACATTTTTTTAGAAAAAAACAGCATCCATTTCTGTGATGACAGAAACCCAGCCAGTTAGGTGATGCTATTCAAGGGAATAGCAAATGAGAAATGCAATGCTGTGGTAGCAACTTTTCCCATACCAAAGTTATGGTACCTCAGCTGTGAACCCAATGTATTAACAGTGTGGACTTCTAATCCAAATGTTTAGAAAACACGAAGTAAACTTCATGGGGTTTAAATGTTGTGATTGGCAGACAGTTTTAGAGGAAGACTATTGTAAAATGTGAAGTTAAGGTGTAGGTGACCTCCCATTAGTCTGTTTGCAGAATGATGAATATTCAGCTAGAAATGTTATAAATCAGCTTAAAATTACTTGAAATAATTGGCTCAAATGCTGCAAATGGTAGCAGTCTGATTTGGGACTGTCTAAAATAAAGATTAAGATACAGATCTTGCATAGATGAAAGGGTTGCATGGGGTTCTGCTGTGTCTGATTCAACACTACATTGAACTTATGAAGTGCAGATTTTTGGAAGGCTTTAAATCTTCTTTAAAGTATGCTTTCTTTGGATTTGTTTTCTTATCTTGCTATCCTAGTTAAACCTCCTAGAGTTTAATCCTAAAGTGCTCAAAATGATAATCAGTAATTTTCTGGAATATCAACTCATGAAAGTGTTCAATTTTAAGAAACACTAAAGGGCATCTACCTTCCATTAATGGGGATCTGCTCAGGAAGGTCTTTCATCAAACCTTAGGAAGCCAGTAAATAACAGAAAAAGAAGAAAGTAGTTCTGTGAGCAGAAGAGCTGGTGAAGCCTCATGTCCTGTGGATTAGAGATATTTCTTGAAAATTTTCCCGTCCTTCCCAGCCCTTCCCCCTGAAACCAAGTCCACCCAAGGGGCAGCATGGAGTGCATGAGCTGAGGGTGACACAAATGCTCATGGCCAGGTTCGTGGGCTGTGGCAATGGGCTGGTTAGCTGCTGCCAAGCAGGGTGTGCGCTGCTCTGTCAGCTTTGCCCTCGTGAAGTTTTTAATTTCGGTCTTTGCTGCTGTTACCCTGGCTGGTCATGGAGCTTGAGGGAGCTTAATTATCTTTGAGAAGTCTTCCCCTCTGTCAGGTTCACTGGGAGCTGACTGACAGATTCAGTGTTATGAGAGGGACTGGAGATGCAATTGCACCTCATTTCTACGTGAAATCAGGAAACAAAACACTCAGGACTGCTCAGTTTAATTGTGTGTCCACTGGCACGGTCAGCACTTAAAAGCCATGCTAAAATAGGTGGTTTGAGACACTACAGTTTTTCCCCAGCAAGCTGTTCAGATCTGATGATAACTCTTTGAATGTCTCCCAGATGACTTTATTTTCAGGCGTAGCTCACCAGGACTGTTTCTGCAGAATCAAGCCATAATGATCCACTGACCTTGAGAAAGTATTTTTTCTGTACTAAGTGTTTCATTATGTGAGATTGATAAATAAGAAAAAGTCACCCCATCTGTGAAACACAGTGTACCTTCAAAAATACCAGACAGCAAAAATACCAGAAGCATCAGAGAGAACCTGTGACAAACAGGTCTCTAGGCAAGTCTTTATATCTTCCCTAAATTTACTTTGTCTAGGTGTTTCCAATTAATGCTATAGTTTTAATTCTTTATTTGGGTTTATGGAAAAGAAAAAGACAACATTTGAGGGGAACTTGTTATCACAGGGAAGCAAGTTCATAATACTTTTTGGTTTGAAAAAAAAAAAGGGGGGTCACTGGAGTCAAATTGTGCTGAAGTAAGGCAAGTGGATAGAAGCCAGGGATAAGCCTGACCCCTTAACGTTTCAGAATGTTTGAAATTTCATTAAAGTTTCTCATACTGAAATATTTTAGTAAAATAAGTTGGACATTACTAGTTGCAGATGACCTTATGAGCTGTTACATCTTTTTACTGTTTTTCAGGTTCTTTTATTCCCCACTTCCCCATTTGATAAAGCCAAGGACCAGCCCCCTTCTCCTGCTCCTCTACAGGGCTAGGGCTGTGTTGCAATTAGTTGAACCTTTTTGCTGTGGGAATGAAGCCTGCAGCTTTCCATAGAGGTGTCTGCTATACCCCATGCATACGTGGTGGGATTCTCCCAGACCTTGGCGTCTGTGATAAACTAATGATCTGTGCTCTCCAATCAGTGGCATCAATGCCTTCTTTATTGTTTCTTTCTCCATGCTAAAATTGGTGGGATTCTCATGCCATTGGCTGTAGAGAAAGCTCCAGTGACTTGCCAAGACAAGGTGCCAACTGTTTAGTTTAGATGGCTAAAATTAGGTGAGATGTGGATCCTACCTTTTGGTGTCTATTTTGCAATAATAGATACAGAGCAAGTTTTCAGATTACCCTACTATTTGCAGACAGTGTTTTATAATTTTGTTTGTTGATAAGCTTGAGAAATCCCTGTTTGCAGGAGAAGAGCGTTTAGTCTTAATTTGTCTTCATGTGGCTAGTGCCAGAAATTAGGCTGTTAAGTAACTCTGGATCTCCTTTGAGTCTCCCTCTCCCTTTTTTGACAGTTTATGAATAAAAGAAAGTCTCTAAATAACAGGCGGTGCTCCAAAAACTTAAGAGCATGTCAAAGCTTTATTTACAAAGGGGAACAAGGGGTGATATACAGAACACAATATAACACTATAAGGTGCTGCTGCTGCTGCATAACATACGCATTATAAATCTCTGGTTTTACCTTGCTGTGAAGTTTTGCTTCCGTCTGAAACTGTAGGCCATTAGGAAGTTTTAGTGGTTTAAAATCAAGAGTTCTCATATGCTTTGGAAAACACCAGCTTTAGAATGTTGCTTTTCCTGGATACTGTTGAAAAGTTTGGGATTCTTCTGTGTAGTAATTGATTAATTGCATTACTAGCTTGCAGGAGAAAGGGCGGTTCACACAGTCAAAGCACTGGTTTCACTAGCCCTATTCAAAGTCTGCAGTTACTCGATCGTTGCCATTTCCTCTGTTGCACAATCTCAGAGTTTCAGTGAAGAAGTAAATGTGAGTTTGGTGTTGCTTTGAGATTATCAGAATTACTCCAGATTTATACTGATGTAACTGAAAGCAAAATTTGACTCATACTAAGCCGCCTCAAAAGATGAAAAATCTGTTCTAAAAATCCTTAGAAGAAAGCGCCTGTTTACTTCACAGTATCAGCTGCACGATTAAAATTGAACTTTACTCCTTTCGGTTTTATATACTGCGTACAGAGCTGCTGAAATGACGTCCGTTTGCTGACGCTCCTGGGAAATACTGGCTTTTCATATTTGATGTTGATGATCAATTAGATGCAAAGGAAAAATAAATGAGGATCCACTAAACGTGTTTCCTGTAACTTAAGAAATTTATCTATGTAATGTACTGCCCCACCAGTTCTTCCTGTGGTATCTTAGGCTGATGTTTGGCCTGGACTATGAGCTGGCTGAAAAGAAACTGGAAAAGCTCAGTAGAAGAAAGCAAGGCCCAGTCTGAAAGCAGTCCTTCCCCGCTGGCTCTGTGCCTCGTGCTGAGTGGCAGGCATGGCAGCATGGGTGGCCTGGCATCTCTGAAGAGGACTGTGAGATCTTAGATGAGAATGGCAACCACCTGCCCAGTTCCTGAGGGAAGCTGGTGTTTGGTCCCATGCCGACGCTGGCGAGCTCCCAGGAGCTCATGACAAAGGTGGTGAACTAGAGTTCAAGACACATCCTCCTGTTACGGTTGTTTAAGAGAGGGGAAATAAGTAGGAGGAAGAATAGGAGAGGGTGGCGATTTGGTCACACAGCCACGAGTGATCTTTCAGATGATTCAATTTCAGCTGGTTGCACCGGTCATTTAGCTGCTCCTTTGGGTTAACATTTGCACTTGTGATATGCACTGATTAGCACAAATTGGACTTCAGAATTGGCAAGATTTTACAAGTCTTGGGAATGTTGCGTGATTCATCTCCTCTACTGTTTCCAGTCCTGCAAGGGTGCTGGAGGTGAGGAGAAAGGAGTTTTACTGGGGAATAAGGAACTTCTGTTTCCTCTGTTATCCCTGCCCAATGCATATGCTACAAGTTAAGGGATATGCAAAGCATGGCCTCCCCTTCCCTTCATAGCATCTCATTTGCAGCTGCATCTGGCCGTATCTGTGTTATTCTGTAGGTAATTTTCTGATTTGTATGCAGGAACTTTTGCAACTGCTAGTTGCTTCTCATATATGTGAGTTACAAGTTACAGCTGATAAAAGTCATTAGAAAACTCTTGAGGTCATACAGATTTTAAATTCTCCAATGCTTTATGATGACCTTTACAACCTATAACTTGCTTGGTCGGAAACCTTAAAAAGACTTTGACCAAATTACAGTTTCACATGTAATTTATAGGACTATAATTTTTACTGTGGGCGCGATTGCAGTTAAAGCACTTCTAATGCCAGGTGCTCAGTCTTTTTGAATGCGTGCGTTTTTCATTTTCTGTGCTGCAGTCGTGAGAGGCAGCAATCACTGAGGGCAAGGTTGGTGTGGGCCTCAGCAAGGGCTGGGGAAGGGCAAGATACCGTGCAACCTGGGTGGTTCTGCCAGGTGGATGGGGAAGGTCAGGTCCGACTGAGCTGCAAAAGTGGCTTTCATGCCACCCGGGTCTTGCTTTGAACTGAGACAGGAGAATGGGTTGGGTGTTAGGAAAGCAAGTGAGCTGTTTGAAGCTCTCTGCAAAGAGATAAATGCCTCCTTTCTTCTGTAGCTGTATAGCCGCTGAGGTCAAATAGAGTGCAGCAGTCATCCTGTATTAGCACAACAGAAAATGGAGAACATCGGAAAAAAAGCCCAGTTCTTGGGTCTGTGCCCCTTCCTCCTGAGCAGGATCTGTGGTGTCCAGAATCAATTTCAAGGGCACTTTGGCTTAGCCATGACATGTGTGAAAGCTGATCAATGCCCCTCGCCGCTTGCCAGTGTACTGCAGCTTTACCAGAGGAATTGCTGCTGTGGTTCCTGGCATTTTTACAGCTGTCGTAGGGCTCACTGAGGCCTTTGGTGCAGCACAAGGACAGGTCTTCGGGAGGGCTTCTGCCATTTTCTCAACCTGTGGGGAGCTGCTGGCATGGGGAAGAGGGTGGTGGGCATTCAAACCCTAAGGAGTGTCAGGGCCTCCTGCTAGGGTAAAAAGTCTTCCAAGTCACTGCGATGGGAGTCTGGATCTGTGTCAGCACTCCTAGGCGTGTGCCAGAACATTTAATTAGAGGTGGAAGATCTATGAGGTGATGGCAGGGAAGGAGAAACATGGCAGACAGGTCTTCAGGCTGGTCTAAACAAGGAGCAGAGCACTGGGGTGCTGAGGGCAGGGAGCCCTGGGGCCCCATGAGGCAATGCTGTTCCTGCCGACAGGGCTGCACAGCTCCCAGTGGGGCTTCACTGGCCTGGCATGAGGGGTGCAGAGGCTCATTTTGGGTGGGTAGGTGGGTGGAAGGCAGCTTCTGCTGAAAGGGAGGTTTCCATACAGCCAACCTGCTGGTGAGGAGCAGAGCTGAGCTGCCGCCTCAGCCCCGCAGCAGGCCGGGAAGGAGCTGCGGCATGGCGATGAGGAGCTGGCATGCATGGCTCCGCAGACCCGCTGGGCCTCGCTCCATCTCCGTCTGCCTTCTCAGCCACTTTTAAACATGGCTGACAGTACCCCGGGCCCGTGCTGAGCGGGTGTCAGCTGGCTTTGGTGCACTGAGGGCAGCTCCTCCATGCCACTTGTTGATGGCACTGTGAGAAAACATCAGGCAGGTTTTCCTGCAAAAGGACCACTTTGTGTGCGGGCGAGCTGTCTGAAGCTTTTCAAGCCGAGGTGGCTTTTGCCTCCACAGCATGAATGGCCATGAAAGAGGGCTAAGACAAGCCTTAGTCAGCCCAGCAGAGCCCCAGGAAGCCTGCAGTCAGCAGCCGGGCACTCCTGACACCATACCAGGCTGTGGCTGGACCCTGCTGCTTGAAAGTGGGCCAGGCACCCCCGATAAGAGGGAGCGAAGTCTCCGAGGAGGCGACAGGCAGGGCAGGGTGGACCAGCTGAGCGGGGCGGTGGCGGACATGCCCAGGATTTGAGCGATGCTCCCGGCTCTTTTCCCAGCGGTGGGGCAGGCTTTTTTCCACCCGGGTGGGGGGCACTGGCGCATGCAATCCTGAATGAGTTTCCTGAGCTGCCTTACTTTGGGCGGGTGGCTGAAAGGACCAGGGCCTTGCCTGTGCCAGAAAGCGGCACTAGCGTTATGCAGGATGCCTTTTCTGAGGAACGAACCTGAGGTGAAGGACAGGACGGGGTGGCCGTCCTGAGAAGCAGACAGACACTGTAACCCTGAGTGCTGGCAAGCAAAGACTCCAGCCAGACCCTGGCAGCTCCCCAGCCCGCCCCGGCAGACCTTGCTGGCACTGGAGGCGTGTGGGCAGAGCTGCTCACAGGGAAAATGGGACTTCTGGGAGATCTGTAATGTGTAATGGGCCCATAGTCACAACACCCGTGTGGCAGATGGGCAGGTGGTTACCTCTGCTTTGCATGTGTAGGCTTGCCGTAGTGCTTGCAAGATCCTCAGCGTGCACGTAATACACGTGCTCTCATGACTGTTTTTTGCATTTCACAGCTTAGCTGGGTGCAGCTGCATTTTGGAAAATGCAGTGAATTCTTCATCCTGTGCCTGACACAAAGAAGCACGGAGCTTTCCATGCACTCAGAAATCTTTCAGCAGCAAGAAGCTATGATAGAGATTGCTCTTCTTCCTAAACACAGCCTTTCTCTTCTTTTTTTATTCCAGTAACTGTTTATTCCTGCAGAGTGATTTTCATGAACATCATTACTACCCTGTTGCAGCAGCAGCTTAATCTCTCTGCAACAAGAGCAGCTGAGTAGGAGTGAGTCACCCTCATTCCAGTAAGGAAGCCCCTTCAGGAAGCCTCTCTAGCAATGATGTCCTGTGCAGCCCTGATCCCTCGCCGAGGCTATTCAGCTTTAACAATGCTGACAGTGTGTAATACTGCCCCGGAAACCTTCAGAGATTACTTGTCAGACATAGCCAGTGTCTGCAGTGCCCAGGCAGCTAATCTAGCAGCAGACAGATCTCGGGTAAGGAGGCCAAGGGAAAGGAGGTACCCTCTTGGCTGTAAATGGCAAGGGACCAAAAGGTGCAGGAGTCATTTCATGAGCACCAATGGCAACCTGGAACAGAGTCAGAAAAAAAGAGACTGCCTCTGGGGATCTTAAAGTCAGCTGAAAAGCTGAACTGCTAAAAACAATAGTGCTGCTGTAAGTGGCCTGGGGAGAGGGGAAGCTTCAAGGGCAGATTACAAGCATGAGAGCACAGTGAAACTGATGTGGGAGCTGCCACAGAGGAGGCAGCTTTTGAGCGATGTACTGAGCTTCTAACGGAAAGTGCTTGGTATCCCACAAGCCTTTGGCCCCAGAATGATACCCATTTTTCAGGATGGAGAAAGGGAGAAAGTGCATTTGCCATTAATTTTTAATTATAATGGAGTGTTCTGTAGAGATAGGTAGTTTCTATTGTATAGGCTGCCTACAGCATGGAGTGGCCTGCTGGCAACCTTCTCACTGATAAGGCTGTCACAACAGGAGCACAGTGGACAGGACTGGAAAATGTTTATAAGGCACTGCTATAATGCCACAAAAAATGAAACTTTACTACACAAACTGAGTATTTCCGTTGAAGTGCTCTTCTGCTACTAAATTATAGTTTCTTAGAACTGCATTTCAGTTTCTTTGGGTACAAGATTGTACAGCTTGTGCTTCACTGGTGGCCAGGCGATATTGTCTCTGTGGTTCCTGCTGGGACCTGAGATGCAGCCCTCCAGGACGAGGTAGGGCGTAGCTGCTGGGCTTATCTGGGACTCAGGGGATGTGCTTTCGGTTCCGTGTGCAGTCACAAGCCTCCTGTGTGCCCAGGTAAGCCACATGGACCACATTTGCTGAGGGGCTGAGCTTCTGTTGGAGCACTCCTGATTTCAGAGGGAGTATGCCGAAGGGTTCAGTCTTCCAAACGAGATTTCTGCTTTGGTTCTCTTTTCATGTAACCCCCCTCCTTTCTGCCTTAGTCTGATCACTTTTATTTGGGTTGCAAAAGTCTTTGAGATAAGTATCTAAAGCATCTGGCAGACACAAGGGGGCTGTCATCTTGCTTGGCTAGTACTGTAGTCCAAGTAATGGGTGGCAGAGGGAAGGATAAGAGCGAGCCTGAAGTGTTGAGGATACCCAGGCTAGTGCCCCCAGCCTCCAGCTGGCTCCCGGCTCAGTTCGTTGCGTAGCTGTGGCATGGCCTCTCTGCCGACCTGATAATCCACCCATGGGTAATGAGTGAGACCCATGCAAGCTGCTAAGAGGACCCATCTTTGCAAAGTCCTACAAGTCCATTCCAGCTCAGGAGATGTTGCTCCTGCCAGGCTACAGAGAGCTCAGTGGAAAAGAAGGCCCTGGGCATGCTGCTTCTGCCTATCTGCAGCCCAGCTTGCACATAGCAGTCTGAATTTGGGCAGTGTGAGCTCTCTTGGGCTCATGCTGTGAAAGCGGGATGTGGGTGCCAAGAGGAGCAGCTCCTATATTGCAGGGAGGGCTAAAACTGGTGTTCCTGCTCTCGCCACCATAGGTTATGGAAGGGAGAAGTACTCCAGCCCTGTGCTCCTCTGCCCCTCTAGATGGGAGACTGCTAAGATCCTAAATGAGGATCCTAAGATCCTAAATGAGATGCTAAGATCCTAAATGAGAATGAAGCAATCCTTTCTGGATACTTTGAGGGAAGACAAAAGGACAAAGGGCATTCTGGCACCAAGAGGAAGAGAAAAAAGAAACTTGCTTCCAAGGATTCAACCATTAAGCACAGTGGCGTAGAAAGAAGGAGATTCTGTTTACGGAGGAAGCGAGAAAGGAAATTAGAGTGGGGGAGGAAGAAGCAGCTCACCAACGAAAGCTTGTCCTTTGGGGCAGGACAAAGAGGTAGGTCTGTTTCCCTGGGGAGCTTGTCTCCCAGAAGCAGAAACCACCGTCTGTGGCTGCATTGCCCATGGCACTGGTGTGCTGCTGTTTGTGGGCCAGGCTTTGAGGATACCCGTGTGTGCACTGGTTCATGCCGCAGCCCAGCCAGACCTGGCTCCCTTCCCTCCCCTGGGGAGGTCAGGGCAGGATGCTTTTTGAATATTGAATCTGTTCATTTTTGAAGAGCTCAACTTCCTTGGAAAGTAAAAGATAGGGTCAGGAAGCAGGCAACCTAAGACTTGGAGTGTGTCTTGGAAACTGGAAAATGTCCCGTGTGTTTTGTTCCTGCTGCTAGCAGGAGCCTGGAGAAGCTGTTTGGGTCTATGGCGTCATTCTGGCTGCGGATCAGCACATCTCCCAGACCTTCAGCCAAGCACAGCATGTGTTAGTGCTGCCCCTGCAGCCCTCATCTCCCTGTCAGGTCTCAAAAAATTCCTTCCTTCATTTCACAAGGTCTTAGAGCAACCTCCCCATACCGCTGAGCCTGCTGGTAGCTTTGGACGGTGTATCTAATAAGCTGATAGCAGGGTAGCTGCAGTGATGCTATCCTCGAGGGGCTGCAAATCCCGTCTTAACCAAGCAGGCTGATATTTCAGCTTCTCTGCATCAGCAATGAGCATGGGATTGCTGCAGGGGACAGAGCAGAATTGAGAAGGGAAAACAGCAGCAGCAGTGACCAGAATGCTGCGCAAAGTTACCTGGCCTGTTGAGCAATTGAACCATGGCACCAGGAGCTGCCCAGCTGCGGCAGGGTGCTGCCTTCTGTCTGCTCCATGGTCACAACCTGCAGAGAAAGGAAGGGAGGCAGACAGGTAGGTGCCGTGACTTTCTGTTTATCCTGACCCTCTCCCAAGGGCTCGCTGTGGTTCCCTTCCTTCCTCTGCCCTGCAGGGGATGCTTTGTTTTTTTGCTTTGAAAATCTCACTGTCCTTGAATTCAGAATAGCAGCCAAGGCCAAGGATGCAACAACAGGGACAGGACAGAAGGTCTCCTAGGTGTCTCTGTCTGATGATGCGAATCTTTTTCCATTTCTTGCCCTTTTCACTCCTTTCCACAAAGATAGGCACCTTCCTCATTCTGCCCTCATTCCTCTCCTGGGCATTAAGCATTAGAAAATGCATATGGGCCTTTGTATTGAAAAAGGCTGAAAACTGCTGTAGCGGCTGGGATATAGCTGTCTTTTGTCAGCAGTACTAGACCTGATGCTTGTCTGATTTGGACTGGTGTGAATGAGCAGGCAGAAAGCACCTTCAGTATCATGCAGATAATGCTATCAACTGCAGTGCTTCAGGTGCCTGGACCACGGTGGGAGGGGATGAGGACAACATCAGCAACAAAAAAAGTGTTACAGACGTAGCACCTATTACGTATTGTTTAACAGATTTTCTGCACAAGGCCAGAACTAATTTGCAGTTGAGCAGCAGAGGAGCTGTCTGCAGGCAGCTGGCTGGATTCAGGGGTGACTCAGCTTGCTAAGCATGTGTTCCCTCAGATCTAGTCATTTCCCGCCTCCTGCTTGACTTTTCTATCTTGGAAAAATATTTGAAGAACTAACAGAAGTATGTGCTCAACAGTAAGATACAGGGTATGGGTTTCCGTGAACATCCCGGGTTTTCTCTTGAGAAAAGCAATATGGAAAGTTTAAAAAAAAAGTTGGATTAGTTTTTATTCTTTCTCTCTTTGTTTTCCTTTGTGGGGTAAGACTTAACGATACGGAGCAAAAACAACAGTACTAAAGGACAGAAATGGGAGTTTGCCAATAGAGAACTGAAGCAAAATGTAACCTCAGCATTGATGATGTCATTTTTTCTGATGAGCACTGAAAGGCATTCCCAAGCCATTACAAATGCTCTGCTCCTTACCTATCACGTACGCAGAGTCAACCCCATGCACTGCTAAGCAAATCTCCGCCTACATTCCTGCAGTACCAATGTTTCTGCACTTTCCCATGTATGCCTCGAGCATATCTCATGGCTCTTTGGACTGAGATGCTCTAGAGCTCTTTCCCAGGCAGTTAAAAGGAAACTTGTCTGTCCTTCCAGGAAATGATCAGGGAAAACAGTGGGAGATTTTGAACACTGATTGATTTCTTTCCACACCTTCTCTGTGCAGACAGGCAGCTCAGGACATAGTCTTTGCCCTTGGCCACACCAGCTAGCAGAAGTTTCCCAAGCCAGAGTCCTTCCATGTGGAAAGTTAGTGGGATAAGAATGAAACTCATGTGACTGTAGAGAAGACAGCTACAGAGAAGACAGATAGCCTGTGTGATTTTTCACAAGAGCTGGCTCCTTAGAGTTTTTCACAGTAGGTAAAAATATGTCCTGTCCACTGAGTGCAAATGGGTCTCTTGTGCCTATAACGTGCCCTCTTCCTGCAGGTTAGGAAGAATTTGAAGGCTTCCGTAGTATATACCAACATCTCAGTGGGGATGTTTCACTGATCTTTGCTCCAGCAGAATTAATATTTGCTTCATCTATTTTGAGATGAATAGGAAATTCCAGCAGCTGCCATCTCAGAGGAGTACTGCAGAAGGGTATGGTTAAAATCCAGCATTATGTTGAACTCCTGGGACTGCCAAGCAAGGCATCTCTCTACTAATGATGACATTTTTAAAAACACTCTGATGGTTTGATCTTGGTCCCATTGGGCATTTTGCCATAGATCTTAATGGCTCTGTGGCTGATCTCTTAATCTCTAATGCACCTGTGTAAACTTGACAGTTTATTGCAATTTCATGCTTTTTGGAAATCGTCTCACTCTAATGCCATCAGAGAGAGCAATTTTTAAGGTCATTAGCTCAGGACATAGCAAATAAATAGTGAGAGAAAACAATCTGTAAATGTCGTATTTGTTTAACACACAAAGTAGCTCCTGAAGAGCAGTTATCCTTATGTCTAGAGACAGCATGAAAATTACATTCTGTGGCTTGAAAATGTGGGGCTGTTGGAAGTGAGAAGAGTGTAACATGGTTGTTTATCTTCTTTATTCTGTTCCCTATCTCCTCATTGCTCCCCATGCACACATCTGTTTGACTTATTCACTGATATCTTTAAATTCTTGGACTGCAGACCAGGACTAAAGGCCTAACCAAAGAACTTTAGGTTCTGCTGCTGAGCTTTGATAACAATGTTTTTTGCTCTGAGGATAAGTAATATTTTTAAGCTATTATTCCCAATAAAAGGAATTGGGGTAAGTGGGAAGAGTTATCCCTTCTCCACAGCAGTAGAAAAGATACAGGCCCTCTAATGTAACCTGGTGTAAATGCTCTCCAAACCAAAAAAGGCAGAAACAGGTGAAACCTTTATCACTTGAATCAGGTCTGTTCTGTCAATAACTACACTTAAAACTGACTTCCAAAGTTGCCAGTGTTTTGCTTGTGGAGGCAAGCCTGAACCCATGGTCACAAATGGGCATTAAGATGGGAAAATCAGCAGAAAGATGCATAGCTATTCCCTTTGCTAGGGATTAGATGGGGGGAGCAACAGGAACGTGAGCGAGGGGACTGTAAGCCCCCTGCCCTCCTGTGTTCCCATGAGCTCTGCTTTGTGGGGTGCATTTGCTATGCGGTGTGATGGGGAGAGGCCATCCAGCCCAGCCGCTGCTGGAACATCAACATCTGCCTGGCTCTTTGTCACAAGTATTTTGTGGTCACTGATATGTTTTAAAGTGGTCTAGAAAAAGGCTTCCCTTCAGGTGGTCTTCCAGCTGCCCTGAAGAGGATTTCTGAAGATCAGAATAGTGGTGTCACCACAGCTTCAGGGCACAGCATGGTTTGGCCAGTAAAACGTTCTCTTGTGGCCCATATTGGTCCATTCCAACAAGGTAGGGTGCTACCACTGTGAAAGCAGCTGGGAGCACTGGCACACTCTTAATGAGCCATGAATGTCGTCTCAGTCAAGACCTCTTCTGCTTTTCCCTGGTTGTATGAAAGCAGGGCATGGTATTGTGTTATGATTCCCTGAATAAGAGGCTTTGTCCTCTTCTGTCATCATCTACCCTTCTTCTCCCCCATTCTCAGCACAGGATACACTCTGCAGCAGTACCAGAGCATCTGCTTGTGGGGCAGCATGGATTCACAAATTTAAAAGAAACCCTGACTTCTTTCTGGGTAATTTTTTTTAAGATTTGAGGGAAGTGACTTACAATGGTTTTCCCATTGGTGAAACTATTAGTGGGGGACCAAACTGTCAGGTCCTGAGATGGATATTTAGTAAATACTCACCCTGCCTTACTTTAGGCATCTGAGTTGATAGGTTTGTCAGCTCTCCAAAGACTGACTGTAGCCCCAAATGAGTCATTCAAAGCCCCCACATATTTCTTGGTTTATGCTGAGTATACAGGCAGTTGGACCACCTAAGGTGGTGGGTGGATTAAATAAGCTTGGTGTCCAAGATAAATGGGGTGAAATATGCACTTCTTTATGTGCTGCAGGAACACCATGCTATCAGCAAGCCCAGATAAGCTTCAGTAATGGATAATTATTACAAGGCATTGTGTCACACTTGGGTTAAGCATGACAAGAATTTCCCCAGTGTAAGAAGATGTCAGTGTTTATTGAAAGTATGTGCATTTTTTTTTTTTTGCCTGCTTAAAATATTTGTTTGTTCATTCTGGAGAAGGTTAACGCTGTAAATTTACATTTTACAATGTAAACGTTAGTCCGCTAGTTAGTTTTTCTTTTCGGCCAGGTTTCTTTTAAATATTAGCAACATGTGTAATGGTTGCTTCATTCATTACAGTTTTATAAGTTCCTTTAATTAATCTTGTAACTCAGCAGGGCGGTAGAGGCTTGAAGTGGGGCTTCACTCCCATTATGATGACGTCTGTTTGCTTTTATCAAGCCCAGTGACTCAGTTTCAATTGATTTGTACATCCAGAGTTTTGGTCACGCTAGGGGGTAGATGCAATTTCAAATAAAGAGAGACAAACTGTAGTGAGTATAGAAATACTGTCAGTTTTGTCATGCTAGAGGATTTAGTGTCTTTGAAAATTCAGCTTCTGTAAAGGGCTTAAAGTTTCGTCTGGTGGAAATGTGAAATGCCAGGGTTTGCTGTCCAAGTGGCAGGTGCAAGATGTCGAAACCTTCTGGATGCTTAATGACCTGACACTCTGCCATAACTCATGTCAGCAGATATCCAGACATTCCCACCCAAAATGTGCAGTCGATCAGCACTAAAGAAACAGCAAGGACTGCGTCTTCTGCAGGCAGGTTTTCTCCTCTGTGGTGGAGACTGTGCAAAGAAAGCAGCAGCTGTGTCAGGCAAAATCACAATCCATAAGACAGAATCTCGTCTCCAGCAGGAAACACCACCAGATGCTCTCAAGGAAAATGCTGAAGATCTGGGGAATAGGTACATTTCTTAGGAGGATGAGGAGGGTGGGACGCTTCCTCCTGACCCCGTTGTTTGCTCTGATCTGTACTCTGAAGCATGTACATCTGAACTCTTGGCCTTTGCCACGTGTTCCTCGGCCACTACCTTGTGCTCTGGCAGGAGAAGGCACTGCGGTGTCTCTCCTGCCCCCTAACACCTCGTACCATCATGCCTGATGCGAGGGGTACCCATGGTCTGATGCATGGTACCCATGCGAGCCTGACCCATGGTCTGTGCTGCATTGCCCTCAGCAGGGTCTTGTTGAGTCCTGCCGGGAGGCACACCATCCCTGCCTGGGCCCTCCTCCATCACATGGCAGGGTGGTGGTGGTCCTGTCCCGTCCCGTGACCTGGTGGTGGAGCAGCTCTCTCCCTTACTGGGGTATTGTAGCTGCTAAAGAAGCTTGTGTGGATGCAGGAGGATGTTGGAAAAGTTCGTGGAGGAAAATCCACTGAGCGCCACCAGGAGGGTTGTAGACACCGCAGCTGGCTCAGGAAATCCCTGAAACACAAGTGGTTGTAGGGCATTCAGGAGAGGTATCATATACAGTTGCCTTGTTCATGGAGAGCCGTGTCTTTGGCAGCACTGCCGGCTTCAGTGGTGGGTGCCCTGGTTTCTTCACCTCCGCCTCGCGCTGGGGCTCGCCTGCCTTCTGTTGTGCTGCGCGCCTGCTTTTGGCCAGTGCTGTCAAGCAGGTGGGACACCTGAGCTGGGTCAAAACCCAAGGATTCTTTGTTGTGGTTTTTTTAAATTACTCTTCTGCCGGAGCCATTCCCTAAGCCAGTTCAAAACCTGGCCCCACAGGCAGCAGTAGTATGAGGGAATGACACAGGGGACAAGACGGGAGGGCAATGTTAATTGCCTGAGCTGGTGTTGCTACTGATGGCTTTGTATTGTGAAACCATAGCCTGTTAGTCCTGGTGTTACTGTGCCCACAGGAACCTTTGCAGCTAAAATCTCAGCTGATGGCAACAGCTCTCTGGTAAAGATAGAAGTGTGCTAATTTGCAGCAGCAACAAGTAATTTTAGAGAATATCCCATGGCTCCAAATATTCCACATCAATCCTACCCAGCCTGTGAACACATTGCTGTCCTGTGGCCATGACTTCTACAGGCTGCTGGAGCAGTGCTACAGTCTTTGTAGTTGTACAGGTACAGATCTGAAAACATATTTTCTCTTTCTCACAGTTCACATTAATAAAGCTAACAAAACTCTCCCCAGCATATCCACTGGCATTTTTCCAGGTTTGAATTCAAGGTTTTTAAAATCCCTGGGTTGTTTTTTTTATTATTTCTCTGTTAGGAAAAAAGTAAATATATACCTATATATGTATATGCATATGTACGTATGCATGTGTGTATATATAACTGCTGAGAAGAATAATTCCTGCAATCGTAACAATTTTAAGCAAGAAAAGGTTCTATGAAAAGCAAAGAACACATCAGTCAAAAAATGCTGGTATCAAATAATTGCAGCAGATTCCTGTGTGTGCTCTGATTGCTGTGCAGCTTTCTGGGAATTCAATATAGCCATAAACGCAGCTTATGGCTCGGAGCAGTGGTTCCGAGTGTGTAGTTGGATCAGTAAATTTGTCCCTATATAAAGCAGAGGTTTTTCAAATGCAGAGTGCAGCCCCCCTGCTGCTTGTGAAGCCTTTCTATGTGTCCTGTGAAGGCCACAGCAATCAATACATGACACGTGACAGCTATCATATATTGATTGTGTATCTTGTCTATTGTATATTGCATATATTGTCTATTGTATATCTCCCCATTTGCAGCCTGACATCCCATGATTCATTGACTCTTTGGGGCAAAATTTCCCTTTGGAAGTGGAGCAGCCTTCTGTGTCTCCAAAATCACCAGTCACTCTGGAAAGCTGAGAAATAGCTCACTGAAGAAAACACAAATGTAGGTCTGACATATTTTTTACACCTGAAAACCCCAAACGAAGCAGCCACTTGCTGGCTTGCTGTAATAGCGATGGGTCCCAGCGTAGGGGGACAGGGTGGGACTTAATTCCTGGCGGTACATTCCTCGCTGAATTATGGGCCTAAGGCAGAGACCTCATTTTCTCCAGATGACTCTCAGGAAATACCCTCCCCATCAGCTATTATTGCCTAAATAATAGGGAGGGAAGTGCAACAGACTTGAGCAATATCTGAGGTACTCCGTAGGGCACATCCCAAATCTGGTGTAGGGCAAGGCTGCTAAGACAACTGATTATAATACCACTCAGTGGGCGTATACGGTTCTCTTTTTGCCCCAGAGTTATGAGGTCATGTGGAAAAATACAAATGCTTGTTTAGAAATAGGTAACTTGCTGGAAAGAAACATTACAAAATCTCTTCCTAAGCATGGGCCTGTCCTGTCAACATTCGTGCATAGATTTAACTTCAATAATGGGGCCTCTAGGTAGGAAAACATGTGTACAAATGTTTGCAGGATTAGAATCTTAAATGTTAAGTTTCCAGAAAGTCCAGTCCAGGAAGGGAAAAGCCTGTCGAGGGAGAGGTCTGCTGGGATTTGATTTATGAACAGGACATCCTGCTTAGTTCTGAGATCTTGCAGATACGATTCTAGTGAGGCCGCTGGGTTATTGTGATGGCAATGAAAAGGAGCTCACCCTCTCCCTTGTCTGCCAAAGGCACTCAAACCTGTCTGGGCATCGTATCAGTGCTAGACATTTGGCATTCTTTATCACGTTTCATCACCACTGTTTACTAAGCGATGTTAAAAATGCACGGCATGTGTGCAGCTCTATACAAGCGGCCTGGCATGTCTGTCGTTAATTTGCAAGTTGCATGCTGTCATTTGTGCAATTAAGCTCCGGGTTGATTCCATGACCTAGCCACAGAAGGAGACTGTCCAGAAAGTGGAGGCAAAAGGCAGAAGAGAGGTAGAGCTCTTAGGAGGATGTGAGGAGAGGTAGAGCTCTTAGGAGGATGTTTCCCAGTTCCTCTGGATCACTGCAGCTGCAGCTACATTTTCCACAAGCTGTGGCATGGGTCTAGCTCAGCTTGTGCACTCAGGTTTCCTTTGTGTGGGAACTAGGGTGCAATGGGGATGAGAGAAAGGATGTTTCACTCCCACATCGTTCTCTAGTAGGAGATAAGAGACATCCAACACATGCTCTGGGGCAGTGATGTTGATACATCTTCTGTTACTTGAGTGAGTCAATCACAGCAAAGAGGCTTTAGAAAGCTGCTTTGTTCTTGTTGCCTCCGACGCTGGTGCTCAGTTTAAACCAGTGAAGGGCTAACTGCCAGTGGCTGCCTGAAACTATACCCTGGTTTTAGCTGGAGTTGCAGTACTTCAGCACCTCAAACTACTTCTCTGCTACTTAATTAAATGGTGCCAGGGCACATTCCCAGACATTAAGACTGAGTCATCTATACTGTTAAATTGTTAGGATGTCCGAAGCACATCTGTGGTCCTTCAGATGTTTCCCAGACATGGCTTGGAAGCCAGTAGGGCCTGGAGACTATTCTCAGTAGACATTTGAGATGAAACTGCCTTGTTTTGGCAGATAAGAAAGTTCAATAGTCTGGAAGTGGAGTATCTCATGCTGGCTGGCTTTAGTGCCAGAGGACAGACCTGGGCATGTCTGATATGCTGTTATGGACATAGCCTGGGTGTCTCCAGCTGCCTGTCCTGAGACTAGAAGGCTCTTTAATTTACAGGGGGGTTACAAAGAGTTGTATACTGCTTTAAAGGTCAGTGCTGGAGCTGGCTGTTCAACTAAATATAATACAGTGTAGCTTGGTGGGAGCTGGTAAGGAAGGAGGTGGGTAAACTCACTTGTCTGGCTGCTTCCTCATACATGAAGGAAGGAAGTGTCTGAATTAGAAATGGGTAAACTGTGTTTACCTGTGTTTCTTTCTGGCTACACCACTGACAAAGCTAACTTTTTACCTTGTTTTATTCCTGGTATGTCACTTATTCACCTCATTCCTTTACGTGGCCCCACATCCCCACAAACTAGTGCTGAATCTCATGCTTTTTTGGACATTGCAGAAAATCTCAAGCCCACCCTGTAGTCAGTGGACAATGTGTGCATATTATCAGCAAGAGTAATTCATCCAGCTGCAGATTAACAGAAGAGTCCTCCAGGCAGAGTTTCCTCCCTACCTCATTCATTACTTTGTCACTGGCTGAATCCCTGCAGTTCATCTTTGTGCTTTGTCCTTTTACTGGGAGTCATGGCACTTCACTTTTACGTCCAGACAAAGGGAAACCAAATCAGAAACCCCAGGCAGATGACTCACAGCCACCTCGTGGAGCTGTGTCTTCCAGTTGCTGATGTCCAGTTAGCTGCATCATCTCCAGAACGAAGAAGCTCTGGGTGGGTCTGGCTACCCACAGCTTTCACTTGGAAACCCCCCATTTCTAACCTTGTAAGTAGCCCCGAAGGTATGTGGGGCTGCTAAAATTAAAACAGTCTGACCCCAGGAATGGGACGGATGATATGACAGCTGCGTGGCCTTTGAATCAGTTGTTAATCCAACGAAGGGTGATTTAGCTCTGCCAGTCACACGTATACATCGCAGCTGCAGCAGCGCCTATTGGAGATGTGATCAGAGAGCCACCCTGCTGCGCAGGGATCCCTGCTCCCCCTTCCCCAGGGCTGTCTCCAGCATGGGCACAGCCCCAGCTGCAGAGCCACGTGTCCGGAAGGTGGCAAATCTGGGTTTAGAGCGCTTTGTCCTGGGCAAAAGAACACTGCAGCCATGTGACACAAAGTGCTTAAGAAGCTTGGCTAAATCAGAGAGATGTGAAAAATTCAAGCTGCTATGTTGCACTGTTCTGTGCCTACATGGCTCTCGACTCTTCCCCAGGATTTTGCTCGGTCGTCCTGTCTCCTTTCCCTTCTCAGTTCTCCAGAGCCATGGCCCCCTCTTTTAAGCAAGTTTGTGCTCATACACACATTCTTTTGCTCAGATGCTCCCCTGACTCAGATATTTCCTTGCTGCCAGCTGTCTTGTGCCAACCTCCTCTGCAGCCAGCAACTTGGCTTGTTGACACTGAGCACAGTCCCAGCACCCAGCCTGCTCTCCTGCCACTTGGCCTCGTTATACCCAAACTCGGGAAAAGTGTCCGTTCCAAAAAAGCAAATGCAGGCACAGGTGTGCAACCCACCTTTGCTTTTTAAGCTCTGAATGGAGTTTCATGCAGTGAAGTGGGATTGGGCCCCCCTACCAGGGGGCCACATAAAAAAACCTCTGTCCCCAAAAGCTGATGCACTAGACAGAGGGTGGATGAGAGGACAAGCTGTGTTGTCAGCATTGGATATGGGCAACTGAGACACAGAGGGCTCAACTGTCTTCCCTAATCATAGAATGGTTTGAGTTGGAAGGGACCTTAAAGATCATCTAGTTCCAACCCCCCTGCCAGGGGCAGGGACACCTTCCACTAGACCAGGTTGCTCAAAGCCCCATCCAACCTGGCCTTGAACACTGCCAGGGATGAGGCATCCACAGCTTCTCTGGGCAACCTGTTCCAGTGCCTCACCACCTTCACAGTAAAGAACTTCTTCCTTACATCTAATCTAAATCTACCTTCTTTCAGTTTAAAACCATTACCCCTCATCCTATCACTACATGCCCTTCCAAAAAGTGCCTCCGCAGCTTTCTTGTCGGCCCCCTTAAGGTACTGGAAGGCTGCTATAAGGTCTCCTTGGAGCCTTCTCTTCTCCAGGCTGAACAACCCCAACTCTCTCAGCCTGTCCTCAGAGGAGAGGTGCTCCAGCTCTCTGATCATCTTCGTGGCCCTCTTCTGGACTTGCTCCAACAGGTCCATGTCCTTCTTATGTTGGGGTCCCCAGAGCTGAACACAGTACTCCAGGTGGGGTCTCACGAGAGTGGAGTAGTGGGGGGAATCGGCTCCCTCGACCTGCTGGTCACGCTTCTTTTGATGCAGCCCAGAATGCAATTGGCTTTCTGGGCTGTGAGCACACATTGCTGGGACATATTCAGTTTTTCATCCACTAATACCCCCAAGTCCTTCTCCGCAGGGCTGCTCTCAATCCACTCATCGCCCAGCCTGTGTTTGTGCTTGGGATTGCCCCGACCCATGGGCAGGACCTTGCACTTGGCCTTGTTGAACTTCATGAGGTTCACATGGGCCCACCTCTCAAGCCTGTCAAGGTCCCTCTGGATGGCATCCCTTCCCTCCAGCATGTTGACCGCACCACACAGCTTGGTGTCGTCAGCAAACTTGCTGAGGGTGCACTCAATCCCACTGTGCATGTCGCCGACAAAAAGATCTTAAACAGCACCAGTCCCAATACCAACCCCTGAGGAACGCCACTCGTCTCCACTCAGACATCGAGCTGTTGACCACAACTCTTTGAGTGTGACCATCCAGCTAGTTCCTTATCCACCGAGTGGTCCATCCGTCAAATCCATGTCTCATGCAGGGAGTCTGTGGCAAATTTAAACACCAGCTCAGACTTCCTGTGTCTGGGCCCCAGCCACATAAGAGCAGCTTTTGGTATGATGAATGAGGAGAAACCCCAGCACGTGTGCCTTATCAGCTGGCTCTGTCTGGGATGGGGTGGTGAGGCAGGATCTGGCCCCGCATGGGTCATCCTGGAGGAGCACAGGGGAGAGCTGGTGTGGGCTGGGTGGGAGGCAGCGGGTGCTGGGAGGGATGCAAGTGACTGATGACAAGCAGAGGAGTTGCCCCTTTTTAGCTCACAAGCGATTTCAAGGTGACTTTGAAGAGATCCGCAAGATTTTAAGCAGTTTTGGCTGGCTTCTGAGGGGAAACTTGGTGTCTGCCAGTGGAGATTCCAGAAGTGAAATGACATGCCTGATAGCATACCTCGTGAGACAGATCCTCTGTGGGTGTAAATCAGCACTGTTCCCTTGGTCCCATTTAGAGCTACGCTGGCTTACAGCCCATGCTCCTCCCAGGCGGTAAGAAGCACTGGAACAAATTCAGGTGTAATTGCTTCTCACAGAAAAAAACTGTAAGGAAAGGCATCTCGCTAAGTGAGGATAAATCTAGGTCTCACTGTTTTCTTTTCCTTGAAGGAAAGCAGAGTTATGATGCAAAGACGGAAAGACAGGAATGCCATAAAACAAGCGAACAAGGGTGGAAAGGTTTGCCATCTCATGGCCTTTTTTCCCTATATCCTTCTGCCATGTAGCAGCTAGCAAAATGGACTTGAAGAAAACCTGAGGGAATGGCTGCATGAACATTCTTTTAAAGAGCCTGGGCTAGTTCTCCTCGTCATTACGTTGGTTTTTTTCACCAGTGCCACTCCATTGATTTTCACTGCAGTGACACAGCTGTAAAACAGGCTTAATGTAGTGGAGAATTAGACCTTATGTATCTAAATTTGTTTTTCAAACCCATGCTTTTCTTACACGGAAAAAGAAATGCCTCGAGTTTAAAGGTAAGCTCCAAATCTTCACCACACCATGAAGATTTGCAGATATAAATCCCGTTTAGATGACTTTATAAAACACTGAAGTACTCCACAGCAGCAGGGTTTAACCTTGGGATGTTCACTTGCTGTAATGTGATTAATGAGCCTTTCCCCATGCATAGCAGATATCTAAGCAATTTTTTGTGTATGGAAATGGAGCAATTGTCCAGCTTTACGCAAATGAGGAGCTACTTCAGTGTTTGCCCTGTGAAGAGACTTCAGTTTCAATGGGCTTCAAGATTGCACTTTTGTGTTAAGTGGAACTGTGATCTTTTTCCAATGAGTGTTGCTATGCAGGGCCAATTTGTGACGTCCATTATTCTAAAATAAGTAACTTCTGCACAGCAGAAATATGCTCCACTTGCACTGCTAATCTGTCTCTCACACAAAGGCGTGTTTGGAAGAAAAGTTATTTATTGCAAGTAATAAATGCAGGTTCTCAAAAGCATTTATAACTTAGTTTCCAGAGTCAGAGCACTCCAGTTTGAAATAATTTCCTTTCAATTTTCTATATTTTCAGTCTCTTTCCTGGCTGTTTTAGACCATATATTGCATACTTAATTATTCTCCAAAGAAGAATCTCAGCCACTGAAAATGGAATATACTTAGCAAAATTCTTCATGCAAGAATCTGTTGTTCAGGTATCAGCTACTGCCTGTTATAAGAGAGGAAGCCCGGCTCTCTGTTAAATAGGCATGCTATGTTGAAGTCTCCTGCCTCACCTGTGCAAATGGTTACAGATCTCATCTGTGTAGTTTTTGAGCTGTTCTCAGTCATTGGTATAACACTCCTTTGAATGTCCTCTGGTGGAGAGTGGAAACTGTAGTTAACGCTTAACCCGGTTTGTCTGAAATCACAGAGGAGAGCTGGAGTGCAGTGGGATTTGAAACAAGCTCATCTGTGTTTTTATACTGTATCTTTCCCTCTAGATAAGCTGCATCACTCTGAGAGCAGAGTGGTTTAAATTCTTCCCAAAAGGACCCAGAAACCTTAATTTCATTAGAAACCACAGGAGTTACTAGCTATTGAGGACTCCACTTACTTGAGGAGTTTGTATGGGTTTTTGAGACTGTTCTCAAGAAGGTAAAATGCAAATATATCAATATTTGGAAGGGTTCAGAGGGTTAGTTTGGCACGCATTTGTGGCTTTGGCCATCAGGTACCATGGGACTGGGAAGTGCAACTGAGTAACTCCATGGCAACTAAAAAATGAGTGGTTTGCACTCCTGTTTTACTCCTGTGTGAGGCTGGCTAAGAGATCCCGACCCTTTTCCCTCCCTTAGCAGCAGATGGCTGTGGCTGTGCAGCTGCACAGCTCTTGCAGCGGGACAAGGGCTGACTCCAACCTTGTTGTGCAAAGAGTTTGCATAGAGGATGAGGTACAGCTGCATCCTTCTCTTGTTTAATAATAATGAGTGAATTTGTAGCCATCCAAGTAGGTATGCGAATAATCAGCAAAGTGGAAAAGAATGTTCACAGCAAATAATTCATCTGCTTAAAATCCCTACCTGTCCAGTGTGTTAGACTTACCAATGCCCTTACAGAGTGGGTGGAACTGCAGGCGTTCCTGTCATCTCTCTGCCTTTGGAGGAAGGGAGAAGTTATGGTTCAAAGTGGGGGTTAAACCACTCTTCCAAGGTCACACAAAATCTCTGTGGCAGTACAGGAAATATCCACATTTCCCACTCATTTTCAAAATCCTTCCAGGATTTCATCCTTTCTGGCAGACTGTGTTAGTCAAAAGAGGTTTCTCCTGTTGTCTGAAAGACCTCCTGCTTGACAGCTGTGTCATCTGAGGAAACATTTCTTCATAAGAAGTTTGCCGTGAATTGGTTTGGCTTGATTTTCATTTTTTCTTATGGCCCACAACAAAACTTGTACCCCAGTGTAACTAGTTTTCACAAACTTCCCTATAAAATGCAGGGCAAGCTGTATTGACTGTTCCGTCTGGGATTGTAAAATGAAAGCCAGCCAGTCCCTTAGCAAGGTGTAAAGCCTGTGTGGGACCCTGGTTCAGCAGCTGACTCCACTGAGTGTAAGGAACCCGCACAAGCATCAGGCACTGGGCTGTATGCTGGGAGCTATACAGAGCGGATTGTAGAGTATGAGTTTGCATGTGCAGCCATTTCTGAGGCATCGGTGCATTGCTGTTTCAGCCCATTTTAACTGTGTGACATGTTGCATGGCTGGCATGTGTAATTGCCAGGTACGGTCATACTTACATTGCTTACGGAGGCTGCTAAGTTCCTCCAGAAGACACAGCTTTCTGGGGATCTTTCCCTCCTCAGCATTCAGGCTGCTCTAATCACTGTTTAAAGGGAGACATGAAAAGCTGTGAGCTAATCTGTAAAGTCATGGCTCGCTTCTCTTTCACTTCCCTCCTTGGGATGTGTCTCCACTATGAAGCTGATATTTATGTATATGTAGTGCCTGTGCCCTGGGGGAGGCACTCCTAAGTGAGTCAGGAGCTTGTTGTGTGCCCAATTAGCACACTGCAGCCATGCCTGCTCAGTCCTGCCACCCTCAATTTCCATCCATGCCACCGGGAACAGAGAATAAAGCTCTTCCCCTGCTGCTGTCACAACTAATATGCTGGCCAGACTGGCTGTATCCAGGAAGACAGGGGATGCCACCCCTCCCCAGGGCTCGTGCCATCTCCCAGGGTGCTGATCAGCACCCATGCTGATGTAGACACCTGCGAATGACACAGAGGACAAACCTCACTGGGGTAGCTGGAAAAAAAACACTTTAGGCATCATACTGTGGTCACTGATTGTCCCAGGAGTGGTTTGAACCCAGTGAGAGGAGGCTCCACGCTCCGCCATGAATATCTGCAGAGCTGTTGAATTCTCTCGTGCTTACAAAGTTTGTTGATAACTCACCAGAACTTTTCTGGGCTTGTTCTGGAGGCTGGCTATTCGGCCACGCTTCCAGAAAGCTTGAGCTCTTACTTTGGGGTTAAGCTAGCAAGTATAAATGAGGGGTTCAAGTTAGTTTACTGATACATAAAAGAGGTAGTTGATTTTTTGCAGCTATATACGTGTGTGTGTATGTGTGCGTGCACGCACATATATATAAAGAAGAAATATGGGCTGTTCCCTTGGCCTCATCCCACTTTCCATGAAAAGAAGTGTTCCCCTAGAAGCTGTAGCCATTGACGTCTCTCAATCTGCCACCTGTCAAAGCAATTCGAGATTTACTAGTGACAACTGAGTGCTAACGTCTGCCATCCTTGCCTTGCAAATAGCCGATGCATTCCAAGTCCCAGGGCCCTTGGCCCTTACGTCAGCTCTCCTCCCCAAGATAAGTTCAAACTCAGCCAGTCACCCAGTGGCCATTTGGAGTGATTCACTCTTAGAAGTACATATCTTTGACACTCACTACAACTTCAGGGGGAAAATGAGTCATTTCACATTATAGAAAGTCATAACTTGCCCTTGGTATTTCTATGCATACATGAGTGATAATCATTTATTTTTAGATGAGTTTCTCCAGTATAAATGCTGCTTCCTTTGATAAAGGTCGTCTTGAGAGCCACATGCTAATACTCTGCTTATTGCACAAATGCTATAGGAGATTATTTATTTATTCATGAGTTTGCAGCCATGCAGTTGAATGACAGGGAGCTACAGCAGTAGCTGATTGTTGGGAGTCAGCCTGCAGGCAGGGTCCCTGTTGCTAGGCTTATCTGTCGAATATGTGTTCAATAATGCAGTTAAATCATCCCCTTTCTGGCATTTGCTCGCTGTTGGAATCACTTGGGTCTGCCTCCTAGACTGTCTGGTGATGACTGTTTTCAGAATGCAGAAAATCCTGGCTTTTCAGGGGGAGCCATTAGACAAGGTATTTGTCATGGTGTCCTGGAGGAGATCTTGGCACTGGCTAACCAAGACCAAGCAAACGGATAAAGCAAAGCGTCGGGCCTCATTAGGTCTTGTCACCATCCCAACAAACCAAACCATTCCACGTGGCATTTGTGGGTGGATGTGGTTTTGGTCCAAGCGTACTGTTGTGCCTGTGCCACCCACAGCAGATCTGTGTTGGGACCTGTGGCAGTTTTGAAACGTGCCAACCCTGATAGTGCACCCAAGTACTTCAGCTGCAGCACCCTCTGGATAACAGCCTCACTTTTTTTGTATAAAAGCAGCACTCCTGCCTTACGGTCATCTGGCTTCATCTCCCCCAGTTTCACCTGTGGCAGGTCCATCCCTTGCTGACCTTGCATGAGGTGGGCAGCACGAGTCTCTCGGCAGTTCCCAAGGGGCTCCAGCTCTCAAGCAAGCACAAACCTCCGCCGCCTTCTTGAGACGTCTGCGGAGAAAGGCAGGGAATACCATCTGGCCTTGAGAGGCTTTTCAGGGCCCTGCCTGAAAGGAAGCAGCACAACTTTCTACTGCACTTAAATGTCCTTAAAAAAAGTCTCTTGGGTTTTATATGCATATGCGTGTAAATGTATGTTTATATTATAGATAATGTGCAAATTAATATTTAAAAATCCAGATGCACAGCTGTGTGTCCCAGAGGGGAAATTTGCAAATTGTTGACATTTTGTTCGCTGGCCCCCCCGAATTGAAGGTGATTTGGATATAATTCCTTACTGAAGCAGCTTTCAGCCCAGTCATTAATGAATCCAAAATAACAGCAGCCTTAACATCAGGGGCTGTGTGTGGCTCAACACGCCTGGGGGTGTTCAGTGCCCCCCGTGCCCAGCCGGCCCCTCAGCACCCTCTCTGGAAGCAGGGGTCAGTCCCGCCAGCTGCGGGGGCAGGACCCTGTTTCGCAGCCTTGCAGCAGGGGACACATTCTCACAGTTTTGAGGCTTGGCCCCGGGGTTTTGGGCTGTATCCCTTGCAGAGGAGATGCATGGTGTCCTTCGGCACGGAGGGAGGGAGCAGGAGAGGAAGGTGAGCGGGCAGCGTGCGTCGCCTGGGGAGCCATTCCCGTCTCCTCCCAGGGCAGCGCAGTCAGTTGAGCCGTCTCCTGTGCCAAGCTTGGCCTGTGCCTTTCTCATTTGAGCCTCCTGCCCTGTAGCATACATTTTGGGGGAAATCCCAAGTGCCTTTGCCCTTCTGTACAGACATGTTTTTCCCTCCCCGCTCCTCTCCTGCCTCTCCTCTGGCCTCCAAGGCCAGAGTTCATCCCCACTCTGGAGCTGCTCTCTGGGTCTCGTTCCCCAGGACAGGCATCCAAGAGGCAGTTCCCAATGCACCCAATAAAACCTGGTCTAAACCGTGACTCTCCCTCCTTCACATCCTCCAACAGTGAAATGTAATTTTGGGTATAAACTATCCAGATTAAAGAGATTACTGAGATATTTTACTATCATGCTGGCTGCTAAGTTAAACAAACACTATAAATCGTGGGGCCAGATTCAGCTCTGATTGAACTTTCACATCAAGCTTTAGTCTGATGTTGAAATAAGGTGACATACTGATTTCAAGAGTACTGACTTATCCCCTATTGGTGTTTATGTAAAGAGAGTTCAGCTCATGGACTTCTCCCTGCGTCGTGGAGATACTGCCAATGTTACTCAAAGTGGTATTTTCCTGCTCTGTCTTGCACTGTTCACCAAATGTTCAGAGAGAAAACAGGTCTCAGACAGCATCTGCGTAGGAACTGTTTGTGCACAGATGTTACATCTTTTTGGCTCAGAGTGACAGAACATAATTATCAGAAAACACTTCTAAGTAACAGGCTCATTGTCTGCTCTATTTAAAATAATTTCTGGCAAATGATCATATCACAGGCAAAAGACCAGCCATCTTCTTATGGCAGAATAGATCTGTGTAATGAATATGCATGGTAAGGATATAGGACCTGAGTGAGAATCAAGTCTGCAAGACATCTGTCTACTTACAGTGAAGCTTTCTTGCTACCTTACAGAGAAAAGAAGGAAAACCAAGAGAAAAGACAGACTATGTATGATGGAAGATGTATGCCCCAAATGTGACATTCAGCGGTTTGACCATTTTTACTGTAACAGCAAAATATATTCTCAGCTGGCTTAGCAGAGGAAGTAAGGCAAGTACTTTGCATGCCTCCATTAGGACATATTTATGTTTTATGTGACTGGATGACATAAAACACTGGTTCTCATCTCTTTCTGTAGCTGTGAAAGCTGGCTGTGTTCATGCTTCACTAGGCCTGCTGGAGTCAACACATCAGTGAGGATCTCTGTTGTTTGGCAACCATGGCCATAGAAATTACCGAAACAGACAGAGCAGTGTAGTGCTTCTTGGTATTTTCCCTGCCTGCAGTCCAGCTGCAGAGCACACTCTCCCATTCTGCTTCTCCGACATTTTTGACAGAGGCGAAAACTCTTCAGATCTTTTAAATGATTGCATTCATAGTCTCCAATGTTTTTAAATCCTTTGCGATCACCTTGTTTGACCTATGTATGATGGAGGACTTTGAATTTTATCCTCCAGTTCCTAAAATCAAGCACAACAGCTTTTGGTTGAACAGTGTCTCTTATGAAAGTTTTGCCAGTCTAGACGTAAAGGCATCAAGTAATGGGGATTACACGGTGTGCCTTCGTAATGAGTCCCCTGACTGATTGCTCTCAGTATTAGATGTCTGCTAGCATAATGTTCTCCTGAATTCAGTTTCCAGCTGCTTCTTTTACCACTCCCTTGCCTGCTTTGTTAAGGAACCATCTCCACTTTATACTGCTTCCTTGGCAAGGCACCTGGACACTTCCCTTTGGTGAGCTGAGTAGAGATGCTGACTGAGATCTTAATAGATGACAGCCTTTGACAGGGACCTATTCCCATTGCAACTTGACAGATCAGGGGGTGCATCTGCAAACTGGAATTACACATAAGGCCCCATGGCCATGCGTAGGCTTGTGCTCTCAGGGCTGGCCCCTGTGAGGTGCTTACCATGTCTGTGTGATGCTGAACATGCTCACCTCCCATCAAAATATTTGCTGGTGGAGGACAGTCAGAATCTCTCAGGCAACCTGGGCACCTTGGATGATCAACTTGTGTAAATGGAGTTTACTCACACCTGGACTTTCCTGTCCCTGCCAAGCAAAGGGCTGTTGCTTTGAAATAGCCACACTAGGGGTTGCCTCTTGGCCAGCCAGCAGCCTGTTTGAAGGTAGTTAGGGAATCCTGGACATACTGCGGATGATTTGTTGGGGATGTTGTAACGGCGTTATATGAGGGAAATGGAAGGAGGGAAAGAGGACAGTATGTACTTAGAAATTGTTCATGTTATTTATTTATTTCTGGTTTGTTTGTTGTTTTGTTTTTTTCTTAAAGCAACCCCTGACGGTCTTTTATTTGCAAAGAAACATGATGTACTTATCAACAGTAGGAACACAGAACTGTTTGTTGAGCTGTGGCATTTTTAGCTTCTGCTCCCTTGAGCTGCTGATGAGACATTGAGAAATACTTGTTCAGTGGCCTTAGAGTTGTGTAAATCATTTTAGTCAACAAACTTGGCTGCTCCTTCAAGTTAACGTGCCCTTAAAATGTAACATTATACTATTTGTTTTTGCAATGTTAATGTAGGTACTTTTGCTTATAAACAAGAAGCATCTATAGAAAGGACTCTGCAAAGTGACAGTCAGTCCAGAGCGTGCAATAGTGCTCCTTCCACAGTGCCAGCCCTTTCCAGAGAAACAGCTAAATCACCATCCTGCTGCAGCCTGTGGAAGTGTTTCCATTCACTTCAACCTAATCAAGATTTGGCACAGTAAGAAAACAAGCTCTGGGTGTCAACATACTCAACCTCTCCCAGATGCACAGACATGCATTTTGGCCCTCTGACAGTGTACGTTTTATAGTTAGGCACCAGTTTATTAATGTAAATCCCAAAGCATTCCTTAAGTCCATAAACAGAAGACGAAGATGGAAGCCCTAAAGGTCTCTCATTTGGTCAGAATCTCCTTTTTCCCATCAATGACAGTTGCCTATGCCATGGAAGTATGTCAGCAGCTTTCCTGCTGTACGGATTATATCCTGTATTTTGTATCTTAAACTTCAGTCTTTTTTCCTATTAAAGCCCTGCTGGGAGTATTCAGTCGTACAAAGTCTTTAAAGTCAGTGGCAAGGATTCTTATTGACTTCAGTGGAGTTTGGCTCAAGGCCATATAATTAAGCCACAGAAAAGGCTGTTTTGCTGTAGTATCTTTTTCTGGTTTAATGGTGTTACCTGGATAGGATCATATAATCTCCATCCTATATGGCTAATAAAAATGGCACCAAAAACTACTGAATAGCCAGCAAGTTGCTGAAAGGTTGTTGCTGTTATCGGTTGAATTATTTGTTGCCACTTAAATCTATTTTTCCCTCCTTTTTTTTTTTTTTTTTTTGTTGGCAAAACATCCTAAAACTTTCCCTTTTACTTGGGTGACTGAGTTTTGCCAGCAGATGTCCTGGCTACACAGACTGTATTCGCACAGCTCTGAAAGAAAGGTCTTTGGATGAGCTGGAAGAGGAGCACGTCCTGTTCCCTATCCGTCTTCTACCTCCATTTTGCATATTGGACTTCTCCAGTGACAACTGCGAAGATGCTGGTACAGGCATGCTTAGTGGTGTGACAACCTTTTTTGATATATTCATGCACAGGGGGTCTCTCCCATGCTGGAGGCTTTAACTGTGCTGGAGGGCAGAGGTGCTGCTTGGACAAGAAAGGGTCTGATCTTGATGGTGGTCTCAGTCCTTCCCTGAGGATGTGATACGAAAGCTCCTGACCCTGACGTAAAAAAGCATGCAGCCTCCTGTGTTGTAGCTGTTGGCTATCGATCACTGTCTCTGGCCGCAGCCCACTCCTCTGAAGTGTGTTTCGTCTGTGGTAATAACAACCAGCTTCTGATTTGGGGACTCAAACTCTTCAAAGGAGCCCTAGCTCCTCTCTGGAAGACACTCGGTATGATTTCCTCCTCCTGTGATGCTCATCCCAGGTATTTCTGAGCTTCCAGACAGCTGAGCAGAGGCAGCCTGAGGAAGAAACCCTCAGGGTCCCCAACGCTGCAGATGGGCTCACGGGCAGGGAGCTGCAGGAAGAGGAGGGGAGGGGGAAGGACCCGGAGGGCTGAAGGACTGTGATGTCCTCTCCTTTCTTGGGGAGGTGGGAAACCCAAGGGTTTTGGTTAAGTACAAGCAACCTGTAACTGTCTCCTGAGTCAGCCTCAATGGCACAAGGCACGGAGAGGCTTTTGGAGAGACTTCAGCTTTGTGTCACCAGCCTCCAAGAGCGGCTGGGGCTCCTTCCTTTGGAGCTGCCTCTGAAGGAGGAGGAGGAGAACAAGGAGGAGGAAGAGGAGGAGGAGGAGCTCTCAGGACTCCAGTGGCCAGAGCAGAGGACCAAAAGCAAAAACAAAAGAGGGAAATCTATTTCCCATGGAAAATTATCAAAACGAAAGGTTGCCAAGCCTGTCCCTGCTGCATTCACAGTGACTGTAAAGATGAGGATAAGGTAGCTACTTTCATAGTGGGGGGCGGCAGGGGGGGAAAGGCCAGAAGCTTGGGAGGACATCTGAGGAAGGCATTCAAATAAACAGCAGGTAGGGGAAAGGGGCGGGCGCCGCCTTCAGTAATGCAGACTCCAGAGAAAGGAGAGAGAGAAAATTCAGAGAGGAGGTAACGGGAGTGACTGAGGGTGGAAATGCCCAAACCACGGACTGCTGGGGATGGGTGTGAGGAAGAAGTGAACAACCCTTGTGAAGGAAACAGCAAGAGGTGGATTAGCAACGAGCTGAATGCGAAGGGATGACTCAGTAGTTATGCCTCTGTTATGAGAGCAGCTGAGGGGGAGTCTGAAATGCTCATGCAGGGAGGAAGAGGCCAGGCATAGGTGCAAGAAAGGAGGAGGAGAGAATAAATGCAATAAAACCTTCTGATGAAAAAAAAAATAATCTCCCTACCCAAAGCTGTAAGCAAATAAATTCAGAGCTATTCATGGCAGTGACATCAATTCTTTGCTCCTGAAACAATAATGGGAATAAGGGGAGAAAGTGGGACAAAAAAGAGGAAATGAAGGAAATTAATTTTTGGCAGTGAAATTTACCAGGAGCACTTAGGTACTTCTGGAAATGTTATTCAAATTTCCCAAATAGCAGAGGCCGTAGCTCAATGAGATAGAAAATCAACTTTCAGGGCACTTAGCACTGACCCAAATCCATTGCAACCATATAGCACAAAACAGTGAGCTGCTATTTTGGATCCCCTTGCTGCTTCTTATTCACCGGACAATGTGCTTTTGGATGGGTTAATGTTATTAAAGCAGCTTTCATGCTAGGTCAGGTGCTACAAGTCCTTCTGAAGCTGGCAGGAGGCCAGGGTGATGAAGTAAAAGCTGCACAGACGTTGGGCCATGTGTTGTGGCTAATTTGACAGAGAGGCAACTGTGTGAGCGTGACTGCTCGGGCTCAGCTTTGTCCTGCCGGGTGACCTGCTAGTGCGGAGAGCTGACGCTGGCGGTGGCGGAGCTGCAGCCTTTGGGTCCGAAATCCTGCTGGTGGGTGATGCCAGCGGCTCTCAAAGGCCAGATGTGCAACGAGCTCCTGGTGGTGGTGGGCAGCAATGGGGCATTGGGAAGCCCCTTGGTCCCCAACTTCCATTGAAATAAATGCGTTGGGAGATTGGAATCTTTTGAAAACCTCACTGGCTGCCTTTACAAATGTGCCTCCAGGTGCCTAATTCTCACCAGCAACCACCTGAATTTTGAAGTTTCTCCGTCACTTCCGCAGACTCGCATGTCACCTTACCCTGTGGCCATGCTTCCCCGGAGTGGGCTGGCCTGCCGGTCCTCACCTCCCAGGGATGCCTTTGGCTAGCAGTTTGGAAGATGCCATCAAGAAAACTTAAGACCTGTCTAATTCACAAGGGCTCCGAATAGCCCTTCTCCAAGGGTTTCCCTTGTTGCAGGGATGAGGAACTCAGGGAAGCTGCAGTGGCCGTGCTGCCTGAACACCACCCCTCTCTGGCCCAGGGCCAGGGCTGTGGGGTACAGGAAAAGCCTCATTGACAGAGGCTGAAATCAGATGTGACCCTTCAGCCGGGGAGAAGTGCTGCGGAGCCTGATGGCAGCTCGCAGGGGTAAAGGTGTGCATCTTTAATACCTAGCAGGATGTGGGCAGCTTCAAGGTTTCCTTTGGCAATCCATAGTTCTTGGAAACTGGCAGTATATATTTTGGGGTGCTCTGCAGAACGATACGATCAAAGGCACCTTAGGATAGGAACTTGGTTGCTGCGAGAAGCTCCAAGGATAGTGTGGCGTAGAGAGAAAAAGTACCTCCTTTTGAGGAATTTCCTATCATGAAGCTGAAAGATTTTACACTTCAACAAGCTGAGGACCTTGAATGAAGAGTTTCTAAGGCAGGAAGAGAAAGCCCCCGAGGTGAGCTCAGGTCCATGAGAGACATTGCTAGCGCTATGTCAACATGACAGTGATGCAAGGTCGCGTGAGGTTAGCTCTAATGGCACACAGCTAACAGGATGCCTGGGGAGCTGATGTGAAAGGGGCTCTCCAAGTTGCTAATGCCTTCATCTGGGTCAGCAGCTAAGAGTCAGACACTGATTCACTAAACTTCCCCGAGAGGTCCTGTAAATATATGTATTTTTTTAAACTGTGAGGAAATGAATGGCCATGCTGAGGATTAAGTGCTCCTCACATCTGACCTCAGGCATGCTGGCTTTACCCCAGCCCGAGCCACCTGCTGCCAAGGCACTCCTCTCCGGCTTTCTCCACGTTTTCCCCTCACCCTTTCCCCTGCTCCCTTCTCCTCCCTCCTCTCCCCATGTTGCGGCCATCCAAAATTGAGTTCCTGCTCTGGCTTGGAGTGGGGAAAAAGTGTTGAAATCCTTCTTTTTGGTTTAGTTTTGTTTTGGTTTTGGTGGGTTTTTTTTCCTGTGAAATGCAATTCTTGCTCACTGGTCATCTTATTCTCAGTATATCCCCGCCTGGACCCCTCGCCCCTTTCCCCGATCCCAGCTCTGCACAGCTGCACAAAGATGCCAGTGAAGTTGCAAGAACAGCCTCCCCCAGGGGCTTGGTCTGGCCCTGAAGGCACCTCACTGGTGCCAGCTCCCATGCTCGGGAGATCTCTGCTTGCTGCAGCTCGAACTGGCTGGCACGGAGGCCGGCTAGAGCCCACTTGCACCCGCCACCGGGGGCTGTAGCCAGCTCATGCCCTTGGGCTACGCATGTGCACACCATAAATCTACACAGGGCTTCTGGTAAAACCCTTCAATTGAGGAAATGCTGTTATTCACTTTTTTTTTGGCTATTCCAGTTCAGACTTTAAATACTAAAACAGATATCTCAACAAATTTCAGCAGGATCCTTTAATCTAGGTCTCTCAGCTTCCTTCTCAACCCCAATTGCTCTGTCCTCCAGAGCCTGGCCATTTCTGAAAAGGACATGTCCTTCAGGGCAACATTTTACGCCTTTCTTGATGTCTTTTGTTTGTCCCCTAATGTAAACTCTCTCTGTGACAGGCTTTTAGCATGACTCTTTCTGTGATAAGCTGTTTAGCTTTTTTTCCTTTGGTTTTTTTCTGTAACAAAAATGATTTACCATTGGGAAACCTTTCCTTGCCTGTTTTTTATCCCAAATTTCCTGCCTCTTGTCATCTTTATATTTCATTTCTCCTAGGCTGCCCTTTTTATGTGTGTTTGCCGCTGCATCGGTCTCCTCAGTCAAGCTGATGTCCTGAAGTTTTTCTGGGAAAAAGATAATTTCCCAAACCAGGTTAGGTAGGTCAGGAAAACCCGCTGAGTAAGCAGAACTTAGACTAGCAGAAGAACACTGCTTGTTTTATTCAGGGCGGACATTAAGATAAATCTTCCAAATCACCCCCTTCCAAATATAAGCTTAGTCTGCTTTAGGAGATGCTGCTGACATAAATCAGCCAGCTTAGCTGCTGGTAAAGGCTTTGTAGTGTAGGCAAGTGCTCCTAAGTGAAGCTGACTGAAGTGCTGGTGGTTTGACTCAATTGCTGTATGTCAGTTAGGTAAGGTCACTGCTTTATTCATGCAGCGTTTCTGCAGATTCATGTAGACCCCCGAGGGAGTGACACTCTGCAGTGAACCTTTTTGAATTTGTTATTTTCACGTCCTGGGTGTCTTCTGGCAGTCATCATATGCATCACTGCTCGATTCCAGTCTCTCGTGTTCTCAAGCCTCCTTTACAAGCAGGGTGGGATCTGGCTTGGGGAGCTCGAGGTTGTCTGGGCTTGAGTGAATTGAATCATCCTCACAGAGTAATCTCCCTTCACCGATGCTGAACTGCAGCAACCCGTTCCTATTCAGCAAAGCACATAAGCCAATTTTTGGCTCCATTTCTATTCAGCAGAATGTTTAACCATGAGTTTAATATTAAACTCGTGCTCAAATCCCATGGCTTATTGTTGGATTTAGGTGAATATCCACACTACATCACTGAAAGAGAAGGGGATTAATTACAAGGAGGGGAGAGCTTTGCTGAGCTGGGTTCAGACAGAAGAGTGGTGGACTCCTGCCCCAAGGCTTCCCCGTTCTACCAGTTGTGCATCCAACAGTTTATTTCCAGGGCATAGTCTTGATGATATTTTAGTCTTGTTCATCAAGGGACATTTCTGTAGTGTTGGATTTGCCAGGTGAAATGTCCTGTGGGGTTGCTCAAGTCCTTGGTGAGCACCTCAGCTTTGCTGCGTGGGAAGTGTGATGGCATCTGGGTGATCCCATGCGGCACGCAGAGGGCATCCCTCTACACAGCCGGTCTTTCTCATCTCCGGCTTCAGACGGTGGAGTTGGAGGAGGCACGTGAAGCACAGTGGGCTGATCTGACTGCTTTTTCATAGCAGATTTCACACAAGCTCAAAAGGGTAGAAACTGAAATAGTCGCTGCAGTGTGTTTTTAGAAGGGAGGAGGTGACAGCTCCATTTGTATACTGCGCAAGAGCCGTTTGGGCAGGGCACCGCATGCCTGCTGGTCTCTGTGAAAGGGTTCTCGCTTTCTGTAAAGGAGATTCCTCCCTCCCTGTTTACTCCTTGTAGAAAATGCTAAACTGAAGATGTTTCTAGAAGCATACTGTCTTCACAAAGTCCTATGATTTAGACAGATCTCTTCCTTTGAGGCAGGAGATGACACTATATTCATGAAATGTTTTGCACAGCCCTGTCTTGTCCTAAACTGCTTGCCATAAAACATGCTAATCCCTTACAGAGCTGCATTTCTGTCCCCATTGCAGCTAAGATGAACACAGCCCAGTGTCATGATAAAACAGTGTTGTACCTGTCCCTAAAGCTAGACCTCAGAAAAAGTGTAAAAATGTCTAATGAGCTGAGCAGGGTGCAGCACGAGATGGGGCCTGTAACAGCTAGCCCACACAGAAGGGAATACAGGAGGAGCTGTTAGGAAGGTCGTGCTGTTGGGATTTGATCAGTCAAAACTGGATGCTAAGTAAAGCGACTCTTCTGCAAGTTATATTGAGCCCTGAGCAAAAGCTGGACGCTGCATAAAGATTGATGCTGTCAATCCCAGAGTGCTGACGAAGAGCCCAATTCTGTGGGCACGGACCAAGCTCTCAGTCTTTGCACCTCACTTTTCCCACCCTTTACAATGGGAATAATAATAGTTGCTAACCTCCCAGCAGTGTGGCGTTGGCTGTGTTTAAACAGTGCTTTAAACAGGAAGTCTGAGCACACTTGGTGAAACTCTATTTAATTGCTTATGGACTTAAATTTAGCAAGTGGTTTTTCCAGCGTTCCCATTGTATACATTAGCCTGAGAAATCTGCACCCCCTCTGACATGCAGTGGCAGTAGGGGACTGAGCTGTGACTTCCAAGGGTGCAAGCCTTTCCTTCAACTAAGCGGAGGTGTGCCGTTGTCGGGCTGAGGTAAGTGAGAGGACGTTCACCACAGACTGTTATGATTTGTAGAGAAAAAACATAGAGCTTAGTCATCAAAAACAGGGGTTAGTCATCAAAAACAATCTACCTTCCTTTTAAAATATAAAAAGGCTTAAAAGTTTGGTAAGGTTTACAGGGCATTAAAAAAACACTGCTATTACAATTGCCGGCATTAATTCTCATCAGGTAGCCTTCCTTCCCCATTTGATGCAGAGACTTACACAGCTTCATGTCTGTTGCCAAATGCTTTAGCCCTGGTGCCCATAAAAGGTTTCTGCTGTAACTGTCTTATTATCAGACCATCAATGTCCTGACACTTCCTAGTGATTAATCCTGTGTTGAAATGAAATTAAGTTTCCATATATTTGGCAGAATGACCCCAGGACTTCCTATTTGGAGAATACAAAGAATAAAGCATCTGCAGCCTACAGGAAGCCAGAGTCTCTGATTTCCTGCAGAGGCAGAACAAGAACAAACAGGGAACACATATTTCACAGCAGCAGTCGAAAGCGCACGTAAGAGCCCTGGCGGCCCCCATGATGAAAACAATTAGAAGGGGGAACATCCTTGGTCCCAAAATTATTTGTGGGTGTTTTGTTACATACACAATATGCCATTAGAAAATAGATGTAACTCGAGTTAATGTTTTTTCCAGGTGACTATTAAACTTTCCCTTGGCATATGTCTTTTGGTTTACATCAGCAAGATTGTACTTGTAAAGCGAGTGAGTTTTACATTGCTATTTGCTACGCTCGGCTCTCTAAATCCATTTGTGCTTAGGAAAACACAGTGACATTTTCTTTGATGGCTTTGTTTAAATGAGCCAGGCCAGATTCAGGCTGATGTAAGCTCCAGTGAAAGGGGCAGGAGGAGGTGATAAGACAGCAAATCCTACTTGCAGCCTAGCTCTGACTTGCAATGAAAGGCATATGGGGAAGTAGAGGCACCAGCCTGTCTTCTGGGGCTGTGCAGCACAGACTCTCCAAGAGAGCCATTGCTGCCTCTACGATGCAATTCAGTAGCTCTACACCCACAAAAGGGAATGCTTCCAAGTGCTTCCAAATCGCTGGTTACGCCTTGCACTGATGGGCATCGTCAGCTTAAAATTAGACCTCTGTCAGAATAATGCTTCTACCTGAATATATATACTTGCATGTGTGCATGTGTATATATAGATGTGCGTGTGTGTATGTATAGGCAGAAAAAAACCTGTTCTGTTTATCCACCACATTGTTGGGATTATCTTGGTTGTTGTAGTGTATTTACTTAGCTTTGTCAGATGGCTCTCACTTCTTTGCCACGGCCAGTTTTGCCGGTGTCAATGGTCCTGCTGGTTCTTGTCAAAAGAAATTGTCTTATTTCTGTCCTGCAAAGGTACCGTATTACCATAACCACTGTGTCTAAGAATATCTTGCTTCCTACAGTTTCATATCAGTCAAGCCTCTTTCAGTGCTTCCTAACCCAAACTGGAGTGAAAGAGGGGAGGCCCAGATGCTGCAGGCTGTTAGGCTTGCTGTGCTACCATGGGGAAAGGTCTGACCGGTGGCTGGTTAAGACAGCTGTCCTTCAGCAGGCAGAAATGGGCCTAGTGTGATTCCCTGAAAAGTTGCTTGTCTTGGCATTTTTAATAAATGGCTGTCTAGAAACAAAATGCAAACTGTCGCTCTCCTTTAAACCATGACTCCATGTGGGGAACTGGTTTTGAAGCTCTAGAACTGAGAGAAGACTCAAAGCATCCAACCATGATATTTTTCTGAAAGGGCATTTTTAACTTTTTCTTTGAGATGTTAGCCTTGAAGTGGATATTTCTGTAGCCCTGAAAGTATCAAATGCATGAGGAACACAGGATGTGGCTCACAGGTCCTTACTGTGGTGACATTGAGAAGATCATGTTATATCAAACAAGTCCTAGGAGAACCGCAGAGAACTGTGAGTGAACTAAGGACAAGTTCACACCACAAAATGCTGCTTGCCACTGAAATGCCAGAGGCAGTGGGAATCAAAGCTAGTCTGCCCACATGGCACAGGCAGCATTTACTGGATGCAGTCTAAAAACACTGACTTGGCGACTGCCTGGAGTTAATAAGCCCTTTTTCTTAATTCATGCTCTTGTCATATGGACTTTGTTTCCCCTGTAGTTTGATAAAAGGCTCAGGGAGTACTGTTCGTGCTGAAATCTGCAGGGATTCGGGGACACAGCAGAGAACAAGGGCATTCAGAGAGAGAGCCTAGATCTGCAAGACTCTCACGCTGCAATTCTGCGTCTGCAGGGCGTTGGGCTATGCTACCTTTTCACTTTGTTCTCTGCTCTGAGTTTTACAAGGCACCATGTGTCCCTGTCTCTGCCAGTGGGCTGGTTAGGTCTCTCCTAATTATTCTAGAATAAATAACGTACAGACAAATCTATGCAGTGCTGCCAGCTCTTGTAATTTTGTAAGTCTTGCAATATTTGCTTTTTGTTCTCTTGGCTTTTGCTCCCAAATTAATGCAATGGAATTCATCTTCCCATTAGCAAACGAGAAGAGGAAAAAAAAGCACGCTGGGTGTCCAGTCTACCTGGCAGGAAAGGAAAGCCAGGACCTGTGACACAGGAACTCCCTGGCTATTAGAAGCGGGCTCAGACATGTCACCCCCACAAAAGCCGCAGCTCCATCGCTGCACTGTGGATATTGTTGTAAATAACCCCTGCTCAATAAATCAGACTATCAAATGACCGCTCTTCTCTCTCACTGCCGCCCACCCTTGTCCATGCATTATCTCATAATTCTTTTCTCTTACAACAATTGCACTTCCCTGCTGCGAGCTGCTGGTGGTTTTCCACTCTTTCAGGAGAAAGCCTTCAGGGAGAGTGCTCCCTTCCCCATGCAGAGGTGCCCACAGCCAGATGCAGCAGGGCCCAGGCTGAGCCTCAACAGCCAGGGGAGGAGACCAGCCAAGGCAGACCTCTTTGAATAGGCAGCTGACCTCCTTGGCAGCTCTGGCCTGAAGAGAGCCCAGTGGAGAGGCCACAGATACCCTGCAGCATCTTTCCTCAGCAAACATGGGGTGCTGCCCAGGTGGTGGACAGGCCCCCCAGGGTCCACGGGTCCCACAGACAGGAGCCGCTGCTGCGTGCCCCATCCAGCACAGGAACTGCACACCTCTGCCGTTTTTAGCGACGGATGCCCTTCGCCCATCAGTCAGGGCTAAACCTCTCAGCCACCCCTTCCAACACAGATTTCCTGTATTGTACTGTCAGATTCCACGTCCTGCATGGGAGGCACATGGGACACAGCTTTTCTTGTATGTTTTTGCCATCTGGCCATTGCTTGCAGCAGAGGCTCCCTCCGCACGTGTGACTTAGCAGTCCAGATGTCCCTCGTTTGCAAACCCTTCAGGCAGCCCTGCGATGGAGCGTGCCACCCTGGTCTACCCTGAGCGTGGTACCCTTTCTTCCACAGCCCCCAGGCTAATCCTCACCGCAGCAACACTTCAGTTTTGGTCAAAGGGAGCGCTAACTCTCATTGGGGCACCTTGATCTAAAGATCTAAAGAAAGATCTTTCTTTAAGAAAAAGGTGGGTGGATTGCAAAGGTTGCTATATACAAACTCAGATTATCTTGTTCAGCAAGTTTTTACTTTTATTCTTCTACTTCCCGTTAAAACCCACCATTTGTGAGTGAATCTGAATCGTAGACATGATGCATATATGGAGATGGCGAAGTCATTCTGCTGCTGCTTCTGTTGGTCAAACCCTGTTCCTTCCGTGAGCACATCAGGTGTAAGGATCACCTTCCCTTTCTCTCTCACCGATACCAAGCTCTCCTGACTGTGGCTCTCAGGCTTCACATGGTGAGAAGCAGTAGTTACCTGTGGCACCACTGTGACTACCGCTGTTTGCTTTGTAAGCTGTAATGTAGTAAAGCACCTCAAGATGCTGTTTCCGTGTGAGTGACTGGAAGTAACTGGAAAGCTGTGCATTGCCTTGATGAAAATGCAGGCATCAGAACTCTGCTGCTTCCCTTCTACTCAGGGATAACCCCTGCAAGTCATCGTCGCTGATACTTAGTGTACACCACAGATGGAAAACGCTGTCATTTTTTTCAGTGGTGTAACTCTCCTGATGTAATCATTGTCTAAGGATTTCATCAAAATCACTGCTGTGTTACAAAGGTGTCAGTGAGCAGAGAATCCACCTGGTATGTCAGAAGTGATAACGTTTTCCTGATACAGCACATAAATGGCCAAGCAAGTGTTCTCTTCATTTACATTGCTTTTACCCCAACGTAACTCCATTAATTACAGGAGGGGTGTGGATCTCCTGGGAGGAAGCTCACCTTTACAGTTCTTGAAATTGATGACATGTGGGTTTCCAGCAGCTTAGCTGTGATTGTTCAGCAAAAATTAGCTCTACACAGAGCTGATGAAACTGCACACACCAGGGTCATTAACAGGCAACGAGCAACCAAGTCTTGTTTGCATAGTTTGAGAGACTGTTTAGATTTGGAAACCCATAAATGAATGATAAGATCCTTTGAGGGAAGAGAGTGTTAAACTTTCTACCCTTAGCCAGTCTCTAGCCTGAGTAGGGACTGCCGTGGCAGGAAACTTTTGTGATATCTCCAGTCCATCCCTTGCTCAGTGGCAGAGAGGAGATCACCTCAGAGGAAGGTCTGACCCTGACCTCTTATCCTGTGCCCCTTGCAACACCATGCAAGGGACATTTTTGCCTTGCCTTTTGACAGTGTGACTGCATCTCTTGTATTGATTTTCATGTCCCTTGGGTCTGAAAAGAAGTTGGGATTTTCTGTTTACCGTTAGAAATGTGTAGATCACTTTAAAGCTTTTTTCCTAGAAAAATGCACTCTAGGACCAACATACCTTGCTGGATCTTGGGTGAGGTTTCATGTAGTTTATACAATGCCTGATGCAATAAAAAAACCTTTGAAGTTTGAATAAGGAAACTTCTGGTCTGCACTGCAGGTTTGGCTGATAGGGAGCCCTTCTGTGCTTCAAAGCTTCTCTAAGATGTCAAACGTTTTGAGTTAATTAGGGTTAGGAGCTGTTTCACTGAATTTGTGACAGCAGAGAGTTAAATAAAGCTTTGCTTACAAAGTCTCTCACTTGGAAATACATACAAAGCTGTTCAGTGTTAATTCCCAAGTTTGCTTTAAGGTTTTCGGGTAAACATTTTCTCTCCTCTCAATCTCTATGAAAGAGCTCTTCCAGGTCTTTATTTGCCTTCCTTTCACAGCAGAGTTTGTCTAGGCTTGGTGGGGATTGTGCTAACTTTGCCATCAAGTCTGCAGGATGACAGTTAAAACATTTTCTATTTGTGCACCAGCTCTTCAGTGTGATTGCTAACAGAGGGCTGGAGATCCAAATTTAATAGTGGTACTGGTATGATGAGCTAAGAGTTTACAGATTACTTCTAACAGAGCATTCAGAGTATTTAAGGGAGGTTCACCGCTTTGAAAAAAGCATCCAAGACTGTGACCTGAGCTAGATGATGGTGTCTTGGTTAGGTTTATTTGTGAAATTTTCTCTAGCCGTATAAGAATTTTACAGAGAAGATCTGTAGTTCTTCTTTATTATTAGGGGGAAGACACTAAAACACAAAAAAGAAATGTATCCTGGAGTGATGTGAGCAAACTCACTTCTCTATGCTGTCTGAAGGGTTAATCAGAATATCTTGGGCCTCTAAGACAGATACGAAATCTTTTGTCTTCCCAAGGCTTGACATTTGGGGCTGTAGAAAGGCAGGTCTCATGCCCACCTTGTGACACGAGACTGAAGGAAACCCCTTGGCTGGTCCCAGTTGGTGTCCCTCACTCCACCAGGAATCTATGGGACTGCAGCCCAACACCTTTTGGGAAGCTCCCTCAAGGTAGTCCCCAGCTGCTCTGGCAGCTTCTCCTCTCTCCCCTGACCATGTACCAGCATGTGGCCTTTTGCACAAGCGGTTCTCACTCATCTGTGCCTGGAGATGGAGCTCCCTGATCCCCGCACCCTGCTGTGGTTGCCACAGTGCAGGGTTTTCGCCAGGCAGGCCACACATCCTGCTGCTGGAGGCTGCAATACAAGGTTTCCAGCCTCCTGCTGCAGCCCCCAAACCTTGCCAAGCCATGTCCCTAGTGCCACTAATGGCTTACCTACCAGTTGCAACTACTTAGGAGATACGGGTGAATTTGTATGTCTCCTACGAGACGTCTTGCCCCAAGGCACTCCCTTGGGTGGGTTGGAGCCCCCGGCTACACCATAGCATCTCCCACTGACTGCTGGAGGCATCCATCCTGCCCCACCACACGAGAGGCCGTTCCCCTGTCGTGTTTTTATCAGACACATCAGAGGCACTGTGGGTGAATAGAAGACGAGACAGAACTGGGGACCACACCAGCCGGTGAGTCACGTTGGGGATATTCGAAGCGGTTGAGCTCTCCTCACCTACCCATCCTGTCTGGGGGACATGTTCAGCTCTTCACAAAGGATTTGTCCCACAGTAAGGCAGGGGAATAAACTATGGGCACCTGGCCTTATCAGCCTTAGCCTTTTCATTAAGGATGAAATAGCTAAACGGTGTTTTCTAAGAAGCAGCTGATTTCGGCAAAAATTTACTGGAAGCCTGGCCCAGAAATGAGAAGTCACTTTCAAAGATGTTGCAAAGTGAATGAGTTGTCTGCAGATTAAGACCATTTATAGTTGTAATATCCACTACTAGTTCTTAAGATACTTGAATGGCATTTCAAGGCTAGAGCTTAGGATTTTGCTAGGATGTAGAACATTCCTCCTCTGTTTGCCTTTTTATTTAAATAATCACTGAATGAGATATTAAGGTCTTGTCTACACTGGAAAAAAAAAAGCAGTAAAATGTTTTATATCAGAAAACCAAAGCAGGCAGCTTCATGCAGACACTACTATGTGACATTAGAGTCTTTTATTGATTTCACTTGTGCCTCTTGGGAATAGCTCATATTTAAATTTAAATCTAAAAGGTCATTTTTATACTGGAATAGGGGTATTTACATAGGGAGGTGATCATGGTGTAACTGCACCATATACCTGGCTGCTAATGCTATACCTAACTACAGAACTTATGTTATAGGCAACTGCTAACACTCTGATAAGTAGACAAGGTCTTTGAGATTGCATGAGGGAGTAAATCCAGATCTAAATTTTGGCCCAAAGACAGGCTTGAGGCTTATTCATACACATCAGGGTTCAGGTCCTCAACTGGGCTTAGCTGATGCCACTCTATCGATTTCTGAAAAGCTAAACCAATTTACAGCAGATGAGAATCTGCTCCAGATTTCCCAGCTGCCCTAGCAAAAATCTTGTCAGAACATTGACTGAAGAAAGAAAAAAGGTCTCAGCCTGATTTCAAAGAATGTAATAGACCTTTAATTTAATTGACTTGATTTTATTGGCAACTATTGTATGATGAAATGAAAATAGATGATCTGGATGAACAAGAAAAGGTTAGATGGGAATAACCCATTAGCAAATATCAGGGCATCATCCTATTGTCCTCATTTAATAAAGGAACAGGTCAGTAAGTATAATCATAAACATTTTTACATTTTAGTGAAGATTTATTTGACATCATTACTAGCAGAGAGATGGATTCTTGAAAAAGCAAATGATGAAATAGTCTAGCAGATGAGAAGCTACCTCCTCTGTCTGGGATAAAATGACACAGCTTTACAAATTGACCTGTTTAATTTCACCTTTTATAGCAGCCAAGCAATTACTTCGGACTGCTGTGGGATATTTGATATTTTTTTAACTTCTCTTTGATAATTTTTCTTTACTTGCAGCTTCTCTTGCCTGTCTCTAATGTCCTAAGCAATCTCTGCATAGATGTAACTTGATACACAGCATACCTGAGAGGGAAAGGCTCAGAGAGGGAGTTAAGTTTCTTCTCAGGGCGCAATCCAAGGTAAAGCTTCGGGTCCAACGATTATCAACATTTAGCATCCAACTGCATTGGTGCTCAGGACAGCACAGGACACAGCTCCGCTTGCTGACCAGCATGGCCATCCCTTGGCCTGCTACCGAGCACGGCTGCTGCCAGGATCTCCGTAGGCATGTCATCGAACGGCATTTTTGGGGCGACCATCGCTTCCTCTACCCCAGGTCTCCCACCTTCCTCCCAGCCCTGGGCATTGCCTCTGGGTGCTGCCAACCTCTGCCGATTTGGCATTGTGCTTGCTGGGTCTTGAGAGCCAAGAGGGCTTGCCTGAACATGCTGCAGTGGCTGGGCTGTGAAGGTGGGCAGCGTGGCTGGACTCGGGGCTCTGTGGAGTGGGGCAACAAAGCAGGTTACCTGCATCCTCCCAGCCCCAGGAGAGCAGCAAAGGGGTGGGCTGCTTTGGAAACCTGCCCACCACACGTGAGACCTTGTCCGAAGCAGTAGCTTCTCCCCATGCCTGCACCATGTACCAAATGGTCCTATCTCACATGCTGTGCAACCAAGCTGTCAGCTGTCTGGGGCTTGCTGGAAGTCCATCCAAACAGGATTTAAGAGCAACACTAAATTCTCATCCAAGGACGAGAGTACCCTGAGGGAGAAAACAAATACCATACAATGCGGAAGAGAGAAAATGCAGATCAGATGCAGGGAAACCAGACATGATTCCTCACTTAATTCTTTGCTCGTATAACTTGCTAGTGGTGGATGCCACTTGTGCAGGAGAAAAGTAAGTTTTAACAAAAGGCTGTCCAGACCAACTTTGAAAAAAGCTTTTCTGAATCACTACCTGCAAATCAATAATTAAAAAAACATGTATGAACTAAAAGCTTAGAGTTTTCTTCATTTTAGCTGGACTTGGTTAGAACTAAACACTCTAGAAGTGCAGCTTTTTTGTGTGTTTATGTGTGCTGGGGTTTGATTTGGCCCTGTAGGTGCAAGGCCTGCAGACTCAGCCCTCTTCCAAAGATGGGACCGGTCACCCCAACCTGGAGCTCCTCACTGGGGAACACCAGCCTCACTCCCCATCACCGGCAGCTGCCCAAGGGCTGCCCCACTCCCCTCACTAGCAGAGACATGGCCAAATCCTGTATGAGCATCCCAGGCACTCAGGAAATCTCCACCATCTTACACCACCACCACCCACACCAGTCTCCTTATTCCCACTTCAGGGGACATGTGTACTGCTACAGACCTTGTGTGTGCATCAATTCAACCATATTTCCGAGAGATGGGTCGGTCCTGCCTTGAAAACCCTGGGTTGGGCTTTGCCATGCTCCAGACCGGCTCCATCGTTTCGTGCCAGTTTCTGGCATGTGCCTACCCCAGCTCTTCACTGAAGATTTCTGCCTCTGTGGCAGCTGCTCGTCCTCTGGCCAGCATGATGGATGCTACTGTTTTTTCAGTTGGGGTCCTTGTCCCTGTCAGAGCACCCCATGGGTGTGCCACAAGGAGTGCTTAGGCTGTGGTGATTTCTGCTCTGATTTTCTTGTCTCCCTTCTCCCCAGCTCCACTAAACTGCTCCAAGCTGGCTCTGTGCTTTCAAGGCACCAACCCCAGCCTAACCCGAGGGGCAAAACCCCACAGCTGCTAGTGATAACGCCAAGTATTACCAACACAGCAGTCCAGTGACACCGTATCACCTCGACTGGACCACCATGGAGCTGATCACACAGAAGAAACTTATTTTTACAGTGCTCCTGCCCTTTCTCCCAGTATGCTCCCCTTGGATTTAATGAGCAGAGCCCTTGCAGGCTTCACTGTGTGCTTGCTCACAGGAATCTTACTCGAAAAACAGCGTTCATCCTCCAGTGCCATGACCAGGAGCAGGGAGAGGGTGCCAGGGGCTCTGCTTTTGGGGAGACATGCTGGTGGCTCCCCTTGTCCCAGAGCAGAGGCAAGTTAGAGGCATGTCCTCTCCTCCCAGGGGTGTGAGAGTCCTGAGGGCAGAGTTATGCGGTGCTAGGGTGGTCCGTCTAATATCATGTTCCTGCAGGGCAAAGCCCTAACCACTGCAGAACGCTCCTGCTGCTGTTAGACTAGGTGTCAGAGCTAGCAGGTGCACGCTGGTATTTCCCCATGGAATAGCTGCCTTTCCAATTGAAAGTTGAAAACTAGCTATTTTCACCTGAAAATCCAAACACTTTCTGAAAGAAAACCCCAAATCCAACTCTTCCTGCCCCATTTCAAATAGTTTAGTTTTCAGGTCTGCCCTTTTCAACAACAAAAAAAAAAAAAACAAAAAAAAAGAGGTGAAAAAAATCAAGATTTTCCCAGGAAACCAATTCTTAGTGAAATTTTTCGGTTTGGTCCATGACAGAGCATCTTGCAGCTGACCTCCCTGTTTGAATGCCGGCAGTAGCTGGAGCCGGTGACGCAGGATCAGGCCTGCTTTCCCTGGCTCCCAGGGCTCTCGCTGTCCGGCTACGCACCACAAACCGTGCCTGGCACAGGGTGGGCTCCGCAGAGGAGGGCTGTTCCCTGTACTGCACCTTGTTACAGAGGAAAAGCAGCTTGTGTCTTAACATGTTTCACCTGGCAGGCATTTCAAAGGCTTCTCCTCTGAATCAGGGCTGCAGGCACTGCGTACATTTCCTTTTTGCAGAAATTGGCAGGTTGAGCTATGCAAAATTCCTTAATCCTGTTTATCTGCTGCCTCCTTCCCAAGAGGCACAAGGCTCTTGTGGCCTCTCCAAGCTTTCCTCTATGCCGCTACCGGAGTTATATTTGCCCATTTGAAGGCCAAATATAGGCAGGGTGAGAGGAAGACAACCTGGGGCCCTGGGCCCGCCAGAATTTGGGATTTCATTGTGCAGTAAGGCAGGCAAGTGCAACGGCACTGTGGCCCTTTAGCCTTTCCTGGAACAATAAACTCCACAGCAAATGACTCGTGTCCAGAGCAGGTGTTGGGCACATAAAAATAATCCATTGCCCAGGGCTAGAAGCAGCAAAACGATGACCTTAAGGGAGGAGCGGTGTGGTGAGTCTCACTCCCCCTTGCTTTTTCCCTACCGCCCTGCAGTCCCGATGGGGCAGGAGGAGGGCAGGTTGAGGATGCAGGCAGGGGAGCCTGGGTTACATGTCTTCTGGCCAAAATCTTGATCTTAATGCCCTGAGCCACTCGACGCAGGGAGGCTGCTCTGGGCAGCTGAACTTTGTAGCCCCAAGGGTAAGGAGAAAATAAATCAGCTCTGTCCTTAACCTTTGCACAAGGAAATTCACTTTTGCGCTTGGCAGGGAGGAGCGCTGGTCTGGTCCTCGGGGTTTCTGCTCGAGGCCAGGCATGCTGGCTGGGCTAGTGCTGGGGTGCTCGTGGGGGCTAGAGGACAAACTGGGGGGTTAACCAGGGGCCAAAGTGGGGTGGTGGCAGTGGGTCAGGTTGCAAAGGTACGAAGCGAGGCACTGCCAGGGTGGAGGAAGAGGAAGAGCTCAGACAAGGGCAGCATGAAAGAGGAGGAGAGAGGAAGGGTCTCGCTTTTGGGAAATGGCCCAAGCCCTGTGCCACCGGGAGCGATGCTCACCTCCTCAGCTGGGACCGCAGATCTCCGAACCTTCACGCGGCTGCTGTGGGTGGAGGCGTGTGAAAGCCCTTGGGGTGCCCGTGTCTCAACCCCTCTCCCCTCCTGGCCTACAGACAGTCTGTGCAGGCATCCCTTACTCCACGAGGTCCGCGGCAGGGATCTGGGTGGTGAGCTTCGAGGTCCAAATCCCGCTGATGAGTGGTGTGAGGGCTGGCACACTGCCGCAGGGCACTCCCGAAACAGGGCTGATGGCACACACGCATGCAGACGGTGCTCAGCGAGCGTTAGTGCCAAAATCTTGACTTTGCAACCTTAGTGCTGTTTTAGCAAAGTTTGTGTGTGGGTATTGACTAAGCTGGGATCCTGTCTGGGTATGATTCACCTTCCTTCCCCCTCAAGGGAGGTACATTTGGGAACCTATCACCAGGCTGGCAGCAGCTCTGTGAAACACCGTCTTCTGGTGGGGCTAAGCAGGGAGGCCACCTCAAGTACATTTCTAAAATCAGCCTCTTTCTGTTATTTACGACATTATTTTGCGTAATGAGCGTTGCTCGTGAGCCTGTTCTCTAGGATGGCATACTGAAGGACCATATGTCATGGTTTGGACTGCCAACACATCAACATTGCAAACGTTTGCAGACTGTTTCATATTTCTTTGATTTGGGAATCTGTGTAATTAGCTCCCCAGAACAGCCGGGTAGAGGAAATGCAGTCTGTTATTTAGGCAGAATTAACATCCTCGTTCTCTGTATTGTGATCCTTAGTTTCCTAGCGCTGCTGCCAGAGCAGTGGAGACATCAGTGCTGAGACATTCGTTCCTTGAACCTGCCTTTGTTGCAAAACTGTTTCTGCTCCTTTGCTAGGCTATCCCGAGGACCCACGGACTGGTACAAGATGTGCTGATGCTGTAATTAGTAAATACCCACTGCAAGTGGCAGCAAAAGATTTATAGCCACCATTGGAGATTTCAGCAAGAGGGAAAACACTGAAGCACTGATGGTCACCACCAGCACAAGTTTGCTGCTGTTTACTGTGTGTTTCCCCAGCCTCTCTGCAGGGTCCAGCTAGCATTTCCTACCCTTTGTGTCACAGACCCGGTAAATAAATCTTTACTGACCTGTTGTGGCAGAAGTCATGTATGAATGTGCCGGTGGGGAAAGAGTTATGTTATTTTAGTAGGTTAACAAGCCCGTATAGGCTTCTTCGCTGTCAGCATTTGGCCTCCTACCAGGCATATGATCATTCTGCTACGCTTTCCATTCCTATTCTAGTAGTTTATGCAAGTTGGTTTTTAGCACTGCCTATATACAACCAAAAAGCAGGAGGAAAGCACCCGTGGCGAATGGCCTCCCACTCGCCTGAGGGTGGGAGCTTCGTGCTTGTGCTTCGGAGGTAGGAAAGGGCTCTGCCCCCAGGTAGAAAGGGCAGGCAGGTGCCTGCACACGGGTGGTTAGGGCAGCGCTCCCCCCACCTTAGCACAGGCACTGGCCCTACCTGAGAGCATAATTTGAAATCTGTGATGCACATGCAAGCAAAAGGAGAGCTTGCTTTGTGCCATTGGAAGTAGCATGTCTCCCAAACACATTACCAGCAAGACACTGTGTCTAGTGCTTGACTGGCCTTAATGTCTAAGACCGTATGAGCTTGGCCAGAGCTGTTACTGGTGTTTGGACACCTCTCTGATCCTCCTTCTTCATCACCCCTGCAGACCCATGTGCACACATGGATTCTCTGTTGCTTAGTAAATGGTGAGTTTATACTGGTCTCTTAAATAGGATAAATTCTTTTCTCTGCCTGGCCAGGGCAACTCTTATGGGAATGAAATCATCTTTGATATCATTGCCTCTCAGTAAATTTAATCAAAATTGGCTAATAAGTTCAGAAGTTATTAAAGTCGGGGGAGGGGATCAGAGTGCTTTGTTTCCATAGGAAAACAGGCAGAAAGGGGAGGGGGGGTGTTATAGAGGAAAAATTGAAATGACTATTTGCAATCTTAGCATGCTATAATTTCTCTCCCTTTCAATTTTCTTCTCTTCTACGTGTAATACAAATATTTTAACTGATCATTATTTCTTCCCATTTACACTTTCTACTCCCTTGGCCAGCTCCACAGGCAGCACGCACAGCCTCCTCAGGTCGTTTTGAATGCCTTACTCTTCTCAGCCGCTCCTTCTCCTGGGGAGACCTGTCCTTGCTGTGCTGGGAGGGATGTGCTCAGCTCCTTGGTTACAAACGCAGCAGAGTTAGAGCAGGGGTAGTTTGCCAGGTACTAACTCATGCTCCCTGGCTCACGCCACATGAGCCACGCTCTTCCAGTCACCCTCTTGTCCTGCTGAAAGGTGCTGCGGTCCCCTTGGATGGTTTGACATAGTGCTGGGCACGATAACAGGAGACGTAGCCGAAGTTAGGTCTGCTGGATGTGCTGGGACATGTCCCCCCTGGGAACCGCCTGACTCAGTTGCAGTAGCTGGCCTGTAGCTGACCCTTGGGCTCATGGCATTTCAGCCAGGGGGATGCTATTTTGACAATGCTTCTGCAGATTTAATATCATTTTGGCCTTGCTCCCGCTGATATTGTGGCCATAGCTCTGGACATCAGCTGGCCCCAGCCTCTCATTTTGCTCACCTTCTTTCTGATGCATTTTGCCTCGCTACCCTCAGCCCTGGGTTGTGGGCTTTGCTTTCTCTGGGGAAGGGCTCAGCAAACTGCTTCTGCCTTTGGTTATGCCTGGGTCCCTTCCTCTCCCTCATGTTGCCTGCTTTGGTTCATAATCTTGAGGTTTTTCAAACCTCAGGGTACTTTTTTGTTATTTAGTCCTGTTTCCAGAGGTGTTTTGGGAAGCTTGAGACACTCATCCATACTGCTTAGTATTATTGTCTCCCTTGGTCACCATCCTGGTTTCAGTCCATTTCTTTTCCATTTGGCTGCCACTTGACCATACAAAACTTTTGGGTGGCTGTAGTGGTATAACCAGGCAGGAATTTGAGTCCTAAAAAGGCTTCAGAAAGAATTGGTCTCTGGGTTTGTTGGGAGCTTGGTTGATCAGTGTAACAGAAACAGGAATTATTTGCTCTGACACAGAAGATGGCATTGTGTTTGTAAATCGGGTGAAAGGCAAGAAGGGCTCATGATGCGTTAATTTGTTTGATCAGAATCTGCTCAGAAGGTAATGAGGTTTTGGTAAGATTTTTGTGAATGAGGCTGCCGTTAATACCTACTTATAGGTCACAGTGACCCTGAAGGTTTCTGATAAGACATTTGCAAAGTCATTGTGATTGTGTGAACATACGAGTAAAGGAATTGATATTTTCCCAATGATAAAAGGCCAACTTCAACATGTTGCAGAATATTTGCAAAGTCATTGTGATTATGTGAACATACGAGTAAAAAGGAATTGATATTTTCCCAATGATAAAAGGCCAACTTCAACATGTTGCAGAATATTTGCAAATGAATGTAGAAAATAGATATTTGGGGTCATAAAAGGGCATGCTTGAGAGATTGTTTCTGGGGCTTTTCCCAGGGTGATACTCTTGGTGTGCCAAGCAAAGGAGGCTGTGAGCATGAACCAGATAACAACTCACTAATAAGGTTTGTTTTGTAAAAAGGCCCCTCTGAGTTAGCGGTTAAAATGCTCTCTCTTCCTTTGACTTCTGCTGGAGTAAGCCTGTGACTTTCTGTAATAATTTTTATCTGTGTGTCAAGAATTTAGAAAGCATAACTTGTCTGCATTAATTAAGCTTTATCTAATCTCCAGCTTAACCAATGGTCAACAAACAAACAGAGCTTTCTCAGGATGGGTATGCCTCGCGTTTACATGATCCATAGCATAGTTTCAACTCCTGGGCAGAAAGGTGTTCCCCAGTCATTTTGTGGTGCATTTTCTGGGAGGAATGAATCCCCTCCTTACAGATTATTTGTGTCAACCATAAAATATCCCTAAGACTCTTCTTCCAGGAAACGCGGGTGCCAGAAGAGGTCTGTTCGGACAGCACAGCATCCCCCAAGCATCCACAGGGTCTGACACCTGAAATAAAATGCTCATTTTGTTTATATTTCCTTCCTTGCTGCATCTACTTGCCCAACCTAGTGCCTCTTTGAGGAGGGTATGGATTTCCATTTTCATCACATCCAAGCTGGAAAATATTACTAAACCCATGTCTTCTACAGCGTTGTTTACACAGAGTTGTGGGTACATCCCTAGGACTGATCAAGACTGGAGTTATTTTGCTATGTTGCCAGCCACATAAGCCAGATGGGCATTTTGAAATGGAATTGAATGAAAGACAAGAAATGATGGAGTGACAAAATATATATGTAGTGTACGTACAGTGAGTGCCTGCGCATGTGTTTTCAAAGGATATCAAGCTGCTACCACCATTGTTTTCATGAAAATTAAACCCACCAGGACATTATGTTTTCACAATAAGATTCTTAGGGTTTCTTTCTCTCTGAGGCAATCTCACTGTTGTTCACATCTGAACATGAATATCCTGTTCCAGCTTGATTTTAGTTCAGAGAGTTGTGAAAGATCTGGTTAACTCAGGTCTTCTCATTGTCTCTGAGTTTCAGTGAGGCAAAGGCATCTGGTCTTCCCCTGGCTCTAGATCTAGAGCTGAGCAGCCCTCTCCAGGAAGAGGGACAGAGAGAAAATAAGAGGAAATGTGCAACAGTAAGGCCCATGGGTGCTAAGAGAGCTATGAAGGAACCTGCGACCATACAGGAAAAATTCCTCCAGGCTCAGCAGGAGGTGCATCACCTCCTTTCAATGTGTTTTCACCCTTGAAACCTTCCATGGGAAGAAATGAAGATGGAAAAACCTTTTCACTTGTACATGACAGGATGCCAGCAAGTGGCAGCAGCTCCCTGCCTGACAAAGAGACTGTCCACATCTCACATCAGCTGCCTGCTCTGTTGTTTATCTGAAAACAGAACAACAAAAAAGCGTGCAAATCACAAGCTCTTCTGACGCTGCTGGAATAGCTTAGCCCAGGGCTGACTTGAGGGGCTGCAAGAGCTGGAAGCTGGGGAGGTGTCCTGCTCTGATCCCCTTGTGGAGAGGTCCAAGAAGGAAAGGAGAAATGTGGGGTTTAGGAAATATGGAATTCCTTTTTTGCAGGAGGAGCTCCTGTTGCTATTCTGGTTTCTGCATCTTCAATCATCAAATGCAGCTTTTGTCTTTTGATAGGGCAAGGAGGAAAGTATTCTACAATAGCTGTTCTGACAGCGCGGCACACCCCACTTCAGTGGTTTAAAGCTTTCTTTGTGCTGAATTTGTTCTTATAGTGCTAATGACCAGGTTGCCATAAATAGGCACTAAATAGGTCTGGACACGGTAAAGGAAAGTGAAGGTCAATGTTAGCTCTTATGTTGTGCTTTAGATCTCTGTATCAAAGAACTTCATAAAGAAGGGGAAGGTGCGTTTTCAACTTGGGCTTCCTTTTAGATGCAGAGGGGGAAACTGAGGCATGAAAAAGTGGTGTGACTGTGAGTCACACAGCAAGTTGTTTGTCAAAGCAGGATGGGGACAAGAATGGCCCTGGCCTCTGCCTAATGTCCTGCAGGGTCGCTGCCAAACAGCAAGTCATCACCGTATAGGGCAAAATTAACTCCCCATTGAAATCAAAGGTAAACTGCCATTGACTTCAGTAGAGACAGGAATTCATCTGCAGCCCAGCTTCAGCAGCCTAAGCACTGAGCCAAGTATCCCATCTCAATGTCCAGTATGGGGAAGGCAGATGTATTTGGGATGCTGAGGTGCAGGTGCTATGCTGCATCAGGAAGGGATGAAAAAGAATGTGAATGGTGCCTGTGTGTGAAAGCAGGGGCTAGATTTGGTGGCCCATGCGGAGCTGATCTCTAGGAAGCTTGGAACAGGCTTCCTAGAGAGGTGGTCAATGTCCCATGCCTGTCAGTGTTTGAGGCATTGGGACAATGCCCTTAATAACACCTCAGGGGAGGTGATCTGCCCCTCTACTCTGGTCTGGTAAGACCCACCTGGAGTTCTGCGTCCAGGTCTGGAGGCCTCAGCACAGGAAAGACATGGACCTGTTGGAGTGAGTCCAGAGGAGGGCCACGAAGATGATCAGAGGGCTGGAGCACCTCTCCTGTGAGGACAGGCTGAGAGAGCTGGGGTTGTTGTTTGGCTTGGAGAAGAGAAGGCTCCAGGGAGACCTTATTGTGGCCTTTCAATACTTAAAGGGGGCTTATAAGAAAGACGTGACAGACTTTTTAGTAGGACTGGTAGCAATAGGACACGGTGTAATGCTTTTAAACTAAAAAAAGGTAGGTTCAAGCTAGATATAAGGAAGAAAATTTTTACAATGAGGGTGGTGAAACACTGGCACAGGTTGCTCAGAGAGGTGGTAGATGCCCCATCCCTGGAAGCATTCAAGGTCAGGTTGGATGAGGCCCTGAGCAGCCTGATGTAGTTGAAGATATCCCTGCTCATTGCAGGGGGGGTTGGACTAGGTGACTTTTAAAGGTCCTTTCCAACCCAAACTATTCTATGATTCTATGATTCTATGCTTGAACTTTTGTTCAGCCCTGAAGGGGTCAGGCAGTTGGACTAGATGATAGTTGTAGGTCCCTTTCAACTGAAATATTCTATTCTATTCTATTCTATTCTATTCTATTAGTTTTAGGGTCCCAGCACCTCACAACGTGTCTCTGATGGCTTGGTCACTAAGCCTGGCAATCTACTAGGGCATCACCATTTGCAAATGGGTGAGAAACATGCCCTTGTGAGATGTTTGAGTGTCCTCCCTCTCTGCCTTTCTGACTAACAGATGCAAATGACTGTGTTGCACCGTGTGTGGGGAAGAAAGCCATGAGGCATTTTTAAGGATGGTGAGTGCAAGTGGTTTTGTGTCTACATTTCCTTTTCCTGCCCTAAGCAAGGCTTTGAGTGTTACAGCATGAGTGCTGAACCACTCCTTGGATGTACCAGACCTCATCACCAGCCACATGAGCCCTGTTATGTCCCCAAACCTAGGGGAATTTAGGATGTGCTTCCCTTTTCAACCTGCTGCAGCAGCAAGACCATCAGGTCCACAAGCATCCAAACTGGCAGGCATTTTAATAAATGGGAATAAGCCAGAGCCTAGCTTGGATGCAATCTCTTAGTAAGCCTCTGGTGGTACAAAACTAACAAATTAGGCAGGGCAGAGTCCCTCTGAGGTTGGAAACGCACTCCTCTGGGTACTAACGGTTGGATGGGCAGGAGAGCAAGGCCCAGTGTGGCACCACCAGCTCAGCTCCAGTGGCAGCCGTGCTGTGGGTGCCTGGATATCTCATGCGAGATCAAGCACAGTTGCTGCCTAAGAAGGTTGGTTTTCACTTCAAGACCTTGCAAGACCATTCTGGGTTGGCAATGCCAGCCTGCGCCCTGCAGCCATGCTTTGGGGACCACATTGCCCACCATTGCACAGGGGTTTGTGGGGTTGGGCAGAAACCAACCTCCTTGCTGTTGCAAAGGGGTTAACGGATGGCCAAGGGACACAGAGCCGCTTGCTGCTTTATAACACAGTGACACATGGCAATTCGTACCAGGTGGGGAGGACACAGACGTGACTGGTTATATCCATGGAGGCATTGCCAGACATTGCTCGTATCTGCCAGCCCCAGGGGTCTACGTTTAGCTTGCAGTGGCTCAGGAAATATGCCGAAAGGAAGAAAGAGAGGGAGAAGTTGTCCTGCAAGGGAGGCTGTCAGCTGCGGTTGTCCTAAGAGGGTCGAGCTCATTTCTGGGTACCTCTTGGCATCCACTTCAGTTCATGTAGGTCTGGTGTTTGTGAAACACCCTGTACTGGCTGGTCAGACCCAGAGTGACCCATTCCTCTTCTCTTTCTAAGAAACAAGCCCTCCCTTTTGGCTCCTTTATTTTTCCCTACCGCCTGTGCCTGCTCAGAGCTCCCCTGGGATCAGCTGCTGTCGGGGCCTTGGGTGGCATCTGCCTGCAGCCCTGCGGGAAGCTGAGCCTGAGCAGGCGTTTCCCAGAACAAGGCAGCCAGTGCCGGGTACAGAAACCCACTTTCCAAGTGGGGCAGGCTGGGTTGGAGCCCAGGGTATGACCTTTTCTGTGTGGCACGCTCCCATGTAATGTGACCTGATGTCATTCTGCTGCCACGCGGTGTTGTGACAGGGCTTGCTGGCCTTTGCATTGTGCAGGCAGGACGTTGCATTCCTCCCCTGAACTGAGGGACCACTGGTAAACCACACAGGATGCCAACCAAATTTTGCTATTCTTCATTTTATGTTGCTTAGGATGAAAGTATTTGACCTTAAATTACTCTTGTTTTTGAAAAGGGAGCTTGTTTCTTCGGAAAGATGGATTTGATTCTTAGGTTTTGGAATAAATCTGGTATGAATCCACCCATTGTTTGATGCTGCCCGTCCTTCATACCCAAACAGGGAAACCACTGTAGTGGCTGGCATTAGATGTCTGTCGTTCAGGTAGAGAGACTGAACCATGCTCTGTGCTCTCTGACTGTGTTTCAGGCAGCGATCCAGGAGCAGGGACACTTCTGGTTACAGTGCAATGCAGGCTGTGTACCCAGTGTAAATTAAGTTTACCGCACACAGGTAAACAAACAGCTCTGTTCTTTAACGCATCAGCTCAAGTGGGAGACAATCCAGGGTGAAATGCTTGCATGGAGGTGAAATCACATCTTTTCCACTTCCTCATTTCATCCTAATCCTAATCATCCTGACTTGAGCCTGTGCTAGTCTGTAGAGAGGGTGAAATGCAAAGAGGTAGAAAATTAGCTCTGAATCTGCTGCTGCAAAAATCAGCTCCCTGGCTCCTCATCTTCAGCAGACTTCTTGCTACTGATGCAAAATGTAACATATCTTCCTCCTAATTCCCCTACCTGCACTGCGGACTGTACACACACTAACACAACAGGTTTCTTTTGCTTTGGACATTAGAGAAACAAGATGGAAATGACAGAGATCTTTGACAGAAGTGTAAAGATGGGAATATCCAGAAAAGGCAGAAAGTAAGTCAAAATTCCAAACTGCCTTCCAAAGAATTGCACTCAAGAATTTAGGATATGTAGTTGCTCCAGTCAAAGATAAGTTTGTGGGCTCAATAAAAAAGAAATAGGGGCCAGCTGGATAAAATAACATGACTTTTGAAATCTGGATAGTCAAATGATGGTATTCAGTGTTAGTATTCTGGTCTAAAAGAAATCAATGAATAAAATGCTCATTTTACTTAGATGGCCGATGTCTATCTACTATTTACATGTCTTATTTTCCAAAGTCAGCACAACTATTAGGAAAAGAATTGTATTTTTCTATTTTTGCTTCACATTGTGCAAATTCTATCTGTGGCTTTTTAGTTATTGGTGCTAATGATGGATCATAAGCAACCTGGCTTGACTCTGGGAATGCAGGCGGGGTTTGCAACGGTAGCACTTTAGAAGACCTTCCTTTTGACCTCCTGATGCAATTAGCCATGGTCTCACTGAGAGGCTTACTGTGCACAGAGCATCCCCTCTGAGTACAGCTGTAATGAACAAGCAGAAATTTCTGAGACAGCACAAACTTGTAAACCCTTCCACAAGATGATTATCAAATGACAGCAGGTTGAAAGTATGTAATGAGAAGCACGGGTTCACTGACTAAGCATCCCTAAAGGGACTAATGCTTAATCCTTTCATAGATGGTGCCCTCTCACCCTGCTCTGAAGGAGGACAGGCAAATGCGCTCTAGAGAAATGACGTAATTGAGAGTAAGGTTGATCTACTGCTAAATGTGAGTAATATGGATCTTGCCTTCTTACTGACCTGCCTAGAGCAGGCCAGGCTATCAGTCAGGCCACTCTACATAGTCCTTGATTTGTCCCTACCTCCTTGTCCCTGCTCCTCTCTTTTGGGAGGCCAGCAAGGGCCCCTACCCAGCACGTGCCAGTAAAGGCTCACAGTCTCAAGGCAGCTGAGGCTGATAATCTCAAGCGTTGCCTTGGTCCCGTGCCAGCTCTGTGCTCCCCTATTCATACACATGCTGAGAAGTCTTAGGAGATACCTCAGCTTCCATATAGCTGCAATACTGAAGTCTTAACTCTAAACCAAAGCTGAAGTAAGGAGCTAGAGGGTAAGTAAGTATGTTGCAAATCACTGCATAAACTGATGTCCATTTGGCTGCAACAGGTAATTCCCGCTGCTACAGAGAGTACTAGGTACAGCCCGGGCTGAAAGGGGTGCAGGGTATCCAGTTACAAGAAGACCAAAACCATCATTAGTCATTTCTCAAAATCATTCCCTGGAAGCAATCATGGTAGTGAGAATAGACTTTCAGTGCTTATGCTTATTTCTCTCATGGTTAGCAGCTCTGGCTATCACAACTCCTCAGCAGGACATGCATATTAGTGCATTAAGATAACCCTGAGGGCTTGTCATCTACAGACCACGTGCACAGCTAGCAGGGAAGAGGGGACAGTTTGAGTACCAATGTCCTGCACAAGTTTGTACGATCCATGCTAACAAGCTTGTGTTTGTTAGATATTTTTATCCAGGCTAGGTCTTAGGACACCGACTCATGTGTATGTACCTACACACCATCACACCTCCTGACTGCGCCTACAGGCATCACCCTGACATCACCCCAGAATGTCCCTGGAATCTCCCGGCCATCACCCCTGCATCACCCCTGCATCACCCTGGCATCCCAGTGACTGCAGATGACTGCATTATCTCCCTGACTGCTGGGGATGTCCTGAGAGCTGAACAACTGGCAGCTGGTTTGGGATACTGCGAATTCCTTGTGCTAATGTCCTCTTCTGCTCCCCCCCGCCCTGCCTCACCCCTGCCTCTGCCCTCTGTGCTCTTGCTCTGCAGCAAGGGGCTACATAGCAGAGGAGGCATCATACAGATTTGTCTGGCGGGTTTGTAATGAGAGGGGTGTGATGACCCTGCACATTCATCAGATGCTCGTTTTCAGCCTGGACCCATCCGTGATGTTTTTATTATTTTTCTTCCTCCCTCTGCTCGGCTCAGGCTGCTTCGGGAGAAGTGGCACGTAGGCACATACGTCCTTGTGCACACTATACTTGTATAAACTCCATCAGGAAGTCATCTGGCCAAACTTTCCAGAGCTCTGCTTTTAACTCTTCCCTAGGCAGTCTGTATTGGCAGCCTGGGGATTTCTAGGGAGCATGGACATGTGCATTCATCCTCCTGTTCTGTTTATTGATCCCCACTGCTCTCCTTCCTACAAGCCCCAAGCACATGGCTGTGCAGCTTTTGCACCCATCCTACTCTGAGTACCCATCAGAAAGAAGTCCCCTTCAGCTGCACACGTGCACGCGTGCACCCACAGGGCTTTGCAGTAAAATGCTGCCTTGGCTTTCCTGGAGGTAGCAAAAGCCAGTCACCAAAAAGTGCTGCAGCAGAAACTGCCCCGGTGGGGCAGGAGGAAGAAGCACTGGTGGGGCAAGGCTGTTGGCAGGGGCAATTCTCCCTTGCGGTTGTTATTTCAGAAGCACGTCTTTACCAGGCACGTGAGTAGCAAAGGAAGTTCTCACAGCCCTTAAATGTTTGCTGTGGTCAGGGAAAGATTAAAAAAAAAAACCCCAACCCCTTTGTAAGTGACCCTGTCTGTCTTCAGTGAAGACGTGTCTCACTGTATGTCCCACTCTGCACAGAGGCAGGATTACACACCCACATAGACACATCAGTGTGCGTATAGACGTTTCAAAGAGCTGAGAAAAATCCTGTGAGACTGTTCACGTAGGAGAAAGGCTGCTATTCCACCCCGTGACATGTGTGGATTAATAGTTCTCCTAATCGTTAAATGCAAAACAACAGTCATTCCATTTTTTTGGTGCCTGTTAATCTGCCCATTGCCAGATTTCAATGGCTCTTACAAGATTTTGGAGCCTACTGCACAGGAGTGAATAAATGGAATTGCTGGAAATGTTATCCTCTGTGAGCGGGTATGGAGCAGGGATGTCCGAGCTCATTTGCTGTTTGGCCAACAGTGCCAGCTATTTTTCGCTCCTGCTTACCTTGGTGTGAGTATGAGACCTGAGTCAGACCAGCAGATCTCCGCTGGAGAGGTGCCACCAATGGTAATGCTGTCTCTTTTAACTTACACCACTGTAAAACAGCCCAGAGTTTAACCATTTATCCACGAAGCTGTTCACAGACATTTGCCCCTGGTTTACTGTATATTCGTTAATCTTCTCTAGTGTTACAAAACCATGACATGGTGAAATAGCTTCAGCGTACAGGTCTTGATTCTTCTCCTGGGCGCACAGCTGTAAATTAGAAGTAACTTCATTAAAGTTAATTAGGTTATCCTGGTGTTGATTTTGCCTTCTCTATCAGATTTACAGGTGTCTGTCTGAGATAGAGGGGTATGTGTTTGCATTCAGCCTTGCTCAGACAACTGTGGTATAGAAGGGATTCAACTGCCAGAAATTCCCAAAAATCTAGGGATGACTTTTACAGCAGACTCATCCGCTGCAGAGATGTTTCTTCTCTCGAACAGCTGTTCGTGTGCCATAAACAGCAAAGGAGCCTTCTGTTTCTGTCAGACTCCTACTGAAATTCATGAGACGCAAACCACGACTGCTCACCAATTGGAGTCAGAGGTATTAATAGTGTTCCCCGGTTGCCTCCTCTCCTGCAGTCGGAGGAATCAATCAAGCTCTCGCGGTCCCTCAAGGAGGTGGAGAAGCTCTGAGAGCTGAGGACGATGCATGGTGTTTTCCTTTTCTCTTAATTTGTTTCTTCAGATCTTTTGTCAACACGGGTTATTCCTCTGTCTCCTCAACTGGAGGATCATAAGTGTAACTAACTTTTGCCCCAAAATCTAGACTCAGTTCCCCCATCCTGACAATTCATTGTAGCCTGACCTTTTGCATGGTGAGTGGGGCATGTGCAGAGCTATCCTCACAGAAGGGGTTCTCCGTGCATCTGTGTATCATGGTTAAGAGGCCTGGGGTGGCATTCAACATCAAATGGTTTTTCTCTGTGCAAGTAATTCCCATCAGGGCATTAAAGAGGGAAGCTACCACTTGTCCTGCTCAGTTCTTTGATTTTCTGCCTTTCAGTGGCAGAGGACAGTGGGTATCCTGAGGATGAACTGACCACAGAGACTCAGCTCCATGTGGTCCACGGTGGGCTTGCTCCATCTTTGCCAAGTGCTTCCTCAGCCTGGCTGGGGCTCTGCTTACTAAGGCTGTCCCTCTCAAATAGCAGTGGCAGATGGGGACTTGTCTCCTAAGGCACGTTACTGCTGCTGCTGTGACACCACGTAGCACTTGGACCTTCCTGCTGGGAGCAGTGGAGGGAAGGGAGGCGTAGGGCTCCTTGGCATTCAAACACCCGTAACGCACTAGAAATGGTTGACGTTGTTCATCAAGGCCTTACGTTTCGTCTGATGGGCCAGAGCGAAGAAACTGTTCTTGAACACCTAAATCATAACACCTCCCTCCACCACCTTAGGTAAGCCAACACTTGTCTGCTGACAAGCCAAAGCCAGTAGAGATTTGCCTTCTACTTTTAATGGGCTGCAAATTAATTATGTGTAAATACGTGTGGTCATTCTCAAAATGTCCAGCAAAAGGGACAACCCTGCACACCTTGGGGAACTGGAGCAGGGCTGTGAGTTGGCAAGAACACCTTGTGCAGCCCCTGGCCAGAGCTGGGACCACCACCCAGGTCACTCCAAGGTCTGATTTGCTTTGTCTATCTCAGAAGTCTCCAGAATAGGTCAGTGCAAGGATAAATCCCTTCTCGCCAAGCTTTAAACATAAACCTAAAGCAGGAAGAAACTGGTTACTTTCTGCCTGAAATCCTACATAAACTCATCCTTAGGCTGCAGACCTCAGGGCAGGCTTCCAGAGAGGGCTTCCGACGCGGCTGCCGGGTTTTGCGTGCAGAGGTAACCTTACGGGCAGACTGGGGAGAAGGTATCCTTGTAGGTACATTTCCACCTCCGTGACAGAGCCTTTGGGATTAAGTGTCTGATATTTAGGAAGCGAAAGGATGTACAGTGCTCAGTCCTGACCTTGCCGTAACCTGCGGAGAAGCAACAAAGATTCCCTTTAACCATGTATGGCGTAAACAGCGAGGAGCACGCACATAACAGAATTAGAAAGGAATCTGATAGATAGCCCCAAAGATAAATGCCACTTTAGGCAATGTTGCTTTAAACTGTTGACAGAAGCACCATTCAGAGAGGAACTGTGAGATTTAAGTGCTTCTCTGCTTCTGGGTGGGATAAGGTGTCATGTAAAATGCATTTTGTGTTTTTGTTTTATCTCCCTCTCTCCACTCTTCTCCAATGAGAACATACACACCAAAAGCATTAAAAACAGACTGCGGTGAGTTTGCTTCACTAACACATCTCCACATCAAAGGCATTGCTGGAATCTATTGATTCTGGCAGAACTGCAGAAACCGGTGATGTTTTCAGTGAGAAATCATGCACCTCTCAGTTGATTTTGGGAAAGAAAAACAAAAGAAAAGAAAAGAAAAGAAAAGCGCTCCACCATGTGCAAATATTCACCCTACAGAGAGGCTGATAAACTGCAAAATGTTTCGTCTGTCTCCCTCAGTGCCAGTAAATACTCAAGGATGCCTTTATTGACAGACGGCGGAGCTGTAGCTTATATGATGTTACAAAAAACTGGCCTATTTAAGTTGTTTCCACTGTTTGTGAATAACATGTGACAGTTCTTATCTGACCTGTTGTTTACTTCCTATTTCTGAAGTGAATGCACCCTATGCCAGTGAACGGTGTTTGCACACAGCCCCATGACTTATCTCAAAAAGCCCAGAGATTATCGGTGACACCAGATCAGAACCACAGGGCAGATTGCGGCTACGCTTTGGGAGTGGTCCTGGCAGATTCATCTCCGATGTAGGTGTACCTTAACTGCAGTCTCACTGGAAAATCTACGTTTGATCAAAAAAATCTATCAGCTATTTTGACCAAAAATACATTTCCTTTTAATTTTGCCTCATAGATATGAAACCACTGTATTTGTATATCACTTTAACTGAAACTACTCAGTTTCTACTGAAAATGTCTCTGTGCCATAAGACCTGTATTAACCTTGTGATTCAGAGCAAAATCTGAAAAGGACATAGGTCAAACCTCACAGTGGCAGGAACTGTTTTGCCCTGCTCTGTTTTCAGGGCTTTAGTATTTGCAGGACTCTCTGACTCTACTTTGTCTGCATCCTGCACATAAAGGGCTTCCAAAATGTAAAAGCATTAAGGTGTTTTCAAAAGGTGTCTGTGCACAGGTAGAGGATGATTAATGCAGACTGGCTACACTACAGTCCTGCTGGGTTAAGCTGGAGTATAAGGAGGTGTGATCCTCACCAAGACAGTTTGCAAACTCCCTAAGCAAAAGCACAGTGACTACCAGTTCGCTGCAATAGTTCACTCGGCTTTGCTCAGGGAGATGCATGTGGCTTTACAATGTTGACCCAAAGCTCAGTACAAGCCATATGCCTTGCCAGTATTGTTGAACCCAGGCTGATAAAATACGCCCATTGCAGATATGGCCTCATATAATGGCTTCATAAATGCCGTTGAGAAGAAAAGTCATACCCCGAGTCACAGTGCAAGAGGAGCCTTTTCCTTAGAAACATCTTACTTGGGGTCTTCCCAGTCCCCACCAGTGATTTCCAACGCACAGTAACCCTCTCAGAGGATCTTCTCCCCCCTTGCACTCACTGTGCTCTTCAAACACAGCCTCTAAACACAAGCCAGCGCCTGCAGTCCTCAGGTGGGGGCTCTGCTGGTGGCACTGCTCTCGCTGCCAGCCGCTGCTTGCTCTGGGCAGTGCACCAAGGTAATGGTGCCTTCTCCTACCGCCTCGCCACCAGCCCTAGTCTTGACCTATAGGACACTGTGACAATCCAGCCTCGCCTCCTCAGGGGGAAGACTATCGGCCTGAGCATCTAATTATAGAGAGATGGAAAAACGTGCACTAAGGGATGAGGATAAGTTTTCCAATACGTAGCACAACAGTAATCAATACTTGCATCAATACTTAATTTATCTATGTCAAGCGGAACAGCTTCAGCAGGAGGGAATGAGATCATCTCTTCCGACCCTAGCATGCTATGCAGTGTCACATGGGATGGGAAATGTGGGTTTAAATCCCTTTACTCAGAGGTCTTAATTCTCAAATCCTTGGATACAAGGGTGCTGCTGCCAGGAAGACATTGACAGGATGGACCCACGCTTAGCTGATGAGCAGAAGTAACGTCTTAATCCCTCTGCAAACCTAACCCCAGGCCCTTAGCCCCTGAGTAGAAACCCACTGGGATCTGCGTGAGTCTCCTTTGATCTCAGGGAACTTTTCAGCTGGCCTCTAATGAAAGGCATTTACCTCATGGCCACTGAGTCAAGCCCCTGGAGGACCCTTGCTGCTTCTTATAAAGAGCTACAGTTTCAGTAAGAGACTGCAGCGTTACCCAAATATCAGCCCCCATGTGTATGCACTCCCCTTGCGCCTCAGCGGCTGCTCAGACAAGGTATTTGCAATGTTCCCTGTGAGATATTAATTTCTGGGCACCTCCCCACGGGACATCAATGGTGTGACTCAGTGACAGGGAGAGCTTGCTGGGAAGTGGGGGAGAGTTGTCTGCCACGCACAAGTGGTGACATAAGTGGTGGGCAAGAAAAAAACAACAACTCCTCTGTTGCAACAGGAGGTGAAGATTTCAGCTCTCCGCGAATGGTTCCCCTAACAGTGACTAAGCTGTTCCCTCCATCCTGCTCACGGAGAGACCGTGCTACGCGCTGTGTATTCCTGTAAACCAGCCGGCATCGGGTCATCCCATTTCAAGGCTTCTCAGAAGGATCTCTCAATGTGCTGGTTTCATGAAATATGCTGAATGCAGATTAAGTTAGATTTCAATCACTTTTTCCTTTTTCATTAAGCACTTTCCATAGGAGTTGCAGCCCCTTGGTTTAGCTAACAGGAAGGTAAGCCTGTTTCACTGTTAACTTCCATCTGTACCTATGTTCATAGCTTGGGTCTTGCTCCTGAACCGTGGTGTGTCTTATTACCTCTTTGCCTGCAATACGAGATGACCGTGAACATTTCCAGGATGCTGTTGGTTTTCACAGGAGCCTGTCCACACAGAAAATCTATCTGGTATTAGTGACAGCTGTGAATTTAAAGCACAGTATCTGCTTCTGGGTGCCTCAACTAAAATGGGTGAACTGAGTCACATGTGTACTCTGGGACAGGGGTGCTGGCACACAGGCTTGTCCAGAAAAAGCTATCCCGGAACAGTTCCAGGAATCACTGTGGAAAACTGAAGAGCCTAAATCGGTCCCAGGGGTCTATGTGGGTTCAACAAATACCCCAGATTGCAGGGAGAGCTACCAAACCAGTTGACATCCGTTCTTCAAGGTCTTGTCTTTCTAAGCTTTCAGTGAACCACGAGTGGTCCCTGTTCATGACTACCTTGGGTTGTTAGACCCTACTCTGAATGCCTATAATAGGACTATCTTGTTATCCGACAAACGGTGTCCAGCACTTGAGCAAGTGCCTCCCGCTGTCCAAGCAATCGGGCAGGCTGGCGCTTCTCTTTTTGGGGAGAGGACAAGAGAACAAACATGCCAAATGTTCATCAGATAGCTGAGTGCATTACCGGAAGGGGCTCAGACATTGTCGTGATAAGTAAATACGACAGCCTACTCAGAACACAATAGAGGCTTCAGTTTATTCCTAACTTATTAATCTTCCCTGGGGAGTGGCTTTATAGTGCTGACTTGGGCACTGTGGGAACACGGTCTCTTCCCAGTGATGGTGGTGGGCTCCTCCCCGCAGTCTCTCCTGGTGGGATCATAGCAGATCTTGGCCCGTCCCAGGTGGGTTATCTGAGGGCGCAGGACATGACTTTTGTTGCTGGTGGGGAGAGGGTACCTCCAGCACGGGGTGGCAGCCACGCTTTCTACTGTGGGTGGTAAATGTCCTCTCCCCTTGTTAGCAGGCTGGAAGCACCTTTCCCGATGGAAAATAACATAGTTCACTGCCTTGGAGTTTGTGAGGGAGCTTTTCATAACCACTTTTTCAGCTCTCTGTTGTCTGCTACCTACATGGGGGGATGACAAGTCAGGACTTGGGCTCCTTAGCCCTACAGACCATGTTTCTGCTGCAGGCTGTAGAATGATACCCCTTAAAGGCTTTTAAAGGCATTTCAGTTCAGTCTCACTGGAGCCTGGTGAACATCTCGGAGCACACGAGCAAGGAGGCAAGCGGTGGGACGCTGTACATGGTGGCCTGTGCAGACCGTGGGGGGGGACAGGAGGTGTGGGGGAGCTCCTATGCATTTGAGCCTGAGGCTATGAGAGGAGTGAAGGAAGCCCCATGGAGACAGCGAGTTGGGATAAAGGATGTGGGGTGAGCTGTAGGAGGAGGCACTCTGTGGGAGAAGTGAGCTTACAGCTGAAAGAAAAGGGTAGCTGCATGCACAACTATCTTATACACATATGCATGGCATGTATAGGTTTGTGCTTGTGGTATGTCCCTAAAAGTGAAAGGATTCTTCCAGAAGAAGAATCCCCAAACCCCTCTCTCCACTGAGGCAGACAGCGATCCTTCAGGAGGAAACAGAAAAGGTGGGATAGTTTTCTAGCACAGAGCTGCAAGAGAGGGCAGGGATTGAGAAACGAAGAACTGGAGTCACACTGGGACATTTTCGTCAGAGGTACTCATAGCAATAACTGCTGCCTGTCACTGAACTATTTTTCCCCTTTGCTCACTGGATGAACTTAAATATGCCTGGGCTGCATCGTCCCCCTTGACAGACAGCATCGGAGATGCTTTGGAGCACATTGGCATTTCCCGAGAGGCTGCAGATGGTTGGAGCCAGCTTGCAGCTCTCAGAAGAAGTCAGCCTTTTGAAGAAGTTCAACCCCCCCCAGCTGTTTTCCAGGCAATCCAGCTACCTCCACCCTCACGTAGGAGCTGTGCCTCTCCCCAGGATAGTGCAACACAGCCACCCCCCCCAGGCACCCCCAGGCCTGGGTGCCAGGCTCCGGCAAGGCACATGTCTGCCGAGGGAGAGAGAATGGCACAAAATGGTCACAGCAGGGGGATGCCCTATGACAGGTCCTGGCACTCGTCTTGGCTGTGAAGGGGTCCTGGCTTGGCTGCTGGAAAACAGGGTGTTACCAGAGAAAGTTCCTCTGTACCTTGGGGAATCACTGCTAAAGCTAACAGAGAGTAAATGGCATCTTAAAACGTACCTCTTCCACCATGAGAAACAGTGGCAGCCGCAGCCTGGTAAGAGGGAGAAGTGAGTGAATCTCAACAGACAGGACCCGGGATGAGCTAGAGAGAGTGGGGGAAGAGGAGAGACAGGGAGAAGGTAATGAGACAGCCTCTACACTGTTCCACTTCTCCTTTTTTCAGTTGTGTGGCAATGCCATTCATTAGCAAACATGAATCAATGGCATTTCCCTGCTGTACGTTCCCCGGGGAGCCATTGCAGTTCTCCGCGAGACTTCGCATTTCTCGGCTGGCTTCTCCCCGCTCCTGCACTCGCGTGCGCCGAGGGCTGCGGTGATGAAGCGACCAAGCACTTGCCCTGCATGTGTTTTGTCCCCTGGCCGTAGGCTGACCCCTGAGGTTATCTGACAAGCCTTTCGTCAGACATCAGCAGGAGCAAGGATCGTCACGAAGGCAGTGCTGCAATACGGGAAGTCGTCGCGCTCATGCGTCTCGCCCGGCAAAGGTGGAGAAGGTGGCCCTGACATTTCAAAGGGACGCACGGTTTCAGCACTGCCTGGCAGCCTAAGAGTCACCGCTGCTATAAAACCACCCACAGTGGCAAGGGTGTTCGCTTCACCAGAGCTATGCTGCATCACCTCGCCTCGCCTTGCCTGCAAGAAGCGAGGCTTTATTCCTGCTCTCAGGAGGCACAATTTTCTTTTGGCTCAACAGCTTTCTGGGAAAGGTTGATTTACGCTGACCCCGGCCATGTGTGGTAGAGCATGGATGCTATCGAGTCTGGAGACCTCTGTCACAAGTTCAGCTCCTGGCTTCGATGCAGAGCGCAGCAAGAGCTTTGGTCACGGTGATTTTGCAGCAAGGCACTGAGTCACCAGCATGGGCTCTGAACCCATCCATCTCATCTGGACACAGCGGGCCATGGCGAAATGTCATGTAGGACTTTTTGCAGTAGATAGAGGGGTCGTCCTCCTTGGGCACTTTCCAAAATAAGGCTGCCCCAGGCAGATCGGGCACTTGGGTGCTAGCTTTGAAAGTGGGCGACAGCCGCACAAAAGAAGGGAAAACAGCCAAGGGCATTGATTTCAACAGCAAATGGCACAAAGCTAGCGGGGGAAAAAGGGTCAAGGCCCTCTGTAGACATCAGCTCACTTCTAACACCCTTGAGGGCGAGCAACTCTCAGAGGAAGAGGAGGGTGACCCCCATAGCGCTCCCAGTCCCCGTGACTCTCACCGCTTCGTGGGTGGGTAGAAATGCCACCCTACTTGGTGCCACCTCCAGGACCCCCTGGGTCCCCAGCAGAGCCCGGCAGTGGCTGCAGCCGCGAGCCCCGTGGTGCCACAGGACTGTCCCCGTGGGTGACACCCTTGCCCAGCACTAGGGCCCTGCAGGGTTTGGTGTGGCCGCAGAGGCTGCTGGAAAATGAAATTTCAGTCCTTCCAATTTCAACATTTTTTCTTTCTTCCTTGAAAGAAGGCAAAGGGGGAAGCGAGGCCAGGGGGGTCAAAACAGAGGGAGGAGGAGTTCGAACCAATGGGTTCTGACACTTTGTTTTTGCTCAGGCTTCTCAGAAATGCTTGTTTGGGAATGGGGAATTTTAAAATGTCCTACTTGGATGGAAAATGCCTTATCTAGTAATAATAGTTAACCTTTTCATCTGAGGCGCCTAAAAAAATTTCACTTGGCTTTCTTCCACGCAGCTGACGGACAACACCATTCCGGTCCCGCAGCTGCGCGTTGGCTGCACGGTCTCCCATCACGGGCACTGCATGGGGGACACGGGCTCGTTCCTCTGCGGCCTGGGATGGCAGCCAGGGTCCCTGCCGGTGATCCTGCTTCCCGCACCGGGGAGCTGAGGGGACAAGTGCTGCCAGGGGCACGGGGCTGCGCAGAGCTCGCTGCTGCCTCCAGCTTGCCATCCAGCTGAGCGCTTTGGCCATATCGGTCTGCAGAGCGCAGGGGGGCTTTTCCATTCATCATAGTCACCGCAGCCTGCTCCGTCTCCATCTCCACCTCCATCCCCAAGGCAAGTCCCTTCCTTCCTTCCAGGAAGTCATCCATGTCCCCTTGGGAATGGGGTTGCAAACTGGCTGTCCTCTCTCATCAGTGCAATGACTGCCACAGTCCTCTGGTTGTCTGTTCTCAGCTTGCCTGCGGTCCCCCTCTGACAGCTCTGTCTGGCGGGGGGTCAAAGAAAGCTCCAGCTAGTGATGGGCAGCGCAACCATCTCTTCTAGCCATGAACCATCCCATCATCAGGTCACCCAGACGGGCAGGGGGACAAGCCAGGCTTGGGAACGGTCTGATCCGTGTGGGCGAGCGTGTCCTGTCCCTGCTGACAGGAAGAATAAGGGACTTTCTGCAATTACCCCGCATGTTTCAGAAGCCAGGATTTCAAAGCAGCAATTGAGCCCTAATTGATTAAATGCTCACCGCATTCCCGGGACTGAGCCGCTGCCCCTCAGATAAATGGGAATAAGTCACAGGCAATTAGCAATTTGCCTGAGGTGCTTCTGTACGTGTTCAATGTCTGGACTCAGACTCCTCTGGCCTTGTTAGTCATTAGACCACACATCCTCCGTCCTCTCCGGGTGGCATCCCGACAGCCTTGCCAGGGTGGAAAGAGCAGAATAATCTAACTTCACATCTATCTAGGAAAAAGTTTCCCACAGTCCCTTCCGGCTCTTTTTGTTTTGATTCTGAGGTTTTATTCTTCTGAAAAGTTAAATCTCGAACTGCAACTGTGGAGCTTTTTTGAACACAGTGTTTGTTGCCAGATGATCGTTTGGGGAAAACATATTAAAAAGTAGTACAGTGCATTTATTGCTAGAGCCGAGCTGGCTGAACAAGGCTGATCAAGTATTTTAAACACAGTGTGACATTTATGCATTGCAGAAAGCAGTTGTGGTCTCTCTGAGCTTGTGACCACTGTTTCTTTTCCTTCTGGACAGGAACTATTTCTTACAGCCTTTCTCTCCAAACCCTTCGCTTTGCTATGCAATACAGAGCCTAGCTTTGATTCTGCTTACTCTGTGCTGCTCCCAAAGTGCAGAGGGACCAGGGGACGTTTCCCACCCCATGCTCCCCACTGATATCTGACCATCTCTTTTGGCCACATGAGCAGTGCTAAGGGCAACTGTCAGTTGGTTTCAGTGTCCAACAAGTACTGAATCACATCTCGGTTGTCCCCGTGCCCAGTCCATAATTTGGGAATCAGTGAAGAAACGTTTGTTCTTTCACGCTTTCTTTCCCTTTAAAGCCACTTTAAAGCAAATGCTGATTTCTTTAAGAATGTGGTATTTTTGAAAAGCTTTTAAGATTGTTTTTATCTTTCTCTTTTTCCCTTTGCTATTCAGTACTATCAGAAGTGACTGGAGTGACATTAAGGGAAGTTAAACAGGGTCTTGACCTTCTCCAGAAGGTCTAAACCAGCACTTAGAGTCTCCATCTTGCTGCACATTAGTGTGGTTCGAAAATCTTTCCCATGTGATGATTGAGATGATCCCATCTGGAGGGCTCTTTGCAAGAAAGGCCAGAAAAAGCACTCTCTTTGCAGGAAAATGAATATTTGTAGGTAAATGGAGCCCTTTCCCTCAGACTAGCTATTTTAAAGTAATGCAGTAACCACCCAGAGAATTTCTTCAGCTGCACACAAACTGTTGGTTTTTAAACCCCTGAACTTTGCTTTTACGTGGTGTCCATTTGTCTGAGAATATCTTAACCTGCTATTCCAACAGTGTGGGATGGAAATGCTTGACTGCTGACATCTGGGGAAGCTGGGAAGAAGGGACTCTGCGCTATAAAATCATGCTGCAGTCTGTGCTGTGACTGACATTACCCCATCGCAGTGAGCTCTGGGAAAGGGCTCCCTTTTGTGCACCTCCGTGTACAAAAACTCATGGTGGGATCATGGTCATCTAGCACTGAAGCCCAACTTCAAATGCTTATCATGGACAAAAGGATTTAATTAAGCCCACAGTGGGCTAAACATATACCAGGTTAGCACTTTGTTTTGGGGTACTACAGATCTTTCGGACAGAGAAAGGTGTCCCCATGTGTTTCACTTGAATATGTGGCCTTTAAATTGTAATTAGCTGTATCTCCAATCTAATCTATGTTGTCTTATAACCAAATGATGTCCTAAAAGCTGATAAAGCAGCATTCCTGACCACTGCACACATTTTTTTAGTATCTCATTGCTAGGATTTCAGTCCTTGCAGTCAGCAGAAAAACCTCCAGTGACTCACAAGGGATAGGAATCCTTAGGAAAATAATCCATGCTGGAAAACCAACACTTCCCCTCTGTTATCACTGCTTGCTGACAGTGGGGGTAAGAGAAGTATGGCAGACAAGGCTGCAGGTGGACTTCTACCCCCACCAGGTCAGGTTACATTGCGGAGTAAGGAAGGCACCCGCAGCCCTGTCTCCCCTGCCAGCGCTGCCCAGGACAGACATGCTGACAGCAGCCATGACCGTCAGTGTCAGAGAACAAATCTGGACGAGAGCTCAAAGAAAGCCCATGTGTGACAGTTCTTCTTCAAAACCATTAAAGCGTGGCTTCCCTGGGTCACGTAGCACCATTTACCGCATCTTACCTAGCTCCATACACAGAGGCACTGGGAGACAGCATCAGAGATGTGACCCAACGGGGCTGTGCTCCCTGGGGCCAGGCATTTGCACACCCATCTGTTGACGCTTGCATGCTTGGCCTTCCATTTGTGTTTTCCTGCATCTCCTTTGCTTTGCTGCTGCTTCAGTACAGCCAGGTCTTCCCACAGCTGCTACTCCTATCTTGAGGATGGAATAGAACGACGTGGGATGGGATGGGATGGGATGGGACACGGGTTGAGCATGCAGAGGAAGCCAGCCCAAGGTGTGAGTGGCATTGCCAGCAGCCACTGCCTTCTTTCAAGGCTGAGCCCCTGCATCTGGGTGGTAGCTCCCTGGAGGAGCCCATCACATGGAAACCTTCTCCTCTGGTGGCTGGGATGTGCGAAGCTGATCTCAAAATGCTGAGGAGGGTCCTCCTCCTGGGGGGGTGAGATCAGGGAGGCTTGTGGGCAGAGGCTGCTCAGAGCCCAGAGTTTTAAATATCAGGATGAAGAACTTGGTCAAACGTGGAAGGGAAGGGAGTGGGACGGCAGTGGAGGGAAGAGACAGCCCCACAGGTAGGGAGGGCACCGGCACCGCTGGGTGCTGCGGGGAGACCTGCCGTGCCCAGCACAGGGCGAGCGCAGAACAAGACGGGAGGAGAGGCAGTGGTGCGGGGCTCCCAGGGCGGTGGGAGACGTCCTGACGTTCCCGAGAGGCGCTGGGTGCTGCGATGGTGGGAACAAACGGCCCTTTCAGGGACCTCCGCAGTAAACAGGAAGGAGGAGATAAAGCTGCAGCCAGAGAGGCCACTTGATTTTGAGGGAGATTTCCTCCGTCTTAGAAAGACCAAGGCATGCTTACAGCTAAACGGCCAGGCCTGAGGGAAATGCAGCCTAGGGATGGAGGGGAGAGCCTCACTAGCCCCTTGCAGGCAGGCCCGTGCCAGGGAGCATTGCAGTAGAGACGTGGAGGAGTGTGGGTGCAGCTCCCCTTCCTAATGACAGCTTCACCCCATCTGTCGTGTTGGCACCTTCTCCTCCCTCTGACCGTTACGGTGTTGCAATTCATTCAGAGAACCCCCCCCCCCATATGGAGTAAGAGGTGCTGAAGGCTTCAAGGGTCACAGCCATAAATCCCACTCACCTCCCTCTCTTGTTTGCTCTCTAGCTAAGGTGTGCCGGGCACCGCCGTGCCCCCGCTCCCTTCCTGCCAGGGGTACCATTTGCTTTGTCCTTCTGGCAGCGAAACAGAGCGGTAAGTTTTACACGGGATGGAGACCCTCGTCTGATCCTCAGCAAACCCCCCCCCGGGTGCCCGTTCCCCTCCTGCCGCGGGCGCTGCTGGCAGAAGGGGCAGGACCCGGCGTGGGACGCGTGGGGTGCCGGTGTCCCCACGCCGGTGGTGTCCCCGCGCCGGTGTCCCCGCGCCCCGGGCCGAGGGTTCTCACGCAGGATGTGGGCGATGCAGGGCCAACTGCTTCACCCCTCGAGGGAAACCCACGTCTCCAGCCTCCTCCGCGGCATCCTGACCGTGTCTCCGCGCTCTCGGGGGGTGGGTTGCTCTCAGTCCCTCGTGCTGGAGTTGTTCTACTTTCCACCGGCGCTTTAAATAGCCAGGAGCCAAAGAGAGGGTGACCTGGGAGTTAAAAGACTTCCTTGTGCGGTGGGACATCCCGCTTCCACCGCTTGGTCTGAAAGAGGCAGACGGGTTTCCCACAGCTCAGCTCTGTGCCCTGACCACAAAATGCTGCTGCTGGGTCCCAACGGCTTTGTGATCCCTCCTGAAATGTCAGCTGCTGAACAGGAACTGCGTGCTCCACGGCTGATTGGAACCGTGTTTCTTGCAAATGAGCTATCAGCCAGAAGAGGAATCCTGCCTTAATAAACTTGTAGCTTAGAGACAAGCAATAGCAGATACAATCCCTGATGCAGAGTAGCTCCCCACAGTCCCTGAGGTGAGCAAGATGATTTTTGCATGCTTTCATTTAACAGTTATAAAGCAGAGGAGAATTTAGCTCAGTCTCCATCCTTGGGATGTCTTCTTGAATCACCGTGACTTGGCTAGCACTGGCCACAGAGTCGTAAAACCACTAACTTGTGCAGGTCAGGCAGGACCTCGGATGACATCTAGTCCCAGCCCCTGCTCGAAGCATGGCCAACATAGATCAAGCAACTCAGGGACTCGTCCAGCTGAGCTCTGAATATTTCCAAGGCTGCAGATTAGACAGCATCTCTGGTCAGCCTGGTCCAGTGCGTGACCACCCTCACAGAGGAAGAAATGTTTCTAGTACCTAATCAGAATTTCCTTCTTGCAAACCCATTTCTGTTGCCTCTCACCCTGTCCCTGTGCATCTCCACCACCACCCCCCTATGCCCAGAGAACAGTTCCTTGGCTTGTGCTTTTGAAGTTCTAGCCACTGAAAATGCCAGCTGTTAATGTGGTATTTACAAAAAGCTAACGGCATGCTTAACTTTTTGCCTGTGCGACACAAGCCCTGGCACAGGAAGTTTCCGATCTGAGAGACAGAATAAATGCATGAGGCTTGGTGCCCAGCCCATCTGTCTGACATGTCCAACCCATTAGAGAAGCTTGCACTGTATAGAGAGCTGGCCATTTCACGTGTCTACACCCCACAGAGGGCTCTGCGGTCCTCCATGAGTATTGCACTAGCCCCACTGCATTTTATTGCTCAACAATGTTTGGATGTTATTAACACATATGTACTGGAATATTTTGGACATTTCCATCTGCAGCAGGGTCACTGGATTCCTGACGAGCTATTGAAAACATTGCAGTGCTGTTCAGTGCAGTGGTGAAAGGACTGAGCCCTGCTGAGTGGTGTCAGAAAGAAAGAGATTGGGCTCTCGCCACAGAGGAAATGGGAGCAAAAGGATCAAAGTCTGTGACTAATGATGCAAGCCACGTATCCAAAGGGTACTTCCACCCCTGCGAACACCGGCAATGCAATAAGCCTGGCCTGGGGTTCAGAGCAGGCACATCTTCATAGAAAAAAGGGAAGATAAAGGATGATAGGCTCAAAATTACGGTCCTGCTGGGATCTGTTTGCTCAGAGGTGCGCAAAATCTTCATAGCTTGTACCCCAGCTAACAGGAAGATTGTCTTGGAATTACCTCTCCTCTGACTCATGGTGTTTCTGCAGGACGCCTTCACTATAATGTTACTTCTTCCTGAGAGCAATTATTAGGGAAGCATTCATTTTCACTGTTTAATACGGTGTAGACATTAAAAATGCCTTGTGTGCAGGGGGGAAGTCAGCATTGTTTGTCCCAGGCCTGCTGAATCAGTGTGCATGCTCTCTGGGCTGTGCCGCAGACCCTAAGGGCTAGATCTGGAAAACTGGGTAGCTGCTCACCGATTTCAGCTGGCAAAAGCACCTAAGCCCTGTGGCACTCACGTCCTGCTAGGAAAAAAAAGCCATAGACTGACCATGTGCAGCAGTTGCTCACTCACTTTTCTACTGTGCAGGATTAGGCCCCTTCTGAGCACACTTGTGTTGGAGAGAGCTAGCTAGAGCAGTCCAAAACAGACCCGCAGAGTGAGATAGCAGTTAAGCAGCATGGACAAGCAGGTCTGCGTGCCCTTCTTCACTTATTAATGCAGGTTACTTCTAAGTGACTATCTGTGGCTCATTTACTGCCTTGGGCTCCTCCATACAACCTACAACCAAGGGGCTTGTTCCTTCTGCAAAGACCGTGTGTCAGGGAACTCTTCTTCATGAATCAGTCTCCTTCATGACTTACTCCTTCATGGTGTGGAGGCAAAAATGATGTTCCCATCCACAGACATCTGTGTCAGTCTCTTGAGTCAGCAGGGCCTTTGATGTTGGGAGTGATGGTGGAAGCAGAGGGGTTGTACTTTTATTTATCTGCGTTTGTTCGAACTCTCTAGGCATGAAAACAGAAGTTCAGCCTCTTTGCAGCTTCATATGTCACTGCTGTTTACTGGCCTGGCAAACACATCTTTGAGCTGACCCGGCTGTTTGATATAAAGGTTCTTTCCCCAGGAGCTCGGAGGAAAGGAAGGTGAATGCTGGATCACAGCAGTTAGAGAGCAAAATAGTGCCCATGATGCAAAGGCTTTCTTTTTTTTTTTTCTTCTTGTGCATAGATTAATTAAAGTCAAAACTTAATGCTGGTCACTGAGCAGAAAATCTAACCTAGTGGGTGGGCAGTCAACCCTGCCAGACTCACCACATCCACTCTGTGGGGGTACACGGAGCGCTACCGGAACTTGTCCAAATCCTTTGTACGCACTCAGCCAAATTTTGCAGACGCTTCATATTTTTCGCAGGGTGAATAATGAGGATGCACTGATCTACTGACTGCGTGGGGTTGCTTACGCAGAAAGGCACTGCAGCTTTGGAAACTGAAGACCACACCACCACAATCTGTTTTCTGGTGGCGGTGTGCACCTTCTTCCATCGCCTCCGAACACCAGGTAATGTTGTAGCCAAAAGCCGATCAGCCTCAAAGCAGGCAGAATATATTGCCTGTGTGCCCAGCGGTTAGCACACAATTACAGAGCAGGTAGGGGATTTCTTTTGCTTGCGCTTATGGATTCAAGAAATGGAGACGTCAGAAGCAGCTCACACGAGCTTGTTAGGAAAGAAGCACTGTTATTATCGCCTATAAAAACCAGCTCTCGGTTATCCCAGAAGAACAAGGAAGATGATGTAATTATGGTTTTGGCACAGTTAGCACTGGCTGAGGGCATTTTCAGTCAAGCCAGGACAGACAGTGTGCTGTTCCTTTCCAAAGCAGTCGAGACAACTGTACACGTTACAGGAGTCCATTCTCCCTTTCCGAAATACAGCTGTTAAACAGAGCACATAAACACCAACACCAACCAGCTGCCAGACCGTCCGCGAGAACCTGCGGGGTGACTTTTAGGTGGACAGGATGCAGTTGTCTCAAACTATTTTGGACTGGAGCACACCAATTATCCTGGCTCCAGAGCAAATGAAAGACTCGACAGCTGCGAGGGCTTTCAAGGATAATTAACTGCATCAGCCAGGGAGCCACTGGGAGATGAAGCTGAGCCATTTGGGAACCCTGGGAGCAACCCTTCCCCTTAGACTGCCCCCGGGGCTGGGAAGGATGGAGGATGGGATGCACGACCAGCCTGGCTTGCTCCTGCCTGGACATCTAAAGCTGGCTTTAAAGGGTGGGAAGGAGAGCATGGGGTCCCTCCCGGCTCAGGTGTGCACCGTGTACGCCTACACAAAGACCTCTACCGTCAGGAGATCCAGCAGCAGAGGACAAGGGACCAGGACTTTTCCTGAGAGAAGGAGCTGGCAAGATATATAGAGCTTCCCATGCTTGGCCTTGGCAGGAGCTAAATGGAGTCCACAGAGACAGCAGGCAGCAAGGGAAGGGTCAAGGCTGCTGGGAAAGGGCTCCTCTGGAGCGGGTCCCTGCTGCTGGGCAGAGCGTGCTTGCTGGCAAATGGCAGAAGGCAATTTTGTCATAGTGTGCCTGCAGGACTGCTGTGCGGAGCAAACCTGAGCAACCGCAGAGCCTTTCCGCTCACCTCCCCGACGAGGGGCTGTGCCAACAGTGCGCAGTGGTGATTTACATGTGTCCACACTTCTCCCTGTGCTGTACAGACACCCTATTCCTGCCAGGAGGGTCAGATCCATTACACGCTTTACAGATGGGGAAACAAAGGCAGAGAGAGAAAGGCGATGAAGCGGAAAAGCTTGCAACATGGGGCATTTTGCAATCGAGGTGGAGGGGAAAACGCGAGCTTCCATAAAGCACTGAAACATACACAGAAAGAGGGGGAAAGGTTGCAATTTTTGCTTTCTTCAACCTTTTTTTTCATTCTAGTCTAACTATTGCTATTGTCCCCCCAAGGGCTTCAGCCAGCCACATGTACCACTGGCACTTGAGCAAGTGGGAAGCCCAAGAGGAATACCTGTGTCTGTGTCCAGCAGGGGTCACTGACGATTTTCTTTCTTTTAAAGCTTTTTTCTTCTTTCTTTATTCCTTTTTGGGGGGGTCTGCCATCCCAAGAAAGCATCCATGTTGTGGGTAGGAATGCACTGTTGGAGGAAACTAGGAGTACAGGGAAATGTCCTCTCGCTAAGGCAAGGATACCTTGAGCCCCACAGCCAGCAGTGGGCTACCACTAGTGGGACAGATGCAGGGGCTGATCAGGTCCAGCATCCCTTACGCTAGTACTGCATCGATGCGTTGATTACACCAAAGCTCATGGCCAGTGGACCAACTATGGCTGTGAAGGTCTTATCCAAACAAGACATCCTGGTGCAGGCAGCTTGCTCTTTGCTGCTTGTGTGAGTGCTTGATCTCCTTGCTCTCCGGCCAGCTCAGCTCCTAGATGGGGCAAGAACAAAGGAACGTCTCCAAAAAACAAATACAGGATCTCCTCCCACCTCTCTTGGGGTCTGTAGGTTACAGAAACACAGGGAGTATCTCATTGCATTTGCTCTAATGTCATGGCTGCCAAAGCGACCTGGGGTCATCATGACTCTGGGGAATATGTGGCTCCCCTCTGCCTGCGGGTAGGGGCAATGCACATGTGTAGTTTCCTACCTGGACAGGTAACAAGGACTGGCTGGGAGAGATACAGGCCTGAGGAAGATAACTAACCACTAGCATGCTGAGCACCAGGAGCTGCTGTCAGGACAGGCTGTGATTGGGGTAAGCCAGATGCTGGAGGGGGTAGACCAGTGCTCGGGAAGCAGAGCAGCAAACCACCCTTGTGTGCCTGAGCCTGTCCTCCTCGGTCTTTCCAGTCTGGCTGGGGGGATGCCTGGTACCCACAGCTTCAGAAGCACGGCACGGCCTGGTTGTGTCTTCCCTCCCCAGGAGGGCTCAGCTGCTCCCTGCTCCAGCGTATTCTTCGTTGCACATCCAGCACAAGTCTCCAGCTTTCTCATGCTACTCCAGTAGCAAAAACTTGCCGCCATTACTCCAGGCTAGGACCCAGCCTTTTTTGCCTTAGGTTTATTAGGATGACTGGTTTATGACTTGCTGTGTTTTTACTGTGTCCACTAATGGCTTTTATGTAAAATGATTCACTGATGAGACTGTAAAGGCCAGCAGCCTATGCAAGTGATATTTCTGCAAAGTTTCCCTGTCCTTTCTAGTGACATTTGCCGGGGCAGTGCAGAACTGCTGGTCCCTCTGTGTCAGGACATGATGACACGTCGACGCAGTTGGCAAGGACATATCCTCTGAGTCTTCATTCCAAAAGGAAATATGAACTGTCAAAATGTGGAAATCCTCCATAGACGGGGCATCTGCACCTGTCTCTTTGCAGCTCACTCGCCGTCCTTGGCTGCAGCAGTCTGCTAGGGGTAGGTAATGCCGGGCATTGGGCACGTTGCCTCCATGTACAGCAGCAAGATGATTTAGAGGGGATTCCTCCTCCAAACGCAGGGTGTGTGCCTGCACACAGAGGTTATTCACATGCGGTAGGCTTGAGAGTGAAGCCCTGGGTGAGGGGAGCTGCTGGTGATTCAGGGTGGTGCTTCCAGCTGGAGTAGCCTCTCCTACAGAGACCTCCGAGTCCTTGTGGAGCCTTGATACATTTCTCAGGACAAGGTGCACCTTCATCACCACAAATAGCACCTCTCCTCACCAGCCAACTCTCTGATGACAGGCAGCAAATCTTTGCAGTTTTCTTTCTGCTCAGGAACCTGTGACACCCTCCAATCTGCAGTGCCAGTCCAGTATTGCTGTTTCCTATCACTATGTTTCCGCTGTCCAGGCTCCAGTGATAACCTCCTTCAGTTCACCTTCAGGCACTCCCAGGTTTTCCTCAAAATGCAGTGAGCGGTCAGAGACGGCAAGTTGCAGGCTCTTATGGGCTGATGAGCCACATATGCCCACTCTGCTCTCTTCTAATGCCGGGCAAACAGTTTGCCATTAACAATGTGTTTAAGACAAATTGTCCTTCTGTCTGTTTGTGAAACTGGACACAGAGACTTGGGAATTCATTATCACTGGAAATTGCTCAGTGAATGGCTTCAGTGACCAGCACTGGATCACCCGATGAACTGTACCGCTGTTCATGCCTTTAATACTCATTGCTCATTCTGTGGGTTTGGTCTTGGCATTTTTTTCTAACCCCCGATTCCCAGACCAATATTTCCTTTTCATAAAGGTTGTTGCATGAGTACATTCTCTCTAAAAACTCATGTGGTTGCTGTGTTATTTAACAAGCCTCCTGTTCACGAAAAACAGCAACCCCCTCCCCAGGAGATTCTGAAAACAGAGGAGCCTGCTGTAGGCTCCTCCATAATACCTTTCTGTTTTGTGAAGATGCGGTAATAGATGTTCTCACCACAGCCCCATCCTACTTGTGGTGATGAGTGTTGCTCCGTCCCATACTTTGTCCATACTACACTGCAAGCTTGTGTTTATCCATTTCAATGTGTGTTCTGTAAGGCAGCTTATTCCGCTTCCCCAAAAGCATCAGGAGAAGTACCTTCTAGCACTAACAGAGAAGGCACATATCTCTTTATGGCTTATCACTCAGATTTCAAAGGTGAGAAATTTACTTTTTGCCTGAGGAAAATATTTACCAATATGGCTAGTAGGTTAAACCCTTGAATCCCAGGTTAGACTGCATTTGACAGTACAAACCACCAGAGTAATTTCATGCTATCAAAGGGATGAACATGAAAATGTATTGACTCTCTTATCTAGTATCTCACATTGTCATTAACAAATGAGTCTATGGAAAGGTTTGACTTTTATTGACAAACAGTGAAGCAAGAAGATGCCTCTGGAATATAGACTATTATTACTGCCATTTTTTTCAATCCCAGATCATTACCCATGATGGGATGTGCCATCTGCAGCTACAGGTAGTGCACACGCATGTCCACACACAGACCCGCCAGAAGGGGTTTTGGACTGGAACCCAGTGCAAATCAATACCCATTTTGTTCTCCTTCACGCTCCTCCTCCTTCCATTACAAATGACAGAATTTACAGGTTTTCAGCTCAAAAAGCCCTGCTGACATGAGTAACTTACCAAAGTAGGATCACGCTGGCTGGAAGAATCCATGCCACAGAGCTCAGCTCCTATGCAGGCATCTAGTGACCAGACAGACAAGTTCAGTTCCTGACTTTCTCACCCTTGCTTGCAGTGAGAATTGCTGTGTAACTAGGTCTCTTCCTAATGTGACCCTCTACATTTTATGCATCTAGCGGTGTTATTCTTTAAAATAAATACCTATAGAATATGATCTTGATATACTCACATAATCATAATACCTTCTAAAAAGGCATCTCTTTAAACCAAGACACCAGTCTATCTTAACCACCAAGATTAGTAGTTGCAGATCTAATTGTAAGGGGTTTCTCCTGGTATGTACTACAAGACTAGGGAACCATCTGCCAAACAGAAAAGCATCAACTGAGCAGGGAAAAAGCGATGTCATCTGTTGACAGGAAGGAAACAGTTTGAGCTAACCCAAAAACTGATCTAGCCCATGCAACATGAAGACTTTCTGAAGATAACACGTTCTGCTGAATACAAGGACAAAGCTGTGTGCTCTCTGGTAATATCAGCTGTGTAACAAGAGGAGTAGTTCTAGCAGAAGTATGAACATCTGGTTTCCTATCTGAGGAGTCACAATCAATCTTCTCCAGTAGCACAAACTGCTTACTCCACCCCAAAGTTAAAGCTCCTTTGAAACAATCATTGGAGTACCATCTGGGTTTGAGTTGTCCTGTCAGTATCTGTCTTGTGAAAGATATTTTCAGGATGTTAACAAACAACTCCATCCAAAAAGTTCTTCCATGTTTCATCATCCATGATTGCATATATTTAGATGCCATATGCCCTGTACTCTGCTTCCCTGGAAACTCAGGGTTGGCTTGTGCCAAGAACTGCACGTAAGAAATTTGCCTTGTGTGTGTTATTGTTCATAGGCTCTTGCTCAGCCCCGGGACTGAAGCGTCACATGGGCGTACATATTTGAAAATAGATTGTCTTGGTGTCCCACTCACAAACTGTGAGCCACCCCACCTCCCCCACTCCTTCTTCATTGGAGTCATTTCATCAGTTCGGGCTATAAAGCAAGATTTTTGCTAACCCTTTGTTCTCTGAAATGCTATTTATTTTCTTCCCTTTCATCACAGCCTAGGTGCAGAACCAGTATGTAAGACCGTATGATTTGCATGATTAAATGCTGTGCAAAAATTCTGCTGATCTTCTCATGTTTGGCACCAATAGTAATCTGTGTCTGGTGTGTGAATGGAGAAAGCCAGCTCCCAAGTGTGTAAAATGCGTTTGACCTTACTTTCGAACACCCACGTGCACACTCAAAACGCCACAGAACTCATTACATTCATGGTCCAAAAACTGGTGTTTTGTTCTCTGTCCCTGCTTTGTCTGACTGCAGGTGAATGCAATAGAAAATGTCAGAGATGCAGCTCCTATGTAACATAAGAGGAGGATTACAGTTCTCCTGACACCAAAGGGGGGATTACAACAATGCAGCTGACGTAGGAGGGGAAGGATTACAGTGCATCTGACATAGCAGCAATTATAGGAAATGTATTTACAGGGATGGATGGAAAACGAATTTAATATGCTGTTCCAGAGGAGGACAATAAAGGTGTGTTGCAACAGTCCTTCCCCCTTCTGGAAAGCCATATTTCTCACTTGTCCATCAGCACAAACAATCTGTGCTGTATGGCAGGAAATATCAGACGCAAATATCACATTAATCTCTAAGGAAGGATACCTGTTTTCGTAACTTGCTCATTCACTAAGGTCTCTTAGTAGTGGCTCAGACAATAGGTGGATATATCAGGTTTTCCCTGTGGAATAACTGTACCACCGGCACTGTGCTGCAAATGCGACTTTTATTTTGTTTCTGTTTTCTTTCAGAGTGAGCAAAGTCGAGAAGGGGAAGGGGGAGGGGAGAAGCTCCTGATTTTTCAGTATGCAGTAGACAAATGCCGTTAATACCCTCTTCAAAGGAGCCAGTGCATATGCCCTTGCCTGGCAGAGGTATAGGCAGGCACAAGCAGACGAAGCAAGTCCTTGGGACACCAGGAAAGCGATAGCCCTTCCATTTCAAACTGCATCGAGAGCACGGTGGATCTCAGACGCTAATGCATTAATACAGAGGAAAGGTGAGGGGGGAGCCTTATTAATTTTGTCGCTGGGGAAGGCTGTGTAGCTTTTTGCACGAATCACTCACAAGTGAGGGGAAGGGAGCAGAGGCTGGAGCGAGGGGACAACAAAACTGCCACATTTGGGTCACCGTTTCCAGCACAGCAATCAACAAAGAACATACGTGTGCAATGAATTCCATTGTCTCCAGCTACTTCCTGCTGGGCACGTGTCCACGTCGCCCACAGCTGCGCCACCGGGGCACCTCCGCATCCTATGGCACTCCTGGAAAAAGCAATAGGACGCTGGTGAAGGTCAGGCCAAAAGGAACGAGGCTGGATTACCTTCCCGCCCTCACAGATGGTCCCTCTGGCCCAGCACGGGGGCAGATGTCCATTCCCCGGTGAGGGCATCTGCACTGGCTGGAGAATAACTGGCAGGTCTTGCCCAAGTGGGAACACCTCGTGGCTACGCCAGCAGCCATCAAACTAGGGGCAGCAGCCTTCCGTCTTCTGGCCACGGGAGAGTTGCTAAACTTGTTGAATGGGGGCTGGTTTCCCACCACTTCCATCAGGCTGGCAGAATCGCCCTCACCTATTTGTAGGGATCCCAAAGGGAAAAGATCCTGGGCGAGGCAAAGGAAAAGGTGCACAAGCGAATTCGGCCTCAAGAGTTTTGGCTCTTATTCAAAGCTCGAATGCGGAGCTCCCACTGAGAGCCCTGCCTCGGGCTGGGGGTGTCCTAGGGCTGTGAAGTCACTGGACGTGGATGACAGGGTGACCAAGCATCCTGACTCCTATGTGACAGCTCAGCACCCATGCAGGGCAGCCTCTGCAGCTCGTCCCTGCCCCAGCATGGCTTTTTCACGCGGCCAGCCTTCCTGCAGCAGTGTCAGTGGGTTTCCTTCTCTCACCATTGCAAGGGGTTTCCAGCACTACTTCCCTGCTGCTGCCTGCTGCTTGTTGTTTCCATTTCACACTGTCCGTAGCCTCTTGGGTCTGGGACCCTTTGCCTCCTTCTCAGCCTCCAGCTCTGCCCGGGGCCCTGGGAGGACCGACATCGTCAAATTACAGCTGTGCGTACAGCAGCGAGCAGGGAGGATGCTGGACCAGAGAAGGGGAAGGATAATTTCACAGGAACGAAGCCCCCTGCTTGCAAATGGAACGTGGACATGTCTTCCTCCCACCTCTGCTCTCATATCTGAAGTCTACTTACCATTTATTTTTTGCCTTGGAGCTGGCAGCTTCTGACTGATCTTAGACTGCTGAGCTTCCCTGTCAGGTGTGGCCTAAAAAAACCCAAACAACAAAACAATACATGAGCTACTACGGCATGTAGGATGTTTCAGGGAGCAGTGAGAAGTAATACGCACTCTCAACAGAAACTGCTAGCAAAGAGTCACAAAGCCTTGGGAGTACCAGAAAGCCAGCTGACTCTGTTTGACCCACCTCTCTGTCACCGCTCCAGCTGGAAGTGGGGGGCTAACATTAAATTACAAGTATTCATCTTACAGGAAGTCCAGCTTGATGTGAAAAATCACATATAAGAGCTGCCTATTGTATAAACTGTACTAAACCCAGTATGTATGTAGCTTTATTTATACCAGCTGTAAGATTAACATTAATTGCTTAATTGCAGTGTGAAGGGTGGCCTTGCAGTTAAAGCACTTTGCCTGGGCTCAGGATACAGACATGTGTTTCACAGCTCTGCCACAGACTTGCACATCACCACTATGGGCAAGATACTTCATCTTGTAGTCTTTTTGCCCTCCCCTCCAGTAGTAAAGTAGGTATAGTAAGTGGGGGAAATCACATTTTTTCCTTATCTGTTGTCCATTTTGTCGATGAAGATCGTATGCTCTTGGTGGGGAAAGTGCCATTTCCAAGTATTGGTCTATAGGCATCTGAACTCCATGTGGTTCTGCCCCAGGAAGGTGCCTACCTGGCTAATCCTGATGCTAATAGTAACAGTAGCTTAACATAGATGTACTCAGCCCCAGGGGCTCTTGGAGTCCTCCTTAGTCAAAGCCTTTCGGTAGAGTATGTGCTTTACCTCGCAGGATACATTGCAGCTGGATGTTTTAAGAGATATTGAGCAATTGCAGCTTCCATTAAAACCAGCAGAAACTGTGGATGCTCGCGCTCTCTCTCTGAAAATCAGCCCACATAGTATAAAATGACTTTCAGCTAAATTTAAATCGGCATGGTTAGATTACAGGTGTGTATTCGCTTTTACTACTATCACCACCTTTGGTCATTAAGCTTAAACAGTTGGAAAAAACCTTAATTCAAAAGCCATTATTCAATGTTGGGTATTTAGCTTCTGCATTTTATTTACCCTGGGCAATGGAAATAACCCAGCCCACTTCTCTTTTTACATAATCTTTCCATATGTTTGTTGCCAGTTGCCAGTCAGGTTCACATGCCTCAGCACAGTGGAGCACTATTAGAGTGACAAACACGGAAGGGAAATGATTACAATAAAAGAAAGACGCTCTCAAGGGCATAGACCACCTTGTTTGTTCTGTGTTTGTACTTCCCTTAGTACAAACAAAAACAGTCAGAGCCTTGGTTAACAGTAGATTTTGTAGCACATTATATTTAGGAAAGTAAAGAACCCTAACATACCTGGTGGTGACCCTTTAAAAAGCTATTTTATAGCCCTAGATAAGGATGAATGCTGAAGAGAAGGTCTACGTACCTTTATTCTGCAAGACAAGCTCAATGTATTATGTCAGTGAAATGTCACTGCCTCATTAATTATGAAATGTCATAAACATTAACGACAAAAGATCATTGTTGTGATCATAATTATGTAACTCTGATGCAATATTATGACCAAAGACATTCCAGTGGTCTGAAATACATTTCTGGATACCATTGTGGTGCCTCAGTAAGGATATGCTAGCTTTAAAGTATTTTTGCCCAAATTGCAGTGGCAGCCTGGATTTTTTCAAATTCAAAGACGCTTTGAAGTCATATTAGAAATAGTCATGCACCATTTTTTTTCAAGATAATGCTTTTGTCTTTAAAATAAGCCTACAAGTGTTTTAGCTGATTATCTCATCTTCTTTACTTTAAATGTCACTACACTTTTTGGAACTTGACACCTTCCATTTTATTTTTTTCTAGGCCAGAGCCTGACTTGGTGTGACCAGGAACAACTCTATTCACTTCAGCAAGGTTTTACTCAATTAAATTGTGCAAATGATGGTATGCTGAAAATAGCCCAACAAATCTGATTTTCAAAATAATCACACTGGTGTTTTCTGGGAAAAAAAAGAAACTACAGCTATGCTGCAAGTAGTGCCCCAGCAAACCTACCATAGCAAACCAGGCTGACTTCAGCTGTGGAGGGTGAAATGGGTAGAAAGGAATGCTTCCGTTTCTCAGTTTTGTTTTCTTTTTGCCAAGTGAAGAAAGTTGCTATTGTTGTTAGTTTGTTTTGAAACTGATAGAAAATGCTGAGTGAAATGACTAAAGACTGAATTGCTGGAAATATCTGCAAGAGGAGTTCTGGAAGGCAGCAGTCTTCATACATATTCCCATCCGTAGACCATGCCACCCTTGGGGAGGGAGCACAGGACTGCTGCAATGGAAAAACTTAGCAGTTGTGCCCTCCCAGTTTCTCCCTCTTCCGAGAGAAATCAAAGGAACATCCTCGTGGAGATGCTTTGGAAAGTGCCTCTCCACTTTCCTTGCTTTTCTACCCTCATCATGTACAAGCCGGCTCCGTAATTATACCTCTCCTGACCATGGATGCTTCTCCGAGGCGATTCCTTGTTCAGGATATCCAAAACACCAGAGGGCAGCAAAAGTGTTAAAGCAGAAATTGCAAAAGCATCAACCTTCCCAACAGAAGCACCTCTAGGATGATAAAACGTGATTGCGTAAGAGGTTCGTAATGCCTTGACAGCGTCAATTCATAGTGAAAGTAGTAAAAAACCAATGTAACTATGACAACACCAAAACTGTGTAATGGCTACTTCTGAGCAGCACTGCTGGAAGCTGTTTTGACCCGTACGTATGAAAATGAAAGAGAAATACCAAAAGGTTGCAGAGAGTAATAGATGCAGGAGGTCTTTAATTCTCAATAAATCATACAATAGTGTTAAAACTCTTAAAAATTACGTGCTCCCTCCTCCACTGCAGAATCTATATGTACCCCACCCTCTGGACTAGAGATTACATGTCTGTGTGAATACCTTCCACAGGTAGCAACACGTGCCAGTTCTTCTTGCTCTGCCTTCTAATGCAGGTAATTAAAATCAGGATGGTGGATTCTCCTCAGTGTAGCCCCCTGGTGAGGTCTTACACTCCCCAGGCAGTCCCATGGCACAGGTGTCCGCCTTTCCTCAGGACGGAAAGATCGTGAGATGTTAGGGAGAGGATCAAATCCAGCCCTCTTCTTCCCATTTGGGAAGAAAGAAATTCTGAGTCCTTTGAAAAGAAATAAAAATGTTACGCTCCTACCTGGGGCTGGCTGTCTTGAGTGTTCTTTCTAAAAAGACCAGTTCTGTTTGCTATCCTAAAACACTTAATCAATTTCCAATGAAAACAGCAACTATAATTAAAGGGAGGAAAATCCCACCACAGCAGAGGAGCCATTATTAAGGTAATTTTTTTCTTTATAACTCCTGGGGCACTGTTCACATGCAGTTGCTACTGTATGCGCTGTTTGTGCGTCACCTCCTCTTCATGAGCTCCACGGAGAATATACTGTTAGCTTAATAATAACAATAATAATAATAATAATAGTAAGTCAGCTTTTCATGTGAGTTATTCAAGGCACTGTGTAAGCACTAATTGAATGTTACAATAGCCCGGGCTGGCTGCGTGCTATGACTGCCCTTACAGCGAATGGAATAGCAGTCCCATGACCTGGGTCACACCACTGCCTCCATGTAAGCAGCTCCCGTCCTTCGGCTCCTGACCACCAGCTCTGCAAGCCGCTGCCCTCTCCCAGCGCCATTCAAGCCCTGCAGACTGCCAACCTGCCTGCTCTCACAGCGAACAAGCAGAGGGACAGCATGTGTTTTGTGCAATGGTCAAGATAAACAAAGTTTGGGGGTTAATTTCAGGCATTATGTCTCCCTGTTTCTAGCAGAAAGAGCCTGCAGCGTAACCCCAAAGGGCTAGCACCCACGTTACGGCGGGTGACACAAGCAATAGAGTTCATTAGATACGAGAAGCAGAGGCACTCTTGCTTGCTTCACTAGAACGTCCCGATGGATCTCTCTCAAGTGTGTTGATGACACACAGCTCATGTATCATGTAATTTGATCTGTATAGAGCACCACATTTTTCTCATCCTGTCTTTAGAGTAAATTTACAAGAACTCCTTTCCTCCCATAGTGGGTCCCTCCTGAGCCCTTTAGAAGTCATTCACGGATCCTAAGGAGACCGCCAACTACAGGTGAAAAGAATCGTACCGACTGCTTTGAAATCTCCAGTGTGAAGCAGAGCTATACCTCTTCCACCCAAGGTATTGCCTTATTTCAAGCAGTCTGGCAAATCCAATTTGCGCGGTGCCTCTGGATGGAAGAGGAGGGGTCACCACTCAATGTGCCATTGGCCATGGTGGTCGGGCTAGGGGTTTGTGCTGAGACGGACAGTCTTCCAGTTTGGAGCTCAACTGCTGACTGGAGAATTACTCGTCTGAAAAAAGTCTGGGCAGACTCTCATAGAGAAGAACAAAGTTAAATAACAGATGTGGCAGGCATCATTCAAGACTTTTTTTCGAGGCTGAACTGGAATTTGAGACCAAACGTACAAACATTTTGGTCACTTGCTGCGTGAAGGCTGAAGGCCTTACATGTTTGAACCCAGCGCACCTGCCGCTTCACATTTGACCTTGAGAGGAACCTCTTGGGTGCTTCCAGGGTGCTGAGGTTCAATCTCAAACAACCTCCTTTGGCCTTGCTGTGCAAAAGGGTAACTTCCCAAGGCTCACTTCCAGACTGACCAGAGAGAATAGCACCGCAGGTGTGTTCAGAACATACGAGTAAGCTGCCAAAGTATCACAGGACTCCATATATATATATATATATAAAAATAAATATATATATGGGCTCTTTATGATTACTTCCCTTCCTGCCCGCGCCCCGCTGGTGGACCCAGAGGCTTGCCGTCCCCAGGCCGGGCTGGCTCCAGCTCTGGGTGCCTGAGGGGATGGTCGGCAGCAGCCGCCGGCAGTTCCCCTCCATCACGCCCTGGAAACGACGGGAACGGAAAGCCGGTCCGGAAAGCCGGTCCGGCGCGGGGGAAGGCGGGTCAGTGTCCCGCCGCGGGCACTCGCTGCAACGGGCGGACGGCCGCAGCCCTCCCCGTGCTTTGGGATCAGGGAAAAAAATGTCCCCCGCAGGGCTGCAGCCACACTTTCCCCGCTGCCAGCGGGACAGTCCCCGCCGGTGGCCCTACCGAGGGCGGTCTCGGGAGCTGGGATGGGGCTAGCGGGGGCCTGGCACCCCCCGCCGCCGCCGGCCCCTCACGCGGGGTTAGCGCGGCGTTTTCGCAGTCCCCGCCGAGCCCCGCCCCCCCCCCGGCAGGGTACCGCCGCGGCTGGTGGGCAAACCCTGCCCGTGGCGGGCATCTCGCTGCCGCTGAGCCTCGGGCGCTGAGGGGAGACCGGCGCGGCCGCCCTTCCCGCCGCGCCGCGGCCACGAGACGGGTAACGGCTGCCGCCGCCCCCCCCGCGCGCCGGCGGCTCGCGCGGGCGCCGGCCACGCCGGCAGGGGGCGACCCCGCCGGGAGAAGGGACGCGTCACGTGACAGCAGAGAGGCGGCCCCCCCCCCCCCCGCTCCGGGCGGGAGGGAGAGGAGAGCTGGCGGCCCCCTCCCTCCCTCTGCCCTGACGTCACCGCCCCTCGGTCTCCCGGGCGACGGCTCCATCAGCGCGCGCGTCAGCGCCGCCCGTTCCTTGGCAACGGCCCGGTGTCTCGCTCTCCTTCAGCCTCGCGCCTGGGCGCGCGTCTCTCTGGCGTCAAAGTGACGTCAATGGGCCCGTCTCGGCTTTCGGCGGTGGGCGGGGGGAAAGAGGCGGGAGGGAGGGCGGGGTGTGCGTGGAAGCGGGGGGGGGGGGGGGGCGGCGGAGCGGAGCGGGGCGGGAGGGGGGTGGGTGGGGGGAGCCGGGACATCCCGCGTGGTCCCGCCGCCTGCCCCCCGGCGCACGCACACACGCACACACACACACACACACGCGCACACGCACAAGCGCGCGCGCACACCACACACACTCGCGCGCACACGCCCCGCCGGCAGCGGCAGAGCCCGGCAGCCGCGGAGAGCGCCCGCCAGGTACGACGGCTCGGGCGGCCGCTCCGACGGTTGGGGGGGTCGGCCGGAGGAGGAGAGGGGGGGAGCGGGGCCGCCGCCGCCGAAGGTCGGACGGGGCGGCGGCGGCGGCGGCGGCTTGGGCTGCGGGGAGGAGGGGGGAGAGGGCGCCGAGCTGTGAGGGGGTGTCCGGCGGCGGGCGGGGCTGACGGGGTGTGCTGTGCCGTCTCCGTGCAGGTGCGAGCGGCCGCGTCCCCGGGGCAGCGCGGATGCTCCCCTCCTAAGGCGCGGCGTGCGGTGCCCGCCACCCGCCTAAATCATGGTGATCATGTCAGAGTACGGCTCCCTGCCGGCTGCCGGACAAGCCCAGCAGCGGCCTCTGCGCGTCGGCTTCTACGATATCGAGAGGACCTTGGGGAAAGGCAACTTCGCGGTGGTCAAACTGGCCAGGCACAGGGTGACCAAAACGCAGGTGGGTGCGGAGGCTGGGGGGTGCGGGGGGTGCAGAGCCTGTCGGCTGGCGGGCCGGCAGCGGTGGGCTGCCGCTGCCAGCGCCGTGAGGGGAGCTGACGGCCGCCGGAGGCGAAGGGAGCGGCGGCCGCCAGCTTTGCAAAGTCCCGCCGCCGTGAGCGGGCACCGGGAGCCGGTGTGGCCCTTCGGAGGAGCTGCGGGTTCTCCCGGTGCGCTCAGCGGCGCTCCCGTGAAATTAAAGCCGGGCAAGGATACGTAAAAAAACCCAACATTTCCGAGTGCTGCGGTAGCTTCATCGAGTTACCCCCTCTTGGTTTGCTAAAAAGTCCAACAAATGAAGGATCTTTTGAAGACTTCGGGCGGGTTTAATTCTTTTCGTTCCCCGTGCGTGCTTCAAGAACAAAGAACTTGCAGTGTTATTTGCAGAAATAATTCATTAATGGGCATGCAACCGTATTTATGTTTCTAGTGCATGTCAAAATCCCATCAGTCGCTACAGTACAAAACAGTCTGCTACAGGAATCTGTTTTTCACTGGCACGGGATGGATTAAAAGATTTACCGAATCCTGTCCAGTGCTAATTTCTGCAGTTCTGTTCACTACCTTAGGTGTAATCCTTTGACGTAGAAAAGAAAAATGAAAACGTTCTGCGGTGTGAATTCTGTGCAGTTCAGAAAAACAGAATCAGCTTTGTCAAGTCTGTACTTTAAAAGCTACTTTTTACTTGGATTTTGTGAGTTGTGTGTGCGTGCTGGGGGGGGGGGGGGTCGTCTTTTTTTTTTTTTTTTTTAAGAGATCTGAACAGTAAGAGTACCTATTTTGTAATACCTGGGGTTGTTTTATTTTATTATTTTTTTAAACCTGCAGGTTGCAATAAAAATAATAGACAAAACAAGGTTAGACCCGAGCAATCTGGAGAAGATCTATAGAGAAGTTCAGATAATGAAGCTTTTGAATCATCCCCACATTATCAAGCTATATCAGGTAAGAGGTCAGCTTTGAAGCACAGCACGCAGATGAGATACGCTTGTGCTCTTCTCTTGCCCATGATTTTACATCAGATACTTGCAGAGAGAATGCATATTGAAATACTTTTTGAAAAACACTTAAACTGGGTTTTTTAAAAGTCATTCATCATTCGTTGAACAAGATTCTGGTACATCAGACAGCTTTTTGACAAAATGCACTGTAAAATTTACAGTTAAAGTGAGGCTGAGGTTTGTTTTAGATCAAGGAACTGATTATCTGAACTTCTAGGATTAACTTGCCTTTCCTTACTCCTCTGCTTTTCCTGTTTAGAGGAGTGGAACTTCTTATGTGCTTTTGATAAGAGGAAGACTTAAACTCATGTAGGATAGCAGAGAAGAAAGCACAAAAGTTGAGTTTGCCAGAAGTGGAAGGGATTTAAAATCAACAACAATTAAACCAAATCAATCTAAGGAGAAAATCTAAGTAGAAATCTAATTTAAGAATTAGAATTCTAACCTAAGTAGAAAATAAAAAGCCAGTAAATGCTCATATCTTAGAATGTGTCAAGAAATGACCTGTTTGGTTATTCTGTTCCAGTTTATTTTGTTCCAGTAGTTTTGAAAGTCAGTTTTAAATATCTTTGCCCTTGTAGAGTTTCACAACATGAATTTTGGTTTAGATTTGTTCGGTTTCTGCACTGATGGGTGTTTTTAACAGTAAGAACAAGTAAATGTGTTGTGCAGAAAACACGATCACATCTGTCCTAGTGAGCAAGGACTGCTTTGCAAATTCTAAATATTCGATCTAATTAACATTTGGTGTAAGTTCCTCCTAATCATCTTAAATAGTGCCATGTGGATTTAAGAAGAAGATGAGGTATCACAGTCTGTCTGGACCGGTCTAGAAGGGCAGCGGGGAGAGAGGAGTAGATGGATGAAGCAGCAGGTCTGAAAGTCCGTGTGCAGTAGTGAACACTATTATCAGCTGCAATCTTACCGTTGGGTTTGTTAGCTTTAAAAAAAAAAAAAAAAAAAGAAGAAAAAAAAAGTTTTAATTAATGTGTAAGGCTGAAGAGCCAGTAAGGCAGGTGCTTAGGCAAGGCATTATTTTTAAAGACCTTGACACACATGAAGTGCTTGATATTTATAGTATTAACCATCATAACAAAAATTATTCTGTGTTAACATCTGACGTCATTGTTGCCCATAGGGCAGTATAGGATATACAGAAACATTATAACAGTTCAGTTGATTTCATTTCAGTGGAATGATGCGGGTGAAAATACTATTTCGAAGCTTTTAGAAAAGCAGGTTAAATTCCATCTAGTTGAACCACTTCACTTGATGGAGCAAATGACGTTCGTAGTGGACCATAATTTCTTTTCAGTGAAGTTTTCTTTTCTTTGTTGTTGTAACTGATGCTTTACCTGTTTGGTGGAGACTGAGAAGCAGGGATGGAATTAGATGACATACCAATGTAGGGTGTGTGTTCTTGTATTATTTCATCATTGTTTTAGTTTCAGCACGGCGTCTTAATTTCATCCAGCTGGCAACTTTCCCAGAATACTTTCCTTCAGTTTTTTAAACTGGGAACCTCTCTTCCTTTGCTCCCTGTTTGTTTATTTTCATTTCATGTCTGTGTGTAATTGTAGTGAGGGGAGGACAAGAGTCTTCGAAAAAGGTTACATGTTAGGAGCCTGGAAATTGCAGCCTTTGAAGTAGTATTGACGCTTTTTTGATTGTTAACATGTTGTGAGCCTCCTGCTTCCAAAACAAAATAATCTGCTATTTGAGAGTCCAATTCCAGGGAAATGGTGTATTTTAAAAACTGAAATGCAACATTTGAAAGATGTGCCGTAGTAACTGAATATGAATTTGGAAATGCTTAGCATTTCTCATTCATTTTTTGCTTTTTAGTTCTTCTTTGTTTTTTCCTCCAAAGGAAAAAATTAACAAGTATCAAAGGAAGTTGATACTAGATTGATAGGTGAAGGCTGGGCGGTATATTGACGGTTGTTGATGTGCATCAAGGACTGCCATTACACAAACAGCAGCCTATTGTCACTTGCTTGGGAGGCTTGCCATGTCCCTGGCCAACACCAAATGGCACCGGGGTATTTGATACTACTTCTTGATTTGTCCAAGTTGCAACTATCTCTCCTGACCTCAGTACCTGCTAGCCTTGAAACAAAGACAACTTTATATAAACGTTTAAGTGTCTTTGCGTGTTCAAAATCAAATGAATTGTAAAACTATATATGCATATTTTAGCAAAAAGGGAATTCAGGGAAGTGTATGAAATTATTGAAATGCTCATCTGTTATCTTGCAGAGATTAGGTAGCATGGTAATGGTGAGAAGAACAATGGCATGGGAAGCCATTGTATATTGTACGCACATAAGCACTGATCTGTTGTTGCCTTTACTGCCAGCTGCTGTGGCAAATAAATAATTGAACCGATATGTTTGAGAATGCACTTAGAAAAATGAATGAAACTACAGAGGGTCTGCATTTTTTTTTAAGCATGTCCTCTCATGTCTTCACAGGTTATGGAGACGAAGGATATGCTTTACATTGTTACTGAATTTGCAAAGAATGGAGAAATGTTTGGTAAGTCCTCACTGCCGGAGCTAACAGTTCTTTAGATTTAGAAATCATGGCTTTATTGTTATCATTCCTGGGTAATATATATATGTTCTGATTAAAAATCCAGGGTTGGCATTGTCAGCTGTCAAACAGAGAGTGCAGCACCTGCAGGATTATGAAAAATTTCCTCCAGGTGTTTCTAAATCCTGTGCCTCTTTTATTTTGTATTGCAGATCATCTAACCTCCAATGGGCACTTAAGTGAAAGTGAAGCACGGAAGAAGTTCTGGCAGATTCTTTCAGCGGTGGAATATTGTCACAGCCACCACATAGTGCACAGGGATCTCAAAACGGAGAACCTTCTGCTAGATGCTAACATGAATATCAAGTTAGCAGGTAATGAGAAATACGCGGTTAGTCTATAAACAACATTAGGCATGTAGTCAAATTCAGTCTCCCTAGGATGATCCTATAAATGTATTTATGGTAACTGATAATAAAACAAAGTTACTGATATGTCTCTGAACATATCCTCTGGACAAAAGAGAATAGCTTAAATGAATAGGCAGAGAATAAAACAATACATCTGCTCCCTTCTCTCCATTTTCTGCTACTCCTGAAATATTAGTATGTGGTTGAGTAATGTCTTACCCCACACTTTCACCTTCATTTCAGACTTTGGCTTTGGAAACTTCTACAAGTCGGGAGAGCCCCTCTCCACTTGGTGTGGAAGCCCACCCTATGCAGCTCCAGAAGTTTTTGAAGGCAAAGAATACGAAGGACCTCACCTTGATATATGGGTGAGCTTGATACTCCTTAGAAATCACATTTCACACTTTGTGAGGGTCTGTGGGCTTTCAAAATCGTTGCTTCTACTGGAGTCACTCACATGCTGTGCTGTTTTCTATTGACAGAGCCTTGGGGTGGTGCTGTATGTCCTTGTCTGTGGTTCTCTGCCTTTTGATGGACCCAATTTACCAACTCTGAGGCAAAGAGTGCTGGAGGGCCGGTTCCGCATCCCTTACTTCATGTCTGAAGGTGCTTTTTTCAGATCCTTTATGTTAGAAAAGGGGCTACAAATAAAGGAATAGCTGTCCTGTTCCTTCTTGGGGCAATGACAGGTGGGACTGGTTTTGCAGCTGGCAATCACTTTGTCTTTTATGTATCCAGTAATTTCTGTAGAGCAGCGCTTACAGTTGAGGGACTAGTTGCACATGTTTTCTTTTCTGGGATCTACTTTACGGTTCATCTAAAAGGCTGTCGTTTCCTTTCTTAGAGTATCTCTATGGATTACAAAAATACTTGACACTGTAGCTGGGGAAATAATCACTCACAAAAGAGAGAAAACAGGATTTTAATGAGACTAGCCTGCAATGCTGAGATGGGTGTAGCTCTCCTAAGATATTTTAACTATGCAGAAGGGGTATGTTTCAGTGTGGCTGTGCTGTCAAGGACAGCAGAAATAGTGGGGCTTAGCACTGCTTCTTGAGCACTCCAACAGTCTGGTGAGAAAAAGGAACTGAAGAGTATTATCTCCTCTCTCTGATTTGGATTCAAAAACAAGTGAATGTGCCTCTGTCTTCAAGTGAGGAGTATCTTTTGAAGTCTGACCTTTATTGTAGCCATGAACGGCTTTAATTCCCTGATCATAAACAAATAAGCAGTATATATGGGCCAGGAAGTTGAATGTGATGGGGTTCTGTACTGAATTCTGACCTATTTTAAGTGGATGTAACATCATTAAACCTGCATCCACTCAAAACTAGCTCTCCTACAAGGTGCAAGGCCACCTGAAACCTGCCAGTATCCAGTACAGCTTCATTTCCTGTAGTGACGTGTTGCTTTTGTGAAATGTATGTGGACACCTCTTGTGCTGTTTTAAATACCTGGTAGTCAGATCAGGCATCAGCAGCTCAGAAACCTTTAATTCCTGTTTTCACAGACATCATACACTGTTGCTGGGAAGGTTTCTTAGCAGTGACCTGGGGCTGGGCTGTTATTTTTACCCCTTGCTCATGAGTTTGTTTTTGTCATCCAGACTGTGAAACACTAATCCGACGGATGTTGGTTGTGGACCCAACCAAGCGAATAACCATTTCCCAAATAAAGCAGCACAAGTGGATGCAAGCTGACCCGTCTCTTCAACAGCAGCAGTCTTTGTCCTTCTCCATGCAAAACTACAACTCCAACCTGGGTGACTACAATGAGCAGGTCCTTGGGATCATGCAAACACTTGGCATCGACAGGCAGAGAACTGTTGAGGTGAGAAGCGCTTGCCCCTTAGATACATCTTCAGTGACTACCAGAATGCCAATGGTGCAGTCATATATATGTCATTCAGTGACTAGCCTTGATCCAGTGTCAGAGTGTAGTAAAATCTTCACGGCCCTTCTGGATTTTTACTTACTTTTGAGTACACTGTTATGAGGCCCTAGTGATGAGTTTTGGCTGCTTGTGTCCTGAGTTACCTGTAAGTCAAGAGTCCTTTCAATGTCTTCTAGTCTCTGCAAAACAGCAGCTACAACCATTTTGCTGCGATTTATTACCTGCTTTTGGAGCGCCTCAAGGAGTATCGAAGCAGCCAGCTATCGAGTCGTCCAGCAGCTGGCCGTCAGCAAAGGCCAAGGAGCTCCGAGATCAGCAGTGTTGAGGTAAGGAAGGGCATTACTTACTGGGAAGCTGTGTCCATTGGCTTTCTTTTTTCTGTCCCTTGCTGTGGGAAAACACAAGACTGTAACTCTCAAACTTCTGAAAACCAATTCTGATATTGGTGCCCTCTGACAGGACACAGCCTACTGTTCTTCAGCAGGAGGCTGATTGAATACTAATGGCCTGTTTCCTAAGAAGTGACTGTGGGTCACGGTCCAAAGAATAGTCTGCCTCCAGTGCAGGTCAATAATGAGCCAGAAGATTAGGCTTCTCATGGAAATTTGCCCTCTTAGGCACGGATTGGTTACACTTCTTTGTTACATACCCCAGTAGGATCCTCAGAAGTACTCCATGAGTCAGTCTGTGTGTTTTTCTGACATTCTTTTTCTTTTCCTCACCCCCACCTCCTTTAAAGTGTGCTCTGGGTGCCTTTTCAAATTGTACTTTCAGTTAAATGGCCTAACTTAGGAGAAGGACTTTTGTGTTTGTGTTGGCATTGAAAGACTAGCTTTGTTAATTTTCATAGAAAGTACGTGGAGAAAGCTTACACGGAAGGTAGCTCTGAAATTCCTTGAGCCTCCAGTATCTGAAAAGGCGTGGAACTGCGGTGTATGTGATGGCTTCTGTGCATCGCTCTCTCTCTCCAGATGCCTCAGGACAGTCTCACTAGTGAAACCCTGCGATCATCTCTGCTTTACCAGCAACCTCAGAGCCTGATTCAGCCATCCTTGCAGGCAGAAATGGACTGTGACATAAGCAATCCATTACAGGTTGGTGTTGTCAGCTACACTGTGTGTTACTTTTTTTTCCCCATTGTTCTGCCAATCCAAAACAATGGGGGTTGTGACTCTGTTGTTCTCTGCCTTCAATCTTTTGTTTGGCATTTGGGCATGGTGTCATAATAGCCTCTCAAACAATATGCCTACTGAAGATATGCCACGGGACTGTGAAGAGTATTAAAAGGTAGTTCAGAAATAAGCGAAACACCCTTCAGTCTGTGATCTGACATGTTTTGCAGCCTATGTTCTTTCCTGTGGATCCCAACTTCAACGGGCTCTTCCGGAACCGCTCCATCTCCCCCAACAGCCTGCTGGAGACCACCATTAGTGAAGAAGTAAGGCAAGAAAAGGAGCTGGAAGATGAAATTAAGGCGTATGACCACCCCATCCGCATCCCTAGCAACACCAGCAGGAGGCACACACTGGCCGAAGTGACCACTCATTTCTATCAGCATGCCCCTCCATGTAAGTAAGTCTGGGAGAGGTGAAGGGTGTCCATAGTTAGAGGAAAAGGACAGAGAAGGAGTGCCATAGCGGACAAATGCTTGGGGAGTATGTGCTGATTTTACCTTGGCTGGGATAGGAAGGCCCAGAAAAGAGGTCTGTACTCTGCCCTCCACAGTTCTGTGTTTCCGTAAATAAGCCTGGCCCTTAAGGAAGAGACATTGCACTGTTGTATTTCACCTAGATCACTTTAGAGGGGAGCATTCTCACAAGCAGGACATAACCCTGCTCTGCTTGCTTCTGCTGTTGTACCGGGGGAGGTGGGGGTGTCTGAATTTAAAAAAACAGGTTGTCACTAGCTGTATTTGGTACACATTCAGACCCTGTGAATGAAACATACAAGCAAAACTGTTCACAAAACAATAATCCTGTGTCAGAGCTGTTGTGCTGAAGAAACACTGTAGGCCTGATCCAGCACAGCCTGGTGGTGCTGGAGTTGCTGGCAGAGCCCTGCCAGCTGGACGGGAGCCCAAACTTAGGTTATTTGTTGATGACCTCTTGCTGGAGTCAAGCCCTGCAACAACACGAGTTGCTGGACACCTCTCCAGCTCGCAGGTGCTTATTAGTGCCAGTGTAGGTGGGCAGAAGACTCTGATGTCATGTTTGTTCCTTCCTCTCCTCATCTTGGGAATGCTCTTTCTCTCCTTCCTTCCCCTCCATAGGTATAGTCATTTCCTCTTCTGCAAGCCCCACAGAGGGAACTAGTTCAGACAGCTGCCTTACTTCATCTTCAAATGACAGCTCAGTGGCCCTGAGCAGCTGTTTGGCAGGTCAAGTAATGACGGGGAGCCCAGCCACAGCTAGGATGACGTCGCCCTTCCTAGCTTCCCAGTCTGACGCTCCAGTGTTACAAGCCCAGGGCTGCATAGGAGGTGCTTCTCTCCTGCCTGTCAGCTTCCAAGAAGGAAGGCGAGCATCTGATACCTCATTAACTCAAGGTAATGTCTTCCTTGCTTTATTTCTGGGGAATTGCACCCTTCCAACTGCCACTAGGAAAGGGTAGCGTGCAGGGATACTTGCTTGCCTGTGTTAGCGTTACGCTGAGGACAGCCACTTGGATATTCTGCCTCTTTACTTGTGGTCCCCGAGGGGGGTTCAGATGCCCTGAGAAGGTGCCTAGATGAGAGTTTCTTGGGTACTGATTCAGCATGCCCATGAAGATATTTCTGCTGCTGTGAGTGGGATGGCAGGCTCCGCCTTCCTCCTAAAATACGGAGTGCACAACATCATGATTTCTATCAGGTTTCTCCTTTGCTGTGCATGTGTCCTTCTACATAAGGGTGCAGCTGTCCCAAACCCTGTTCCATTACGTAAATTTTGCTCTGACCATCAGGCAGAGGGGTGAACATGAACTGAAAAGTCATGGTCTCTTCTAGTGCAGTTCTCATGCAAATGAAGGCAGCTGCCCAGAAAGGCTGATCTGTAAAGCAGGCTCCTAGGCAAATGCTAAGGAGGATTAAAGTGCATTTCTTTTCCTCGTGTCCCACAGGCTTGAAGGCTTTTAGGCAGCAGCTGCGGAAGAACGCTCGAGCCAAGGGGTTTCTCGGCTTGAATAAAATCAAAGGCTTTGCTCGGCAGGTGTGTCAGTCCTCCTCATCTCGGGCAGCAAGGAGTGGCATGAGCCCTTTCCAGCACACGCAGCCGAACACCTGCATGTACAGCAGCAGTGGGAGCAGCAGAGAGGGAAGAAGCCTCCTGGAGGAGGTGCTACAGCAACAGAGGTGAGAAGCTGGCTGGGATGAATTTTGCCGTTCTCATTGGGTTTTCTTTGGTTAGGGGCAAGTGAGGAGGAGTAAACACAGCAAAAGAGGTTGAGGAGTTTGGTCACTGGGGATTCCTATCCTCCGTCTTTGCTGTGTGGCAGCAGATAAACTGCTTGGCTTCTTTTGTGGCTTCCTGCACTGGCATACGTAACACAGGACGTGCAGTTTCACTTAAAAATCTCGACATCCAAATATTTGGAGGTTGCTGAATTGAGAAGCAATTTGGTACTGGGGGGGAAAACATTACTTCTTCCCATTGCAAGCTGTGTTTTGCTGTGTTAGTTTTGGGAATGATTTCTTTCCTCCTCTGCCTCCTCCTGTAATTTTCCCATGGCAAGGAAGTAAGACCTTGTAATTTGGAAAAGTTACAGCCCACAAAGGAGGCCCAGTTCCAGTGGCCTCAAATGTCATGTGTGGTGGCACCTCTTCGTTCCCATAGAAGCAAGATGGAAAATTGAGTTTCTGGTTTATCTGCACACGTTGTCTCTAGAACATCTATTATTAGCAGGCCAAATGGTGACTAGATAACCCTCTGGTGATAGTTGCCCTCTCCAACATGAGGAAAAGCCAAGTGAAAACACGTTGACCTGGCATGGTCAGCTTGCTTTAATTGTAGTGGCTGGGTAAGGAGAGGTTTGATAGAGAGAAGGAAACAAAGGGGAAAGTTACGGTCAGGGTTACGGGCAAGAAAGGAGGAAGAAAAACATTAAATCATCCTAGCAGTGCAAATTAACCTCTTCCACCCTTGGATTTTGTTCAGAATGCTCCAGCTCCAGCACCACCAGCTACTCCAGACAGCTTGTCCCCAGACTTCTCAGACATCTGCAACAAATGGCATCCCCTCCTCTGATAGCATAGGTACCTGCAAAGCATCCAATTCTCTTCTGTTGTCAGAGCTACAAAGAGAGAACTCATTTGAGCTGGCCTTTGCTGGCAACAGCCAACTGCTCCAACCTCATTTCTTTGGTGTCAGCGTATCACCGGTGTCCTCAGCAGCTCACCTTTTAGACACGCACCTGTACATCAGCAGCAACGTTTCTCCAGTTGGCACTACCTTCTCTCAGCAACAGAGTTTCTCTGCGCAGTCTACAAGCTATGATGCTGTCACTCTGCAGCACGGGGATTGTGAGATGGAGGACCTGACTTCCAACCAGCTAGGGAAGTTCGTCCTGGTCAAGTGAGAGCCCCAGCTGCTACAGCTCACGCTGCTCTTGTTGCAAAGAACTTTCACCACTGTTCATGGCATGTGTGGGTCCATGGCTGGCTGGTGTTGTGTGGACGAATGACTCTCAGAAGCAATAAATTTTGAAGTATGTGAAGAGGCTGTCTGGCTCAGAAAGCTAGCAACTTTATAGAACTGAAACAAGCAATATGTATGTCTTTTTGCTTCTACTATTCTTGCACTGAACAAATATGAATAGAAACTGAATTTTTTAAAGGAAAAATAATGATGGGGAAGATGGGTGGGGCATTTGTGGGGACAGGGAGGGATGTGGTTGGGGAAGAACTCTTCGGTACTGTACTCAAGTCAGACCAATACAGCTCTGCTGTTATGCAAGATTAGCAGCTGTCAGTAGTGGTGACACAGCAGGGAGAGGCTTTTCAAAGAAGGGACCAGAGCCTCCCTTTTTCACAATATTCATTTATGGGTTTGTGAAGATGATTACCTCTTTTAAAGAAAATAAACAGAAAACCAGTGGCATGCAGCATTATGCATTCATAGAAGACAAAAATGGAAGCATTGCCATTTGTTGGGGTTTTTTTCCCTCCTGTTAACACTCATTTTATTTAAAGGAACCAACATCCCCATTCCACACCTCCCAGATACATATACTTTAAGTGAAAACTGTGAACTTCTTGCTTGATACATCAGCTGGAAAAGCTTAAAAAACCCTTCTAATTAGTACAGAAGCAAGTAATCTATTGAAAATGTATCCCTTGATGTAAAGATCCAAATTGCATAATGTCTGGTCTTTTGCAGGGATGTTTGTTTGGGGGTGGTGTGTGTGTATATACATATAAACATGTGCACACATGCATATATTTTGTCGGTCTGAATAATCTTTAGGAATGTCTTTATAAACGCTAAGGTTTTTCATATTCTTGCAGAGGCACTGAGGAGGGAAGCGTTAGTACCAGTGGGGTGAAGGGAAGGGTTTTCTTTTTAAAAAGCCCTCCTGGAGGTTGCCTACAAAGTTGCCTGAGGGGTATTTCTTAGTGCTGCACATTGTTATTTCCGCTGCTAATTATGTTTTTATGCATTTCATTATCAGGGTCCAAACAGAACTGACTCTTGGGGAAATGTGCAATATTGAGGTTATAATTACATACCGGCAAAGACAAAAGGAATAGGCTAGAACAGAATTCTACTCTAACGGAGTACAGCTATTTCTGAACAAAACTGTATTAAAAGTGAGTAAAACAGCACAATCTTTGGGTGTTTGTTTTTGGTTGGTTTGGTTTTGGCATATTAGCAAAATGAGGTTTTGGATTAGATGATAGGTGTTTTTTCGTATGGTTTTTAATGCTGTATATGTATATAAATAGGAAGCAGAAAACTATATAACACTAGTTATTTTTTATATTTTGTAATATGCTTATATTGTGTTTCTGGTATAGACCCCACTCCCCTTTCAAGGCAGAGCATAACTTCTGTAGGTATTGACAGAAGTTATGCTTAGGTATGAAGGGGAGAACAGACTGTGCTCCTACAGAAATGAGTCAGGTAGGGCATGCAAACTTTGGAAGCAGGTAAGCAAACAGTGAGCCAGCTTGGCTGGAAGCTGCCATCCGAATGTCAGAAAATAGCTGCATTCTGTCTAAATGCTTAAAGGACCCATCTCCCTAGTGTGACACAGGGTGCCTTCAAGTTACCTTGGCTTCATGCAACCTGCAGTATTACGCATTTGCAAATAACATAGATACCTGTTTTTTTGTTTGGTTTGTTTTGTTTTTTAAAAAGAAAAAAGCCAAAGATCGACCAGGTTAATTGGTGGGAGTAGGAAGGGTTGAAGATGTCATGTGGCTCTGTCTGTGGCTCTCCATAAACGACCTCTTTATCTCTGTGTAGTAACTGTGTGTCTATATTGGTGCATCTCCAGCTTGCCACTGCTGCTTCGTGGTCTGGAAGCTTCAAAGTGAGAGAAAATTGCTTGAGTTGAATTTCTGTTAATGAGCGGTGCCTTGCAGCAGAGAAAACACCAAAGTCTCATGCTCATTTGTAGTGGTTTTAAAAAACAAACAAACAAAACCCAACCCAAAAAACAGATTGCATGGAGATGGCTGGAGGGGAGGGCAAGAAGAAGCCAGCTCATCACAAAGCAGCAACTTTGCCTTCAGTTTTGTAAGGGGTAGCACACATACTTAAAACGCAGAATTTCCTCTTCAATGTTTGTTTTGTTTAATGCCATGGATCAAAAGGCCACAGATTCTTTTGTTTCCTGTCCTGAGCAATGACAAGCACTTTACTTTCATAGTATTTTTTTTTCTTTTCCAATTGCTGTAGAACCTCTTTGGAATTATTGCTGGAGCAGAAAGAGGTCATTTTAAAAGTTTGGGGTTTTTTGTAGATGTCTTGACAGTGCTGTTCTGCAGACTGCAATGCAATAGGGTATTTAAAGACACTACGTGATTGGTTTAATTAAGATGTATAGTTTATTTTTTATCATGACTGAACAATCATTTTATTTCTTATGTTAAAATGAGAGGTGTACACCAAAATGATTAGTCGATGTGTTTTATTTAATATTTAAATAAAAAATGTTTTAAAATTGTTGTCCTGCAAATGATTCTGTGGAGTATTTTCTCCTGATACATACATACGATTTGCATAGTTAAGACTCATTTTAAAGCCTAAGTCCATAGGACATTACTGACACTTTCTGTTACATACTAGATGAAGAGGAATGGCGGGCTCACAAATCTGATAATGGGATATTGAGCCTTTCGCTGGTAGGCGATCTGTCTGAATCTAACCCAAGTCTGTAGTAATCGGGTTATAAAATCTGACAGTAAGAGAGGTCTATGGAGAGAAAATGGTCAAGCGTGGTTTAATCATTACCAGATGAGCACTCCATCCGTGTCACCTTCATCTGAAAGAGGCCCCAGCCAGATTAAGGCAGTGATGGAAAAAGAGCAAAGGGGAAGAGAGAGGGAGGGAGAGATTCCAGGGGTGGTGGCTTTTCTCCCTTAAAATAGAATTTGAGAATTTAAAAAATGCTGGAAAGGTACAGGCTTAGCTGGCCTGGGAATGTGTGTAGAGCGCTGGCTGCCCTGCACTGTGGAGATGCCTCGGCTGGCTTTAAATAAGCCGAGGTTCCCACTGTGACCACGCACTGCAGCACTGCCCTTGCTGCAGGTGGGGATGCACCTCTGCTCTAGCAAGAGCAGTTGTGAGAGCACCCAGTGCAGCTGCCTGCCACCTGAGACAGTGGCACTGAAGCTGGTGGAGATGTTATTTACCGGGTGTGGGCTTCACTTGCTCTGTGTTTCCTTTGCACCTTTGAGAGACTGCATAATCCTGGGCTGTTGCCTGCACAGCATGCACGCAGGACGTCAGCGATAGAAGGTTTTGTGTTCTGCACATGCAGTTAGAATGAGGGCAAGGAGGAGTTTCACCTGCAAAGGGACCTCTGAATATTTGAAACCTCTAGTTTAACCTGGCAAACACTCAGTTAAAAAAAGGATTTTTTTCTTCCCAGTGAACAATGGTGAGTTTTTGAAAAAAGTTTAGATCATCCTTCTGAAGTTTTTATTTTCAAATCCACCTATCACATTTTGAAGGAAGGAGAGAGTGGTGGAAAGGTAAATCCAAAAAGTTAAACAAAACCTGGGGGCAACAGAGATAGTATTTACTTATTTTGCTTTCTAAAGGAGTTGTTTGCTGAGCTGGAATTTGTAGAGCTCTGTATGCATTTGCCATGGCTCTCAAACTGGTAGAAAAATGTCATGCACATGTTTTTCTAGGGTTGTGTTTTCAGTGTGACCATCCAAAGTTAGGAATTTTGCAAGTATTAAAAAATAATGGAGGTATTCTTAATTATTTTTAATCTAGCTTTTAGTATGACCTGGTTTAAGAATAATCCCAACTGCTGTTTTCAACTGGGTTCTCAGGGCATTATTTTAAACCCCAGTAATTCTGGGAAATCTCAGAAAGTTGCTTCGTAATGGACATAAATCATTGCAGCTCCACCAACTTTCATTGACATCACTGACCCTTGGGTATAGAGGGATCCTGACAGCACCATGATTTCTTTGAAATGGCAGGGAAAACATGAACAAAGAAACCCTGGGACTCTGGATTCAGTTTCCATGTGTACACTATTTCACTCTTGGTGCTTTAGTCACTGTCTTCCTGCCTTTCCTCTGAAATCTGTCTCTGCTCCTGTTTACCACATTTGTTTTTGTCTTTAGTATCTCTCGAGATGCTGTTTTTCTTGGCTTCGTTTCTCACAACTTGGTACCTAGTTCCTTTTCCTTTCTTTCCCCGTCCGGGATTGGTGTTTTTCCCCCCCTTTCAGATGGAACAGATGCTGGCAAATTTAGCATAGCTCCAAAAGTGAATGATCAACCCTTGTTTTTTTAAAAAAAGGAAATGCTTAGAGCTGGCAGGAGATGCTAGACTGTTAGCAATGAAAAACACAGGCTGTTTTTGCACAGAGCAAGCCGAGCGCAGACACCAAGCCAAGCGCTCTGGTGCCAGTGTGGTCCAGCCATGGTAGTGAGGGATTCTCACCCGTCCCTCTCCTCCTGCCCTCTGGCAGGCAATGCATAACTCGTCCCCAGACCCACGACCTTCTCCTTTGCTGTGTCCAGAGCAGCAGTCACACCTCAGTGAGGAAAGGACTTCCTCGTGGTGAACGGCATCGTCGTGTAATCTTGGCCTGTGTCAGCTGGAAAGGAGAAGCGGCAGAAGGGAGAGCAGTTGAGCGTAGAAAATTATGGTGCGTGAGATAGAAAGTGATCAGTACTTCCGTTTTACTCATCCTGCAAAGTGAGAATAAGGCATGCTTCATGCAATGAAGGAGAATTAATTTAAGAACCGATAAAAGGAAATATGTGCCTCAGGAGGACGTTGCTTCAAATATGGTTGCTGGCTTATTTCATGACTGCTAACTACTTTTAGTGGTGACAGTTAAATCAATGATAAAGGTAATCCACTGTCATGGTTTATGGATTTAGCAGAGCATCTGTGGGAGATCAGGAAAGAGCTGGTCTTTGGTACAGACTGCCAGGGGCATAATAGATAGGATTTTAGGACAGAAATGCCTTTCTGCCAAGGCATCAGATATTAGTGCCTGCCAAAGGCAAGACATTCACGTGAGGTGAACAAACTTGATCATCGCCTGCAATAAAATCCAGTTTCTTAACATATATCTTATATAATATATAATGTCTTGTGCAGTGATAGTGGCTCAGACCAAAGGTCCAGCTAATCAGGTAGCTCATTTCAGAAGCAGACTCTTAGGGAAAGGGTGTAAGGACAGGGCAAGCATAGCACGATCCCTCCGTGGTATTACCAGCTCAGTAGAGAGCAGACTGCGGTTAAGGGAATTTTTGACTGGCATCTGGGTCATTGTGTTTAACAGCTGCAGATGGGTCGAGCCTCCAAGAATTTGGCTAACCCCTTTTGGAATTCTTGTATAATTCTGGCCTTCACAGCATCCTGTGACAACGAGTGCCATAATTCAATTTTGCATTGTGTGAAAGAAATACTTCCTTTTCTTTGTATTAGACCTCCAGCCCAACACATTGAGTTGCACTGCCTTTCTCTTGTGATAGTAGACGTGACAAGTAATGCTTTCCTGTTCACACCTCCATGCTGCTCATGAGTTGTCGGGACCTCTCTCACATCCCTTCTCCATTGAGGTGACCGAGCAGAACACTACTGTAGTCAGCCTGCCCACCTGTGGAAACCATTGCACGTTTCTGTGCCATCTCTTCTGTATCTTCACCGATTCTTCCACATCCTCCTTGGTGTAGGCAGAGCTGCACCCTGTGTTTGAGGCAGGGGTACCCCAGAAGTGGTCACTTTTTCATTCTCTCTTCATTCTTTGGTCATTCCTAAAGCTCCTTTTGACTTCGTTGATAACCGTTAGGCAGTGAGCTGGAGTTTTCAGCAAACTCAGTGACTCTGAGGTTTCCTTCCTGACTGATGTTAATTTAGAGCCGCTGATGGTCTTTGTATGGCTAGAGTTGGTGTTCCTCAAGCTCCTTGCTTTGTATTTGCTGCTGGCAAGTTTCATACATCATTTCATCAACCTGTCATTCAGTTTTTTGAGATCACTCTCCACTTGGTTGCAGTTGGATCTTTTATTAATATGCTGAGTTGCCCAGGTCTTGACACGAACGGATTTGTGATGCCTGAGCTCTTACTTTACAAACCTTGCTCTTTCCCATTCTATCACACACCTAGCTATTCTGCTCTTTGTTATACTTTCTGTCAATTTGCCTTGCCCAGCTTTCCAGCCCACAGGTCTCTGGATGGCCTCTAAAAGCCCTTTTTAAAAATGAATATAACATTTGCCACCTTCCATTCCTGTGGTGCCTCACCATTTCAACAGCTGCTGTGGTATTGTACTGAATAGGTCAGCAGTTTCGAGTCTGAGTTCCCTCAGAGCTCTTGAGTGAAACCGTCTGGTCCCAGCAATCTGCTAATATTACTTTTATTGTTTTTCTCCTCTACTGACACTTGAGTTTTGGAGAGTTTCCGAGGCTCGTTCCCTGCGCAGCCAGCCGCTGGAGTGGGGCTGGAGTGGGGCACGAAATCGAGCAGAACTACCATGAGTGGACGGACGGGGCTGCGTAGCCGGCGGCTGAGCCGTGCAGACCACGTGCTGTCCCTTTTGCGGCTCACAGGCAGGTGACAAAGCAGTGACAGCAGGGTGGGCACCGACCGCGGAGTGCCCAGGTCAGCCCAGCAGGACCCTCGTTACGTCCTCCAGAGGTGACCAAGGCTTTCCCCCTTCACTGTATTTACAGAGATGCAGAGCTGAATTTATGGATCGCTTCCTCAGCTGATGTAAACTGGCATTGCTAAATCAAAGCTAATGCAGCAACGCTGCTTTATGATATAAGCGCTATTAACAGCACATTAAGGCTCTGACCTCCAGAGCCAGACAATCTCATCCTTTGTTTCTTCAGCCACTGAGGCAGTGACTTTACATTCATTATTTTTGATGGAGCTTTTCCTGTATCATGCTGGGGTGCTTTTTAGTTCTCTGTCTTACGTTCCTTTCCGCTACCCTGGGCAACTGTTTTATGACCAGTCCTTGGTTTATTCCGTGACAACAAAAATATCTTAGTCAAGAGCTGAAAGGGATTTCAGAAATTCTAGTTAAGTGCTTTTTTGCCTATCCTTGCTGATCATTTCTTTCCCATTTCCTGGTAAGGTAGCTTCATTATCATTTGGTGAGCGCGTCTACACACTCAATAGGTAGATGGGTATTCAGGGCCTCTCACACCCATTATCCCAGCCACCTGCTGGATTTCCAAACAGATCTCCTCCTGCAAGCAACATCATACAAAACTTGAGCTTTAAACCCCTCTGTTCATGCCACATGAAAAAAAAGTAGCAAATAATTTGATTTTAGCTGCTTTGTCCTGCTTGTTTAACAAGATTACTCTTATTTTTGCTGGGATATATTCACAGTTTCTGTTCTTTGGACCTAGTGGAGGTAGCTGTGCAGTGGTCAGCTAAGTGTCTTATTGTTTTTTCCTGCTCAACCCTTGTATGGTAGCAGATGCTTTTACTGAAAATGTAAAATTAGATTTCCAGGAACACTTATGCACATGCCTTTGAAATCCATTTTCCATGAACATTTTTGCTTTCTGTTCATGGAAAGCGAGTGAGTACAACAGGAACAAGGACACAGAGCCACCAAATTAACTGCAAAGCTGGACAGATCAGGCAGTTATTTATATGAGCTATGATGCTTTCCCTTTACTAGTATGTCTGAGAAAAACTGGGATACTAGTCTTAGTGTTGGGGTAGTGGTTAATAATTCTCTGCAGCAGGAGGTCTGGACACTTTGAATTCAATTAAATGTGGGAGTGAAAGGGTGGATCTTTGTCCTGGAGGGAGGAAAGGCTTCTCTGTGGATTAGTTGAGGTAAGATGATTTTAAAAGGCTACAGCGATGTCTTCATAATGGCTTTGACACAGAAAGGTAGTTTTAATTCTTAATTACTCAGATCTCTATTGTAAATCACCGAACAACAGTCCCAATGAGTCGCAGGCATCCAAACGATGTGGCCCAGTGGGTTGTGTTGCCACGAGGACAGTGAGAAGCGGAGAGGAATGGGAGATCTGACAGGATGAGGTGACTTCAGGCCACTCAGCCCACTTCTCCATGCTGGCTGCTGCTTGGAAGGAGGTCCTGTGTAGCAGGACTCCAATACGTGGTGGGAGGTGTGCTCTCCAGAGGGAAGGGAGAAGAAGCTGCATTTCAGCCTGAGGGGATGAACATCAGAGCTGCAGGGGGGAATGGGAGACCTGGTCTCCTTCTCATGCTCCTTATTGGTGGCAGCAGCTCTATGGACAGCTTTGGTGCATTTAATGGCAGTGTCTCTTCTACCACCAGCTACCTGTCATGAATGGCAAAAGTGGTGGGAGAGGCTGGGACGGTCCCAGGCAGCAGGAGTAGGATCCATGGGTCTTGTGATGGAGGTGTCAGTGCAACCAGGCTACGAGGTTGTACGTGCTGCGGGACCTTTGGGAGTGCGGGGAAACTGCCTGTGACTACTGGGCTTTTGTCATAGCCTTACTGTTTGTCCTCAAAAGGAACTGAATAATTTTGCTGCTCAGAGGCCCTCCTTGGCACATTTTGGGGTTAGTCACAAGCTGTGAAATCCGCTTTCTCCCAGCTCCAGCCCACTGTCAGGTAGCAGACACGGGGGTTATGGGGTGCAGCAATGCCCGGTCGTTCTTCAGCACAGATTCTGTTTTGCAAGCTCCTAAGTGCCCCCCTGGTCTCAGAGTAGATCCATTTCTCCACCTGCAGGACCCCACAAGCAGCCAACAGTCACCAATTGGATTCAAAGACTGGCTTAACAGTGTAAATGCAATCAACTCACTGGCTGCATTCATCCTTCGAGTGAGCAGGATTAACCAGTTCCTTAGGGCAGGATATGCCCTTAAACATCGATTCTCCACACAGCAGAGCGAGCAAGAGCCAGGCACCCCAGCAGCACCTCTTGCGCTGGTTTTGCTGGCTGCTGAATTTGAGGCGCCAGGGACACTTGCTCTGCGTTCCAGAGCCACATGGGCAGGGCGGGGATTTTTATTTCTTGCCTTCTGTGTGTTGGTATTCAGCTTTTTCCTGGTGTCCAGCACATGCGGCCAGGACACAGGCTGCTTTGGAGCTTACCGCAGAGAGGCCGATGTGTCAGCACATGGTCTCTACCACCACCGCCAAGCCTTGACTGTGAACTGAGCTGGCTTTCACCTGGGTTTGTGATCTCTGAGATCATACTTGCAGGTGCCTATTGTTTATTGGAGGAATAAAATCTCACTAAAAGAATAAAAGCTTCCAGCATTACCAGTTTTTTCCCGTCACGTGAGTCGTTACCAAAGTTGATGAGGAAATCACAGCGGATCCTAACTGCACTTCACAGAAGACCTTGCGTGTCGGGACCGTCCTAGTCACTCCTCTGCCTGCTCAAACCCAGTTGCATCATCGAAAGAGGACTTGGCTGGAGTGTTAAAGGGGAGCCTTCCCTCTCTTTGCAGGGACAAGCCGTGTTCCTCCTGCCGTCCTCATGTGCCAGCACCAGGGGCTGTGCTGGAGCAGGAGCCAGGAAGAGCTCCCCATCCTTGTCTTCCTGCATCTTGCCCTCGGGGCCAAGCTGCTGGCTGGTCCAGTAGGGACCACCTTTTGAAAGGACTGGAGATCTTAAAATTGCAGACAGGTGTCTGCTGGCATTTTGGACCAGGTTAACCCAGGCAGGTGAGGGGTGCAATTCCAAAGGGCTCCAGACCTTGCTGAATGTCCACCTCTGTTTTTTAACCACTTGCAGAAGTCTTAGCTATTTCCTCAGGCCCAACGGGAAGGGCTGAGTTTTGAGATGCCTGGGCAAACTGGTGCTCGTGTCCTGGTGGCGGGATCTGGCTGCTGCAGGGGAAAATGGGAGCTGCCACTGCAGTATGCTGATCAGCGCTGGCATCTGGCAGGGCAATACGAGGGATCAGATGTGATTATGGCTGTAGACGTGCCCAGTCAAACTGGAGCAGTACAGACTAGCTCACCTCCTTTCCCCTGGCTGATAGGCATCAGGAGAGGGAATGCACATACGCACCCGTGCCTGTATGCGTGAATACACACGTACGCTGTGTGCTTTGAACTCCCTGTGTTGCATTCAGAGCCTGAATCAGTGTGATTTCCTGGTACCTCACAAAATTATATTCCCAGAATTAATAATGACACTCTCAGGAGCTCTTTCTTTGCCTAAATGGCTCATTGATTGTTACCTATTGTCAGGCCTGCCTGGTAATGAGGGGCTAATAAGGCTTCTCAGGACTCACTATCAGCAAGGGAACTTTTCTTGGTGGACTTCACTGCTGAGCTCTTCCCTCTCTGCAGGGGTGAGTGACGGGGAACCGCAGACAGGCTGGCTGCCCTTTGCTGGAGCATGACGGGCAGCAGTCGGCACCCAGTGGTTCCTGACGCTTTCGGATGGACGGAAGGTAGGACGTAGGTCTGAGTTTTGGTGACACAGAGCAGAGAAAGGCTTGAAGTGGGACCCTCCAATCCCTTTTTCTTGGAGCGACAAAGGAGAGCAGGGATGGGAGCTCAGAGAGGTTATCGGTGGGTTTGAATCCTCATTTTTGTTTAGAGGATTGACTTTTGGCTGAGCCATCAGAAGTGGTGTGCAGGCATGTACATGCATGGGTATGAAAGAGAGCTTTATTTTTAAGGAGATAAGGAAGGGAATGTCTAATGCTAACTCTCCCATGTGTTGGGGAACAGGCTCCTGCTTCCTCATGTTAATATTGCACTCATGTGAGGAGAAGAAGATGGTTTCTTGGAGAATGGAAGTCCTTGGAGGGATGATGTTGGTACTACGGGTATTAAAATCTAGCAGATGGATTGTGTGCATTATTATAAACCAAGATGATCACTGTTTTTTAAATCATTTAATCTTTGTTGTTTGTTTATTTACTTCTGTACTATGATTTTTTTCTTTGTGGTGCAGGGAGAAAGGCCTACATTTTGTTGTTCCTGGATTAAGATCAATAGACTTGTGGGCACTTTCTTCCCACAAAAATTTCCAGATGGAGTCCCCCAAAAGTCAAACACTGGAAGAAAAAAACAGAGAACTGGAAGGCCCCAGAAGCCAGTGAGCTGGGTCTAGACCAAGTATTTTAACTATGAAGAACAACTAAATGGCACAGATGTCCCAGCTCTTTTCCCTCATCCTGTAAATAGGATGTGGACTGGGTAGTGAGGTGCACACAAAAGTTAGATCCAGAATCTATGGGTGATGGAAAGCAGTTTACATACTAAAATGTTCCAAAAATACGAGTTCTCATTCACGTAACACATAGGTCACTGTGGTCACTCCAAGCTCCAACATACATAACATGGGTGTATCTGTTTGTGATGTTGCCGCAGCCCTCTTCTGGCTAAGGGCTTGTCACAGAATCCCAGATTTATGGATGGAAACAACCTATTAGGTCATCTGAGACGTCCCTCTGCTAATGCAGATTTATTCCCTCCTGTATATTTTCCAGCGCTTGGTCCAGTCTATTGTTCAAATGACTCAAGCGTCCGCTGCTTCCCTTGAGGGACCATTTCGGAGCCGAACAGACCTTGCTGTCAGGATTTCGTTTCCCGTCATATTCCTCCTAAAGGTTCTTCTGCTTAATTTAGTTACTTACTCTTTCTGCAGAACTGTGATGAGGAACAGGACTGGAGAAATAGGACATTTATTTCTTACTTATTCAGCTAATTCCTGTTATCCCATTTTCGATGGCCCTGCCCAGTCCTGTTCTCCTTGGTGTTTATCACCTCACACTCCTCCTGAGGAGCGCAGTCCAACTTCAACTGGGATGGGCTGGTAGGTGCCTATGGAGTTTGGAGGGGGCAGAATGGAGGCATCAGCTGCACAGGTACATTTTTTCCACCTCATTTTCATTCTGAACAAAAGCCTTAAGCTTTGGCATGAATGCAGTGCGTCTGCAATGATATTTGAGAGTGAGGCTGTTAAGTTTGTATGGAAACTGGAAAATAACAACCATTGGTAAGGAATTTCGATGCTGTATTGAAATTTTCTTTAACATTTACCCCCTGCCCCTTTCATTAGTTAAAACTAAGTGATGGGAAAGAGAGAAAAGAATGCAGAGTTCAGGTTGGAAGACGAGCCATCAGGAAGTCAGGAAATTAAAAAGGAGTGTAATAATAATGGGGTTTCCCAAACAACATGATCTTGGCATTATTCCACAGCCTGAGTACTTCGTGTTATAACGAGAACTACTATCTGATCCTTGTTGGTGCAGAACTAGATCCCTCTGCAACAAAGGTATTCAATTTAAAGAGAACAGGAATGTCACTTGTCCCCTTGAGGACATTTTACATTGTCAAATTGGTGGAAAAGGCCTCCACGTAGAGGACAGTCACGTCCCTGGTGTGTAGAGGTTTAACTTTACTAAGTCACAGATGAAGAGGAATTTACCCTCTGGTCCCTTTGCTGGTACATCCGTCCCGTGCGGTCTGTGTCCTCTCTTCCCCAGCAGCTCACCACCACTCCTGCTCCCAAAGGTAACTCCCACAGCCCTCTTTTGGTGAGCATGCTTGAAACAAGAGCTCTAAATTGTCTTAGCTTGCAAAAAGCAACCCCAAAACACAGATTTTTTTCAAACATTTTTAAACCAGGTCATTTTGCAAAGTTAGCGTAGAGCAGAGCTGCTAAAACACAGAGATGGTCACAGCTGTCTGGAGGGAGCTCTACATGCAGCAGCATAGAGCAGGGCAGGAGGGCACATTTTAAGCTAAATCTGCTTCCCAAGGAACCGTAATATGGAAATATAGCCAGAGTTAAGGTTGCCAGGTCGGTTTTAGCTTTGGGGATTTGTGTGGCTTGTAGGTATTTGCTATAATGTGAGCATATTAACATTAACATTTCAGCATACAGAGCGTACCGATATAGTTCAGTATCCATCCTTGATTTATTTTCTAGGCTGCAGGGTTGGAGAATGAAGGGTGTTATTGCAAAGGCTTCAGGGAACTTGGTGAGGAGTGAGGATGAGTTTATACCGTGCTGGGTCTGTCATGACTGAGTGAACAGTCACAGTGCTACGTTCTCGATTACGCCAGTGGCGCTAAATACAGTAATTAAGGAAGAAGCTTGTGTGAAAAGCTTTAGTTATTGGCTTAATACATCATCAGACTTTTTTTGTGTTTTCTTTTGTTTCTTTTCTCTGCATGCACTGGAAGCTCTCTGTGTTTCTCCACCTGTGCTCTGTAGGTCTCTGCCATCTTGTAACTGAAGGGCCTGAGAAAGGTGAATGGAAAAAACAAGCTATTGTGGGGAAGGTGGGCTTGGGGGAGCGGAGGGAGTTTTCACCACTGATTTGGACGGTTTCAGCCTGCAATACAGCAGGTTTATGTCCAGCTGGTCCTGCTTTGTGGGACCACATGACCTAATTATTTCTCTTCTCCTCATTTTTATGTGGCTCTGCAGTCCTGGGTTTGCATGCTTTCCTCCCTACAAATCCTAGCAAAGTTTTGTTGTCCCTTTTTTCATCTTATTTTCTCACCTTGTCTTTCTTCCCTTTTCCTTTCATCTAAGAAAAAAAATGTTTAGCAAAAAAGAAAAAAATCAAAGTCTGAAAAATGTTCCTTTGGGGTTTTTTGCTAAATATATCCTAGCACAGATTTCCCCCAGAAGGTTTCAACAAGAAACACTTTCATTTTATATGTACATGTGCACATGCCCACAAAGAACCTAATCCTTTCTAACACACCACACCAAAGTCATCAGCTAAACAATTTCAGCGGCACAGCCTGGTAAACAGAACTTGTAACCACCGGTCTCCAGCACAGACTTAAGTGAAAAGAAATAGATTATGCGTGACCTGTCTTGGATCAGGCTCCGAAGAATGAAGCGGATCTGATTGATGCAACCTCCACATGAGCGGTGGTGAATATGTATTAGTTCAGTACATTACCCTGTTCATGGTTTTGAGCTTCCCTTTGTCATTACTGCATTCTTGAAGGTGGTTCGAGATTAGAGCTTTCATTAGGCTCCTTGGAGATATTTACTGAAGTACACATGCAAATCGCTTTCTCTCCACCTTTCCAAGGTCACCTGTACGAGCCTTCACCTCACCTTTCCTAATCCGTTGCTGTCAGCTCTGTGCGGCGGCACTTTGGGCGACGATGACGCCCGGGCTGGCGTCGCCTTGTGCCCTCTGGCACCTTCCTCCCAAAACCGAGAGCCACGGCCAAAGAGCGAGCGGTGCTGCAGGCATCGACGCAGCACGCTGCCCTCCTCCTCTCACCCCCCTCCCCAACAAAATGAGCCTCTCGCTTTCGGCAGGTTTGTACCGGGGCTGCCGGCACCGGGCTGCGACGGAGGGGTGCACCCGTGGTCCCTTCCCGCTGGCTCGGCTCACGGGCAGACGCAGAGGGAAGGCAGGATGAGGCCTCCTGGGCAGCCCAGAGCCAGCCGGCAGCATGTCCCCCAGCTCCCCGGGGTCCCAGGGAAGGCAGTGGGGCACCGGGCAGAGGGGGACCTCCTCTGGCAGAGCCGGCGGCCATGGGAGAGGGATCCAGCCTCGCTGCCCTCCCTGCGCAGGCCACAGCACCGGAGCTGGGCTGGCTGTGGCCGAGGGGGCCAGGGCTGGAGGGAAGTCCTAGCAACAAACCGCCTCCACGCAAGAAAAGACAGAAAAAAAAAAAATCAAGCCTCTTCCATAACCCCAAACAACAGGTCTGGTGTCAGGCTCCTCTCTGCGAGAGGTTTTGTGCCCTTCGGGAAGCATTCATCAACGGGGATGAAAATAAGCAGGTTCGTGCAGAAGCCGGTTTCTTTGCAAGCAGCAGCAGGCCTGAACGGCCAAGACCCAGCAGGTCCCCCCCGGAGCGGGCAGAGCTCTGCTCCCCGAGGGCTGCTGGCTCTCAGGCAGCGAGGAGGAGAGGATACGGGCTCTGCCGTTCCTATCTTGGAGCTCCTTCCTCGGGCAGACTGCCCGCTGCGGTCGGAGGGTGATTAGTCAGGCTTAGGAGTAATCGTGCTCTGTTGAAGGAACGAACTTATTTTCCATTTCATCCGTCGCTGCACCTGCAGTGGCAAAAATCAGCGTACTGAGCACCTCCAATAACGCACGTTTCTCCAGAACACACCGCCGCTTCTGGGAAAACAACAATAAAAATTACAGAGACCTTTCAGGACAGCAAGGGCAGCACAAAGACCCCTTTGTGCTGACCTCCTGGTGGTGGTGGGTGCCCGGCATTGCAAGGGCGGGCGCGGAGGAGCTGTGGTCAAGGAGCAGGAGGTTTCTTGCCTCTTCAACTCTGGATCCTGGTAGCACTACGCCTACTAGCAGTGCTGGCTCTGGGGCTCATGCAGTCCCCCGGTCACCTACAGACTTCCATCGCTTTCCCCACTTTCCCATCCCTCCCACTTTCCCATCCCTCTCCTCCAGGGAAGTGTCTCTCTCCGTAGCGTTGTTTCTCCAGGACCTGATAACTCACATCACTAACTCTGTTTCAGCTGCCCCTGATCCTCCCGCAGCACTTCGAGGGAGCTGTACTGCTCCTACCCTTCTAGCAGACTTTGCCTCATGGGCTCACGCTACATCTTTTTCCCTGCAGTATCCTCCATGTTGTTTCTTATGCCTTCAGATATTTGGGTTGCTTGATCTGACTGAGGCACTGGAGAGAAATGAGATGTTCCTCTAAAGGTCTCTCTCCCAGGTTAATACAGTTACTTAAAGGACTCTTCTATCAATTTGGTCCAGCCAAAAAATGCTCAGGAGGCTTTTCTGTGTATTTTCCTGGGCTTCACCATGGGATCACTGAGCATGTATTATCCATTTCCTTTTCTCAGGATGTTTTTATTACCGAGGAATCTGCACAAATATTTTGTGGTGCATTAGTGCCAGACTAGTGGTCCTTTCCGAGGAAAGTCAATTTGATCATACGAACTGATTTAACTGGACAGGTCAGCCAAGCAAGGTGAGCAGGCTCTTGGTGAACGTGTTTCTCATATTGCTTTGGCTCAGCTAGAAGACCTCAATACAATGACTCACAGAAAAGGAGGAAACAAACCCAACTTTGCAGCCAGCTACTCATTCAGCTTGGGACTGTCTGGAGATCAGCTGAGGGCTAAGAAAGCTCTTTATTTTATCTGCACTCATTCACTCCATCATCATAAAAGCAGGATCAGAGCAAAAAACAGGTCTTTTTTTTTCTTCCACCACTGCTTATTTCCTTCCTGAAGCGATAATCCTCAGAGCCATCACAACTGGTTGCTATGGAAGTGACTGAAAGCACAAAGAGAGGATTATGGTTTCAGGTGAGGAAACAGCAATGGGCACAGCTGAGCTCCTAAAATCCAGTTTGGCTCTGAGGAGCCTCACTGCAGAGAGGCATTAAAGGACTCTCCCTGGTTTATTTGCCTTATTTACGTGTTGTCTCCAGCTCCACAACAGCAAAGCGGCAGACTAGAGCTAAAGAAGTCACACGTAAATAAATGGGGAGGGCGCTGTGGGGTGGCTCCTAGCAATGCAAAAGCATCCTGGAAATCTGGGCTCCTTCCTAACATGATCAGATCTCACCAAAATGGGACCAGTCAGAAACTCCTTCGATACGGGGGCTGAAAGTAGATCTGGGTTGTTCTGCAGAATTCCTGCAATGACGCAATGACAGGCATCCAGTGATGTGTCCTTTTGTTGCTGAAAGAAGGATCTAAAAAATCATGAGATGATAAACCAAAAGGAGATTGTTTTATCGAGAGAGGACATTTTATTCCACCGAGGGATGTACCTGCACAAAGATCCCCAAAGAGGGTTTGTGTGAGGGCGGGGTATATCCTTACTGAGCCCAGTGGCAGAGCAGCAGCCCCAGAGCCCAGGGCCACGGCAGCCGAGGTGTTGGGGGCTGAGATGGCAGGCGGCAAAGGCAAGCACGGCCAGCCGGCCAAATGCAGAGCTCCATTTCTTTCCTTTTAGCACGACCCCAGCGAGCTCCGCCAGGCCACTGCTGTGAGTTCGGGCAGTTGGATGGAGGGAGGGCAGGCTCAACCAGTGTTTGCGCGTAGCCCTGCTCAGCAGACGTCTCCCTCTGACACGGCTTTTGCTCACATCATGCCCACGCCTGAGGAGCAAAGTGGCACTTTGCACGAGGAGGGGTGCGGGCAGCAGGGCCAAAACGGCTGGAGCCCTCTCTGCGCTCTCCCTGCGTGCGGTTAAGGCCAGGTCTGGGGGGTAAAGCCCCAGAGATTATGGCAGAGTTGGCTTAGACGAGAACTTACATTGTCCTTCCTCCTCCCCGTGGCTTTGGCTAGGGTCTGTAACACTATACTCGTGTCTAGGTGGAGAATATAGCACGGTTTGGCTAGCTAGGGTCTGAAAATATATTAAAAAAAAACTGTCTCTGCTGGCACAGCTCAGGGAAACTGTGCTAGAAATAACTGTGCTTATGCATAGCTGTCAAAAACAGGCTGTCACCGGTGCCGCTTGAACGGGAGCACAGCCAGGACCTTGTTGCCCAACGGGAGGAACGGACCATGTCGGAGGTTTGCCTTTGTCTCTGGACCGAGGATACGTAGATCAAAAGCCGGGGAGGTGTTTTTGCTCCGTGCAGAGAAAATTCCCCACTTGCACGTCAGGAGGATCGCATCCCCCCCAGCTCCAGCCTGAGCCGTCTGCGGGGCCAGGGTGGGAGAAGGCCACCAAACCCCCACCGCCTTGAACCACAGCAGAAGAGGTAACCCCAGATGAGCCCTGCGGGGGACATTTGGCAGCAAACTCCTAAGTGGATTTTTCCACTTAGACAAACTGCTCTTAATTAGACCGGACAATTTTAGGAACTCTCCAAGGCTGCCTGGCCGTTTTCTTTGGCCAGGAGTAGTAAGGGTATCTAGTGAAATACCCGGTCAGAAAAAGCAGCTACAGGGTCTTACATGATAAGTTGAAAGGCAAAAAACCAAAGCAGCCTTGTAGATATTTGAGTCATGACATGGTTAATTACACAGATCCAATAAAATAGTTAATTAACACTGCAGTTGTGAAATACATAATAAAATAAATAAGAATGTATGACATTGATGTAATTGCAGGAAAGCGAAGGCTGCTAGATGATAGCTGTTCACACGTACAGTTCCCGGCTAAAAGGGAGACCTTTTTCATCTTCTGGGCCTTATGAAAAAACCTGCCACCTCCCCAGAGAGCGCAAAGGTGGTTGTGATTGAATCCCAGGGTACTGGCTGTTCCTTATTTCCCAGTGCTGACACATAGTCGTGACAAGGAATTATATATTGCATTCATCACGCCTGCTCTCCAGGCATGATCCCCAAATAATTAATCCTTTTAGCTTGCAGGAGCTGCCATCTGGCCAGTTTCCAATCAACCTGGCTGGTTTTACTACGGAGTTGCCAGTTGCCCACACTCATGCGGGCATGTACAGCAGCTGCTTGCCTCAGGTGCCTGGGATTTCTTTGTATTTTAAAAACGGTAAGCTTCAGATATGCCACGTGCTGCCCAAACACAGAGAACATACCAGCCTTTGCCTCAAAGAGCTTACTGTCCGGAGGGAGAAGGAGTGGGAGCCGTACATAATACACAGAGCAAGACTCAAGCTGACTGTTTTGTGTTGAAAAACTTACTTTGAATAAAAAGCCCAGAATAAAATCCAGCTGTTTTTTCTCAGTCCTCTTGGTCCTGCAGCACAAACATGGCAATGAAGTTAAAAAAGGGGAGAAAATTGCTTTGACACTACAAGTCTAGAAAAGGGCTGTGAAACCAAATTCAGTTTAAAAGAAGCAAAGTTGTCTTTGCTCCAACGTGTCTGACCTGCCTCCAGTGTGGCAGGCAACCCTGCAGAAGCAGCTATCCCACAATGAGGACATCTGGAACTTCTTGGAAGGTGATCTCTGGGGTCATCCTCAGACCCTACATGGGAGGGGATCCTCTCAGGGCTTTGCAGTGATCTGGGATGGAGCCAGCATGCCCGTAAAGAACAAATGTCCATATGTTTCCAAGAATAATCTGGTTTATGGAAAGTACGGGGGAGAAACCTTCATCTTTTCCCTGATATCCATACTCTCCCTCTTTGCTATGCCACTGCTCCTAGGTCAGGCAGAGGGTGGACCTGACCTCGGATCTCGAGCTGCTCCCTGTTGTGGTCAATGTGGAGCCACATCTGCTTGACTTGTTAGGAGAACACCTGCCAGATCAGATCTAGCAGGTGGAAGAATGCTCACTCAGTGAATCTTTCCAGGTCTGAGCTATCAAACTGCTTGGATCCAAGGGAATTTGGGTAGCTGTGCATCTGAATAGCAGCCCGATGATGGCATCTACTGCGCTTTAGCAATAGGACACTGAGGGAATGTAAAAGATGAGGAGCTATGGAGAAGTGTTTCTGAAAACCTCAGAATTGGATTCAAAACCTTAAAAAGGCAACTAAATTCTTTATGAACATATTCCCAGGTGAGTGTCCTCCAGCTGGGGAAGTGACTTGAAAACATGCTGTGGTTCTCCATGGTGCAGTTCTCTTCTGAAAAGGGGCTTTTGATATGAAAATTATCATTCTATAGAGACCATTTGGGCAACAAGTGAAAATAGAGGTGTATTTAAGTAGTTGCTTTTCTGGCGCAGCCCAAAATGAGAACCTTTCTTCCTTAGGCCACCTGGCCAGTGTTAAGAACCAAGGTGCTGCTAGTTGAATTAGGCTCCTGGTGACACCTGAAGAAGGCATTATCATCAACACAGACTCTGAGAAGAGCTAGGGTAAGGCTGTTGTGAAGGATTTTTGTAGGCAGTTCTCCTGTGATGCATGTTGAAGGAGAAATTTCAGCCTACTGTCTCTAGGATACTTTTCCTCTGCATGGCAAACAAAAAGAAATACCTAAGGCTTTGTTCTTAATTTCATTTTTATGATTACAGCCATCTGGTAGCATTAATTCCCATGGGGAGATCAGCAAGCATCTTTACAGATTTGAGTGACTGGGACAGAGGAGCTTTATCAGAATTCAGATTAACAACTGTTCTGCCAAGGTAAGCCCCTATCTGAAGTTTGTTTATAACTTGAATAGTTGGAGTAGGTAGATAAAGTCTGCAGGTACAGTGAGCTGGGTTTTTCTTTTTTTGTCACAAAACTTTTTTATTTCCATTTAAACCCCTGAAACTTTCAACATTTCAAACTTTTTGGTGGCCAGCAGCCTCTTCTCCGAATCTGCATCAAATCTGTTCACAGCAGCCTCAGAAACTAACTTCTGCTGTTCATGGGCTTCATTTGAAAAGAAACAGTGTAAAATGACTCCCCTTACGCATACACACTAGCATATAGAGTTCCTGGTTCCTAAATCCCAAACTACATAGCAACACTTTATTGGTATCAGATGAATTGTTATATAGCTGAATAACAACGTTTCTCAGCTCGTGAACTCTGTTGGAGTTGGGTGGATGCTAGATATCCTTAGTATGAGTTGGCTGCAACAGTCTTCTGTGAAAGAGATCCTTTATTTTTAAGGTTATAAAGGAATATGAACTAAAAACTAACTACAAGCATGCTAACACCAGAAGAACAACATATTCTTCCAAATGAAGATGTGAACTGGTCAGATCAGTACTGCCATGAGCTCTTTTCTCCTTTTAACTTTCGGGTTCATGCTTAGTGAGTCCAGGTATGCTGTCAAGGGAGCAGGGGATGTTTTGGAAAGCAGCCTTAGGAGCTGGGGCTGCAGATAGCAGCTCGCAAACAGGACAGTGGAGCTGCCGCCCAGTCCTTCGGGATGGCCAGACTGCGTACCAGCCCTCCTCTGCAGCTACCCGCCTCGCTCATCCTACAGCCCGCTGCCTGAATCATCTGCTGCTTTCCCATGGAAAACTTCAGTTTGTTACTAAAATGAGCCTCAAGGGTTAATTCTTCCTCCTTTCCATGATTCCTCTCCCAAATGCGGGTATGTTACTTTGTTTTCCCCCTGTGCTCCCTCCTTTTTTCCCCAAGTAGAGCTTTGCTGGCATTTTGGTTCCCCCCCCCCCAATTCTCGCAGCGTATTTGTTCACCTAAAAGTAAAGTGCTCTTTTAGCAGGAGAAATCCTTTGGCAAGGTAACAAAAGAACGAAGGATTAGAGATTTACAGAAATGAAGGTAAATGATAGTGACATAAAGGGTCTCACAAAAATCTGCTTGTTTGCCAGCCCAGTGAACTTACTGCCCAAGGCTTTTTTTTTTTTTAATTTGTTGGAAAAAATTTATTTTCTTCAAAGCTTTAACAAACACCCTCAGATTTCTGAATGGCTTATCAGCCCACTTCAGTGTGACAGATTTCCTCAGAACTAATGATTTTTCTGGTAGGAGGAAGCACTCTGACGTGCAAACCCAGCGCAGCAAGAGGAGCAGGTGAGAATACAGCTTTCACAACAGAAGGCTTCTGAACACCCAGGCGAGTTGACTAAGGCTGTGATCACTTTTCAGAGGGGGAAGGAAAAAAAAAAGTCTCGGGGTGTACCGTGGTATCTAATGAGATCTCCCTCTCTGCCTGAAGGTAAATGGGTCACTGCTGGATGAGGAGTTCGGCTGCGTTTTCCCACCGGTCTGACAATTGGGTAACTGCTGTTGTGTCAGCCCCCTCACCTTCCCAGGCCTGCTCTGTCTGTAAAAAAAAATAAATATATATTGGGGTGAGGAGGGGAGGTTTCCAAACCCTCTCCTTCTCCTTTTTTGTGCAAACCCACAATCTCTCGCAGTAATCTCGAGCATCAGCTAGCTCCCTTCTTGCCCGAGGAGTCCCGTGTGCTCCAAGCTCACATGTGGCACGGCGCAGGGCAAGGAAGGGGAGCTGGAAGCTCTTAGTGGTAGATGAGCTGCTTTATATTTTACATTAAGTAATGAAGGGGTATAAACAAATTAGCATCGTTGTCGGAGGCTTTTGTGTGTTTCAGTCGAGGCTGGATTCTCCCCATAAGGACAAGCACAGGCAAAATTCCCGTGCAGCAGCAGGAACAGACAGTCGTCACCAAATCTGTCTGAGGGTGTGTCGAGCAACGAGGCGATGGGAGCAGCAGGAAAAAGCAATAAGGAAACGCTGAGGCTAGCATGCACATATGGGATTAACTGGCTGGTAGCTGAACGTATGCGTCTACGGCTACAACCGTAGCGCGGGGTAGTTGTAACAGTTAACTGAACAAGTACTGAGTGATTAATGGAGAATGGTCTGGGTAACAGCTTGGGAATATTTATATAGCTGACAATTCCTTATAAATAACTCTCATTATCCTCGAATACTAAGCTACCTTTCTTCAAGCCTAATTGAGTGGACATTTAAGGTGTTTAATTTAGTGTTTTCCCATATAACCACAGGATATTTTCACCCTTTCATTCTCGGGGGTGGGGGGGTGTGCGGGGAAACTGAATCAGCATCTTTCACTTCTCCAAAGTGGTTTCTTTAGTTTATATAGTGTCTGGAGGCCATGAGGAGTTTTCCCGGCAAAAATGAAAGAGCTGTTGCTACAACAAACAACTGGTTCGCTTTGCCTACTTGTTCAGGTCCTTGGATACATTTTAAATATGAAAGCATGTGGTGCTGATGATGCAAGAGGTCACTAATAATGCTCATACCCATTAATTATAAATGTATAAATAACATGTAAGTAATACATCCTTGATCTGGTAGCTGAACTTTCTTTCAATAAAGAAAAAACAAGAACAAAACCCTGGTGTGAAAAGTTTGGGGGGCTGGATCTATTTTACTCCAATGTGATCCCTCCACACATGCACTATTCTGAGTCAGCAAAAGTCAAGCTCGGACCAAAGACTCTGTTTCATCTTCAGGGCAAGGTTTTTCCCTGCACCGTTCCTATTTTACATGTATACAGTTTGAAACAAAAGCTCTATTTTAAAATTAACATATTGCCTAATTTTTAAGATATCGATGCCTTTCCTGAAATTTTTTTCCCCTCAATTGTTTTTTTAAGCCTATTTTGTCAAACAGATTCAAGTATGTAAGTATTCAAATATGTAAATAATACTTATCTCTCCCATCACCACTTTTATTATTTATCATGTTCAAAAAACACTTCGCTCAGCTCCTATTGCTAGTTGCTCAAGCCCTCGTAAATAGCTGGGACCATAGCTGTGGTGGTCTCCTCCCAGTGCTGCACTGAACACGTATGGAGTGTTGTGTCCCTTGGTAGGGGACAAAAGAGGAGGCCTGGCCTCACCTTACCTACAGCAAATAATTTCACACTGAGACCTGACTTTGTTATTGTGATGCGATGCTATGTGGAACTCATCTGATGCAAAGGAAAGGAAAAAAAAAAAAAGTTTTTGGGTTTTTGTGATGAAAAACTTTAAAAAAAAAAAATATTTTTAATGCTTTGGGGGTTTTCAATCAAACACAGAAAATTATCACCTGGATGTTGACCCTTCAGGAATGCACTGATGATAACAGGCCCTTCTTGCACAATCGTGATAATTTGGGCCAAAAAAAGTGGGACTTTTCCATCCAAGTGTAAAAAGTGTGGAGGTTTGCTGACCAGTATAACTATCATTGCGCTTTTTTTTTTTTTTTTTTTTTTTTTTTTTGTATCGAGGCAACAGCAACCAGATTGACACTTCGCAAGCGACAAAGCCCATCGCTGCTTGGAACCTGTGGCCTTGGACAACAGCTGTGAAGTGAGAGTCCCAGAGGTGAGTGGTGGGCTTACCCTCACCAGGTACAAGTGGGGGACAAGTGGGTTGATTGCAGTGACTTGAATTAGGGTGTTATGTAGAGAGATTGGGAGGTCTCTGAGGCTGGGGAAATAGGGGTTGGTGCAGAAGGCCAGCGCTTAAACTTCAGAAGTATGTGGGCATTGGGCTGCCTGTGTGTTGCAGATGAATTTCCCCCTCCGCATGAGAGCAAGAGAGCAGAGAGGAGTTAGAGAAAAACAAATGGGTGGTGGAGATGAGAGGGAGTGGAAGTTACTATCTGTGTTAGACTTGCGGGAGCGAGGCGAGACGTGGTAACAAGTGGGTGCTTTGTAAATTCCCTGTACATATGTTTTGGGTGGGTTAATAGTTTGACTCAGCATAGAGGAAAGACAGATTTCCTTCTCAAGCACAGCTTATGAGCTCAGACCAAGCTTTTGATTCACACTTTGAGTGGGTTAGTTTCACAAGTCTTCCAGTGAATCTTTGAAATTGGATAAGAGCAAAACCACAGTAAAAAACGCTTCTTGCATTTCTGAGCACATAACCGCTGCAGTTTCATTATAATCTAATGTTTCATTGACCAAACCTCAGCTTGGGAAATAGCAGAGAGACATGGTAAAACACGATCCCTGAAAGACTGATACATTGAAAAACAAAAAGCTAGACTTGTGAAGCAAAAAAATGGGTGGTTTTATAATTAAAATGTGCCTTCTTTCCTTTGAATTTATTACTGCTCTGAACCTGAAACTACCAGACGTTCTCAAAAGGCAAGACTAAACAGTAGCAAGCATGGTGCCTGCGTGCCCCAGGAATGGAAATGCGATACCAAATCCTTCATCCCTGGCTGATGTGGTCCAGGCTATAAATTATGGCCTCTTCATAGATGGGAGCCACCCACTAGCTGCCAGTGAGATGTTGGCCACCTCCCAGGCAACCCTCGCAGATACTGAGAACGGAGCGGATGCGCTGCGTGGACCACTTGGCCGTAGCCCATCTACACAAAGGACTGACTGTCCAAACTTTAGTGCAACTCGAAGTTTTTCTGCAACTGTTAGTGGTGGCCTGTTTCGCAATGGGGACTGGCACCAGCTACTGCAGTATCAACAGCTTAAATGCAGTCCAGAAAACTTCATCGCTGCAGCTTTAGCTTTTTAAGTAACAGAAAGCTGAAACTTTCTGTAGAGGGATCCCTGTTCTGCAGGCAAATGAGAACAGGGGAGCTGGAAAGCGGCTGTTTCTTGATGCCATCTTATTTACATCCCATTCTGTAGAATGGGAGAATGGGAGAGGGGCTAAATGCCCCATCTCTGGAAAAGCGGTAGCCGCCTTCATAAGTGAGATACACGTTCAATTACATAAGCTGAGGAAATTATCTTCCTGAGACCTGGTGTCACTGCCAAATGTTTTACTACTATTACTGCTTTGGTCCTTTAAAAGCTACCTGTGTTTTAAACTCTTCTACAGTTCCTTCACAGAGCAAGAGCCACCAGCAGCTCTGCTACCCAGCTGCTGAAGTGAGAAGGGGGGAACTGCGGGATTAAAACAAAAGCTAAACAAGTTTCCAGCCCTTGTGACCGTGACAGGCAAGCTTAGCAATTCGATAGCACGCACCTCAAGAGCTCAGAAACTGGAAGGCAAGGAGATGACTGTGTTTGGTGTTTGCCGTCTTCTAATATTTCCTAGGTTTAAAACCAGCAAGGAGCCTTGCCTGTAATTCTGCAGTATTGTTCAGCTGTTTTCATGTGTATGAAGAACAGTGGCTTAACTAGCCAACAAACTGCAAGCATATCTGAAGAAATAATGAAATAAATCAAGAGTGTGCTTCTAATGCCCATGTTGAGGCAAAATAACATTGAAAAAAGAAAGTCTGCAAGACTGAAGTAATGTGTACAGGAATTCTGTTGTTGTTTTTTTGTTCCTACACACATGCCATTGGTGTGAGGTAGTGTTTGTACTTCACTCACACTGGCTGGGAACGTCACTGTCTGGCACCATACAGGTAATGTATTCAGGACAGCTTACAGGTGGTGGCACAAGGCTGCGCTTGTTTTTCTTCCCTTTTTGATTAAGCATGTTCATTTTGCACCAAGGTCATAGTGCGTGGGGGAGGAATGAGGGAGAGGAAGAAAAAAAAAAAAAGAGGGGAAAAGAATGTGCAAGAACAGATGGAAATTAAAAAGTCCTGGTAACTGCATGCAGCATGGTACTTGTTGGAGGAGCTGATTCCGTGGCTGGTGAGCCCGGGAGCCCTCCTCGCTGCTCCTCCAGCCCCCAGTGCCCCTGCAGCAAGTCGCTGGGGCACGTGGAGGCTGCAGAGGCTTATGGCCTGGGTTGGTTTGCCACGTGTGAGCCGTTTCCCGGCTAGCTGCCTGCCTTCCCTGGCTACCTCTGCTGAAAGCCAGGTGTTGTCAGAACTTACGGGATGAAGGCTTTCAGGACGGTGCGAGGAAGAGCTGGGAATGTAGGTACATGGTGTTGCCAAGGGCTGGGCTCCATTTGTTGCTCCCGGCTGCTCTTTGCATTCAAAATTGGGGTATCAGGTGAAGCTTGCCAGAGCTAACCCAGGTGGGGGGTGCAGAGCTGTGGGAAGTGACTGTGCTATTGCCCCTGCCCCATTTACAGCCCCCTCATTTGACTCCCTGCGATGCAGGAGTCCATAGCCATAGTGTCTGAAACTTGTAAAACTGTGTTTGGGGTTTTTAACAGCTTAGTAACCAGCTTGCTTCCTGCATGGGTTTGCTGTTGTGACTTTTTTGTGTTTATTTAAAGAGTACAGACCATGAAAGAAACATAGGAAGCTGAGGACACTTGCCATTGTAGAAATGCTACCTAACTGAAAGGGAAGTAATCTTTAGTCAGACTAAAGTTCACTATACTTTAATTAACATAGCCAAATGTAACTTAAGTACTAGAGACAGCTGGGGCAAAAAGACAAACTAACCTCAGCCCTTGTAGTTAGGATTCAGCTCCTTTGCTGCTGATGTTGAAGCCCTTGGGAGCTGTCTCAAGCCAAGTCCCTTGAGGGTTTTTTTTTCCAGGCTGACCACTAACAAGATGTAAAGAGGAAGCTGGGCCATTCCTGATAATGTTAAGGTAAAACAAACAAATGGTTTAATAAACATAAAGAAAAAAAACCCCAACACCTCTCAGGACTACTTTATAAATCATAAAAATATGACTCCCTTAGTCATGTCTCAATATATTCTTAATTTGTCTGCCATGATTTCTTTTCCTTTTTGTGGCTAGGCCTCAAGGAGTTACCTGGAAAGCTTAGACGTGATTTGTACACAAATGCAAAAGAAGTTATTGGCCATGGGGACCACTAAATAGTCACTAAACAGCCTTTCCCTCCTAGCATCTCTCCTCCACAAACCCATGCTTTAGAAAATGAAAGCACCTCAGCCCAGGAGCCAAAAATGTTCTGAGCTTCCAGAAATGTAGGAAAAAGAGAGCAAGTTTTCAGTCCCCAGGGGATCCTGGGTGGTGGATGATGCTCCGTGCTACAAAAAAAGGAAGGACAAGAGCCTTGTCCTCTCCCCAGCCTGACTGGAGAGTGACAGGGGGACATCCTTTCCTTATTCTACATCTAATAACCGGTTTAACCTTAAGCACAGAAGTGAGAAGCAGCAGCTTTTCAGGACTCTGAAAGGGTTTCCAAACCACAAAAAGCTGCAGGTCTTCCTGCCCCTTGTCCAGTCTTGAGCTGTATCCCCAACTCTGAGGAGGTGGGGCACGGAAGGGGCCTGGGAGGAGAGGGGTTTTCCAGGCTGTTATAGCCAGTCATCAGAAACATGTGATCATTTAAACTGCAAACATAAGGTGATCACAAATACAAACAGTGAATAGTAATTAAGTTTGTTCGGTTGAAACCTGGAGGTAGGTTAAGAAATTTGTATCTGCGAGGGATTTTATAAAGCACGGATCATTTGTGTAAAACATACTGGAGATTTAGGGTCTTGACTTTTTATGAGATTTGCAATATATGCTGGTTTCAGTTACCGAGATGAGATGAGCCTGCTATGCTCTAGTCAGTATTTCTGCTTCCTCTTTGTTCAAAACTGGCAAGGTATGTGGAGGAGAAAAAAAGATTAAAGGTGAAACAACTCTGAACAGGATGAGAGAGGATCATTTAAGTTTTGGGTGTAGTTTCAAGTTGTTCTTTATTTTATCTGAACCGGTTGTCCCACCCCTAATTACAACAGTATTAAGACATTCCTGGGTGTGGTCACTTGAAATTCTTAAGTGGGCAAAAATTTTCAGCTATGTAATATACTTAAGGTGTGTATCAGTGGACCACTTTAAATGGTCCAGTGTGCTCCTGCTGGTTTCTCCACCAGCTTCTGACGCTGTGTTTGCTATAGCTTTAGCACTGAAAGGGTCACATCATTCCTTTTTACTGAACATGAGTCTTAGTCAGCAGCACAGAGGGCCATGTTCTTCCAGCCACAACTCAGATGCTCAGATAAAGCTTTCTGGCTCTAATGCAGTCCTACAGAAGGAGCAAAGGGATCATAGTAGCTCCCACTGCATTTTCATTGAGAGTTTGCAGTCTTTGGGTTTTTTTACTCCTCAGATTTATTCAGATTGCACTGCTGGCAATCTTTTCCATCTTCTTCTCCGTTTACGGGTTTTTCTCAAGCCAGGTAAAAATTTCAGTTCGCAGAGCAGATGGTGCAGCGAGACACTTGGCTTTGACTCACCCGTGGCTTTTATCTTGTTTCTTAGGATCTGTTGTAAATCACAGTGCATGCGAGACAGCAATTACAGTATGGTTGTGCACAAAGCCTACTCTGGATAATTTGATAGCTTGTTAGCAACCAGCAGACTAATTTGGCTTGGAAACACAGACTTTCTGCCTCTTCTGGCTCCATGAAGACTAGTAACATTTGGAAAGCTTTCCCAACAAGCCCAGATAACATTCTGCTGCTTTTCAAAGTATACGGTGTTACCAGCTACATGGATATTTACAAACTTACCATAAAAATACAAACATTCAGTGGAACTGGATTGAAAGCCAAGAACAACTGATGCATCATCCAACAGCACAGGTTACAGTGCTGGGTTTCATTGGATGTGCATGGGAAGCCTCAAGAGTTCAGATTCTCGGTTTGTTCTGCTAAGCATCCCAAACTTAGATGCGCACCTATGATTTACTTAAAACTATTTCACTCTGGTGTTTTGGCTAGTGAACTTGGTAAGAGAGGGAAATACGCCTTAGTCTCACTGGCTAGGCTGGAAGGATGATGAAATGAAAGAGCCAAGAACAGCGATGTCTTTCTGCACCAGGACCTGGAAGCACAAAGGTTCTGCACAGTTTTCCCTTTCCAAGTTAGTTGACCAATCTTCTCATGGAAGCTCCTTAAAAGTGGCTAGGTTTGGTCTTGTTCTTCATTCTTCTGAACTGATTTACCTGCAGGTGGGCTAATGTTGGAAACAAGGCATGAGAATTGCCTTTCCTTTTAGGCTTAGCTGTTAAGAAATGTGGGCATTGCGGAGCTCTCATTTACATCTCTAGGGAGCCAAATTTGCAGCAGTCAGGGATATGCTGCATGTACACAGCATATTGCAGTGCTGTGTGGGAAGTCTCTGGAGGAACTGCAGCTTTGGGAGAGGTGTAGCCGTGCCAACACGATGTGGTATTAGGGCAAAACCTCTGTATTAAACCATGCATTTACACCTTCTAAGTCAGGCCCAACTGCATGTCTCAGGTCTGAGTTGTGCTCATGCAGTTTGAGTAAAAACCCGCATAGCTTTGCAGCTCCTGCCTGCTGAAAGTCTGGAGGCTGAGCTGGGTGGAGAGCAGACTTGAACTGGGGCTCCTTCTCTGCACGGCGTACTTCCCTGTTCAGAGGGACAGGGATGAAATTCTAGCCTCGTGACGGAGATACGCACATGGTAGAAGGGATGGGAGCGCTCACCTCTGATTAAGTGGAGGTTTTAAGTTGTCATGCAAAGTAAAATGTCGTCAGCAGGAGAAACTGAGCTCTGCCCTTCTTGCTCCCTTTGCCCCCGAGTGTCATCTCATACATTCAAGACAGTCATCTAAAGGACACAAGGTGGGGGGTCAGGCTCCTTTGCATGGAGAAAGGGAAAATATCGGATCTCCTGCATCCTGGACGAATGAACTGACCGCTGAACTATTAGGTAAGGGAGCACGCCTGCTCCTCAACCATCCCAGGAAACGAGTCCTTCACTTCCTTTACTTGTTCTACTGGTGCCCCAAAAGGAAAATGTTTTATCTGGGACAAATGGAATATTGATGTTCAGCATTGAGCAATTCCTCTGGCTCACAGCATTGCAGGAAAATTGAAAACACAATGTGATCTGAACCCTTTCCTCTAATTTTGTTGCTCGGTCATCAGACTAGGGAAAAAAATGCTTATTTACACATTTAAAAGGTAAATAGAAAGTCTTATGCTCTAAGTACTGAATAAATAATACTGCAGGAATACTGAAAATGATCAAAGAATAAGTAAAACTTTTAGCTTTCTTTATATACCCTTTTCCCACTTTTTTTTCTTACAGACTGTGTTAATTGAGTTCTGCAAACTTACAATTTATTTTTCAAGTATACCCTTTGAATACTTGGTGCCAAACACCTGATAATTTAGGCCTGTGATCCAGACTGGCATCATTAGCAGAGGTACTGGGCTCAAGGTTGCACTCTGTGTTACACAGGCCTGTAAGAAAACAAATTTGACAGGTGGGAGGGTTTGAAACTACCTAGAGGTGATAGAATATGCTGCTTCCAAAATGCTTGATGTTGATTCTTTTATTCAAAACAAGAATTTGCAATAGTTGCTCCTGTCAAACAGAAGGCACAGCAACATCATAAAGGAGACAGAAACATGGGCAACTAATTGTGGTAAACTCCTTGCTATTAAAATAAATAGAAAGGTTTAAGGTTTGTGGGACTCACATTTCACAGGATTTTTCTGGCAAAAGGCTCATCAAGGACAGCACACATTAAAAGACCAAGAGCTCTTTTTTGTTATGGCAACAAGAACAACAGCAACACATAAACTCAAATCCCAGATAAACTAGAAAGGTTATCTTTCTTTTAAAAGCCATCCTTGCCATAGATCAAGGCTCATAAAACAGTTTGCACACTTCCCAAAGGCAGGAAAGCTTACTGTTGTGTGCCCATGAATAGCAATATCCGCTGACTATGTTCCTGCTGCCTTTGCATGCCTCTAAGTGAGCACTGCACTGATTTCACTTGGAGACAGCGTATCTCTGAGCAGTAGGTCAAAGCAACAGCCACTTGTCCATACAGGCGTGCCTCCATGCTAAATGTGTTTTAAGCTGGAAAATGTTGAGGATTCTCCTAAGCACAGACGAATATACCTCAGGGGCCAGAGGCTTTCAGTAGAGCTCAAACCCTGCTTAGGTGTCTAGAGAAGGGCCATATTTTCAGGGTATTGTGCCTGTGGCCAGAGGTAACTTCTGCTAGCAGGCAAAACATTTTAGAAAACCCATTTCCTATTTTTTAGTGCTGAGATGGGATGAGAGTTTCTGGAAATCCTGATACAACTGAGGCTTGATCTCCCTCTGAACATCTGGTCCCTTAGTTTTTGTCAGTCTCTGCAGTGAGTTGAAGTAAATCTCACCACCACTGGGGCTTTCAGAGTGGTATTTTCTGTAGTTTGTCTATATATGAACATCTTAGTGTGCTTCCCAAGTGGCCACATGCCTTGATATAGCAGCTACCTGTTATGTTTCATTAGAAAACCCAAAGAAAGGAAATGGTGCTGCAAGGCAGGCTGGAAATTGCCAAGGTTGAATGGTACGATGCTTGCCTGGCCAGTGAGAACTTTGTTCGCTAGAGGTATTCAGCTATGGTGTATGGATAACATTATCAAACAAATGAAGTCCAAGATACAGCAGATTATAGTGGGGGGAAAAAGTCCTGGGTAATACAGCTTTCTGGGAAATGTTGAATCCAGACACCTGAAAGGCTCTCCCTGGAACCAAACGACACCCAGCCTGCTGTGGAGCCAAGTCTGATCAGTTCAACAAGACCTTCCTCCTTTGTGTCCTCCAAAGTGCACCCAAAGGGTGCTTCCCAAGGCCCTGGGAGAGGGGTCATCAGTTGGAGCATCCACGCTGCCTCCCCTCTTAAGGAGCCAACATTATAACACGAGGGAAACGGCGTGACAGTCGCTGTCTAAAGCGTGCCATCACATTTCCTTTAGAGCAGCACGGAGGTTTCAGCCGCTGTGCCCCGCTTTCCTGCCTTCTCGGTGCGGGCCTGCGTTTCGATCCGGGGAAAGAAGTCCCTAGGGATGAGGGCAGGGGGAGGGAGAGCCCAGATGGTCATGTTCAAAAGCACTAAGACACGAAAGGTTCCCCCTGCTCTTTCTTACAGGCTGTTTTCTGTAGCTGGCTCCCCTTCTTGCTGCCTTTGTCCTGCCCTCCCCCAGCTCCGCGAGAGGACGCAGTGAAAGGAGTTCCCCGAAGCACCGGGGCTTCGCTGCGCTCGTGAATCACACTGCTTTCTCTCGGTGACGTACCGGTGCATGTCAGAAAGCTCAGCCAGCCATTGCTTTCCGCCTTAAAGGTTATTCAACAGCATAGAGGGATTCCCTTAAATGACTGCTAGAAGTCTCAGTTAGCAAATTCTGAAGCGTGAAGGTTTTTTTCCATTCCTTTCTGAAGGAGGGGATTTGTGTTACTGTCACCGTTGAGTCTCTGTCCTTTCCCAGCTAAGCCTGTGACTCTGCCCAGCCCCCAAAGCAAGGAGACACAGGTCTGTCAACTGCATCACCAGATTTTTTCCAAGGAAAGCCTGGACGCAGCAAAAGGTGACCCTGAAGACAATTCTCTCTGTCTGTATGATCTCTTTTTGATAAAAAAAAAAGGGACTCAGTCTCTTACAAAAGGTCTTTACCAAGCATTTGGGGACACTGCAGGTGGGGTGTATCTCATCCAGCTGCAAGCGCCTGCAGACAGATCTGTTTGCACCAGTCACTCTGGGCTCCCTTTATTGTCAGCGAGGAGGAGACACAGGAGTTCATTCCCATGGCGTGAGTCATCTCATCTCTTTTAGACATCTCCATGAGGATAAGGAAAACTGTGTCCCAGAAATGCCCACTGTTCCCCATTTTCCACAAGCAGCTAACTCAGGTGTAAATGTCCGCTTTAGGTGTTTGCTTCCTATTTGTTCCCAAACACGGATGTTTTCAAAGGAAATAGGAATTTCTTCCTTCTCTCTCTCCCCTCTCCCTTTTTTTCAATGACTTCTTATCTACTGTTGTTTTGAAAATCTCTGGGTCACCAGATGCAATCCACCCTCTGATACTTACGGGACTAACTCTCTGCCTTCCTTCCCTCCCTGGTGTGGTATAAAAAAAATCCAGGTGACTGGTTGCCATTTGGTTGCATGGCATTCTTTGAAGAAGTGTGTGATCGAGTCTTGATGCAATAGCTACGTTTCAGCTGGGAAGAAAGTGTTCCTCGCTTTAAAGAATTTTGTCTCTTTGACACATTGAATACTTATTTATATTCTCTTACAGGTCAGGGCACTGTAGGCATGAAAATAAATTGCGGATATCACTGTTTGCCAGTTGGTCTGCTCCTTCCTTCCTAACCCCATCTCTGTAGCAGACAGGTGGATCCTCGTTTGGGAGCCTGGTGAGCTTTAGGACAGCGTTTCCATCTTGTATTTACCCATTATTATGGCCATGATTCAGTGAGGCGTTCATATGCCTGGCCCTAACCAAAGGGGGCTACTCATGAACTAACCCTTAATCAAGGGCTACTCACAAACTTGAGACTGGGCATGTGCTTGGAACTCTGTTGAATCAGGACCACTGTGCGATTCCTTTTTTCCCTACTGCTTACTTATTGCCAGTGTTTCTACTCCCCACAGGTGCTGGGAAAGACGTGTCCTTGCTCTCAGTCAGAAATGATATCACCTGCCCTTAGCAATGTTATTCTCTTTCCTGCTGAGTTTAGGCAATACTGTAACATGCCTAAACAGTGCATCCACAACAAGGAATGGCATCATCTTGCTTTCAAAACAAACCTGTGGTGGGTGGAATTAGCTGTGCCGAATGATGCTGGCCTGATAGATAATGATCGGTGAAGAAACTTCTTGAGCTATTCAGTCATTCACCTCTGGTCACCCTCATTTTAGAGAGGGTGGGAGCTGGTTGTGCTCTCTGTCTTCATACCACCAAGGCAAGGAGAACTGCTGATATTTTTATATTTTTTTAGTCAAATGTCCTTTCAAATGGGTCAGTGTTAATGAACTGGGGGAAAAAGAGGGGCATTTCTACATAGCCTGATGTGGTTGTACCTAATCTGTCTGCTCAGTTTACCTTTGTGTCTGCCCTTAATGCAAATCTACCTGCTCCTGTGAACAACAAAAACCACAAAACACCTGCTTGTAGTGTGTCCTGTGCACATCCAGACATGGTATTTCCTTCCTGAGCTAAAAGGATATCTGAGTAAAGGGAAGAGCACTCAGTTTGTGGTAAACGGTTTGGGTGAGTTTTGTTGCCTTATCTTGTACATGTGTCCAGTTTTTCAGAAATGTGTGAGAATTATTTCAAAGACACCGTGAGCACATCATGTCACTGCCTGGGTGGTATGTAACATCATAAATGAATGTACATCCGGGTTATGGGATGTGGTTTCCCCCCCTTCCTGTGGAAAACCCACTGAAATTATGAACCTTCTCATGAATTGCACATAAAGAGGAGGCCAGACGGGTGAAGAGGGGAAACTAGACAAGAAGATGGTAAGTGAGAGCTGTAAAGAGAGCAGAGTGAGGCCTGGGAGAAAGCAGGGGAGATTAGGTGGGGGAACATGGGCAGGGGAGGAAAGGGTACAGGGATTAGGAAGCAGAGTTAGTGGAGGGAAGGCAGAAAGGCTGGTCTGACTCAGAGGAAGGATGGAGGAGGGAATGTCTAGGCAGGGAGGTGGAGATGGGAGCACTGGGAGAGAGCTGAGGTTTTCCCCAAGACTTTGAGAGAAAAGGCTGAGGAGAGGTGAGGACCAAGTCTCTAGAGTACAGAGAGACAGGTTATCCAAGGAAGCAGCGATTTAGACTCTGGTGTTGTAGGATCTTCAATGGCACGTAGGTGGCAGGGCCCAGTGGTAACAGAAAGGTTGGCTTGTCTCCTGGGGGAGACAAGGCTAAACAGAAGCTGAAGGGTCACAAGGAGACCATAATCAAAGACTAGGAAATAGGTGCCAGCTGGATGGAGGCAGGGCTTGGCCACGGGGCAGCAGGCTGGTGCCTGGCAGAGCAGTTGAGGGCACCTGGTGTGGATTTTGTTGTGGCTGGCGAATTGAGAGGCTAGTCCTCAGCTGTCTAAGCTTGTTAGACCTTAGATGCTAGAGAGACTGAGTGCAGACAACTGCAAGGCTGATGACTCTGGCTGGGGAAAGGCTGGCTGGAATGATGAGGACTTCAGCTCATCACAGGAGAGGATAGCCAGGGATCTAAGAGGGAGAAGAAGATGGGACAGGAACAAACATGCCTGCTGACCTCTCACTCTTCTTCCCAACTCCAGGATGTCAAACCTGCAGAGAGCATACAGAAAAGCATGTACCACACTGAGAAGATGCCACTCCTGAACGCAGCCAACACAGCCTCCTGAAAAGTGCTGGCTAATTTCATGTTTCTAGTTATGTATAAATTGGCACCAGGGATGCATAAAGTACATACAAGTGTATCTTAAAGTACATATAAGTGCATTATTTCCCTTGAAGGAACCAGTCAATCTCAAACATCTTTTGTCTAAGATGATGTTTTAGTGACTGAACTCTGTTGCAGCCTGTTCTGCAAAGCTCTGGTTATGGTGGTAAAAAAAGTGGCTGAAACCAAGCAGTAATCAGCTGTTCCTTCAGTTTGGCTACGAAGTGGAAGCATTGGGATTTGACTAGCGGACATGCTGTGGGTTTTTTGACTCAGCTGAACTTGGTGGTTTCTGTCCTTAAAGATACTGAGCACTGTTAATACTGAGCACTGGGAAGTCTCAGGCTCTGAGAGTTTCACGCTCCCAGTTTCAGTACCAAAAATGGTATACTCATTCATTTTCTCTCTTGCCTCAGTTTTCCCCCTTTAAATGGATGTTGTGAAGCTAGATGAACCCCCATGGCAAATGCCCTGATACATTAATGATGGGGAGTTTAGCAAAAGCTGTGAAATAATAATTTTCTGAGCAGGACTGGAGCGGTGTGCGGCACACAAAGCCTGCCGCAATATGTCAGCGGGTACGGAATAGGCCAGAGACTAAACAGCAGCACGCTGCCCATCTTGTGCACCGAGTGAGGTAAGTCGTTGTGGAGCAGGCAATTAGAGACTATTTCCCAATGCAGACACACAAGGATGATAAGTTAAGGCTGCACAGGTGGCCTTAATCATAGCATTTCCTAACTTTGGACTCCACACCTCCATTAACACTGTTTTTAAGGGGTGTATTTTCTGCTGTAAGGAACTGATTCTGAGGAACATACATCAGCTGTACGAGCAAGATTTCTCTGGTATGAGGGCAGACTTTGCATGAAGGACCACTCTGCAGACATGCGTCATGCAGGCAAGCCTGCAGGCACTGGTTAAGGAGCTGATACTTCCATAGAAAGGCCTCACATCAAGCGTTCTTCAGGATGTAAGCTAAGGAGAGGGAAAGGGCTTGTTTTTAAATAAGGCAGACCCCTCTTCCCATTGCATTTTCATCTGTCGGAGCCCTGAGGGCCCTAACAATGCTTAATGGCCCTGACTGGTCTCACCTGGGGCCTCCTCCAACACCCTGGCCATGGGTTCAAGAGCCCCATTTCAGCTCAGCCTGGGGCTTCTAGTCCCCTCCTGCCCCGTGATTTAGGTGTGGCTGTCTCCTAGCCCCATCTCTTGGATGGTCCTGAGGTCTGTGCTGTAGGTAGCTTGTCTCCAGCTCTTTTCTCGGCCTCGTCTCCTTGAGCCCTGGGATGGACTCTGGCCCTGGCTCATCCCCTTGTGCTGTCGGGGGCTGCCAATGGACCTCCGTAAGTCCCCAGGTCTGTCCACTATGTTTGGCTCCTGCAGGATTGTGCCTGTCGTCAAGGGCATGACCAATGCTGGGGTCACCCTTGCACCCAGCTGCCCAGCCTCTAGGGAGCAGCCAGCCCTCTCTGCATCCTGACATGCTCCATCAAAATAGGAGGTGGCACAAAACTCCTCTGAGTTTTATTACGGAGTCTTTGAAACTCCTCAAGCAGAGATCTTCTTGTCCTGGTACTCTCTGAGCAAACTTTTTCATGCAGGTTGGGGTAGCTGGGACATCCTTATCCTTGTCAGGAGAAGAAGACAGAGGAATCTTTCTCTGCTTCATTAGCTGGATGATGCTATGCTTTTGCAATGATCCAGCCCCCTGCTTTGCCATCTCCCCTGGAAGCTTTTTTGCTAGGAGGCAAAAGGCTTTGCAAAGTTCTCCATGAGAGTTTGAGAGAGCTGCTGGCCATGCTGAGAAGGTGTATCAGGCAGGCCATGCACAATGCCTGCCTGTTTGTCAGTTTTCCTGCTCACTGGGCATAACACCGTGGGTCAATATGTAACTTGGGGTAATGGTTTCAGATGACACTGAGAGCAGCAGAGAAACATCCCACACAGAACTCTGTGTGTGGGAGCAGAGTGGTTTTGGAGGGGAAGGGGGAGGTTTGGACTGAAAATCCAACCTGCCTAGTTACAGCCTGCCCAATTACAGCTATTTTGATCCTGCTGAGTCAAAAAAGATTCAGGTTCTTGGAGGTTTAGAAATGCAGACTGACTAGTTTTCCTTTCTACAGGTCTCTCTTCCTTTTCCAGGTTAATCTGCAGGAGCAGAGAGAGTATGAGAAATTTTCCCTGGGACAGGCTCTGAGCTAAAAAAGAGTATTGGGACTCTCATAAGAGACCACACTACCTTGTGATGTGAAGCTCTTGTGGACAGCAGAAAGAGGGGTTTGACCGTTCTCGGAAAAGGACAGAACTCGGTGGAAATGGGCTGAGAAATCTGCAATAAAATTAAGCCTTGGAGATTTCATTCCAAGATAATTCCAAATGTGCTGCCATCTGACTGGCTCTGGCTTGCACTGTCTCCCCTCCTCTCGCCCCTTCCACCTGCCCTGCATCTGTGCGCTCTCATTCATCAATCACAGCTCCTCATCTAATCGAAGCCTCCGGCATGGCTGCAGACCAGATGGCACCAATCCTTCTGGCATAGCGCCAGTAAAGCCATGGAACTTGCCAGGTTGCATTAGCTGCCTGTATCTATTTAACTTTCTTTCATGTTTTTGTGATAGTGCATTACGCAGATTATTATTTTGGTTTTTTTCTCTATCTACTCCAAAGCAATAATTTAGGTCTAGTCCTTACGGATCTTCTTGGCCCATTGCTTTAGTCCTGTCTGTCCCTTTACCGGACATAATTAGACACTGGATTGTGAGCCTCTGAGGAAAAAAAAATGGGTTTTTATAAAGTTCCTGGCAAGGTGACCCCCTTGTCCCGACTGAGGTGTAGGCAAATGCCAGCATAAGACAAACAAGGGGAAAGTAAGCTTGACTTCAAAAAGTCCTTGAAGCCCATTCTTACAGCAATTCATTAGTATATGCCAGTGTAAGGTGACACTGTCAGTCTGCTTTGCTTTGTGTTAGTGGCAAATTTGGTGATGATTCCTCATTCATGTGATGAACCCTGAATCTTGTGATATTTGTTGTTTGCTAAATGCTTGGATGTTTGTGGTCACATGAGAATCTAAGCCATCAATTTTTATGCTGTTTCTAGGTCTCACAGTCATAGGGACATCATGAAGCCCCTCCCTGGTGACCCTGAAAACAAATATATCAGAAGACAAATAGACCTCCAGGTAGGCTTTGTTTGCCTATTTTCTTGTCCTTTCCAAAGCACAATGCTTAAGTTGCTCTTTAATCCAATGTCACAGTTTGGGGCAGCCCGAATCATGAACTTTCAAGCATGTGAGATTGGTTATATTTTATTTAGCTGCAGCTCTGTTTGCCTGTATGTCCTCTGCAGGCTCGCTCTCTATCCTGACATTAGACCACAAGCGTTTTTTTCCTCAGGCACAGTGAGTGCAGAAGTTGGATGGGAAACTGGTAAGCACTCCTCACCTTCTCTCACCCAAAGTTTTCTAGGGAAAGAACTGCTCCATGCCAAGGTTTTGGACAGCTTTGGAAAGTCCTGTGCTGAGGTTCTGCTAAGGTTACCCTCCACTAAAGCAACGTTGGATTTCCCCACACTCCACTCCTTGCCCCAATTTCTAGCTCTCCGAAACGTGGAAACTGGGAAATAATGGAAAAAACGAGGCAGCCTGCCCTTTCAGAAGACATTTTATAATGTCACTAGGTTTCCCTGCTCACAGCCCGTAGGTGATGTTGATGATGTTTACAGGAAATGCTTGAGTAATTTGCAAAGCGAAAGCGGCTTACTATCGGGTCGGGGCTTGTCTGACTGGAAAGTGCCGTGCTGCGTGGTACCGGGCTCGCGGGCTGGGCTAGCTGCCTCCCCAGCTGTGTGCCACGCTGGAGGCTTAGAGAGGCCGGGGTGGGGAGCAAGGCCTGCGGAGAGGGTTGTGCAATGCTGCTTCCGATATTGGCATAGAAAAGCGAGGACAGCTTGCGGCCAATGTGACCCTGTCAGAAAAGCCTGGCTTAGGAGTTGCCACCTTACCAGAGGATGCCGTTTCTAGAGCCGCCTTCACCTTGTATGTTCACTGCAGGATGCAGCACAGCACCAAAGCATTTTTCATCTCCCCGTCTCAGCCCAACAGCGTGCACCCGTTACCTCCTGTAGGACTTTAAGTGCCTCCATCTGTCCCAACAAATTGCCTCCCTCAGTGTAAGGCCTTGCATTTCTGCTATCTGCACCAAGGCTCTGTACTGTTGGAACAGCTCCTAGTTTAAAGCAATCAAGCAACAGTCCCCCCACTACTCCACAGTGGGGGCTCTAGCCTAAAGGAAGGCTGAAAATTCCTGCAAAGTTATGAGGAAGATCCAGCTCTGGTCCCCATTTAGCTCAAATGCAAAACTCTAGGGGACTTCCCTACACCAGGGCTCCTCTCTAGCGGCTAATATTTGCCTGTGTGTGTCTGTGTGTATCGTGCTTTGTTGCAGACCTAGCTGGCTGCCCACACCAGGGATGCCTTCCCCACACAAGCTTCTTGTACACCACCTGCCTGCTCCTCCCTGCTCTCAGGGCTTCTGCCAGCTGCTCTCACCAAAGCCACTTTTGCTCCCTGCTTCTCCCATCCCACACCCAGTGCCTCTTTGTTTCTGCTCCTCTGGCAGCTTCATAGGCTCATGTCCTTCCTCTCCTCCTTTCATTCTCTCCCCTCTCGATATCAGGATGCTTTATCTATCCTTTCCTTCTCACATGAGGGGTGTTTAGGTTTCCCTCATGTCTTCTCTGTCTTATGCCCCCTTTCATTCTGCACTTCCTTGGGGATTAGACAGGAGAGCTCAAATGCCTCAGCAGAGAATGGTGATGTGGAGGTGAAAAAATTCCCCAACATGATTAAAAGGATGTCTACACTGCAGTCGGGGTAGTCTGGGTAGTACATGTACCAACAGGGCAAAGGGTGAGGATGATACAAGCTTTTGGGTGGGGGGACAGGTCTGCTGCCCAGCTGTGTGTCTGGGATCCTGGGCTGGCTGGTGTAGGAGGATCCATCTTCCCTGTTGCAGCACTTAAGCTGTGGAGTTGATGGTAACTTCTCGAGCCTTGCGATAAGGTCTGCAATCTGAATGCACTTGGCACAGGGAGGGCTTTAATGGTACAGGGAGAGGCCCTCTGCCACAGGAGTCACTTGAGCCACTGTCTGGAAAGTAGGAGAGCCACAGTGCTGAAAAGACTCATGTTTATCCGTCCCTTACAGGGGCCTACAGGGCGCAGGCAGCTCTTGGAGACAGTGGGTGGCTGCTGAGCTCTCCAGGTAGTCCTGTTCATACCGCGGCGCTCCCAGAAACCATGCACTTCTGATTTTCCAATTCCTGAGCATCTCAGGAGCTCTCTCTGTTCTGTTCCTCCCTCCCTGCGTTTCCTTGAAATGCTCCGCTTGTTATTCAGGGTGCAAATCAAGATTACACAACGCAATTTCTTCCCTGTAAGTGCTAGTACAGAAATGGAGGGGAACTGGGTTAGGGGTGGGAAGGAAGAGAGAGGTATGGTACAGTATCTCTTCAGCTCCTTGGTAGCTAACAGAAAGGTTCCTTGTTTCACAGTGTAGCATCAGCCTAGTCAAGAGCTCTTACACCCTCTGTGAGCAGGGTGGGTGACGCTGAACCCAGCTGTGCCTTCAACACTACCTGAAGGGTCAGAGCTGTGTTTCCACCTGGTTCACCAGCAGGAAGGCAGGGTATAGGCTGAGCATGGTCCCCAGCCTGCACCATCTTTCCACGGACAAACACCATCTTCAGTTTACAGGGAAGAAAAAAAATCTCACCCCTAAGAGGCCTTGAGGGAATCACTCTGGATTTTAGAAATGTTGTGGCTGCTTTCAGTCTCTCCACTTACTCTTCACATTGCCTCATGCCTGCTGTCATTCCCAGGCCTGCTGTGCCTTTTTCCCAGCCACCGCAGGGCTGGCAAAGCTGGTGAAATTGCACAAGGAGGGAACAGAAGCAGTGGCTGGGAGAGGGAAGCAGAAGCCTCAGCGTGTGCCTTGTAGCGGGGTTTAGCTGGGGAACTCCTTCCCCCTGGAGGGTAACCCTGTCAAGTAAGACAGCGCCTTTCCTTTCCCTTGCACACCGGATCCCCACGGTCCCTGCCATAACTAGCTTTACCGGCTATTGACAGAGAATAGCAGGACCTGCCCCTGTGGGCAACCATTTTCTGAGTGTTTCATTTGCAGCCTGGAGGCTCAGCTCTCCCTGTGACCACCCCCACGCCCCTTTTCCTTCTGCGTGGATTTTTTGCCTCCCATTTTGGTTCACTTCCAGTTTGTCCACTGCTTTCAGAGCACTGTCAGGGAGAGGTTGATGAGAACTAGGATGACTCCTTAACTCACTCCACATGGGATGCACAGGGCAGTGCAACTCTTGTGTCCGATTTCTCTCCTCGGACTCTGGAGATCGCAGTGAAGCTGCACTGCGCTATTCCGTCTGTCCCCGCTGCACACTCATCTGTTTGGTTATCTCTTCCTAAAGCAGTTATTTTGCATCTGATGTGGACAGACTGAGCTGTGTCTCCTGGGAGCCGACATGCTGTGGTCTAAGCCTATGCTCTCCTGCACTGTCTTTCCTGGCTTGCTATCACTTCACATCAGCACGCTCTGCACTCCACCTTCCAGCTACTTGTCATTACTGTGGTGCACGTCCATGTACGCACCATTATTAGTACTTAGAGACCCAGAACGGGAACAGGTCTCAGTGCCAGGATCTGTAAGGAATGATCCTGCCGGGGAGCTGACACGGCTGAGCTCAAGAAACACGTCAGGAAGGGAACGTACCCCACCTCCAGGGGCAAGAGGGACAGCCTGCATTTGTGTGGCACTGGCTGTTCCTAGCATTTCTCCCCGATCTTCTGCTTGCTGGGCTCGCAGCAGGGAGAAGCCAGCTGGCGCCGTTTCAGCCACCGGCTTAGGGTGTCTGCACCTCACCCGTCAGCAGGAGGAAACCTGCCTCGGGAGCGCGGCACCCAGCTGACAGCCAGCGGGGGATAAAATGGCGGCGGGGGGAACGGCACGTGGTCAATACGAAGCGTGACGCCAGCTGTGCCGGCCTCATGGGGCCTGGGGTGGAGGAGATGGTGACCATGGTGGGCCCCTGTCTCCGTCTAGGCTCTGCCCACCGCTGGCGGGCGCACCGCGGTGGCTGTGCCTTGTGGCTGAGGTGGGCCCGGCAGCAGGGCCGAGCACCGGGCCGTCCGCCTCCTCAGGGCCCCTTGTGTCGCTCCTTCCCTGGCAAGCGAAGCACTGGAGGCTGGCAGGGAGCCTAAAGCTCCCTGTGGGGCTCCTGCACTGGGGTGGGGGTGGAGGTTGGGGGACACGATGGCCGTGTCGAAGGTCCCGGGGGGACCTGAAAGCTTGGCATCTCTAATGGGGTTTTATGCAGCAACAACTCATTCCTGGGTCTTTTCTGTGATGTCAGGTGAGGATCGGTGTCTGACCCCATCACCCTTTCCAGCGGAGCTTCCTTACCCAAACACTGTTTTCAACCAAAATGTTAAAATGCGTACAAAGATAGTGGTGAAATGTCCGCAGCCAAACTGCTCAGCAGGCTGCCTACGTTGGTACGGCTGGTTGGGAACGACTCTGCCTGGCACACCACAGCCGCCAGAAATAGGTCTGAGAGCCACCTCCTTAGCTGGGGCTGCTGGTAGGGCTGTCTCTGCAAAGTTGAAACAATAATGGAATAAATGCAGCTTTCTCATAAGAATGTGAGAAAATCTATGTTTTGTTTTCTTCCGTTATTTTAACCATAATCTTTCTTTGACTTGACCTAATATGTGGTGTGTGTGACAACTCAGACGCCTCAGACTTGTTTCTTCCCACCTTGCTGTAGCACACAGCACACAGAAAATGGGTATGAGCTTTCTCTCCCCAAGTGTCTTCCTTTGGCTTAATTTAAAAAATTATAGATCATATAAGGTTGTGATTATACTTCTATGAAGGATTTAGGTGTGTGGGGGCATTTCCCAGCTAATAAACGCATTTGTACCAGCCTCGCAGTTTGGGTCAATTCTCAAATATTTTCTTTCAGTCTCTCTTGGCCTTAAGTATATCTCAGACATTTGGGTACTTCCAGTTTTGCTTAGTTGAGACTTTCCTTATAGCTGGAAATATGTTCTCCAGTTCTCGGGTTGCTCTGGCCACAGTCTCTCCACTGACTACCTGCTCCTAATGAGCCCAGATATTTGAAATGCCTTTCATCTCGTCCTAGTTACTTTTTTGGCTGGTTTCATTACAAACTCTGTCTTCTTCCAGATTCTCTTATTATCTGTTTGTCTACTTCTTGTACTCCTTCCCCAGTCATGGAAGTGTGACTTATTCATAGGATCATAGAACGGTTTGGGTTGGAAGGGACCTTTAAAGATCATCTAGTCCAACCCCTCTGCCACAGGCAGGGACATCCTTCTCTAGATCAGGTTGCTCAAAGCTCTGTCCAACCTGTCCTTGAATATTTCCAGTGACGGGGCATCCACATCATCTTGTGGTGTCTTTGGGTTTCTTAGGACAGGGCTTCATGGGCAGGTAAGAGCAGACCCAAATTCATTTCACTCACACCAAGTCTTTCAGGTTCAAGGCACATCCAGCCTAGAAGCAGTGTGACTCTGCGGGCAGTGCTGTGCCCTAGCTAGCATGCCCTGTCCAACTTGGGGGGAAACCTGCCATTTGGCTCTGTACCCACCTGACAGTGGATACAACCAAGCTGTGAGTCCGTACAAAACCTGCATCTTGGCCTGGCTTTATCAGTTCTCTGTACTTGGTGCAGCTGGACCCTCCACTGAACCAGAGAGCGTGTGATTTGCCAGGACCAAATGTGTGTGAGTCTGTGTTTGTGGAGGGGAGGGAAAATGCTAATTTTTTTTGGTTGAAAACTCAGTTCATCTGGGCATCTTATTAGTCATTTCAGAATCAAGAGGTTTGTGAAGGTCATGGGTCATTAGAGCAGTCTTCTGCTATCAAGACTTTTTCAGGCTACCTCCACACTTACAGTTGCACAGAAGGAGACAGACAGTCTCCTCTCCCTTTGGCTAAGCCTGCCTGAACTGGAGAGCTTTTTGCATGTCTCTGAAGGAAGGAGCTTAATTCTTCCCCATGACCTGCTTTAAGCAAAGCTACAGCAACCAAATGGACCGTGCTGTGTGAAAGGCAAAGACACACTAGTGTGAGTCAAACATCCCCCTCTGGTGCTGGAGAGCTCAGCTAAAGAGCAAAACAAAAGCAAATGCATCAGCAGCTGAAAGCGGGTGGGTTTTTTTTGGGTTTTTTTTTTTTTTTTGCTTTCTTCATGGCAAAAGCCCAGCAAACTTTGACTGAGATCAAAAAGTAACATATCACCTGGAGGTCTGTGGAGAAGCAAAGAGATGTTGAAACCTCCCACTACTTCCATCATCAAAGGCTTCAGTAGGTTTCCTTCCATGTGTTTTTTCATAGCCAGCCTCGGTGAGAGCAACCGTTCAAAAGGGACATTAGGTGCACCTTCTGTTGGCTGAACCAATTAAAATCCCCCTTCAATGTCACCAGGAGCACACACACAAAAAGGAAAATTCAAGGAGGAAAAGAGAAACAAACACAGAGTCCCACCCAGAGAACTGGCTAGTTCACAGGGACTGGTAATGGAACTGTATTGCCGTGCTTCAAGGTCACAAGTTTGACTTCAGATAAGATTAGCAACAGCTAAAGGTTTTTATTGGTGGCTGTTCAGTGGCCTACATGAAGTTAATGGATAGTCTCATGTAGCTAATTTAACTAGATAACTGCTGTATGCTTAGTAAAAATATCCCCAATTAAAGCTATTAAAATTGTTGATGAGCTGCATACAAAATGAATAACAAAGTTCACTGAAGTCTTTTGTACTAATTTATTAAATGATGATGTATTCAGACCTCTTCACTCCTGAACTTATGTTCTGTTTGTTGGAGTTGGATCGTAGAGCTTTAGGGCAGAAGTGTTGGCAAAGGATCTTTTGTATGTTTGCAGCATATCAAAATAAAAGATTTATTTTTTCCAGTAGGGCATGACTACCATTACACGTGACTCTAACTTTAAACGTGCCATAAGATAGCAGCAGCATCCAAATGCTGGCCATCTTTCATACTACAACTTACTCAGAACACCTTGCATGGAAAGATGGAGCTGCTTTATGTTCTGTAGCTGTAAGTGGGGAGAAGCCAGAGCTCCTGGTGCAGGACTCTGTCAGAACTCAGATGAGTCCTATGGCGCTGTTTTTGCTGAGTTCACTGTATTGAAGGTGAAAGTATCAGTAGCATTCAGTTTTGGCTTTCACCACTGTTTTTACTTATTTTAAAATACTTCCCAAAATTCTGTACTCAGTAAACTTTTCATTTGTGTGTTTTTAGTCGGCTTTGGATAACAGAAGTTACACATGCCATTAATATCAGCAACAATGCAAAGACAGACCTAAACCAGACCTATCAAATCTTTCATTTCTGTAAAGTAGGGTAAAAGAAGAGACTAAAACTGTTGTCCTTTGTTCTGTTTGTGATCATATATATTCATCAACAAGGTACTCAAAATCCATCGTTAACTGAAGTGATAATATCTGGTAACAAAGGTACCTCCTGGGTACCAGTGAGAGGCTTGTAGAATGGCTTTATTATTATTAAATCTTGGATTAGTCGATTTTTTGTTCTTGGAAATGTTTCTATTATTTGCTTTTGGCAACACTGGAAATAAAACAAAACTCTACTATACTTTGTAGGTACACTCCTGACACCTGCTCCAGCAGGAACAAGGTGCCTTGTATAGCAAGTCCTGGACCCAGACATTGTCAGTCAGCTCAGAAATAGTCCCTGCAAATCTCCCATTAACATTAACAATTTGCCCCTTGCTTTAACTGAAGGCTGTTGGGATCCGTGACGCCCTCAACAGGAGTTCTTGTGGTCAGATAGGAGAGCCTGGCCCTGGTCCGCTTCACACCATGCCATCCCTTGCAGAACTGTGGGCTTTAGCTCAGTTCCGTTGACCTGTCCTGAGTCCCTGCTAGCTCCCCACCAGCCTTTCTGGCTGCTGCAAAATTCACATTTTCACCCATGCCAAGTTCACAGTGGCTCCTCACCATGAGGCCCAAGTGCCACTGCGCTGCTTTCCAAGGTAGTACCTCCCCTTGGACAAGGGTATGAAAGGGTGGTGTCTCCAGCAACACGCAGAGAAGGGCTGGAGCACAAATCACACTGCAGTTGAAGAAGGAAATTACTGTTATGATGCCAAAGCAAGCAGCTAAAATATGAAAGTCAAGGAACTCAGTCAAATTAGAGTTTGACATAAGTATAGGATGGTGCCAATCAGACACAATTCTTTTTTTTTTTTTTTTCCTTAGTGGTTCTAATTTTTTTCCTGCCTTTCACATCTTTTTGCTTGGAAACATAAGCTGTTTTGAAGGTCAGAGCTCTAAGGGGCAGAACTGGTAGTGAAATCTCAAATAATTTCATAGCAATGCTCTGTTGTCCACTCCGAATCTAAGAACTCTTGATGGAAAAAAATCCCCAAAGTCACAGTTCAAGCATCCACTTGGAGGTCCAGTTTGTCCTCTGGTGGTTTTGGTTTTCAGGATTCCTGACTGCATGTACTCATATTTGCCTATTGTTTTATGCATCTTGAAGAGCTAACTTCCTCCCTTTTCTTCCTCCCCAGATGAATGCTATGGTTTTATGTGGGGATGAGTGACACTTGCGACAGACAAGCTGACAAAACATGGCAAAATCATGGGAGTCTGCAACACCAACAGTCACGTTGGTGTTTCCATGTCCCTGCTGAGGATGGGAGACATTTTGCCATCACTTTTCCTACGTATACAGTCCTAATGCATTCAGAAGGGGTAAACTTCTAGCGATGTGATTTTCAAGCGTTAGGTTGTCATCACAGGGAGAAGTTGGACTCAGTTCTCATACATTGTAATACAACATGGAGCCTGCAGCAGAACTGCAATAGTGCAGCAGGACCATTTTCACACATAGCTACCTAGCTGGAGTGACCTTTTTCCTAAATTGCCTGCAATTGCAAGCAAAATGGCCTTTTCCCTGTACTGTCAGGATAAATTCCTGCAATCCATACCATACCTTTCTCTGTGCTCATCTGCTAGCTACACAGAAAGCGCTACACAATCATGCATAATTCATTACTCTTAATTAAAATGTAAATTTATTGTCAGCCTTTTTAGGTAATTAAAGCACCTTTGTAGGAATAGGTTTAAGTTCTGTATCTGGAGTTCCTTTTGCTAAAATAAATACATGACGCTTTATGCTGTTTGAAGTGGTGCAATTGATTGCTGGGTGGGACAAAACTGAACTTCCAGGGGAGGTCGATCAGTCGGTGTGTGTCTAATATTCAACAGAGTGTGAATCCACTTTGCTATAAAGTGAGCTGGCTTACTCTCCATGGTGTTAGATGCTTGCATTTCAGACTTGGCACAGACAGGAAGGATTATTTATAGGTATATTTCTCCACCTCCAAAAAAATCTGGACTATTTTATTGGCCTCAAGCTGTTCTTCAGGAGCCTTCAGAAGGACGTTTGATGGATTGGTGTGCTTACTGTAAACATTCGACTTACCAGAGCGTCTTGCAGGTTAGGCTTCATTCTTTATAGACCTTGAAGCTTCACATGCAGTTGGCTATCCATTAAATGAATGATTAAGTACGTGAAAAAAAAAGCATATTCCACAAGGATGGGGTAATGACAGAGTGCTCAGCGGGGGACTTAGTTGTAATTGTTAGCGTTTCCCCCCTCTTCCCTCAAAGCAATAAAATCCTTAAATTAAAAAAGAATGTAGAGAAGGTGGTCTTGGGGTTGTGGATAAAGTGCAAGGAGCTCTTCATAAAAGAAAAGTGTCATGGGGCTATGCATGAGTACAGAGAGAGAGAAAATTCCCAGCTACACCATACAAAGAGTCATAGGGATTAGGAGTATTTAACCAGCAGGCTTTCGATTATTTTTTTCCCTCTAACAAAAACATGACCTCTCCTCTGCCTACATCCTGTCTCTGTCTGTCTCTCTCTCCTGTGGACAGGCAGACAGAAGGTCATTTCAGCTCTCGGGGAGAGCTTAGTACTGAACAGAAGTCTCTTGGACACAGAAGGAAAATGCTTTGCTTTGCCATTCCCCGAAGTCACATTATTCTTATGTTCATGCTACACACGGCTCTCCTGGAAGGTCTGGGATTCATTACCTGCCTTCTGCCCTAGCCTTCTGGCTTTGGAAATATGCAAAGGGTTTCAAGATTAGCTCCCCCGGCCAAACCGTGAGATGAAACCGCAGTTGGCTGAGAGGCAGACAGGTTGTGTGCACAGTCCCGGTGCCCCCGACCCTGTCCCCACCCGGACGGCACCAGCAGCTCTGCCCCTTGGCCAAGCAGGGCGAGGAGAGCCGGGGCAGGAACGGACCACCAGCTGCCTTGCATACCTCGCTGGTTTGCAGCACAGGAGCAATTTTTTGCAGCACAGGAGCAATTTTTTTGCAGCAGTGGAGGAGCCAGTTCACAGCCATCCCCAGATTGCAGTGGACTGGAGGAAGCGGAGTCTGACATTTATTTTCTAGGCCATGTTTTGACGGAGTCTCGGGAGCCCTGTTTAAATTAGGTTTTCTGTCATTGTCCTTCACAATGCACGCTGCAGGACAGGGGATCTAGAAGAGGTCGCCTGCAGCAGGAGACATCCAGAGCTGCCTGGGAGCCACTCGCCTCCTCTTTCAGTCTTGCCTGGGTCTCATGTTTTGGGCAGACGAGAGAGCATCTGAGCAGACTATTTGGCACACACGTGTACACAGGGGTGTAAGGGGTGGGGGAAGAAGGGCACGTCAGCAGCGGGGCCCTCACTCAATGTCAGAGGCTGGTTTGAAAGTCGGTCGCTGAAGCAGTCTGACGTCAGCTCTGTCGCTGTAGGATGTATCGAGTTAAACTGATAATTATCTACAGCACGTGTACAAATTACGAACCTTTTGATGTTCGGGCTCATATGTTTTGAGTTAGCCAGCACATCTCAATCAGATTTTCTTTCCTTTTTAAATGAAGATTTGAAGCTCTCTTATCTCCCATTCCCTTCTCCTCCTTTGAACTTTTATTTCACTGAATTTTCACAGACACAGCCTTTCCTCAGCCAGGTCCCACCAGCTCCCATCCACAAAGCCAGCTCAGCAAGGTAAAATGGTAGGTGTTGTTGGATTTGCAGTAATAGGTTTGATATGGCTCAAAAACAAGGAGCTTTTTGTCTGTCACTGCTTTTCTTTCTGCAATATTGAAATGTATTTTATCAATGGCATTGGGTAGTGGAAGGGGGAGAAAGAGAGAAGAAAAAAAAGACCCTCCAAAGAGACTCTGGTTAGTTCAATAAAAGCCTGCCTATTCTGCCTTCCTTGAGCATGAGCAATTTCCTCACTGGTGCAGGGAGTCTCCAGAAAGCAAACCCTAAAACTCATCGGCTCTGCTTGCAAAATTCAGTGTCTTTGTCCTAACCACAAACACTTCACCAGCACCCCACCCGCCACAAAACACAATAGCTCATTCCCTCTATGGCTGTCCAAGTTTTTCACAGATATTAGTCAACGTTTTTATATTATTATTACAGCTTTACTTTATTACTCTCCATTTTTTAATAAAAATAAAACACTCATGCTGCTTTGGCCCAGTTTTTTTTTTTATTTATAACCCAATCTGTTTTAATAGCTGCATTTATGACTGAACTGAGGAAAAAAAAGGATGTATTTGACTCATTTCAGAATTGTTTCTGAAATGTTTCTTCATCACTTTCAATGGCCTGCATCCCCCTGGGGGGTTCAGGTGTTGGCCAGCATTAGCCAACCTTGCTGTAGCTTGGTTCAAGACAGCAAGCTTTCCCACTGCAGCATGATGCAAGTCCCCTGTGCTTGTCCCTCTACGCCTTGTATCGCGCTGTATGTATTGTATTTATCTGTTCCCCTCCTTCCCTGCACGAGATTGGCCAGGATCTCCACAGCCACTGAGCTCAGGTCTCTGCTACAGTCACAACCATCTCCTACCACCCTTTCCATAAACTTTGTTAGCTCCAAAATCAGGGATTTGCTTCCCACCCCTGCCAGGAGGGACCTGCCTGCCTTGGAGGCTGGTGCCTGTGATGGCCACCACCATTGATGTGATGGCACCTTCTCCCTGTTCCGAGCCTCAGGCCAGCATGCACCTCTCCACTCTCTGGGATGAAGAGCGGCTGCTGGTTGGGTTCTGCCCAGTGTCCATCCTGAGGTCCCTGTGGACATCACGAGCCATTTACGTGGCCTGGGAGAGGTCCGGGCAGAGCCCCGGCATCTGGGGGATGGTGGCTGAGCACATGCAATGGCCTGGCAGGATTATCTTGCAGCCACGCCGAGTAATTTCTTAGGTGGATTACTCCCAAAGCCACAGAGAGAGCGTGCCATTTCAAGAGTCTCGGACAAAGTGCTCACAGAGCTGTTTCTCCATCTGTCTGCCCACCGATAGCTGAAGGGCTAGTTAAAAGCCACATGCTGCTCAGCCTCCTGATGACCCTCAATGCACACCTGTCCTTTGCCAGGGGAAAGGAGAGGCTGATTTTTGGAGCTGAGAAGAGCTTTGAGAGGACTGCTCCATTTCATAAGGGTCCTGAGCCCTCCGAACGGTGTTGTCAAGGGAGCAGGCAGTGAGCTGACAGCTTCTGGGTCAGTCCCAGAACAGCTTGCCAGGGAAGCCTAACAAGCCCCAGTAATCGGGTTTGATTTAAATCTTTCTCCTGCTCTTCACCCTTTCTGGATTAAGTCACCTCCACTGAATAAGAGAGAGGCTGCCTTGGGAGAGGCACAGCCAAGCTCTTGTATGGGTGTTGGGGAGAGGAGGGGTAGGATAGGCAAGTCACTGTCACTTTTTGATTCCAATTTTGCTGCTCCATTGGAGTTGCAAGATGACAATAATCTAGAAACCAGCAGCTTTTGAGCCCACTTATTCTCCTCTGGTCAGCTGTATGCTTAATGTATAGACTTATTTCCTTGGGCGCTCAGGAGTCATGCTGGCTGCAGTGGGATTTCTGACACTGGAGCAAGAGGGTCTGTGAACCTTGACACTTTGGGATTGCACGTACCGAGGGAGGCCATTTCACAGGGTATTTTTTCTTCATTTCACCCACTGTTTCTCACACTGAAAAAATGCAGCTCTTTACCTGAGGCTACAAGCCAGCACAGGCTTCCCTTGTGAGTAAGCAGCACCCTGGTTTGCAATACAATGCTTTCTGTGTGCTGCAAGGGCACAAGTACATGGGGGAGCTGGCAGGGTAACCTAGTCCTGGTGTGTTCTTTCAGCATGTCCCAGTGCTATGACAGAAGAGAAAACGTCAGCACAACGTTGCCTTGCTCACAGCCTCGCAGGAGCAGAAGCGTGGGTGGGAAAGGTTATCGCAGCAAAGAGAAACCGATGGCAAAAGTTAGCTGAAAAAGTCAATAAACACCACATTTGCAGTTGGTACCACTCAGAGAAGAGTAGTCTCGTGGCATCAAGGTGAAAGAAAGGTGATCAAACTGCCTGGGTCTTGTGAGGGGAGTACGGAAAAAGGGAGGCTTTCTTTGCAACAAGTAGGAGAAGGGGAGGGTTTTTTCTCTCCAGCTCAGTGCTCACCCTGTGAGTGTGAGAGGGAGGTCGCTGCATGCAATGCGTGTGATCTTGCAGAGTAAGAAGGATCACCGAACGGGTGACGCAGGAAAAGGAGGATTACTCTGCATGTGATGGCAGAAGGAGGATGGAGGAGCATTCTTGCAAGGGGTGTAAGGATGGGGATTACTAAGGGATTTTCTTGGGGAACTAGGTATAATGAAGAAACTCCACCCTCTACCTTACACTTGGGGACTCTGAAAGGGCAAGTGAAGGGTCATCAGAAGCCATCTCACGTATGTTAAAGTTCTGATGCCTTTCTGTCACCCTTTGAAGTACTTCCTGCTTACCCAGTTGACCTAACTACTGCTAGGTTTCACTGACTTTTGGAGAGCCAATGCCATTTCCAAATCTCTAGTCAAAAAGAAGGAAATGAGGCCACCTTTGTGTAAGCTAAATGTCTGTCCCCGATGGAAGACCTTAAAGAGTTTGGCTACTTCCTCCTTTATAGTCAAAATGCAACTTCCCATCCACACAGGATTTCGTAAACAAAAGTGTAAGCAGTACATAGAGGCTGACACACCTCTGTGCAAGAGGCTCTAAAACCTGCTGAGTTAATGGGAAGACGCTTCCATTCATTTCAGTGGGAGTCCTCCAATAGTAGTAATGTAGTTCTACAGCTGGGACAGGAAGGCTGAAGTCCGGCTGCAAGCGAGTCTTTAGAACTAGCAGGCTCTGTGAACAGTCCAGCAAAAATGGTTGAGTTTTGGCTGAGTTATGAAGATCTGACAATGAATAATTGCTGTTGTTTACATAACACCCACGCACAAACCATAAACGTTTGGCTTTTTGACCTTAGCCATGACCACAGAGATCTGCAGTAGATGCTCTTCACGTCGTCTTTGTTACACCGCTCCCTTCCAGCTGTCTCAGCAAGGTTGGTCTGGGCAAGGGAGGGAAGTACTGCAAGTGCTACCAATGGCAGGAATAGGCATAGACTCAGCTTGAGGTGGGGAAGCAAAGCTGGCAAAGGGCCAGACTGCAGGAAATACACAGAAAAACCAAGACCCGAGGAACAGAAGAGGATGAAGAGAAGAACTGAAAGGATAATTGCAGGCAGGGAGCTGTTTGCCAGAGCAGAGGTAAGAGCAGCCTTTGTATTGTACGTACAGACTGTTTGCTGTCTGTACATCCTTTCATAGAGGACATAGCACAATGCATGCGATGACAGTTGTACTGGCAGACCAAGAGACAGAAAATTAGCAAACACTGAAGTGGAATTACCAATAGAGGGTCAAATACCAGGAGAGAAAGGATGGGCAAAGAAAGCTAGGAGAAAAAGAGAACGGCTGCAATTAAAATAAAAAAACTTTAACAGAAAAAAAAAAGTTACATTCTTCATAAAGGTAAGGCTTATTTTCCACAGTGCTTTGCCTTGTCCCTGTTGCACATCTTCTTTCACCTTCCGCCCAGTCTTTGTCCTTCCCTGCACCCAGCCCTCCCCCTCTGAAGGCTCCAGCCCTTGCCTGAAGTCCCTCACTGTGCCCTGCTTACCATTTCCATTTTCCTCTGTCTCGTTTCCCAAAAGCTGGTCCATGTCCCTGCTGCTCTGTCCTTTCCTCCTCTGCCCCCCCTCCAGCTCCTGCAGACCCTCCAAATGCCTTGTGCCTCCAGGTTTCCAAGATGAGGATGCTGTGAATAAGGGGGATGTTCTCGCTGTTGCACAGAGCTGCAGAAACCCAGGTCTGCTGGTACATGATGTTACAGCTGGGAGTTCAGCACCCGTAGTCCCTCAGGTGTACCTGTCACTGCAGTGATTGACACCTGCCAGTATGACTGACTCAGAGGAAGATGGACATCATCCGCGCTGCCAGCTCCACCACCTGCTGTAGCAGCACGTGGCTTCCCCTTGGAAGCACCCATGCCAAGCCTCAGCCAAGCTCAAACCATGCTAAGTCTCTTCCTGAACTGTGAGCACATGCTGCCCGTGTGTCTGTCTGGCCCAGCGGGCAGCAGCCAGTCGCTCCCCCCTTGGTCTCTGCGAGGAGCCGTGGAGCAGGGGTGCAGGGCTCAGCCCTGCGCCGAGGCAGCTCTGATCCAGCCATCCTTGCAGCCAAAGGCAGAGATAGCTGCTTCCCATCTCACAGGCCACTTTTTGCACGGAGCCCAGAGGTCCTTGACTTTTGCATCAGGCAGGGGTCCTGGCAAAGCGCTTGCCCCCCTCTTTTCTCTAGGCACTGGTGGAAGGGCCGTAGCATCCCCAAGGACCCTCGTCCCTGTGGTGCAGGAGCACAGGGCATACTGGGACAGGCAAGGAGCTCGGCAACGGCAGGAGGTGAGGTGCCAGTGGCACAGATGACAGCAGGATTATCCCTCTGCCTGCCAGCAAGGGTGAAACTGGACAGCAGGGAAGCAAGCGAGCTCTGACCGGTGGCCACCGCGGCAGTGGGCGAGCATGCTTACTTTTAAAATTAAGCAGAAAGAAAAAGTACTGTCCCCACGTCTCTTGCAGATGAGGTGCCGCCTAGGTCCAAGCTGTGTTTTGGGACCCTGGGAATGTCAATTTACCGCTTCACAGTATTATCCACCTGAGACTGAGCAGATCAGGATTTACTCTCCTTTTACTCCTCCTCCACTCCCCCTCACAGAGCAATTGCCCTCCACTGCTGCCTGCTGGAGAGGGAAGGTCGGACCAGCCGGGCACCTCTTTCCCACCATCACCGGCGGCTACAGCCAGGAGAGAAATGGGCTGTTCTTTCCATCCTCATCGCTTGTGAGGAAAACCAAGGACAGGACCACAGCACAGCGTGGTGGGACCTGGACAGCAGGAAGACCAGCAGGAGCGACCACCTGAGCGCTACCTGGCTCTCCAACAGGCTTGGCAATGAGCTCTCTGTTGCCGTGGCTCTGCTGCAGCTTGTATCCATGCTAGCTGGTTTAACGCCAGCCTGAGTATTACGTATTAGTGCTTCATGTATAGCACAAACAGTCAGGCTGATCCAGCTAAGGTAAAGTAACTTTCATTTGCAGCCCTTGATAAAATACCTGCTTTAGCCAATTTGCAAGAGGGCCTGCATGAGAGGTTATGGCTTTCCTTCATTTCTGTCAGTCAGCTAGAAGCAAAAAAAAGTCTCTTTAGGTGCTGGTACCATGAACAGCAAAGAGGTACAAGGAGAGGGAAGCCTAAGCCCCCACTGGCCTCTCTTTGTTTACCCTTGAAAAGGAACTCCTGCCCTTCAGTTATTTGGTGGACTCTTATGTCGAAGGACCAAAACCCACAAGCCCTGTTCAAACAAATCTCAGGTGGCGACTACAATAACACTTCTGTGCAAGAATGTGCTCCAGCGTTTGGCCGACAATGTTAGATAAATAGGTAATTGTGTTAACAGTGAGAAGTGTAGGTAATTTGTTGTGGGAGTTTGGGATTGTAGCCACAGTGGCTAGAACAGAGACTCTGAGCCATACCTGCTTAATTAGAAACATAGCTGGGTTTTGTCGAGGCAGGTAGCTTCTCTTATGTCTGCAAATGGAGTAAATTGCATCTGTTTAGACTGGATTTTTGGCCTCCCTGACTGCTGGGAATAAGAACTAGATTGGGACCTGCCATAAGCAGCTATCTCTCCCAGTAACTCATTCAGGCACTAGAGTCGTTGCAGTCTGCCAGCATGCTCTGGCTGCTGGGCATGTATTTCGCATTACAGTTTCCTTGTTGATCACACTTCACCAGAACTTAGTCTGACCCCGTGTCTTGATCCTACAGCCTGGGGATGACCACACAGCTCTGGGAAAATCAAGGTGAGCCGCCTGTTTGAAGGTCTTTGCTCCAGCTGCCCAAGCATAAGCACTGACACCTTCAAAAGAGCACCTGTGTCTTATTAGAGAGAAAACCACAAAGAAAATGGCAGATGCATTGCTCTGTACTGCATCCCGCTGAGGTGTGTCCCATGCTGTCATGAGCATTTCTGATGAAAAATTGAAGCAGCAACTGAAGCTGAAGTGATGAAGTGAAAACACCTGCCCGCTGAGAAACGTTAAAGCACCCAGATTTACCTGTGAGGCGTTTGGAGCCAGGGTCATTTATTTTCCTGGCTGCCTGCCAGGTTGTCCTTCTTCTGCAAGACCGCTGCCTTTGAGGAGTTTGGTGCCTGCTGGCTCTGCAACTCTCCTTGCTCCAGCTGGCCCAAGAGAAAAAGAAAGAATGGGGAGATCTCAGAAACTTCCCTCCCGTGGTCTGAGAGGAGCTGACAAAAGTCAGCTGCAGAGCCAGGAGCTGAACGTTTCCCTTCAGCTCTCTTGCTTCCTTTAGCTACTGTGTTGAGTGATGTTATTAGACTTGTTGCTCCCAAAAGCATCGCTTTTAGGATCAGCTCCAGAATGACTGCGAAATAAAAGCAGCTCACAATCCAGGCATAGTTCCTAAGGTTTCTAACCCTATCAGAGCAGTTGAATAATGAGAGTGAGAGGCAGAACCATCTGGAATAAATCCTTCAGCCTCCTGCACACAGTGTTTTGATACTCGCCTGAAAGCTTGTCCAGAGCTACTTCACCTACCCAAAGCTCGGATGTCCTTATGGGTGGGAAAGCTGTGCCTTCCTAGTACAGCTGAACAGCCCTGCTGCATGGGAAGAGATTTTAGAAGAGGTGCAGACCCAGTCCATTGGCAAGGTTTTCAGTCCAAGGGCTTCATGGGATGTTCTCTTCACCTTCTGCTGGGGATTGTGCACAAAAATGCAGAGAAACCTCCTAGTCTCCAGATACTGTCCAAGAAAATTGGAAAGGCTCAGTCTAAACTGTGTCCAGGGGAAAACCATGCTAATAACCACTCAACAAGGCTGAATGTCCTTGGCAGCTATTAATTATTATCAGTCCTCTACTTCAGCAAAGTCTGTGAGAGGCTTTCAGATGTAGCATTCCACAATCCCCGCACAAGCTGTTATTGATTTGGCACAAAAAACCCAGGGTGATAAGTTTGTGTTTGGAGTGGGCTGGAAGGACATGAATAAAACCGTACAGTCAGGAAAGTATGTGCTTGTTTTGAAGGACATGTTACTTTTTGCTTGTTCGGTTTAACCATTCCTTCCCATCAAGGTCTTTTTCCTACTTTTGAGAGGAGATTGATTGATGGAGAGGAAGCTTACTTTTGAAGTATTTCATGGAAGAAACTAGAATTAGTGGTTACTGCATGCTGGCAAAGCATTTATGGATTTAGATTCTGTCCCTTTATAACCATTTTCTGAGAGCCCTTGACAAAGTTTTTGCTGGTATATTTTTCCATTGGTTCCCAGGATCCTTAGTGGTGGGACGGAAACACACTGCAGCTGTACAAAAATGCATGAGGCTGTTGGATCTCTAGTAGGACATAAAGCAGGGAACTTAATAGCTGTTATCCTGAATATCCTTGGCACTATGGTATGCCTCGCAGTTTCCTAGCATGGTGGAAAACTGAGCCACCCCCATTTACACAATAGCCTAAACCAACCTTGTGATTTGCCTTTAATTTGCAGTTTGCCTCCAGCTCTCCCCTTCTTCTTTCTCTCCTCCTTTTGTATTCCTCATTCACACTGTAATCAGAGGTGGGTTAACATAATGCAACTGTGATTCAGGTTTCAATAACTGCCACCATCTGTGATGAATCAGAGAAGATGCAGCAGGGAGGAATGGCTCTAAAGGAGGTGATTTTCCCTTTAGAGATTTTAAGCATGAGGGATTCACACAGCCTACTTCAGGCAGTCAGCTGGGGTGCCTGTATGTTTACAGGGGCAAGCTCCCCGAGTAGCTGACTGACAGAAGCAGATACCTCCAGATTTGATTTAAAGCTGCTGTGGAAGATAGTTAAGGTTGCAAGATATGAAACCTGCTCATCCTTCTCCTCCCTGGCACTGGCCTGGTCCATCACATGCATATCACACAAAGACAATATCTATGCTAACGAATTGATTAGTACCAGGGGATATCCCTAGGCACTGGCTGCTGCTGGTAAATCGCTACTGCTGGTACATCCACGCCATCAGGATGGTCCCTGGCATGCTTTTGGCCCGGATCCACTGGGATTCTCCCCAGAAATTCTCCTGGGTGGTTTGGGAGTTGGTGGGAGCTGGTGCCTCTTTCCATTGGGCATTTTGCAGAAACCATGCTGAGCTGCAGGGTGAACCAGCCTGACTGTGGGCTGCTCCCTGCCAGCTGGCTGGGGAAGGGTCTTAGGGAAGTTTAATGTCCCAGCCCTATTTCTCTGGGATTTCTCTTCGCTTTCTTGCTCTCCTGTGCCAGAAGAGCCCTGCACATGCCCAGCAGATGGCACTCCGCCATGGTTTTACACTGAAAAGCCCCTCATAAATAACCTGGCCCACCTCTGGGAGAGCAGGGTGGTGGGCCAGGGCTGCCCTGCTCATCAGGACCCTGCAGGGAGCTGGCTGCTGCTGTCATGCCCGGGGAAAGCCATGCTAAATTATATGCATACCTACCTACCTCTCTATACATGTATCTATATCTGACAGCTACAAACCTGCTAGCCGCTGTTAGAACACCTTCAGGGCATGAAGGGCCAGAGAGGGCAGAGGGTGCTCAGCATTTTGGAAGGTCCGAGGGTGGCTGTGTGCTTGCGATACGGTGACGCTCACAGGCTCCAAGCGAGATCAAAGCTTTGTCGTACCAAGCCTTGTGCACAACCACCGCAAGGGATGGGCCCAGATTTTAGTGGACACTGACGTGGGAGGACGGCACTGCTCTGCCAGCCTGCGGCTGCCACCCAGGTCAGTCTGCCGCACCAGCTCCATCTCAGCACCCGTTGCTTTAGCTGCAGAGCCATTGCTTTCTTTTTCTTCTCCCAACTGTATGAATCAGTGCTCCCTCAGCCAAAAAGTACGGCTCAGCGCATCTCCTCGTCAAATATTGAGTCAAGAAGTTAAGTTCTTGATCTGCTAGTCTTCCAGAGATCGCCTTTGCAAAGCATGACAGGATTATTTTTACGATCACTAGAAAATGTTAAAAAACAAAGGCGGGCCTGCCAGATTTGCTCCAGTGAACAGTAAGCCTTGGCTGCATGAGTTTAGTCATTTTTTTCGGAGCTAATTCCCTCCGATAGCTCTCCCTTTTTGTTGCTTCTGCTGTCTTTTCACCCAACTCCATGCAGCGACAGATGCTTGCAAGGACAACGTTGCCTCCCCTGGTGTTAGATGAAGCCCAAAGCTCAGCTGTTCTCACCTCCTGCGGATGGTTGGGCTCCTTGGTGATCTGGGGTATTACTTTTTTGCCATAAGCAAACTGACAGCTTTGGGCTTGGAAAGCAGAAAGTTGCTGCTTGGCAGCAAACCGCTGCTCCCGGAGTCAGCGTCTGCACACAGGCTCCTGTGCAAGGCTCCTTGCCAGAAACAGAAGTGGGCTCAGGGAAGATAATGTGGCATTGCAGGACCGCTGAGCCAACAACCACAGCTTCCTACCAAGCATTTTAACTTTCCCTAAGTGGCTTTGGATTTCATCTGTCTCCTTTTTCCCTCTGACATTTCGAAAATGCTCAGACTGGTGAAAATTTGTGCTGCAGTTCTGAAACAGTTGCCTCCGTGATCCCAATTTCTCTCTTAAGGACACAAGATGACCAGAAATAAGTCCTTTCTTAATTCTGTTGCATGCAAGCGGTGCTTTTCACCTTTAAATGCAGTTTTGGGTTGTTTCATGCATAAATGGGCAATTATTGGGCTATTGGTATCTTTTGTCTTCTAGGGTAAGTGACACTGCTTAGCACTGGTGTGCCTAAGGTGGTGAGTACCAGAGCTTGAGCCTTGAACCTGTGTCAGAGGGGAAATACATCTACTGACATCAGAGAAGCTGGCTTTGCGCTATTTAATAAGGATCTATGAGTTCATTGTTGCTGCAGCTTAGGCCCAGGTCTGTGCACGAAACCCTTGCAAGTGGCTACACTGGAGAGCTGGGGAGCAGAGTACCTCCCCGGGAGGATTCACGGCACTACCCCTGTCAGTATCACTGTAGCTGTGAGCTTGCTGTCTCCTCTGCCAGTGCCTCCACAGGGGATGTTTCTGCTAACAGGGCTGTGCAAGTGGGCTGAGTTTCCCCGGCCAGAGCAATCCCCTGAGCTGGGCAGTGTGTGCCCTGCTCTCTGCTGGGTCATCCTTTTATTCCCCTCTCCCTAGCCTGAGGAGTACTGGGCAATCAGGATTTGCCATCTCCGGTCACAGGCAGGAAAACTGTTCCCTGCACAACCTAAACTGGGAGCTGCGGGTGTCTAATCTTGGAGGAAAAAGGGCAGCAGGGAAGAAGAAAGACAGAGGGAGAGAGACAACCCCACCACACAGTCTGAATCTATTTCTTCTTTCCTGGAAGAGGTGCCATGAGCACTGGGATGTCCCCCTTGCTCTCTGAAAGTTAGCGGCTCACGCCTGTTAGTTCATAAGGGCCAAGAGTAGCACTGAGGGCATCTCAGAAGGTTAAATGCCTTCCCTCCCCTCTCTCCTACTCTGGTGCTTGGTGTTTGTTCTCTGGTCTGCCGTGCTGGAGCTGGTGCCTGCCGTATGTGGTCTGTCCCCGTCGGTCCCAGCCAGCAGAGTTCAGCTCTCCTCCCCGTAACAGGCAGAGTTTGGCCTCTGGCTGCTGCCTTGGCTCTTTCCATCACAGACCTCATTTCAGCTACATCTCAACTTCACCAGAAGTGAACAGTTCGAACAGAAATTGCCCACACTGGGTATGCCTTCGGGGTTTCAGTCAAAACATTTCTAGTGTTTCCACTGGAAACAACCAGCTGTGCTGGGAAGAGAGAAGCTGAGAAACTGAGGAGCTGGAGAAGGGGATTGGGCATGGAGGGAGAGGGGGCTGCAAAAGGCAGGGAAGCAGGCATAGGTGCTATGGTCTTGACTGTGCATCATGCTTCAGTTCCTCCCAGGAGCGTGGAAAAGTGGAGACAGATGGTGCAGGAGAAGGCAGAGAAGCTTCAGCCCCAGCCCACCTTCCCTGAGTAGACATTTCCCTGCCACAGCCCTGGAGGGAAAGTCGCCGGTGCTGCACAGAGCTGGGGCAGGAGCGAAGCTGCTGAGCCGTCCAACAGCCAGCGTTATGGCCTGTTCGCTCCCTCCTTTGCAGCTGTGTGTGGTGGGGCCACCCTCAGAGACGATGGGAGGTTGGGACGTGGCTCCTTCTACTAGTAACCCTGGGTGGCACATAGCTATAGCTAATTATGTGGGGCTTGCAGAGTACAGAATTTGAGGTATTTTCTCCTCCCTGAGTCTGTTCCAGCCTGGATTCGCATGCACACAGCGCTGACCTAAGGGCTTTGGTCAGTGAAGGCACTAGCAAGTATGCAATTCCCCTTCCGTGGGGTAAAAGATAGGTATAGTTCATGTACAGCCAAAAAGGTGTCTTCTCCAGGCTTCTCCTCCTTCTGCTGGGTCTGTATTGCTGGCAAGAATCTCATGGGACATCTGCCTGCAATGAGAGGGAGAAAGTAACTATTATTATGCATGCGGTACCCTTGAAAGTTGTCACAGCAAATAAATGAGCACAGAAAAATGGCCCTCATTGCTGGGGGCAGAGCCTGCAAACCAGGTCAGTCTAGAGCAAGAGCAAGTACTTCTCTGGTGGTGCAGCTTTCCTCGTGACATAACTGTCCTGAGAGTATACAAAGACCTTCATCTGCAGGACTGTAATTTCAGCATCTTTCATTGGAAGTTATGTTTCTGCTTAAAGTTAGACAAATGAGCCACTGCTCTTGGTTCAGATAGTGGCAGAGGACTGAAGTGTGCGTCTATGGGATTTTTTTCCCTATAGAGTGTGAAGAAAAAGGGGCTCCTTCTGTAAGTGTCATCCAACTGACCCGAAGTGTCCAAAACCTGAGAGAAAGAAGAAAAAGGGAAATTGTATATATACTAATTTATTCTTGCCATTTCCACCAGCTGACTTAGAAACCTAATGAAAAAGCTGTACTTCCATCCCAGGCTGTGATGCCAGTCCTGGGTATTGCTATGATAAGCAGTTCCCAATTTAACCGAAAGAGAGGACACAATAGCACAGAGACAAAGAGACGAAATGTGCAGTTTTTACTTAAGCATTTCATTCCTGCAATTCCTCTCGCCTGGGTTTTTGTGGTTTTTTTCCAACTGTCCCCTTTTAAATTTTACCTGGGACCTGGAGGCCTGGCTCAGCCCAGCCGTCCACAGCTGTTATACGCACACACGACCCACAGCCAGATGAACACAGCCTAGCTTGGAAATGCATTTGTGCTAAAACCGCAATTTCTAGGGCTCCCCCTCCCCGCCATCCTCCGACATCACCCCTCGCCGTGCGCCCACAGAAACTCTTTGTCTTTCCAGACCCCTCGGTCTCGACCCACCGGAGTGGCACCGGAGGCAGGTGTCCCGATTTCCAGCTCGGCCAGCCGCCTTCGCTGCGCGGGCAGGAGCAGCCCAGCTGCAGAAAGCGATAAGCCGTTGGCCGGCACGGCATTTATCTCCCCGGCAGCAGCGGCGGGCGAGAACAGCTTGTCCTTGACCCGGACAGGCGCTGGGCACGCCAGGCTGCCGGCAGCCGAGCTGGGGACCGCTATCTCAAATACCACGTCCCATGGAAGAAGCACGAGTGCTCCTCTGGGGAGCAAAGGGGCTTCAGCCACCTTCACCACGGCAGCCACCCGTCTGGGTCAGCGTTCGGGGTGATGCCACCTCACGTCCCTCAATGTCTCACAGGGGGCACGAGCTGCCGAATCCAGGCAGTAAGTGGTGGTGCTGGGTTGCTGGAGCCGGGAGGAAAACTGAGGGAGTCACTGCGTGTGTGGCTTTTCTTTTTCTTCTCCTTCCCTCCCCGCCCCCCCCGTCTGTTTTCTTGAAAAAATAAAAGCATTTTAATTGTGTGAGTTACCATCTGGAGGTCAGGCCATTGTGAACAATAAGCTTAGGTTGTAATTATATTTATTCTGGGTAGGTTTCTTCATGCAACTCATTTTAATGCCTTGGGCCTCCCTGGTACATTCAGCTAGAGGAGCAGAGTTAATTGGAGGCTTCTGGCTCAAATACTAAAGGTTACTTGAAACCTGCAATTTCAGACAGATTAATGAAATCTATGAAAGCACTCAAATGAGCCACAGATCCTAAAGCATAGCAATAGTACAACTTCTATTAGCTTGCACTACACCACAGACCTGGAAAAATGCTTTAAATGAATATTGGTTGTAGAAAAAGCTAAACATTTGTGATTTACAAAATACCCGTGGCAATGAATTGAGTTGTCAGCCATGACACAGTCTTGCCTCCCTCACTAAAGCAACTGGTTCTGGTTTATAGCATCTATGGAAAGATTTTGCAGGATAAGGAATTATCTTTAATATCTTTAGGAGAATCTTAGCCAAGAAACACCCTCTCCCCACTCTCTAACCCCTCGCACCAGCCCTCTCACCCCTCTTCTGCCCCAAGCCCATCTTCTGGGGGTCACTCCTTTGTGCACTCTCCTGGGGGCTGTGATGAAGTCAAGCTGTTGGCTGCATTAATTTCCAGGCATCACTGAAGGAGCACCAGCGTATTTCTTTTTTGACCACTTATCTCCCCATTGCCACCGAATCCTTCTGCGTTATACAGAGATGCAGGTGCCTCGTGTCGCTTGTTCCCTGAGATGAGCCTTTAAGTCACCATGAGCTGTGAGGAGGGGAGGACTAGGAGGCAGCTGAGCATGGACCAGGCTTATGATATGGTGTCGGGACTCAGCCCGAAGTTTAGCGTGGGAAGGGCTTTCCCTGAACAGCAGAGGCACAGCAAATGTCTCCCTCCATTCTGGCATGAGGCTATGAAGATGACGAGGATGGTGGTGAGGGATGAGGGGGAAGGAGAAGAAAGGCAACTTGCTTAAAACCAGTCGTCACACTGGAGCGAACAGCAAAGACAGAAGCTGGCAAGTCAGTGTGTGATTAAGCTGGACCCAACAGTTGGTCCTGACCCCATGTGGGAATGATGTCCTTTCAGGGAGGAGACACATGCCCAGGCTTTGTGGGCTAACGGGCCACAAGCTCAGAAGAGACCGTCTTCCTTTTGTCTCGCATCTCTCTGAGCTTTGTATACGCTGCTTTTTGTGGTTGGGGGTTAAAGAACAAAAGAGGCCTTTTTAAACACAGGGTCTGTTCAACTTGTTCATCTCATGTTCTTGGGATGCTGAGTTGGCCAGGCTGCACCGAGGTCAGGAAGTGAAGCTAATTTGTGCAAACAGAATTTATCATTAAAATAAGGATGAATATCCTGGCAATGAAAAACGATGGCACTCTTAAATGTGTTATGCCCTGCAGTTTCCTCCCCACACTTTACCCATCTCAGTTTTACTGCTGAGAAGGTTTTTCTGGGACAGATTCTGCTTCCGGAGCCCGAATGGAAAGAACCAGCTCAGAAGAGGAGAGCGACCAGGCAGGGGAGACCAGAGGTCCCTTTCAGTCTTTTGTCAGCAAATACTGTGGGCTTAGAGAAATGTTATGAGACACAGAAAAAATTCAGGGTGTCATCTGTGAATCTGCAGCTTCCTCTTTTGCATGCACGGATACCACCACAGTCACTGAGAAGGAAATTTTACCTTTGGGAAGGACTACTGCCATGTATCAGGGCCCGGAGGAGCAGAGGAAGGAAGTGCAAAGGGAGCAGATGGCTGACTGAAATGTTTGTGAAATGAAAACTAATTACAAAAGATACATGAGGGGATAAGAAAGGAGGGGGGGGAGAAGGAAGGAAGGAAGGAAGGAAGGAAGGAAAGAAGGAAGGAAGGAGGAAGAAAAAGAAAATATTTTTAAAAAAGAAAATCTTCTGTAAGAGCTTCTAAACTGTGATAGTTCTGATCAGAGTTTCTCTGCGTTGAGGAAGAAAGTCTCCTTTTATTCTGATACTTTTTGTCTATTGCCCTTTAGGAAATTTCAGTCAGCTGTGCCATTTTGCCTTTTATCCCATAACTGCTGCTTTGACATTCAGGTTATGGACCAGGAACACACACTGGCACCAGTGACAGCCATTGTTTTCATTACAATGCTTGGGTTGCGAACCAGTAGGAGAAAATTGGCATTCAATTCATAAGAACTGTTGCAAAATCCCAAATGTTGCAAAGCAAATGCCCAATCTTTCTTCTGGTTTCTTGTCTCCCAGAAACTGTCTGGTACTGTAAGCATTTTGCTGGGAGCCAACAAACGACCCCAAATTTATTTTATTTTTTTAGATGAATACTGGCTTTGTTTGGATGTTCAGTGGCAACAGTGTCAACGTTAAGGTGAAAAGTACTGGAGGGGAAGGAGGCATGGGGAGGCAATAAAGGAGAAAAGAAAATGGAGGGGCATTGTGAGCAGAGGAAAAGGCAGAAATAGGTGACTAAAAAGAGATGCTAAAGACAGCAGCAGAAGTGTGGGAGAAGGAAATGCAACTCAACAACCCCAGTCCACAGTAGGAAGCGACATAACTTCTCAACCCGAACACTGGGGTGAGGAGGGTGTGCAGCCATTATACCATAGATGGCTGAATAATAAATAAGTCTGATAGTATATAGTGTCCTTATTGTTAATACAGGCTTGAAATCCTCTGCTCTGAGACCATCCAGCCCTCTGAGACCATCCAGCCAAAAAACCATTTATTTTTCTCTCAAGTGCAGTTGTATTAATAGAAGCAGCTCAGGAAGCCCTCATCCCAGTGCAGTTTCAACACTTTATACAGCAGGGGGTCTTAATGGGATCTCTTCCATCCAGGGTGCCATTAGCTTCCCTCCCTGTCTCTCCATTTCCCCCTTTCTAATAAAATACTAGTCTAAACACACACTGGGGTGTTAAGAGGAGTGATTTCTGCACTGGATGTGTGTGTGTGTGTGTGTGTGTGTGTGTGTGCATGAAGTAGCTCTGACTTGTTCAAGACTTTAGCTTTAAATGTTTGCACTCATGCAAAAAAAAAGAAAGAAAGAAAAAAAAAAACCCAGACCCTGCTAAGTAAGTCTGAGTGACCCAGGTGCTGGCTTTCTTACCACTGCATCACCGCTTCTGGTTTTCTAACCCCTTTCTCTTTTCCTCTCAGCCTGCTGTCCCATGTCAGGGACACTTTGTACCTGTTGATGGTTTCCATCACACCCTCTTGCTCAGTCTGAGCTACTGGGCATGGCTCAGGGTTGTGCAAGAAGCATTTCAGATGGCCTCAGCTGGGGCATCTTGTTCCTCATGCCATAGTTGGCAGATGGGAAACATCCGTGTCCATGGTACATTAAAAAATTGTTCCTCAGCACCCCTGCCAGGACTGGAAGGCTGGGGATTTGAGCCAGGCTGTAGACACCATCATCTTTGTGGGCCTGAAAGGCCTTAGCAAGGAAATAGTCACTGAAAGCGGCACCAGTTTGATTTGGTATCACTTTGTACCTAATTGGGGTGGGTAGCCAAGACTACAGACAGGACAGATGCACAGTGACTGCTTGCCGTGCTGCAAAGGTCTCTAACCTAATGGCAGCCTGCTCGGAGAAGGGCTCACACCTCTTGAGTAACCTGCCCGGGGTCTGACACTGTCCAGGTACCCTTTGTGTACTGCAGCATCCAAGCCGGGCTGAAAGATGGGGCTTAGTGGCTTAGCCGCTGTACGGGGTGAAAGCAGCTATTTCACTTACAGAAATAACGTTATTACTCTCGTTACAGATGACACGTCATCACTCACCCCCTCCCCTCAGCTTTCTATCCAGTAGCCTGGGAGGTATTATTCCCCATCAGAAAGATACTGATGTTTGCAAAGCCCTTAGAGCTGCTTTTCCAAACGGGTCTATAGTCATGCAAAGGATGAACACTTTGTAAAAGGATTCTTGTTTGCGGTTGTTTTTTTTATTCCTTGGTCTGTTTGTTGGCCGGCTTCTTATTCCAGCTGTCCTGTCTCACCATTTACCGACTAACCTGGCACAATGACCTTTTGGACTGCGCTGGCTTTCTCCTCCTCCTCCCCAGAAATAACAGACAGCTTTCTGCACAAGCACAGGCAAACAGCACACAGGTTCCGCTCAAGAGATCTCGCTTGCTTGACAAAACTTGCTATTGATCACATTTTCAGGCAACTTGGGTGTCACAAGGATGCCCTGTTCTTGTGCTTCCTAACATAAAGCTGTGATAGAAGTTGCAAATTCAAAGAACAAACGCACTTTCCTTTCCCCGCTGCCCCTGGTTTCCTTCCATTTCTCTTGAACCATTTGGAGCCAGAGTTTGGGGAAAGACTGAAGACAGTTTCCAAACTGGAGTTCTTGGAAACAGCTTGTTTCCACATATGTGCCGGTCTGTGGGAACAGTGAACTGCGTCGCGTCCCACTTAATCTGCCATGTTTTATTAGGCTTCTGGATTGATCTGTTCAGTATCTCTCTCCCTCTCCTGCAGCAGGGGAGAGAAGATGATAAATTAGATGTATTAAGGCAAATACTTCACATCCCCTCAGGTCTTTGCAATTCCAGCTGTCTGAAATCACACGTTCTTGCCCAGCCAGAGCATTGTGACAAATGAGCAGAGTCCTCCAGTAACTGCGGTTGGTGTCGGCGGGGACTTTGAAAGGAGAGTCTGCTTCTGGGAAGTGAAGGCTGCTTCAGGCAGAACAAATAATAAATGCTGCCATCTCACCGACCTCTTTCCTTTGTCTCTCTTTTCTTCCTCTTAATTTGTATTTTTGTGGGCAAACCAAGCAATGCATAGCTCGCTTGTTACTGTCACACACTTGGGTCACCCCAGGGAGTCACGATGCAGATTTTCCATTAGCGTCAAATGTACATGGATTTATGAACTCCCATAACCTGGAGCTGATGAGAGCAGATTAGGGAGCAACTGTTTTTAGATAACTTGCATACCTAAGAAATCAGCTAATATAAAGCTGCCTGCTGAAAGGTCACTTATTTCCCAAAGAGCGTGAGAGAATATTATGGTGACCCCTTCTTATTATATTGTCACTTTACACATACACATGCACATATACATTGAGAGTACGGTATTCACTTCTGTCCCTCCTCACACTGAGCTAATGCCCCAAGCTTTATTGCGGTGCACCCTCTACAAGGACTTCTCCCTGGTATGGGACCTTTGGGTTGTCTGTGCTACACCGAGACGCAAGGCTAGAGACACACCTCTCTAGTTTTAATGGAGATGGCTGTGCCAGGGGTCACAAGCCTCAGCATATGCCATGTAAGCTTGGCTATCTCCTCCAGGTGGATTCAGGCTGCAGGCACCCTGTGTGAATCTCCATTGCTATAGGTCACCAAGATGAAGAATCTGTACCCTGCAGTTGCAACGTAGCCCTTGTGCAAAGATCTGACCACACAAAACGAGAGCCATGAGTAAGAAACTTTGCACTTCCCCAGTATCCATCATCATCAGGGCTCTGGTTTTATTCAACGTATTGGTGTGTCCTGCCCTATAAAACCCCTGCTAGACAGAAGGGACTGTCCCAGGTTTATATGTCCCATGGTAAACTGTGTCCCATGTTGCAGAGTCAGAGGCTTTAAGATGAGTGTCTTGTGCCTGGTCACACAAGAACTCCCCTAACAAAATGAAAACTACTAAATCCTGTGCCTTTAATACAAGATCATCTCTCTGTCCATAGTAATGAAGTTCTGGTTTTCATTTTTGTTTTTGTTTTAAAGAAAAGTTTCGTTTAAAGCTGTGTGTTCCTTCCAGGATTGTTTGTGATTAAGTTCAGGTTACGAGCACAGGGAGACAATTAATCTGGCACTGGAGTTCAGCCTTTATACGGAGGCATGACAGGGAGCATACCACAGCAAAATAAGATGGAAATTTTCAAGTTTCGAAATATCCAAACTATCATAATTCTCAACTTTTAGCTATTGAAAGCATCTGTATCACCCCCTCCTCTCCTTTTAGCGTCCTTTGTAACACCTTATTTTTGGATTGAGGTCAAGTGCTGCATTTATTCCTGGAGGAGGGGAGGCATGAAAGCAGCATTTCCTTAGTGAACATGTGGAAACTACATCTGGTGGCTTGGGTTTTGAATAGCCCTGAGTGCTGGGGCAAGGTGGAGAGATCAGAAATGGTCATCACTGGGTGTGGGACCTCCTTCATCCTCCTTCATCTTGCTCAGTGCAGGGAGAGCCATGCTGGGGGAGCAGGGCACTGCCTCTGAGCTCCCCAGCTCTAGCTACACTAAGCCAAGGAAAGTGGCAGGAGATTTCTTTGGGCCGGGTGCTTTACCTGATGGAGGGTTTCTAAGTAGTGATGCTTTTCTCCCATGTGGTGGATGGGGTCATATGGGCCAGAGGGGGAGAGGAAGGAGAAGAAAGGTTGACTTCCCTGGTGGCAATACAGAGACTGAGAGTGCACCCTGCTCCTGTCTTCTGTTTTGCTCAAGAGATGAGTGACTCCAGTGTGGGAAATCAGGATTATTCACCCAGCCCTCTCTGCTGCAAGAAAAACATGTGGGACTGCGGGGGAAAGGAAGATGCATTTTTCCTCAGCTTCAACATACCCTTGCCTTCCCCAAGGCAGACAGGAGCCACGCACGGACCTGGGCTCCCTCAAGATATTGCCCAGGTCCCAGCCTTGCTGAAGGCAGTTGCCTTTGCATTAGAGCAGCCAGGAACCAGACACGTGGGTTTCTCTAAGAAAAATTGGTGTAAGATTTTTCTGCCACTGGTAAGCAGCATTCGCAGCCTCCCCACGCCACTTGAGGGATGCCGGCAGGGCAAAGGTGCACGCAGCTGCTCATTGCCAAGGTCAGCACCACATGGGCCGGGAGCAAATCTTCCCAAGATATCCACAACAGCCTTGTCCAGCTCAGATGCCCCTGCATACTTTGCATTTCTCAGCCAGGGTGTTAGCCCTTGGTCAAATATTTTCTTGAGGAGCAGGCATTCAAGTAAAACCACTGGTGGCAGCATCAAGAATTCAGAACATTTGGAGAGCCGATGGACGAACCAAGCCAAAATGCTGATGCAGCTCACCATACCCTCAAGCAAAATCAAAATAGATTGGGTGAATGGTGCTTAAAAAATGTTCATTTCACTCTACTTACTTGCAAGGAACGACTAGCATAGGCATGGGTGTTTGAACTGTAGGTGTTCACAGGTCAGACGTAAATCCTGGTCCCCCCATGCCTAACTCGGGAAGAAGACACAAATTCCTCCTTCTCAGGTGTCGTGGTTTAACCCCAGCCAGCAACTAAGCACCACGCAGCCGCTCACTCACTCCCCCCCATCCAGTGGGATGGGGGAGAAAATCAGGAAAAGAAGTAAAACTCCTGGGTTGAGATAAGAACGATTTAATAGAACAGAAAAGAAGAAACTAATAATGATAGTGATAACACTAATAAAATGACAACAGTAGTAATAAAAGGATTGGAATGTACAAATGATGCGCAGGGCAATTGCTCACCACCCGCCGACCGACACCCAGCCAGTCCCCGAGCGGCGAATCCCTGCCCCCACTTCCCAGTTCCTAAACTAGATGGGACGTCCCATGGTATGGAATACACTGTTGGCCAGTTTGGGTCAGGTGCCCTGGCTGGGCATGAGAAGCTGAAAAATCCTTGACTATAGTCTAAACACTACTTAGCAACAACTGAAAACATCAGTGTTATCAACATTCTTCACATACTGAACTCAAAACATAGCACTGTACCAGCTACTAGGAAGACAGCTAACTACATCCCAGCTGAAACCAGGACATCAGGAAACTGAAGAAACGAGAACACTCAGATGAATTTCTCAATCTGAAGAACAATTTTTGGTGGTACCTAAAGAGCATCAACTATAAATGCCTTTTCTACCCAATTGACAGAGAGCGGAAAGGAGATTGCCACACAGCCCCACAGTGGGGCTTATTCTTCTCTGCTGCATTTCTGAGAATGGTCAAAAGTAACCTGGAAATGGAAACTGAGTTAGGAGGTGTCTGCCATCTGGTCTGGCATGGCCCAGCCATCATGGCTGTTTTCATCAACCCCAGTCTGAAGCAGACACTCCTATTGACTGAAGCCGAGTGAAACGATGAAGGCAGAGGGAAGCCTGTCTCCCCCTGAGCAGAAGGAATGGGACACAGGCATGATGATTCCCCAGCAGATGGCTTGTCCGCAGAAACCGATGTTAGCTTAATGAGTTGTGCTCTGCATGCCTCCCAAAGGGAAGCCGCAGCAGGATAAAGATTTCAAAACTTACCACTTCAGGTCAGGATCTGAGCTGCTTAAAAACCAAATGGTGCCTGGGAGGGCTGACACCAGCAGAAAGAGCAGTCCAGAGTCCTGGGTGTCTTTATATTCTCTGCTTGAGGTGTTCTACTCCATTTTGGAGGGAGCAGAGATGGGGAGCAGAGGGAGTGCAGTGATGTAGCTTATTTAGCAGCGTGAAGCTCCCCTAGACTGCAACCAAACAACGTCTCCTGATGTATGAAGTGCCTGCTATGTTTTGCAAGAACTCTCTGGTGCCTTCAGACCTGCCGGTGGGACTCTGTTTTGGTTAGCAGTTTTGCACGCTCACGTCTCCTGGGATCTACCCAGTCACTACTGTCATTTTGGCATCCACAAAGGAGGAACCCTCTGTTGCCAGAGGTCTGCATCTTCCAGCCTCCCCCGTGCTGGCAGTCCATGTCTCCTTCTGCTCCTGCCTTGCCTCATACCTTCTTTTTCATCCCTGGGAGCATAGCACCTGCCTCTGCAGATCCCTGTGAAGATGACATTCCTCTTGTTCGTTATCTCTGATGTGGCAAGGATGGCTCGCTTTTTCCTGCAGCTCCCACTCCCAGCACTGCCGTGTCTATCAGAAGAGATGCGGGCATGTCTTGGCTGATGGCTCTGCATCCCTACATCAGCTGCCAAGAGCTAGGCTAGCGTGGCATCTACATAGCCAGACACACTGGTCCTTTCTGGGGGTCAGTGTCCTGCCGAAGTGAAAATTACAGCTCCCACCTTATTAGGGGAGCAGCATGGTCCAGCAGAGTGAACTGGGGCTGGGAAGCAGGAGATGTCGGTGCTCTTCTGGGATGCCAAGCACTCTGGTGGCCCTGGCTCCTCTTAGCACCTGTAATTCACTCTAAGGGACAGCTGAGCTGGAGAGAATCAGTCAAATCTGAGAAAACCCTGGTCGCATTAACATGGTTTTCTCTCCTCGGTCTAGATCTCTTTTCTGAATCCTGACATATGGAAAAGGCAGTTGCAATTGTGGCTTGAACAGCTGAACTGGATAAACTATTAGTCCTTTCCTGGTCTAGTTAAAGACTTTGCAATCCTACTCTGAATGAATGTTTTTGGGTTTTGGGTTTGGGTTTTTTGGGGGGAGGGGAGGTTTTTGCTGTTTAACTTGGCTTTCGTGTGCGTGAAATGTAGTGGAATGGATTATGGATGTGTGCAAAGATCTGTAAATAGCTGTTTCTTGCTTAAAGCTGTGACTGTATACTGTTTATCATGCTAAATGCATTCATTATTTCCTTCAGAACCAGCTATTGTCAAATATTTTAAAACAGATTGTTTTAAAAAGTGAGAAAAAAAATCAAGCAAGGTAGTGGTTGGTGTTTTCTTTTTAAGACTTATGACTAAACAGTTGGGCATAAGCCAAGGCCTATGGACAGTCTTCCACCCTTTAAAATTAATACCCATGATTAAAATAATAATTTAAAGAACCTACTTTTAAGAGCATGCTTCTCTACCATTTTACATTACCACAGCTTTTCTACCTCACACACACCCCATCTGTAATGAATACAAGGAAATCCTAGGAAATTGTTTTCACTCAGAAAAAAATACTAATAAGCCACCAAACAAGATGGGTTACTGCTGGAAAGAGAAAGCATTCAAAGGAAAAAGAGATTTGAGTTGATTAAACAAGTGATTCTCCTTTAAGAAAAAGAAAAGTGCATGATATCTTAGGGGAGTTGCTAGTAATGAATGCATATATTTGACTTCAGTCATTTGTTTTAAACTTTAACTGTTTCTGTAAGATATTAATGACAGGAGTTTGGACTCACTTGTCCCTGTATGTCATGCCTGCTTACTCACTGGAGAAGAAATACAATTTTAAAACGAAATCCAATTTTTAAGTGACAATTTAAAAAAATGACCTGTTATATTGTACCCTTCAATGCAGTATGAATGTTTTCTAAGTATTCTGCATGTGCTACCTCCCTTTGGGTCTCTATTCTTAAGAAGTACTGGGCATTTGGGGATCCTGGCCTCGTGTCCCCAAAGGGACTGTGCTGTACCTCTTCTGCTTGCGTTTAAAAGATGACCTTCCTCCCAGGGAAGGATCCCCAGGGATCACGTAGCTCGGGGCTCTTGTGCAGCCCCTCTCGGAGCACATCTGCCAGCCACAGCCCGGTGCCCATCACTCCCAGGGTGACAGGTCTTGCTTGGCCCTGGTGCTATACAGCATCAAGTCTCTTGTCTGATAGGGACCTTAACCAAGTGAGATGGGACTCTGCCCACATTTTGGAGGCCCACAGTTTCCCAATGACTGCTGCTGGTGGTGTTTCGGTGCTGAAGATGTGCACTAATTGCTCTTCGCCGCCCAGAGTTTCAGCACAAAGCACCCCTTTATCTCGCTCATCTAGGCAGGAATACAATTGCTAACAAACTTGTAAAGATACAAATCACATGTATCAAGCTCATACAACAATCTGTGAATATACCATGAGTCTGCAGCGTTTATTGTGTTGGGTTTGAACTGGGCTGCGCTAACAGAGCCTTGCAAAGAGGCTGGCAGCTTTATCCCCATCCAGTGGAGCCTGATGACCCGTTATTTGCACAAGCCTTATCTAGTCTACCTCAATTGCATGCAAATAGTTTCGTTCATCTGGCCAGGATCATTGCTATCTGCTACATGGAGCATGAAAAACCTCTTGGCCTCATGTACCTTTTCGTAAAGAAAGTACTGTACGGAGCAGATAAAGCGGAACATGTTGCAGAAGCTTGGCAAACATTTTGAGCCATCACTGCCTCTGCTAGTTCGGAGAGTATCTGGAGTCATGAAGCGTGCCTAAGGACTGCACCCACATTGCAGAAAGCCAAGCAGCGAGGTAGTTATGTATCAGAAGGGCATTTTCTAGAGGTCAATGGTTACCCAACTTTTACCTCGGTAACACTTAAATCCATCTGCTTTGTCTGTCGGGGTTGGTAAAGCACGCAGCATCATTTATCTTAGTGCCAGGCGCAGGACCCCTGTACAAAAGCCCCCGCAAGCGACCCCTGCGTCAGGAAATTAAGGCCACATGCTCCCGGAGTGGTGTGTGCTCCAGACCTTCGGCTCACCGCCACGTCTGTGCAACAGGGCACACATGGCTGAACCGGAGATGGGACTGAACCCAAATTCTACATCTAAACATTCCCAAACTTGGTCTGGATGTGAGCAGCAGGGTCAGCTGTGGGGGACGGGTCCAGACACCCCACGGCTTGTGCTCTGAGCCCCCACCAAACCCAGAGTCCTGCTCCTCAGGGCCCCTCGCAGATCCTCTCACGCTGGAAAAAAAACCCCTTGCTCCACTTGCAGATAGACAGACGTTTTCCATGTCCCAAGTCTCCTAATAATTTAACCCTTTCTGTGCCTCAGCCTGCTATGCAGGAAAAGGGTGCAGGGGAACCGAATTACAGCGGTTTGCCCTGGCAAGCTGCTTTTGCTGAAGCCGTGACAGCAACATGGGTTGCACGCTAAGAGTTCAAACCCAGGTTAAAAAAAGCCACATATGCCCTGGCTGTCCTGCCCCCGTGCTGTGTAGGGGGTTTGTTGTGCAGGGCACCTACCACTTCTTGGAGAGGCAAGCAGAATCCACCTACCTCTCCCTCCCTGCCAGCACCACTTGCTGGTGCCCAGTGCACGCACGAGACCCCTCTTCCCTCACCATCTGGGGTTTTACTACTTTTGTAGCCTGCTGCGCTCCACAGCTGCCTCCTTTGTTCCTCTTAAACCCAGCCTCAGTTTTGCATACAGATGAATATGGGTTACATCTAGTGCTGGACGTAAGCAGTACCCAGTGAAAACTAAGACACCGCGGAGCCAGATACCCATCACGTCCATCCCTGCCACATTCACAGCGAGCTTTGAGGGTGTCGTGCACTTTGGTCGTGTTGATTCCGCTCACCGTCACCAATTTTACTTTCCATACGCGCACCTTCTGCCGTCGTTATGCAAAGCTGCTCTGCCACGGCTCCTCACCAGCGCGGGAGCATCGGCTGTTATCTTTTGGCACCTGTGAAACAGGAGCGACAGTGGAGTGAGAGTTTATCACCGCCAAAAGCGGTCAGGGGCCCGGAGGAGCCGCGGGGCAGCCTGCACGGCAGTCACCTCTTAGCAGGTGTGCTCGGGTGCGGCCTTCTGCAGGTATTTTATAAACAGTGCACACCATCGCGTTTGCAGTAAATATGCATTACAAAGCAGATAATTATGTGTACCAAACAGAGCTCTGCAGGGTGCAGCTGGCCGGGGAAGGCTTTTCTCGGCACATCTAAAAGAAACCCTTTTTTTTTTTCCTCTTAGGGAGTGGAATGGCATCTTCTGAAACTCTGCTGAACAGCTACTGGCATCAAATGTTAGACCCATCTCAACCACACCAGCTGTGGCAAAAGGGTTTTGCAGTATGTTAATAGACCTTGCGAGGCAACCACCCCTTGAGATCTGGTCTGCTGCTGCTGCTGAAACACAAAGCTCCTCGAATTGTACGTGATGAACAAAGACCTCAAAAGACACCCCGCAAGAGTCGTGGCGTTAAAGGCACGTGGCTTCCCACCCAAGCACTAGACCAGATCCCCAGCTCAGGTAGCAAGAGCGTCCTCACTTAAATATTTCTGTGGTGGTTGTATTTAGTTCTGCGCTCAGGAGCTGCCTGCTCACGGTGGTGCAGAGCTGCACATGTGGTTTGGTGGTGCTGGAGCTGCCCACCTGTACTCCCTTTTACTTGGGGTCACCCTGCAGCAAGCACAGGCACTTGGAAGGTGCCCTTTTTGTGGCCCTAAGATGGGTTTCACTGTGCTCTGCTGAAAAAGGAAGGGACCGCTTGGACCTTGCTTTGCTGGCCGCACACTGGCAGACCTTGCAGCAGCTTCGCTTCACAAGCAGGGGGGCTCGATGCACTCCCATGGCAAGCACCCTTGTGTACTGGGTGTCTTGGGAGGCAGCACATGGGGGCTGGAGATATGCCAGCTTCTGGTCAGGAAAAAACCCGTGCCGGCCAGTCCCTGGGGGCTGCTCTGCGCTTGAGCACAGCTTTCCTCCGTGGTGGCTCGGTGTTTGTGTGCGAGGTGCTGTGTACCTTCCCCAGCACCGCGGGATCGGTCAGCAGCAACGGAGGTTCACTGTCTTTGACAAATACTTTCCATGTGCACATAACAGGATAGCATTCCTGAAGAAAAATCTTTATTTACAAAGGGTCTAGTGGTTGTTGTATCCTGCTTGCTGTGGGCTTTTTGCTGGTGAGAACCGTGTTGTGTATCTGGACAGTCCATATGCTGAGAAATGGAAAAGAAAAGGTGAGTATATCTAGTGGAAATGGAGATGGCAGGTATCAAAAGTACATGAGCAAAGAAAAATGTAATCTACTTAACAAGTGTCTGCCTTCCTGTAGTTGTGGTTTTCAAAGAACTTAATTAGCTGAAGGCTGAGCCTGGTGTTGTCTTAACTCACAACCACCCAATGACTATGCTGTGGTTTCTGTCCCGTGATAAAATCATTGTGAAAGTAAGTCTTCATGCTGCTAATGAAGAGTCCTGCTTCACTTTCTCTACCTCTTCTTCCTCCTTCCTCCTTTTTTCTCTGGATTTATGAGTAGGGAAGTCTGGCAATCTGAAACTGGGAGGCTTTTGGCATCAGTTATTTCTGTGTTATCCAGACATGTTTGCACAGGCATCTCTAATGCCTGTGTAGCACTTAATGCCTGCATCAGGCTTCAGTTAGAGGGACCTGAAACCAAGATTTAGTGTTAAGCAGTTCCTAAGCAGAATGGTTATGTTGCCACGTTTGACATGTCATTGTGACAAAGACAAACCTGCATGCAGCATGTTCCCTCTCCCAGTACAGGCATAAGTCACGGGAGATCCTTCAGCCTCATCTAGGCACACAGGCTGTATATCAGTTTAGGACACGAAGTTGTCGAGTCTCTGCAACCTTTTTCCTCTTGAGAACCACTATATCAATGTCTGCTAGAGACACAAGGTAACTGATTCAAGAGTGCGCACGAGGGTAGTCGCGCTGAATTGCCCGCGTCCGCTTCTGATGGGTTTTTTGTGCCTAATTGCACTGCAAATCTCTGGTTGTGGAAGAAGTGGTTGATTTTCAGATTACTGAAGCGTGCCTGGTATCAGTTGAAGTGGTACCGCAGCAGGGCACTCTTGCTGTGGGCAGGCTGAGGTCTGACTTCAGCCAGCCTCTCTTCAGGCCCCCCAGTGCAGTGCCAGAGCTAGTGCTGGAGGTGAACTGGTGTCCCTTAACACCAGTGGAGAAAACAGGTGCCCACGGGAGGGAACAGAGGTGGGCTGAAATGCCCTCTGGGGGCACCTGCGTCCTACTCCGTTGCTGACACTAGAGCAAGGGTGGGTGCTGCAGCCCAGCCGATGCGTCGGCTCGATGCAGCTGCAGCTGCAGAGGGGCAGCACCTCACCAGCACCATCCCCTGCCCACAGCTGCCCTCTCCTGACTCCTCCTCTTGCATTGGCTCTGGCACTGGCTCGACCCCTTGGAGAACCAGTTCAGCTCACAAAACCAGCAGCAAATGGCTCTTCTTTTCTCCTCTGGGTTCATTTGAAGCCCTTTGCATGAGCTGGGATGAGAGGGGCGAGGGCAGAGGGACGGGACACAGATGGGAGCTGGTCCATCCTTCCCACTTCAGCCAGGCACTGCGGCGGCTTCAGCCATACCAGAAACCTTCACCCTTTAGACTTGAAAATTGGGCATCTCTGCCCACTGGCTAAACTTCACCAGGATGAGTCGGGTCCTGAGTATGTAAAAAGGATTTATATGAATTTAAGGGTTTGTATTTTGCCTCCATTTACAGATGAGGACAGAGCTTATATATGACCCATATATGAGAACTACAGGTAACGTTTAATAACCGGCCCTTCCCTGCTCTTTTGAATACACTTAGTGATATACTTTCTTTCATTTCCCACATTTCCCCATTCAAATTTTTTGAATTATGTGGGTTTCTTGTCCTCCTTTCTATCCCCTTTCTTCCCCTGGCAAGCTACCTAACATTTTTGTGTCTGATTGATTGTGAAATCAGACTAACAATACTGCATACGTAAAAGAAACACTGGACATCTTAACCTCTGAAGGGACATGAACTCATTGTCCTGACTCCCACTGAAATGTACTGAACTGGAAGAACTTTCGGCAGGGAAAGAGAAGAATAAGACCACAGCTGTGGACACTGAACTCTCCAGCTGTGTGAAAGATTAAAGTAATAGTCGTAATCGCTTCTGTAGTCACTTGTTTCTTATCTTAAAAAAAAGTGTAAAACCTCCCCAGTATGTCTGTGAGCACAGTGAGATTTCTCCTGACATTAATAATCATAAATTTGGTTTGTTCTTGCAACTAATAAAATAATTAGCACCAGCCACGTAAAAGGAGAGAGAAATACGCTAATTCATTCTGTCTTACAGATGAAACCCAGAAAAAACCTAACCCACAAAGCTAGATCATGAAGGCTGTTCAGCTCCCTCCCAACCCCATTTGGTAGGGGGCAGTGGAAGAGCATCCAGACCTCCTGCTGATGACCCTCCCGCCTTTAAGGTCCAACACGTGGCCATCCGGTCCGTAGGATTATTATCTGGAAGTGCAAAACCTAACAAAACAGAACATTAAAAAACAATCCAGAAAGCATTTGCACACAGATCAGGCGCCTATGGAGATTTGGAAAAAGCAGTGCTGGAGCTTTCTTCTTGGCAGCACAGTCAGGCCTCATGATCCCTATTAGCAGGCTGCAGCTAGGGGACAGAACGTTTAAATGCTCATCACTGGGGAAGTATATAGCATTTTGTTGATTACGTAGCTGGAATGGAAGAGCCTCCAGATATTCATTCATTCATTTATTTATTTCTAATGACTTAGCTGGGAACTCGGAGAAATCAGGAAAGAAGGCATGAAGGCTGCTTTTCCCTCTGACCTGTGCTTGTCTGCCAGAGAGAGGGGAGTGATGGTCTATTGTTCGGGGGCTATTCTGGGGGTCTGGAGACCAAAGCCAGCTTCTCTGTCTATGACTGCAACCAGCCATTGAGGCCGGTTGGCAATCCCTGCAGCATCACAGTCCCTGCTGCTGGAAAAAGGAACAGCTCTGTCCACCTTCCCAGCCACGTGCTCCTTTCCTCTCCTTCATGCCAGCAATAGCACTCACCCAGCCTTTGGCGAGCCTAGGCAGAAAACCAGTCCAGCAACCTGTTTTGGAAAACCAATCCTCATCTCCCCAGAAAACATTGGTTTTCAATGAGATCAGGTGCCCGAAGGCAAGGCTGTGTTTTTCTGCAGCATTTCAGCTTAAATCAGCTCAAACTGGTGTTGAAACTACGTGTTTTAGCTTTTTTCCTGCATACTTTAGAGATGGTGAAACTCTCCCTTTTCACAAAGCTCTTTCTTGTTAAGGCCGGGAAAAGAAGAGGTGATAGCACCAAGATAGGCACTAGGTTGTATCTGCATGGTCAGTCACAACCCTAAGAGACAGCAGCATGGTGAAGGGATGCATTATTTGGACACGTAGTCTTCAACACTCTCAAAGGGCTTTTAAGCACAGATCTGACCTCCAGAATCATGAGAGTCACTTACAAGTTATAAACTTTAAAAACTACATATTTCTGAGTTGATTTTATTTGCCTTCAGATGCTACAGCATCAGTATTTTTCAAGCTTTTCTCTGCCATTGGAAAGACTTTCTCTTCCAACCCTTTTTTTTTTTTTTTAACCAGTGAGAGTTGAGAACCACATTTAAAAAAACCTGCAAGTGGAGTTTGGAGAAAGCCACCAGATGTGAGTTGCCCCACGCTTGCATTGCCGAGTTGGCAGCGTTGCTCCAGTTCCACGCGGGATGGCAGGGCAGGTGTTAGGTCAGAGCTGGTCTCACACCTCACAGACTTTTTTGCAAGCACGCAGATCACACGCTGCTTGTGTAACTGGCAAGGAAGGGTGCTTAAAACTTGTGAGCTTGAGTGTTTGTGCCAGAAGTGTTAGGTTTTATGGGAGATTAGACACCGCTTGACACAGCAGGTCCTCTTGCCAGATCCCTGGCGCAAAGACAATTAAATGAGCCAAATAACCACATCCATCTCAGCATGTCCATGCATGCGTAAACAATTACTCTGTGGGACTGTTATTAAAGAAAATTAAATTTTAAGTCTGTATCCAGCCAGGAAATCTTAAGGGAGACTAATTTTCTAGGAACCATCTAGTGGGCACAGCCTGGGTAGCCCTGGAAAGGTTTATAAATCTGCTCTTAAAGTCCCTAATCCTGTTTATCTGCTACTGTACTTCTTTTAAAAACCCAGGAATTCTGAGAAATTGAGGAATTCAAAGCCCCAGGGACTCCTGCAAGTCCTTTGGACTTGCAAGGACTTAGACATTTGTTTCCAGTCAAGGCCATTTTTTGTTGCTTAGGACTTCATCAGTAGTTTACTTTTTAGCTGAAGTAAGACCAGTTTCTTGCTCTCCCTCAGCAGCAAACTCATTTTTTATCATTCTACATGAAATCTGCTCATCTGTGATCACAGAGATGAAGACTGGCAAAACCTTACAAATAAAACAAAACACCCTTTTGCCCCCAAAACAGACTGATGACTTTGCCTGGCTGCTGCCTGGAATTTTTATAAAGGCAGTGATCTGGTGTGTGGTATACGCAGAAGCGGTGGTAGCCCTAGAGTATCTGGGACAGCAAAGCCTGCAGTGGCTCCTGTGGTGGAGGTGGTGCACATTTGGACATCTCAGTGAGGACCAGCGCGTGAAGAGAAAGGACAGGGAGGTGGAGCTGAGGATGCTGGAGATGTCTTCGCAGCCCTGGCAGTCGAACAAATGCATCAAAAGGACATTTGCTGCCAGCCTGCAGAATCACCGCTCAAAAATGCTTGGGAAAAAAGTGGCTGCGGAAGAGGGAGAAAGAAACACAAGTGTGTTCATGTCTTCAGTTAGGTATTGTGACTCTGTAGGGAATGGGCAGGAGGAGGATGAGGAGGCTCAAGGAGAAGGAGGATGATGATGAAACAGGACTAGCACCGAAGTGGAATTTGAGTGCCTTAGTCCCAGCTCTGCTGCTCAGGTCACAGGGGGACTTTCAGCAAGCCATTCTGGGCTGGCGGAGTCTCCACTTCTCCATGCCTAATAATAAAACTGACCTCCTCTCTGCAGACCTTTTGAGATCTGCTGCTGCTGCAAAGAACCATACGAGTGCAAGATACCTTTCTTCCTTTATATGATAAATGTTCCTTTAAAGTCTTCTCGAGCTGCTCAGATGATTCCCACTCCTAATGGGGACAGCTGGCTCATTGATGCAAGAGGCCATCCATCAGACTGACCCACTGAAAGGTTTCTACTGTGGCTCCAGTTGTAGCTGCCAAAAGAAGCACTCCAGAATTGCCTTTGAAATATTGTATTTTTAAGTGGATAAGGAGAGATTGGAATGTCCTCATCCAGCCTTTATTATTTGGCTGCTTTTGAATGATCCTTTTCAAAAAGAGGTTGGGCAGCTATGGGGAAAGCAAAAAAAGAGGGGATAACAGGGCTTAATGCTCCTTTATACATTTTATAGATTTAATATAAAAATAGTTATAACAAAAACACAAATCCCATGGTCTGCCTTCCTATTTGCACAGGCTGTAATGAGCTGACATTTGAATGAGTCTGGAAAATTGTATTTAATAACTCCTCAGAGGCCCCAGAGTGGGAAAACATATTATTGCTGCCTGATTTGGAAGTTATTGTTTTAAGGACATTTTCAGAGTTTCACACCTCTTTCAGGCTGCAATTCTACATCTTCTGAACAAGTGAGGCTTAAGTTCCCCACTCATGATGCCTGTGTGACTGTGTGCACTGTCCCATATTTTGAAGCTCCTGTAGACTCGTAAGGACAGAGAACGGCTCCATGAAGCTTTGCTTCAGATTTGTTTTCAGAGGTGAAAGAATGAGGTAAAATCCATCGATTTCTGATTTCTGCTCACATCACTAACTGCCCTATAAGGGAGAGGGGATGGGCTGGGAGAAACACACACTGGACTAAATGGCACGAGACCTTCAGGAGAGAATAAATTCCATGTCGGTGAAGAAGCAGAGGTTTCTGCAGTTTGCCTGGGCTTATTGCTCACCTTGTTTCAGCAGGGAGTTTGCCAGAAGAATTTCTGCCATCCTTAACAGCGTGTTCACATGTGTCTGCTTGTATGTTAATTTTTAAAAACAAGCCTGTAACCTGCTAGGGCTACCAAGGGGACTAGGTGACATCTCCTGTCATACTCCAGCTGGTGGGTGACAGCTGGCTCTGGTGTTTCTTTGTGCTCTTGCATGGCAGCAGCTGAGCCCAGCTTACATCAAGTGCCAGGTTTTTTGACTAGTTTCCAAAGAAAAAAAGGGTTATACTGACCAGGCTGTCTCAATCCCCCCTTTAACTCATTGACCAAGTTCAATCAAACCTGGCAGAAGTGCAAGGTGTCTCTCAAAGGAATGAAGCTCCTACATGCTTTAGGAAGGTCTGTAGCTGTGTGGACAAGAGAGGTCCTCAAGGTGGGGCCACTGGCAATGTGAAGCAAAGATGGCAAGGCTGGTGTATGTGCCGTTTGGCATCCAGATCTCACTGATCAGTCCATGCATACATTGCTTGGAAAAAAACACACCTGCCTTTCAGTAGGTACACTCTGGTAAGGACAGAGAGTTAGATGGGGGAAAGTGCTAAGGATGAACTGTGATTATTTTGGCAAGGAGGTGTGAGACTATATAATTAAATCCATAGGAAGACAGCCTTCATTAGCTCCATTGCCTAATAAATGACCTGAATTTTGGAGATATATCCGACAGCTTCAACAGGAGTTCCCCAGGACTGAGGTATTATGAAAAACAGATTACTTATTCTAAGATACCAAATGTAGTTTTAAAGCCCAATTTTTAGGTATCCGCACATGAAAAAAATGTTATCAAGGCCATATGTATGCGAAGAAGGAACCAACTTGTACAAAACAAGAACTTCCATGAAGAAAAAGATTACTGGTTTAAACTCAGCTATAAAATTCTTCGCTTGCTTGTCTGCAGGGGAACTACTGAAATGCCAGCTATGGGGCTGATCCCTCTGAGAAAGAGAGAAGAACTGCATATGGATTTTGGTGGGAATATTAGCACTGCATTACGAAGCACCAGTTACTGACAGCACATGAGGCTCTGTGACGAAGCACCAACTTGTCTGATCCCCGAGCCTGTCAATTAACGAGTCGCACGACTCAGATCTGGAGTACAGACACCCTAAAATCGCCCAAAGCAATAAGTCATAGCACTGACTAACACGTATGCTGGCACAGAGGAGGTGAGTATTGCTGCTTTCAGGTGACAGAGTTGCACATATATGCAAACATTCATTATGTACATATGTGCTGAGTACTGGGGGATTAAAATTTCATTAGCTATTGCGGAGTTCCTGGATGGTAATTCCAGGATGGCAAGCACAAAGATCTGCAAATGAGGATACACAAAGGCCTTTATTTCTTCCAAGTGGGGAACAGGTTGTATGATTTCAAAAAATAAAGCAGGGAGCTAACATGCTCATTTTAGCATTTGTAGTTAATGTCCGAATGGGGAAGTGTTCCTAAAATGCATTTTACAGTAAATGTCTGCACTGGCTATCTCTTCTCTGTGCATTTGCAGAAGTCCTGAAAGAAGTCCAGTTTAGCACTCAAATATGCAGCTCTACGTACCCATGGGGTCCATTTTAGGCCTCTCTGAGACATCACTTTCTCTGTATCTGCATGGAAATTAGACGACGATGCCTACTCCTCCCACTCTTTCTGGGGGAGAACATCCCCCAAAAGGCAAAGCCGTGACCTCTCCTGTTTGCCTCCCTGTGGGGAAGCTGGTACCCATCCTGGCTGGGGGGGGGGGTGGCTCTTGCTCCCCAGGGGGCTGCTCCCTCCTTCCCTCTGTGCCCCCCTTCCCGGGCAGGCAGATGCTGAGCTTTGCCCGTCGGCGCCCACCGTGGCCAGGGGTGGGTTTCGTTTCCCTGGACGGGTACGGGGTGGTCGCCAAGCCACTCTGCGGGGTCACTGCTGGGGGCCACTCTTCCGCTGCCCGGGAGACCCAGCGGGAAGCAAGAGCCCACGGATTGTAAGCTCAGCTTTGGAAACTTGGATAAATGCTTTCGAGGAAATGTTGGGTTGGCACACTGAGCCCTTCCGACACAGTGCCAAGAGCAAGGAAGGGGCAGTGAAACTGCACTGCGGAGGAGGGGAGGAAGATGCTGTGAAGCCCACGGTGGCTCCATGCTCCTTTGTGGATCCCCGGATCAGGGGGAATGGCATCCTCTTTTAAGAGGCTTCATCTGGAGACAGTTTCGCTCCATGATAGAAACGCATTTGTAGGTGCCGGTATCAGACAGATTTATGAAACTTAAATGGCTTGTTCTTCCCCTCCTCCCTGAAATTTCCTAAATGTGTCTCTTCACAGGGGTTGTGCATTTGTATATAATTATTTCTTTTTTTGTATATTGATCCTTTTCTCCTTCCTCTGAATACACCGTAATTACATTTTCTTTCAATGAGTGCATGGAGCGAACTGTCACTGGTACACAATGGCTTGACTTTATGAAACTGGAAAAGAAAAAGCCCCTGTTTTGGGGAGGTTTCAGGCAGTAGGCTGACAATTGTGGGTTCTGATTCATACCTGTGCAACCGCTACTCTGTAATCAGGCAGCGGTTAGTCACCAACAACCGATTACCATGTCCGGCTTCCTAAAGCAATTTGTCTCTTGGGAACTTCATAAATCCTGGTTAACTCTAGCGAAAAGGCTGCTGGCCTGGGAGCAGGGCAGACAGTGAACGCATTCTCCTGTGTGCCATTCTGGGTGAGAGCAGCGTCCCTCGACAGAGAGGTGCCAGTTCTGCGGGCACCATCACTCTTATGCACCGTCCCGTATGGGACGAGCGTCTTTCTCAAACCCACTGCTTGCCTGCACCTACCCACAACCCAAGTTTTATCAAAGGCTTCATCACTTCGCTCCGCCAGGGTGATGCTCAGAGGCTGCCCACAGCCCTCTCACCCCCCAGCTCTGTGAGAGGGGGTGCCTGGTGCCACCATCACCACAGAAGGACAAGTGACTTCAGAGGGTGCCAGGGGCGAGCAAAGGTCTGTGAATCACCAGCAGATTTTCCTTAACAAGCTCACTGTGCGGCTCGCCAGAGTTATCATTAGCCTTTGAAGCCCGTGAGCTAGAATGGTTTCAGAGGGAATGGTCAATGGAGCCTCTGCTTTTATCTCCTGATGGTGTTAGGAGCTGCTCTGTGCTACCCTCAGGTTTAGACGGGCTTTCTGCAGGGGTCACCGTCTCAGTGAAAACCCAAATGCCACAGGCATAAAGAAAGTTGCTACCTGCTGGTACATTATTCCTTCCCAAGGAGGAGTGAGCAGTGTTTACTGGGAGCACTTCTACATTGGTATAACTGAAGGAGCGGCAGCCACTGCTTTATCCATACCAGCAAGTGTGGAGTGCCAGAATATTTCTGGATAGATTAACCACCAGTGTCTTCCTTCCTGCCAAGGCTACATTGGTTTGAAGAGCAGTGGAAAAGCAGCTGCTGGAGTTAGTGTTTACAAAACAGCATGGCCAGAAGTAAGCAAGGATCCTGGATGGGGCACGGGGTGATCCAGGCTCTCCCTGCATGCTTGGGAGGGCCGAAGGAGGAAAGTCCCAGGTGAACCTCAGCCCTTGTGTGGCTGGGGATGGGGCTGGGGCTGCACAGAGGGGCATGTGCAAAGGGAAACCAGGTCCCTGATGCAGGGGACAGTCCTTCTGCGAATGCGCAGGGTGCAAGCACCTGGAGGTGGCTGGCTGCATGTGCCGCCTGGCAGCCCTCACCCTGCCAGAGCATGCTCTGGGGTAAAACTGTAGTTTCTGACTGGAACGCTTACTTATTTTCCTTCACAGGTCCTTCTCTTGTCACTATGTCTAGAGAGCCTGGTTTCTTGGGGCAGAAGGGTTCCCTGCACCCTCTTGGTTTCCATCCCGTGCCCAGTGCCAGCTGAGTCCGATGTTCTTGCTGAAGCGCACCAGGAGAACCTGAGAGATGTTAGGTGTCCTAATCCAAGTTCATCAGGCCAAAGAGCTGGGAAAAAAGAGGGGGCCCTAGTGAAACTAGGCACTAGCTGTGCCTGGCTCCAGGCGTCCAGTCACTCTTCCGCTCCTTGGAGGAAAAGAGCAGTGAGTCCTGGTGTTTCAGTTGCGTTTTGGTTAACATGCCCGTCTCACAAATGAGTGGCTACCAATGCACAGAAACATTTGAAGCAAACATGCCTGCAGGTCCTGCTAAATCACTTCTTCCCCATCATGCTGCAGGGTGGTATCAAAGACATCAAGGGACTCCTGGATTCGATTTATCCCAATAAATCTATTTTTCAGGATTGTCATTCTGCATCCATTTTTGCTAATGTATTTTCATCTTTCTTCATTTATTAGTCTCAGGTCCATTATGATCTGGAAACTAAACCAAAGGAGACCATTACATTATGTTGGACAGTAGCCATGGCCGAGATGGATATGAGCATACTGGATACCTCCTACCCCAGAACAGCAGTAATACGATTGCTGGTGCCTTTGCTCTTCAGAGGCTGGTGACATAAACCTCTTGCACACCTTGCACGCTCCTCCTTGACCTTCCGTGGATAATCGCATCACCCCAGGGAGTCAGGCCGGGCTTTAGGCTCAGCCTCTCGCTAGAGGAAGATCACAGGGACCACAGCTGGCCACCAAGCAGAGAGAGGTGCACAGGGATGACTAAGATGCTGGAGACAGTTCTGGTGCCAGGAGGTCTCTCCCATGCTGTGGCAGGTTGGGAACACATCTGCGCTTTCTTTCTGTTGTTTTTTGACAACATTCCCCTACAGTTTCTCTTCTCATTTGTTCCCCCTCCCCAATCTGTTACTGACTGGTTTTCAGCAACTGCAATGGTTTATCCAACTATAATAACAAAAAATGCGACTCTGAGAGAGCAGTGCATAGAATAGGACACGGAGCCTATAGCTTCTGGGGGAGGAGGGGAAGGGTTGTAACAAAATTAAAGACATGCTTTCCAGACTCCCTGCCACATCACAGACAGGAGATTCTCCTGTACCAGCATCTCCAGAGGCACTGGTACAGGAGATGGACCTGAAGATGGTCACACAAAAATCCCACTCTCCCGCTTTTCCCATCCTTCCACCTACCTTTCCCCAGGGACAGCTTGATTGCCCAAGCGCCAGCAACATGGCTGGTTCCCCTTTGTTAATCTCATTGACATACCAATGATATTCATAGTTTCTACCTGCTATTTTTTTCCCCTTTGCAACAGAAAACAAGAATAAAAGTATTTTATTTTCTCATGCCTTACATATTTTAACTGCCTCTGTCCCTGAGGACCCCAGCCCCAAGGTACTTGCTGTTTCGCTGCATTATTTGTTGCTGCATACTAATCCAATAAACCTGAACTCCCATAAATTACCATACCGCATGGGGGAGGCTAAGTTTAGCTCTTGCATATTTTAGACATCTGTCAAGATAAAACTTGGACTGGAAGGAGTCTCTGGCATGCTCATCAGTACTGAAAGTGGACAGTGACAGAGGCATTTCCTCTCCTTACTCTGTCTCCGTCTAAATTACTTCAGTATTATTAAGTTCACATAAAGTTTCTCGGTGCATGCTCCAGGGACCTGCTAGAGCACAGTGCATGCTTGGAAACGAGCCCTGTGACTTCATGGCTGTGAAGCATGACCTACTGCGGTCTCTATTCCTTCAGCAGCTTGGGTTTTGGCCACTTCATACAGGGTGTTAAAAACTGGTTGTGTTAAATATCCACAAAATGATGTCTTCACCCCCCTCCCCAGGCCTTTGTTGAGTAGAGCTGAGATTTGCTTTTGGGGGACAATATAATAAACATGCTGGAAAAATACGTTTTGAAGGATTTTCTGTGCATTTATTTTTGCTCAAGAACAGGCCACATTTTAAACGGTTAAAAAGGTTGACATCATTCAACAAATGAAATGTCCTATTTTGGATGCAGTGAAGCATTTTGCAACAACTCCAAATGAATTTTTTCATTTTTCATATGTGACTGGAAAAGCAAATTCAGTTTGGCGTCCATTTTTTCCCTTTCCCTCTTCTTTATTGTAGTAACCAGACTTAAAAAATAATTATTCATTTCCTACTCCTCCCATAGTCATTCACAGTAATCTTTTACCTTTCTTTAGAGGGACTGTTTCTTCTGTAGGTTGTTTAATGGTCTCCCTGGCAGGTTGAAATCTCTGTAAATACCAACTGTTTGTTCTCCCACTTCCTCTTACAGTTTTTCTAACTCTGCCATTGCACAATATTAATGAACGCAGTCCATTTAAAGAATGAGCATATGCAGCAAATAATAAAGGAGAAAAATCTCTGCTAACCGCCACGGGAGAGTTTTCTCAGACCTTTCCTCTGTGTTCATGCTGACTTACGCTGCCCTTTTCTGCTCTGCGAGGAGGTGGGAGATCCCAACCAGTCCAGGCAACGCCTGGGAGCTGAGGGCCAAACTCCATTCCCAGCTTTGCTGGGTCTTGCCTTGTCTTGGCAAGTAATTTCTGAGAAGTTCTATGTTTTCTAGCTTCCTCTTTTTTAAAAATGAAAATTATAATGTCTGCCTGAGTGAGGAAGAGATATTGTCCTGATTGATTAATATTTCAAAAGGGCTTCATAAATCTATAATCTCTCCACAGCAGCACAATTCACCGCGACTGCTCTGTTCCCCTGGTTAGCCTTTGAACCCCCTCGCAGGCAGTTACTGGTCTCAGTTTGCAATAGAGATATATTGAAACATAGAGTGAACAAAGCAGAAAAAGAACATTAAATGACAGGGATGTGGAGCTGGAAAAGTTTAGTATCCATTTCCTACTCCATCAACAAGCATATTTTTTTTTCAGATAGATCAAGCTAAATACCACACATCTGTCATACATTTGATATAAGACTGGAGTTTCTGAGTTTAGTCTTCCATCTTGGCGATACCTTTAAAATCTCTCTGGAGGCACAGAATTAATTTTCTCTCTTTGGGAGTGTTTCAGCCTGGAGGACTAGGTGGGAAATTCTTGAAGCTTTCACCCTCAGATCGGTTTTGCTGTAACGCTTATAACAGGCACCGAGATCTTTGCATCTCTAGCTGGATCCTGCTAACGGCTTGGCGTGGGAAGCCACCCAGGAGGTGAGAAGCTCTGCAGACCCCCACGCAAGCGCAGGAAGGGCTGCGCTGGCACAGCCGACACTGGAAGGCTCTTGATGTCCTCCAGGTGTCACATCTACCTGCGAATAAGGTAGAAGCTGGGGTCAATAGGGACCCGGTACTGGTCCTTGTCCTCATCGCCCAACTGGGCAGCAGGGCAGGAGGCATCTCAGCAGGCGTGGGGCCGGTACGCAGCCGGGGGGCAGTGGGACACTGGGGGGACAGGGCTGCTCCTCACAGCCACTTGGGCAGGCTGAGGGCATCGGGAGGCTCCCTGAAGCCAAGTACAAAATCCTGCAGGCAAGATGGATGAGTCCCATGCAGCAGCGTGGGCTGGGGCCGATGGGAAGGAAAACAGCTTTGCAGGAGAGGATTTTGGGGGCCTGGTGGCAACAAGCCCCCCTGCTGTGGGCTCATGCAGAAGATGGAGCTGGGCCCAGCCTGTATGTCCACAGCAGTGGGGGACAACAGGTACAAGACGCATGAGAGAAAACTCCAGTTAGCTTTACGTGAGAGTGGTTCGGCATGGGGAGAAGCTGTCCAAAAAGGCTGGGAGATCTCCATCCTTGGAGACAGTCACAGATGAAGAGCTCAAGGCCCTGAGCAACCTGATCTAACCAAGAAGCTGGCCCCGCTCTGAGCTGGGGCTGGGACCAGATGACCTCCAGAGGTCCCTTCCAACTTAAATTATTCTTTGATACTTAGCTCAAGATAAACAATTTTTTACATTAGTTATTCCACCTTGGCTTCTCCCTATCAGCCAGTCTCAGAAGTAATGTATTGCTCCACGGGCTGTAGGGCGGCTTGGAAGACCTCTCACTTCTGGAGAAGAAATAGGGGCAGCAAGCTGGGGGAGACTTGGCAGGGTGCTTGAGGCTTTCATGATCTAATTGAAAGGAAGGTGAACTTTATCTGACTTGACCCTTATTTAAATCCTCCACTCTCACACTCTGAAGTTTACAACCTCTTCTTTTACTCCCAGCACAGAGTTACACCTCCTTCAGAGCCAGAGCCGGCGTGACTCATCCTGGAGGGTACTGCTGTGCACTGTCATTTGCCTGAGCTGTTGCCCTGCTGCGAGAAATCTGCCGTAAGAGAAAACTGGAAACAAACTTAACCTTATTTTGGATTGTCCGCTGCAGCCTAAGAGCAGTGAGAATTAGGAATCCGTTTTTATTTATTCACTTTAAAGTCTATTGTACTGCCTGCCCATGGAAGCATAGGGCGCAACAGAGGAAAATGGTGCTTTTGTGCAAGAAATGCCACGAGATTTAAAGTGCATCTAAGTACAATGTGTGTGAATGAGTCAGGAGATCCTGGCTTCAAATGTGAGCTCTTCAAAGCGATGTCTGCCTTTTTGGTGCGCCTCGGACAGACCTCTCATTTAAAGAATGCAAAACGATAATGAAATCCTGAACAGCTCTGATGTGTGAACTGAGGCTGCCATCCACTGCAAAGCAGGGCTCCCCAGGGGTTTCTTTCTGCCCCAGGCAGATAAAATATTGCTGCCCATCTTTCTTGTTCTCTATGGAGATGGTGCACGTGGCTGCCCAGCCCGGAGGTCTGCTGCTCCCGCCAGCCAGGCGTGCTGCCAGCTCTGCCCCAGAGCTGCCTGGCGGGGCAGAAATTTCCTGCTCATTAAAAAGAGACAAAGGACAATTAGGTTGCAAATAAAACGTGTTATCTCCGCTTGGAAGGCCTTTCAATCCACCAGGCCATCACTTTCTCTAGGGTTAGAGAAGGTGCCGTGCCAAGCTCTCGGGTCCATGTTAGTTGCTCCATCACTGCTTGCAGCAAGCCTGATCAGTGCCTGAAAGGGAAGATCTGCCCCCGAATCCGAGGTCTGCCCCTCAGTGTCTGCTCTGCAACACACAGGCTCAGAGCCTGGCCTGGAGCCCTCAGACATTGCGTTTGTAATTAGTTTTGGTAATTAATCCAGCATCTTTACACCCTGCACTACACTATCCTCCTCCTGGCTCATCAGAACAGCACTATCTCTTTTAGTGTTACTTCACTAAACGCAGCCCTATCCGCAGCTTAAACCCTGGCCTCTTTAATTAACTGACAACTTTAATCCACATGTTACACACTGCTTATCTGGAAACTGACTTTTACTTCTGATAAGCCATGATCTAATTGCCCACCGTCCTTGGCAGAAGCGCAGAGTCGATGCACCGCTTCACCCAGGCAGTTACCCAATATGCAAAAGCACTCCTGCTCGTCGCAGCCCTGCGTTAATCCCCGGTATTAAAACACGGTGCTGGATGCAGTGGAGACGGTGAGGAGATCCTCACAGCCCCTCTTCTCCCTCCCTCCCTCCTTCCCACCAGGCATCGCGACCTGGACCGTGCTCAGCTGGCAGGAGCCGAGACACCATCACAGGCTGCTGGTATTTCAGCTTCCCACCCACGCAGGGCACCCATTTCTAGGCCTAAGAGCAGAAGACGCTTTTACAGTAAGAGGTTAAAGTCTTCGTCCCACTGAACTCAATATGCAAGAAACTAATGTGAGTTTGGCTAGTATATTCTGGATTTATTGGCCATCTGGGTTTTTTTAACTTTCAGGAAGATTTCAGACCCCAGAATGCAAATCAGCATTTTCTCCTCTCCAGAAATGAGAGTTTTCAAAAAAATTCGGCTGTTTTTCTAGAGTTTCTAAAAGAGTTTTTACGCTGAAGTCAGGTGTATGTTTAATGACCTATCTGTCATTAGGTCCTGCCAGTTTTAGCCTGTCCAGCCAGCTCTCTGTTGTTGCACTGTTACGGAGATCTGGCAAAACATTTTGATATGAAGCCGTTTCCAGTCACAGATATCTTCCCTTTCACCCCCCTCTTGTGGAGAAACAAATGAGAGGGAGGCTTTGTAGGGAGATGCGGAAAAAATGCCAGCTCAGAATGAGATGAGTTTGTGTCCTTCTCTAGTGCTGGTGGGGACAGGTAAGTGAAAGGATCCAGAACGGGAGAACTACAGAAACACCTGGTTGCTGCAATTTAGGAAGGAGAGGTGGGAAGGGACCTGCCCAAAGACTCTTTGCTGGCAGGGGAGCAACGCAGGGTGGGAGCCAGCACCACCGGCGAGGACGATGCTGCCAAGCACCGCTTAGCCATAACCTGACGGCTGCTGTAAGGAGCAGGAGAGTGATGGGGACCCGTGCCCTGGGTGAGACACACAGGCTGTGCGAGGTCTTGTACTGGTCCCAGCTGGGGCAGGTCCCAGCCCTGGGCCTCTCCTGTACCCCACCTGCTATGTGCCCCAAAACCACACCAGCCCAGGAGAAGACCCTGCCTGCCTGCGTCCTATCCCTGCATGATCACCTGCGGAGAGGACTGCTGCTTGCCATGGTATGGCAGCCCACACATGGAAGGGGGTCATTGCTTTGCCCTTCTGGTAGAGCAGCACCTTCCCAGTCTGCTGCCCATACTAGTGTCACCTTTCTTCTTCCTCTGTTGCTTTGCCACCTCCTTAGTGGTCCAGGCTCCAGCCTCTTTGCAACACATCTGTAAGCTATTTCCAAATTCTTTGTCGGGAGTGGGCGGCAGAGCCGCAAACCATGGGGATCGCTTGCTCCCAGACCCTTTTCACTTGCAGGCAGGGTCTCATCTGCTGTAGCCATGCATCAGCCTGAACTGCACGAGTCTGCAAGGAAAACATGGGAGCTGGGAGGATGTTTGGTGCTACCCGCTGCTATTTGGGAGGTTGGGCTTCCAGTATTTCTACGTGTTGTGGGTCTGCCTCTCAGGGATCAGGGAGAGCTACGCAGCACTTCTCCGGTGCCTGAGAGGTTCTCTCCATCCTGCATGGCTGCCTTCCCTCAGAAATGTAGGGATTTGGCTACTTCATGTCATGAATTGCACGGGCAAAACTCTTAGCAATGCTCTGAGCTGTTTGTAACACTTAGAGATGACAATATATGTAATTGCTGCAGCATGCCAGACACAGAGATCAGGTCCTGTAGCACTCGCTCCATGCAAAACAGGCTTTCATTAGACACTCCTGAGGTTGCATTAGGAGTGATGGCCACTGATTTTCCCCCAGCTGCCCACAGGGAGGGACAGGGCTGCACGGGGTCCTGGGACGGGGTGCAGGGGGCTGCGAGGGACTCCTCACACAAGGACCCGCTTCAAAGGACAAGTGTTTTTCAGAGAGCACGGTGAAAAATATCCTGCACAGCCCGGTGCTTTCTGTAGCTGAAACCTTGGATACTTTCCCTCCATCCTTATTTCCTCACCATCCATCAATCCTGGTGCCCTTTCAGTCCCTCAGTCTTGCAATGTCAGCAGCACAGGGATCCCAAAATGCTCCAAAGTAATTTCCATCTTGCTGTCCCTGACACAAAGACCTTGTTATCCCAGAATGCCCGAGTCCATCTGCCCTTTCCTAGGGGATTTTATTCCTGTGGGGCACAGATATTTTTATGAATGACAGAGGCAGTGCTGTGGGAACTGGGGGAAGATGCACATTCTTCCTGCCTCAGTGGGGATGTCCATACGGATAGCACACGCACGAGCTGGCCCCGGTCGGAAAGCTGCGGTAACTATAGTACAACGCCTAAATCGTGAATGGAGAGAGGAAAGCTCAGGATGTCAGCAGGGTCAGCCTATCTGTCCCTGCCTGACACCCCAAAAAGCAGAGACAACCTCTTTGGCTCTCACCTGAAGTCACCAGGTTTATGTATGTACAGCTATGACAGGGACTGAGCTGCCTACTCCCGCTTTCTTGGGCAAAGAAAGAGACTTCAGTTGGAGAAGCTGTTTTATGGTTTTTATTTATGTCTTAGTAACCTTTAAGTCATGGTTTAATCACATTTGATCAACAAAACGTGACTGGAAAATGAGAAGTCAGATGTTTAATTTTGAAAGTACCCAACAATGCTTTGAGGTTTTTTAGCTCTGATATTTTTTTCTCTGGATTGTTTTAGCAGAGAAACTCTGCACTTCTTTGGTTTAAATTTGAAAAGGGTTTCATTTGACCTAAAATGCCCTTTTTTCAGTGAGTAATCCATTCATTCCGAAAACAAAAAACATGGTAACTTCCAGGCAGAACACCGTCCTCACACTAGCATGGCGCTGTGCCTGAACTGCTCTCCAGCCATCCTTCCCCTCCGCTCCAGGGCCAACAAAATGATGCATCCTTAGCACACTCTACATGCAAACCTGCTTTTATCCTCCTTCCTGTCCCCAGCCTGATAGATAAAGTCCCTGCCCTACACCCCAATGAGATCAATAGCAATCCCCCCCTCCGGATGGCAGCTATCGCATCCCTCTCTGTTTGTGGCCCTTTGGGCTGTTCTGTGGTCCTTGGACCTCCCCCAGGGTAAGTTTTGCCCCAGGGGACTGAGACAGCCCAGGGCACAGCAAGGCAGAACAGAAAGGCACAGTTGTATGCAGATGCCAGGCTCAGAGAGTATAAAGGAGATATTTTCACCCCCTTTGCTGGCTTGCCTTGGCCTTTTGCTGCCTGGCACTTGCTGTTTTCCTCCAGGCCTGAACGGCATTGACTGGCTGATGAAACTCAGTGGAATTGTGTTTACTGACTTGTACGTGCACCAAAGGAAAGGGGAAGCTGTTTTATTATCAGCTTCAAAGCCATCATTTAGTTGCATGCATAAAATACCCATAAATGGAAGCAAGAGCAGACCAGGATTTGATGAGAAAACCACTAGCAACCTCTCCTTGATACTGAACTCTTCTTGCAAACTCCCTGCTGGAGCTCCAGCCCACCAGGCAACACCACCCCCAGCCAGGCAGCTCCACCTCAACACTGGTGAGGACAGAGGGAAACTGGTACCCTGCGGGCATCCCTGATGGGCTCCAGCCTTTCCTGCCTTCCCCGGGCACACATGGGCACCAACCCGCTGACGGGCTGTGTCCCCCGCTGCACGGCTGAGAGGGTATTTCTGTAGGTCACCCTCTCGCCTCGGTTATCAGATAGCTTTTTATCTGGTCAGTCAAACCGCGGCTGTTACAGACTTCAAGGACATTGCCTGGTTTGCTGGTTGCCAGGTGTACAACCGTGTTCATACACAGCAGCTTCTCTAATGCAAACAAATCCCTGGGATCCCAGGAGCTAAGGGAAGGGGAGAAAGACTTCTTCTATCAATCATCTCTGTCTGTTTTCCTGGGTTTCTCCATCTCTCTAACTCCTTTTCCAGGATAGTCTGGTTTTTTTCTCTTTTTAAATCTTATTTTAAACCAACAACTTTAAACCAAGCGGAGTAAATAACAGGAAGAATTTTTAAGAGGGACGATAGGACATTAATTACTGTGAAAGACTTGAGAACCACCACCCCCAAGGTATCTGAGATGTTAGGCGTGCAAATAAAAGGAGGACATCAACAGATAGATCAGGTTGTTTCACCTCACATGTAACTATTTTACTGGGCCAAAAAGGAAAACATGAAAAATTGAGAGGAAGCCTGAACAGTTTGGTAACGCAGAAAGAGGCAGCCAAGACAGACAAACGTGGAAGAAAACACATCTCATTTTCTGAAAAGAACATCTTAAAAAAAAAACGTTTTTGAGGCATTTCTGCATGAGACAGCCGTTTGGCTCCTAGAGCTAGAATATGGGCCAGAAGTAATCAGGAACGGCGGGCAGAGGCAGCATACATAACGAGGGAGCCTGCATGTGGGCTCTTATCACTTGGAAGCTAATAGATGATGAAGGCAGCTTAATCCATGCAAATATAGAATAATGACAACCTTGACTTCATGCGTCATAAAAATAGGGGGAATAGGAAAAAAAAAAAAGAGAGAGAGGGAGAGGAGTAAAAAGCAACAGCATTTGAATCGACATGCGTCATTAATGGATGAGGCCAGAGAGAGAGAAATAATCAATCCCAAGGCAGAGCGGAGCAGTGGCTGCTGCTCGTGTGCGCAGGGAAACCTGTGGGAGGGGACGGGGAGAGGAGATGTCAGCAGAAGCGCCCGGCCAGGCACGGAGAGATGCCGACCCGTTTGATGCCAACCCAATTTCTCAGCCTGGGTGCTGGCAGTGCTGGCTTCAGCCCGCTGTCCTCCGGCCAAGCCCAGCCAGCTGCCAGCCCCTGGCAAGCGCTTCTCCCCACAGCAGCGGGCGAGAGCCCCAGCGCCGGCTTGCCGGGAGGGTAAAAGCTCACCTTTCCCCTCGGTGGCGGAGCAAAGGCTGCGTTCTGCAAGCGCCTGGCGAAAAGGCAGCGACCGAAGCCCTGCCATGGTAACGGCGAGATTAATTAATAACCATTGGAACAACTTAAGAGGGGTTGTTATGGATTTAGTCATCGCTAGGAAATTTTAATTAGCCGTCGGGTATTTTCCTCCCCAGCAATAACGTGCTGTCTGCGAAGCCCGCGGGACGAAGGCTGCAGGAGGTGGAACCAGGTGGCTGCGGAGGTCCCCGACGCCGCCGGCGGGGACACGACGGGCTGCGAGTCCACAAGAGCCGGGCGGCCACACAGACGGATGCAAAGCAGCACATCTGATTCCCCCCAAGATGAGCATCCACACGGAGGTGTCTGGGCCTTCGTTTGGAGGGTAAAAGCTACAATTGCTAACGGAAAGGGCTTTCTGCGCAATCTGTAGGCATCTCATCCTCGGCCTACTCCTTACCCTCTTAATTCTTACTAACCCACTCCTCCACTAATTACTGGAGAGGGGGGCGGATAGATGAGATCTACAGCGTTTTCTCGTCTGGAACCTCAGCTATTTTTATCAAAAAATACACAGAGTTAGTCAGGTCAGATCTATTTTTGGTAACCTCCTTGTTGCATTTTATACCATTTTCTGTTAAACTCTACATCTTTCTTTTTTCCTCCCTTCAAAATTAGTCAAATGCCTGTCACAGTCCTGAGGTTAAGCTAACAGATCAATTATTGCCTGGATTAATTTCCCTCCCCCTGCACCATCTATGAAATGTGCAGCCTCAGCTGTTCTCCAGCCTTGTGGCCCCTGCTTGCTTGCACGGGCTCGTCCGAAAGCCTGGCTGCCAGGCAGGTAACATCAAGTGCCTGCTTTCCTAATAGTTTGGGATGGAGTTTACTGGCTGGCTGAATCCATCGATTTCCTCTGCCTCCTCCTCAGATGTCAGTGCCCCTCCGTACTGACGATCCCATTAAACTTGGTGCCTTTGCCACACGTCCTGTCACATCACTCTGGTTCTGTCCATGGTATTGCCACACCTTTCACCTCGCCAATATCTTGGTGTACCAAAGTCTTCTCCTTGGGATCTCAGTCAAAGGCCTTCTAAAATTCAGCTTGGCATTGTCATGTACTTTTCTTTAGCTACTCATGGTTCATCTGGTGAAAGAATTCAGACATATTGAAGTCCTGCCTGCTCATTTATGTTGAACTAATATATTCTGTTAATAGCTATATTTTAATTACCCTTTCATCCAGTTTTCCTGAGCCTAGAGTAAGATTCACTAGGCTGTGTAGTCACACTGGCATCCTTTCTATAGATGAGTGCAAGACTTTTTTTTTCCTTTTTGGTTCTCTGATAAAATAACGCTCTTTAAAGTGAGATTGCATATATTGTTATCAGTTTAGCTATTACACTTCTTTATCCCTTTGCAAAAGCTTAACCATGTGTCATTTTTTCATAGGTCCAATTTATAGATGTAACACGGTATCCAGTTCCTGAGGGACGCTTTTAAAAGTTTGAGTCCTCGCAACTTGTTATTCAATATATTGGTTTGGGCCAGTTCCCTTCTTTTGGTACCTCAATTCCTGATGAAGCCTCAGCCTTTTTTAACCTGAAAATCATGTATCATCTGGTATGCAAATACCTCTCCAAACATCCTCTGCAACAACCCAAAGAGAGCCTTTTCTCTGCAGTGTCCTTAGCCTTTTAAATTGCCTCGTCAGTTCATTTACAGACCTGTAGTTCAGCAACCCTCTGGCAAGCTTCATGCTTCCTGTGCGCCTGAAATGTTCTTGTTTGCTTTAATATCTTCAACACTTGCCTGTTCTGGACCCTTTTCAGCCATTATAATTTTTATATCACATTTCACTGCACGTCTTTCCATTGGCATTATTCACCGAAGGTCACTCCTTTCCGAAGGAAGGATTTCTGGTGTCAGACTTCATTTTAACCCTCCCAGGGCTTCAGGAAGCGTTGGTTATCATGGGTGGCACGCACCGAAAGCTGAGCTGAGGTGAGGCCTGGCAGTGCCCAGCGTTCATCGGGTATCCCTGCCTGCCTGTTGGCATCCAGCAAAATATCTGACCCCTTGCTCTGCCTGGCATAGGGTCTGTTACTCTAGAGCAGGCTAAGGAGCCAGGAGCAGCAGTCATTTTAATGCCTTCCAGGTCTTTCTATCAAATCTCAATAACCAGATAGCTGGAGAGGAAACAGAAACCAGAGCGTTACCTGGAGATTTTAATGCTGGTCATTCCCCCTGGACTTTGCAAATACGAGATTACATCCCATTATGCTACCACGACTTCAAAGGCATTGCATAACAATAAAATCTGCTCTAGAAACAAGCTGCATTCACTACTCAGGACTTGCACTGCAAAATTGTTTTCCTGCACTACTCCCTAATGCCTTCTCTGAACCCTCAGCACCGGCTGAGCTGCCGGCTCCATCCCCTGAAAGAGGGGCAGTAAGCCACGGATGCGCGGACCTCGCTCTGGTCTCCACGTCATGCTGCTCTTCTCCTGCTGTCCTTACTGGGGAGCTGTCACTGGGGACACAGTAACATTGCAAGGCACTGGGAAGTATTTTAGAGAGGAAGGTGCTTCAGGAAGGCAGACAGCCTGCCTGCCCTCTCACTGACTGCTGCAGGCGCTTTTGAAACAGGGAGTCACATTTGCTGTACCAATTCCCTTTGGGAAAAAACTAAAATCTTGGATTATTTCCACTGACTAGTACTGGACACTGTAGAAAGATGCTATCAAGACTCTGCACCTTTCGGTTTGAACTCTAAATGTTGTCGTCTCACAAAATAAGCACCTGAGCTCATTTCTCTGAAAAGGGCTTGCTTTGCTTCGATACAGTGCTGAAGCAGGGATAATATTATCTTGTCAGTTCCCCTGTTTCTCTTACCCCGTTCCCCTCCTCTTACAGAGGGGATCACCAGAGACATGGGGAAGCTGCTTTTTGGGGTGGAGGCAGGCTGAGTCCACCACAGCTGGGTCCTTCTGCCGGCAGTGGGGTGGAGATGGCCTGGCAGAACAACAGGCATCTCACCAGCATGTGGTTTTTTCCAGTACTTCAGGACTGGGGCTGCAGGACTGGGTTTCTCCACTCCTTTCCCTGCTACTCTCCCCCTCGCCACGTCAGGTTTCTCCTTGGAAAGGCCATGAGGTTGGGGGGGCACATGCTAACCCGGCTCTACCATGGGCTAGCTGCATGGCCATCAGAAAGCCCCTTTGCTCTTCCCTTCCTTCACTGCCTACAAAAGAATAATAATTCCCAGCCACTCACCTTTGTGAACGGCTTAACTTATTGCCCACCTTGGAAAATGCAACCCGCCACTAATAAGTTAAGGGACGGTGACAATCTGCTCAGGCTGTGGCCATGCCACTTGCTGCCCAAGAGCGATGCCACCATCACCAGCCCTGTCCCTGGGTGAAGGCACTGCTTCTTCTTGCTCCTCTGCTCTGGCCGGCAGGGGCAGAGCTCAGAACCCCCGAGCTGCCCCATGCCTCTCCCACTGCGGAGGAAGGGGGGGCTCCTTTTTACCTTGTTGTGGCAAGCCAGAAGATGCCCCCTTTTCTTCTGCCATTGTGCCTCGGGGTGATGAGGTCACCCCATTTTCTGGTAAGAAAAGGGCACTTGCATTTAACTGCTCCTCAGACACACATCTGCATGTTGAAAGCAGTCCTCGCAGCATTCGTGAGTAATGGCAAGAGGCGTCACCTTCCAGATGGCATGAGGTGAGCCGTGAAGGCTCCACCACATCACGTCTTGCTGATGTTTGGCTTCACCCTCTAGTGCAGAAAGTGGCTCTATGGGATGGCTGCAATAGGCAGTTTGAGGCATTTAGGTTCCCAAAAAGACAAATGTGGTTTCCTTTTGTAGGACAAAATGCTGCTCTGGGGTGCAGACTGGTGCTGCTGGAGGGGTGGGCAATAGGGTGGCTCTGCGTGGCCATTTATTTCATTATGAAATAAATGTAACACGGAGAGGTGACTAAAATGCAGTCCCGAGGTTGTCCCACACAGGAATGTCACTTCTCAACCTCCTGTGCTGGCTTTGTCACGCAAAGTGGGCTTCAAGCTCCTGGGCTCCCCTGCTGCTCCCCGCTCCCCCCCCACGGCCAGGGATGGGGTGCTGGGCAGGGATGGGGTGCTGGGTGTCTGCAGCCAGCTGTGCATGGCACAGGGGACCAGCCTCTGCTCAGCGAGGGGCCAGGGTCTGTTTCCCTGCCACAGCAATCGCAGGAGAATTCGGGAGGAGCGGCTCTGTTCCCAGCGCTTGCTGGGCAGCTTCTCCTCACGAGGAGGAGAGGAGAGGTGAGCAGGTAATCGTGGTCCGAGGGAACAAATCGCTCTTCTGTTCCCAGACAGGGCTTTGGCTCTCAAAAATGCAGTCTCTGAATAACCCATCCAAGTTTTCACTTACATTGCAGCTCGTGCTCAACCAGAGCATTTGGAAATAGTTATTCACTTCACGAAGCACATTCGGGCAGGCTGCAGTGCTCAAAACAGCTGCCTGCTCTTTTCTGTAACGCTCAGGCCTTAGTGCTTTAATTTGCCAGCCTGTCAGTGGGCTTAACTGGGTGTCCTGCTTGTTTGCTCTTTACAACCGAAGCAGTAACCCATCATGAGGGATTTTTGATCCAAAGTCTCATGTGCGCTTCTCCGGTGTTTGGACATTAGGCTGCATACGCTGTCTGTCACCTGTCTCTGCTCCTCTGAGGGAAAAGCTAAAGCCTGAGAGAAAGAGAGAGGGAGAAATCCTATTATAGTTTCACAGGTCTAATCTGCCAAAGCAGAGCAGGAACAATTTTTAATTTTATAAGCACCCACTTTTAACCTCATTCAGTGATACTACCCTTTTCCACAGTCAAATATTAGTTTAAACTATCTTGAGCTTAACACCTTATTACACAAAGCTTCTTAGAAATAGAAATAAAATAAATAATCTCACACAAAAGAGTGTCAGACCGAAAGGGCCTGCAAATGCATGGCTAATTCAAAGCCAACAAGATTTCAGATGTAAGGTACATACATTTACGAAGCTATTATTCTCCTTCCTCAGAAAATGTTCTTAGTTAAAATTTTAATCCAGCCGAGGTGTCTGCTGGAGGGGGGTCTTTCCCTGCAAGGTGAGATATAGAGAACTTTCCTCTGATTTCAGCCAGCATAAGGCTAGAGTCCTCCCACTGCAAACAGTGGTGCGACAGGATTTTACCCTAATTTTACACCACTTGCAGTGAGTATTTACCCTCTATTTTTTTCCAGGTCTCTGATATGAATTTTCTTTTCAGGAAGGTAATTAATCCGAAACAAAGAGCTGAATCCTTCTGTAAGCTCTACAAGAGATCAGACCACTTCTGTGTATCACTCCAGAGATAATAAGAGCTCTGGGATCTTTTCAGGGAGTAACTTATTGGACATAATGAGATTCTTACTGGGGCACCTGCCACCAGTGCTACTTAAGAATGTCTGCTCCCAAATATCTCTTGAAATTTAACTGTGATTTTTTTTTTTTTTTTTGCCTAGTCAGCTGATGACTTTATCCCTTAGAGACATCACTGGAAATGGCTCTCTCTCAGAGTCCCACGCAGTGTTTCGGTCCGTGGCCAAGCAGTGACCTTTGACTGTATGTCTACAAGACTCGAATGGTCCAGGCTTAGCATAAGGGGTGCTTGTCCCCCTTAGCCCCCCTGCAATGATGGCACTGGAAGCAGGCATCAGAGACCCTGCTGTGTGTCATCAGACAAGGTACAGAGAAACCAGTTAAGTGGACCAGCTCCAGCCCCGGGGTGTGGGCTATGCCGTCGCTGATAAGCGCACAGGGCTTGTGCGTGAGTGCTGTGAAAAGGGGAAGGATGTGCCCATGCAGCTGGAGACAGACAAGGGAGGTGAAAGACACCCAGAGCACTTACAAAGAGCAGAAATAAACTGCTGTCAGGTAGTCTGCAGGGGAATAGTGCAGGGGAGTGAATACCGAGTGAGTCAGCACTCTCCCCTTCGGAAAGGCACTGATTTCATTTGCTTTTCAGATGGCATTTCAGGGCTTACACAAAACTGCAGGCATCTTCCAGGCTTCCTGAGCAGCTCTGCTCCTGCTCCAGAAAATGCTTGTGTATATGCACAGCATGGCAAAAATCACTAGGCAGCACTCTTACAGATGGGTTACACCTATATCAACCCCAGAAACTTGTGGGTTTCCATGAGCTGGGGCTAACCTAAATTGCTGAGGGATGTCCAGGTGGGAAGGCGCACCAGCGAAGCCTTTGGAGTTGCCTGGGACATCCTAGGGTAACTCTACAATCACATGCTGCTGTCTGCAGAGACATAGCTGTGACTCTGCACCATTTTGCGTGCTGCATCCAGTCCGGGGAAGACAGGTGGCATGGTGGTCCAGGTTCTGGTACGGGCTGCCTCTGGTGACATTCTCTTCTTGAGGGGACATGCTTCCTCCCTGGGAGCAGGACTTGGTCTTTGGGTTGATGTCAAGCTGCAGTTAGTATTGCCTCCAGCCCTCCTCCTCTTTGTCCCTTTTCCATTAACGTCACGGCTGTCCGTTGTGAATGATGCTGCCCATTCTTCCCCCTGTAGAGCTGTGAATTCCCACTCACTAACCTCAAGACCTGTACATCTCCCTTGCCTCTTGATCCCTCAAAGCCAGGGCTGCTTTTATTTGCAGCTCAGTGCACGGCCTCTCTTGCACTTTCTGACCTCAGACATCACCCTTGATACCTCTGCACAACTGACCCCGGCTGCTCAGGGTGTGGAGCTGGGGAACAGCCAGAGCACGGAGCTGCAATGGAGACCAGGCTGCTTGCAGGGTCACTGCACTTTGACCAGACCCTGAAGGCATCAGGCCTCCCTGTACCTTGGGAATAACCAAGTGACACAGCTCTCACAAGCCCTGATGAGCCCAACACTTCCCACCACACTTCACTGGCCATGGCATCATCTCTGCCTCGACCCAAGAATGAAGAACACCCGTCTGGTCCACCAAACAGGTTGACCCATTTTTGTGTCTGGTGGCTTAGTCAAACAAGTTGCCCAGAAGAGGTTGAGTCTCCTTGAAGGTTTAAAGGCTCCAGTAACCACAGCTGAACTGACCTCATGTTGGCTATAGCCCTGCTTTCAGGATGGGGGTGGACTAGATAGTCTCCACAGTTCCCATTCTGTGACTCTTTATTGTTATATGGTTTATTTTAGCTTCTTCAGTATTCTTCACAGACAGAAATGTTGTAGCCCAAAGGAAAGATTTAGCAGGGGAAATGATTGCTTTTGACAATACCTATTGCCGAAAAGAAGACGGGTGGGCAGTAGCTCTGTCTTTTTAAGATGACAGATGGGGATACTAACATCAGTGCCTTCAGTTTGCTTCATTTTGCAGAGAAGTCATTTGAAACTGCTGGCACCTCTCACACAGCCCTGAAATATGGCAGCCATAAATCCACATACTGCCTTCTGTGATGCTCCTTGAATTGTGCGCCTCTTTGCAACGGCATCTCAGCAACGTGAAGGCTTGTGTGGAGATAACAAGTGTGCCGTGCGCTCAGCTGATTGCCCTGAGATAGTCAAGAGCCAGTGCACACATGCTCTCTGCAAGAATCAAATTCCATTATGGAAACTTTTTAGTTGTTGCTGCTTTTAAATAATCCCCAACTGGGCCTGTCCTCCCTTTCTACCCATCTGTTTCATATCTGTAGTAAAGTGATAAAAAAGCCCATGTCAGAGAGAGGGGAGGAAGGCTCATACCCTGTTGCTTACTTACTAGCCCAGCATACCAAAAACCCCTAGCTTTGTCTTCACTTCACCTTCACCATTGGATGGGTTTTTTTTCCAAACTTCTCATATAAACTCATTAACATCACTTTTCCATCTGACCCACTTAGAGATCTGCGTCACTGGTGATGTTTCAGCACTGAGCAACCTCCCTCCACTTTTCTGCTCATATCCTGGGGGGGGGGGAGGCGGTGCATGTGGGTCTTGCCTGAACGGCACTGCCTTTGCGTGGGTCTATATTTATACATTTAACGTCTGAACGGGCTCAGCCTTGCAAGAGTTGTCTCAAGCAAACCGCGCCGCGTTCGTGTCAACACCTAACGGGGCCCTTTCCACCTCTGGATCCTGATGTGGCGAGCCTGCGCTGCTGTTGCAACGCCTGCTCTGCGCAGTCAAACAATGCTGCTATTTTTAGACTGACAACCTATAATACTGCTGGTGCTGTGGAGAAGTGATAAAGGTAACATTTCACATCGCCAGTCAGAAACTGCCTCTCTTAGGATAACTTGGCAGAAAAATAAAACAAGGGGAAAAAGCACAAAGCAGAGTGCGCAATTGTGAGCAGTGATGACGTCTGTCGTCACATAATCTTCTGAGCCATGTTTTGAGCAGGACTGGGTGACACTGTTGGAGGGAAGGTAAGAACCAGACACTGAAGGGATGCTGGGGTCCCGGTAATCCAGTCCATCATCCTCCAAGCCAGAATGCTACTCTGCAAGTCATATGTGAAAAGCAAAATATTTCTAAAGCACCAGCTTGCTGTAAAAGATGACCAGTGAACATGCAGCTTTCTGTGGCAGAAATGGTGCTGCTGGTGAGGGGACCATGGCAGGAGAAAGCCCCCAAAGCTGTGGTGTTTCCCTGGCTCCCAGACCTGCTCATCTTGCACCGAGGAGAAGGCAGTGTGCAGGATGGGACGCTCGGCTCTTGCTGCCAGCTTGGCAAACCTGCCCTGGGCTCCAACAGGCAATCTGGGATCATTCCATCTCCTGCATTATCACCTATAATGGAGGAGCAGATGGCCAAATTAGACCCTCTGGCTGTGGTTTTGCAAGGCAAAGCGTTCAGCGGTGATACGTGCCAGGAGCACGCTCACGGCTCCAGCCCCGAGCTGCGGTGCTCCCTCCTGCTCTGCGAGGGGACACCCTGCCCATGCCTGTCGGGCTGCACCACAGGCCAGACCAGAGAACTGGTAGCACTTTCATTTGCCAGTTCTGGTTTTGGGTTTTTTTTTGTCGTTGGCTTGACTTCCTGGAGCTCCTTAACATGGCTCTATAGAGCGTGGTCCTGGCATGAGCTGGGGGTGGTGTGTTACAGCATGGGGATGGGGACACGTCTGGGAGAGGGTTTGCATGAGGATTAACAGGCTTTTTTTGTTGAGTGCATCATGTGATGAAACTACTATGGCAGTCAGACCAGTGCCAGTGGCAGGGTCTCTTAGCTTCACCTTCCCTTGCCTCTGTGCCACGCGAAGATACGGGGGCTTGGCAAACCTTCCCCAACATCTGACTCTCCTGGGGCTCATTACTAAACCAGGACTGTGTCCAGAGGGGATCCTTGGATACTCAGCTCCCACGTGAACCTGCTGATGTGGCCCCATGGAGGGCTGGAGCCAAAATTAATGGTTAATTTTGTGCTGGGAAAGTCTCTTACATGCCTCATTTCACAGAAAGCTCTTCCCCAGCTGCCTCTCCTGCAGGGTCCAGACAGGTCCTTCAGCCCTACGCCTCCTCCTAGGGGCCTGGAGCTACTCTGCTTTCAGACTTTTGAGAATCCCACATGCAATGGCTTCACTTTCTCTTAGAGGAGCTCTACTGGATGTTAAAAAAGTTGGGGTTCACCTGACATGCTGGCTTCAAGGGCCCATTGTGATTTTCCCCATGGCTTTCCCCAGCAAGCCACCTTACTCCAACCCCATCAGTTGCCCCTCTCCCTGCATCCCTGGGCTCATCTTACTTGCTAGACCTTGCCAAGTTCAACAGCTCCTTTCCAAACCTGTATCATTTTACTTGGAGGTCAAAAAACTTTGGTGCAGAAATTTTCCCCCAGCCAGCAAGTACAGGAACACCTTTTACACGAAGTTGCTTTTGCAGGTAGTCCTCCCTCTTCACTCAGTCAGCTTTATTCCCACAAGTAATCTGCTCGCAGAATAAAGGGCAACAGAAAAAGGTCCTAAGCTCAGACTCCTCTACATTATAAAACCACCTGGGAGATTTTCAGCTGCTGTAACAAGAGCTGTGCTGTGTATGTGCTGCACCCCACTAGAGAAATTACCCGCAGGAGAAGAATCTGGAAGATCTGAAAGTTCATTGCTCAGAGGGGAGGGGAAAGGGTCGTTTGCTTGGTTTTTGCTTGGTGGGGGGGGGTTGTTGGTTTGTTTTGTTGGTTTGTTTTGTTGTTTTTTTTAATTAATAGGGCATTTTAACAAATGGGTTTTCATCCCTGGATGCTGGTCGTCCTCTTGCCTCCTAGCTGTTATGCCCTTTCTTTGATCCTCCTTTGGGACCCTTCAATGCTTCAGGTCACAGGAGAAGGACTGATCAGCTTGTTTCAGGCTCAGGTGTAGGAGTGAAGTTGCAGAGGGAAGCTGTAGGCTATTGATCCAGTAAGATCTGAATGAACATGATATTTGATCTGTAATTATATAGCCGAAGAGGCTCTGCAGGGCAGGCAGAGTCAGCATTTTGAATCGGATGTAATGTGCTTTTTTCCTGTTACTGTAAATTAGCTGCAAGAGCACCTTTACGTCTCATCTTACAGTGTTCCCTATCAGACATCTCTGACTTCAGCCAGTGGGCAGAAGAGCAGCACCGAGCACAGAGAAACGAAAAAAAGGGGACAAATCTTGCTGCATCTCCTTCGGTGCCCTTTTCACATGCTGTTCTAAAAAGCAATTGGCTTGCTTTCTGGCTAGGTTTCACGAGGCTGTAAGAGTTAGCTATGTGCTGCCGTGGTACTTTACGAGGCTACAATTTAATTTAGAAGCTAATTTATGCAAGTTATGCATGTGTCCCTCTCTTCCATTAGAAGGCAGCTGTTGGGTCCACCCTGTGCGCAGTGTGCATAGCAATGGCTATGGATAATTGACAAACTGGGAACTCACCACTGGCCTCCAATGCAAAAAGGCAGTAATAGGAGGTGCAAGCAAATGGGCTACAAAGAAGATATTTAGAAACACTGCCCGGGTGTGTAGGGTGGTGCTAGGAAAAACAAAGCTCACTTAGAGTTGACACTTGCAAGATGCATCAAGGGCAACAAGAAGAGTCTCTACCCCTACATTACTAGGAAAAGGCTGAATAAGGAAAATGGGGGCCCACTGCTGAATGGGGCAGGTGATTTAGTGACAGCAGAGACAGGTAAGGCTGAGGCACTCATTACCTTCTTTGCCTCAGTCTTCACTAAGAAGGTCTTCCAGGCCTCTATGCTTAGAGAAATGGTTGAAGGGGAGGAGAACAACCAGCAGTGGATGAGGATCAAGTCAGCATTTGCTTGAGAGAATGTCCCGCACATGCGACCCACCAGACTGCACCCAAGGGTGCCAAGGGAGATGGCTGTTGTCCTTGCCAGGCTACTCTCTATCGTGTTTGAACGGTTGTGGAGATCAGGGGAGACCCCCAGCAACTGGAGAAAGGCAGACATTGTACCCATCTTCAGAAAAGGCCAGTAGGACAATTCAGGAGACCGCAGCCCAGTCAGCCTCATGTCAGCCCCTAGGAACATCATGGAGTGAGTCCTCTTGGAGCATGTTTCTGGACACAGAAAGGAGAAGAAGGTGGCTGGGAACAGCCAGCACGGATTGACCAAGGGTAAACCATGCCAGACCAACCTAACTGTCCACAGGGTTAAAAATCCAGAGGGAGCTGTGAAAGAGGAGTCAGCTCCTCCATTGCCTGGAGACTGAGCAGACGAAGATGACACTAGGGCTCATCCAAGTTAATCTGGGGTTTTAGTAAGAGCTCATTCCCTGCTCGCAGGCCACATGTTCCTGGGGGTGCTGAACTGCCGTATATGTCAGGTCCAGGACCCGTTCTGGTATTCTGCATTTTACAGTAGTAAACAAATAAATATTGCAAATCCTTTGGCTTTCTTGTTTGGTGTCAAAGAGGAGAAGGGAAACAAACTTGGCAGAAATCAGCCTGATCACATATCCCGGTATTGGTGCACCTCATCTCTTCGGAAATTTTTTCCCTCCTAGAGAAATGACGCTTTCCAAACACTGTTGCTCAACTTTCTTTTCCCCTCAGTGCTGTTGGCAGATGAGATGGTCTGGCAGTGCGGTGTCAGTGGGCCATTTTATGAGGACTGTCCACACCTCAGTCCCATAAATGTACATTTCCAAGGGATTTGAGTTTGACAGCACCTAGGGAGCAGTGACACTGTCTGATTTGGCCAGGAGGCTTAACAGGCAGCAAGCTTGTCAATGAGAAATAAAAATTCTGCCAGAAAATCTAGGACAGCATCTCACCATGCTGGGGACGAGTGCTTACCTGGTTGTGGACACATGAGACCACAGCACTCAGACACTCTAGAAAGCCTGGGAGCTGGGATTTCAAAGGAGATACAGCCCTATTGGCTTTCAGGCCAAATTTTCCATGAAAAAAACGTTCATCTAAAAATAAAAAGTTCAGACATGCAAAACATAATAATAATAATAATAATAATAATAATAATAATAATAATAATGTGGTTTCCCCAGATAATTACATATTTCAAGATCGGAAGTTCTGTACTTGCACAGAAAATATGCTCCCCGCAGGTTTTTCAAAGCTCAGTTTTCTTTCAGGAAACAGCTCTTTTTGTGGGATTGTTGCTGCTGGTTTCCTACAAAGGGAAATGTTTGTTTGTATACAGCTGCAGCCTTTTTTACTGGCCATTAATAACTCTTAATTTTCAGAGTATGAATATTGATGTTGTAAATTCAAGTGGGGCATTTGCATTTATTAGTATACATTATTTGCGTAGCGTCTGTGGAGGTTTCTGTACCCTTGTGGTGAATATGTATGTGAATAAAGCAGTGAGCATTAATTGCTGAGGCTTAGCCCTTGGGCTCTGGATTCAACTGGAGCATTACTGTCAAATTTATGAAGGCAGGTTGCAGTCCAAGAAGACTACTGAGATTAGGTTGCAGTGAAAAATTGTTGAAACTGGCATAGTTTCTCATTGAATTGTAGCATAAACTGGTTTTACAAGCAGTTTTGACAGACTTCAAGGGTCTTCCTGGTTTAAAAGCTTCCCTGCATATCTCCAGGAGCAGGATCAGGGCAAAAAGCTGAAAGCACATTACAGAAAAGGCAGTCTTGTCTTTTCTGTTAAGGTGCCACGTATATCTAACATTTGGCTAGTGCTATTGCTGCCTTTGATATACTTGCAGGAAGGAAGCTGTTAGGACTTTTTTCTCTTGGCTCTGACATTTCTCAGTAGAATTTCCTAATATCCCAAATGAATCTTGAAAAGAAATGAGGATTTTTTTCCCTGTGTTGTATCGTCCATGGGTGTTGGAAGTTCGTTTCCTGGAGCAGCCCACTGAAACTGCTTTCCCAACAGATCTACCAAAACACATAGCTTTGGCACAGATGGCTCTCACCAAGCAGTGGGGCAATTCCCAGGCTATCAGCGGCACGGGACAAGTGATGGAGTCGGTGTCTCTGTACCATCTTCCACTGCTCACAGCCTGAAGGAGAACAGACACAGTGCTGGAGGATGAGCATGTCTCGTGCCCCATCAGCCCGACCAGGATGGCTGCACTGGGGGACACTCACATTGGTACCCAACACATAGGAGACAGCTGGAATGATTATAACAGGCATTATTATCCATAACCACCTTCCTGAAATGCTCCATCCTGTTTGCCTTAGAAACAAGCCCTGCTTTTAAAGGAGGTGTGCATGTGGTGAGGGGGGGGAGCTCTGAAATTCAAGCCCTACCTCTGTGAACATCCCTGCCGTCCCCTGCCGTCACACCGCACACCCAGCGCAAAGGACTGGAACGCTGGCCCGCAGGCTGGCGGCTGGGACCAAAGCAAACAAAATGCTGGAGTCCTGGTGCACAAACCAATGAGCAATTTGCATAATTAGGGCAACGCTGACGTAATGCTAAGTATCTCCTTTGGGTGCACGGCAAGCTCAGAAGGATCCTGCTAGAGCTTCGTGGCTTTTTGGTAAGCTCTCCTTCTGTCTTGCCGGTGATGATTCTTTCAGAGGTATTTCTTCTACCTCTCACTTCTTGATTGAAAATGTTTCTACAGCACCTCATTGCACACAGAAGCAAAGTAGCTTCTTAAATATGATGTACAAACCTGTGGTTTGCTCCTCTCCTTCATGCAGGGGAGGCACTGGAGATGAGGAAGGCATCTCCAGCCCGCCAACAAACCCCAGGATCCACGCAAAAAAGCAGGGCTATGTCTGGGAGCATGTTCCCATTCTGCAGTGGCGCATCGTGTCTGCTTCTGGTGGCAGCACTGGGGTAGGGGTGAAGAGTGAACTCATGGGTGAGGGCAATATGTGTCCCCTTTTCCCAGCTTTGAGGTTACCCACAACCTCTTTGCTTTATGAATTGCTCCAGCCCAACTGGTTTCTTATATTTTTCTAATTTTATTTTAATCATTTGTAACGCCAGCTGCCTTTGCTCTGTCTGTCACAAGGCCGAAGAAGCTTTGTGAAGATCATAGCCTGTCCGTGGCATTAAGTAATGACTCATCTGTTCTCCAGGCTGACTGGTAGCCTGCTGCTGTCCTAAAACACAGACCAGCAAGGGATGCTTGAGACTCTGCATTTGTGTATGCAGGTGGTACACAGTGGAAGGCTCCTGGGTCCTGTCATATTGCATTGTCCTGTCACTTGGCCACCTCTGACTGGTGACAGAAAAAGTAGTTAGTAGAAGACAAGTCCCGACAGGGGTGATGATGGCATTGCACGCAGAGACGAGCCAGTGGTATGGCTGGGTTCAGCTGGAAGTAATGTGAACCCTAAGAGAGGGAAGAGGAGATGAATGTGAGGGGGGCATTACATTTGGGCTTTGCCACCAAAGCTAGGAAGACGAGTCCAAGAGCACTGCAGTAGTCACTGAAACCCCCTCCGCCTACCGCCACGTGAAACCCCAGACCTCTGGGGCCTGGAGACGTGCAACGTTGGCTCTGCATTCATGTGCCACATGTGAGAGCAGAAAGGCTGCATGCTTCCAGGTGCATGCCTTTGGTATTTTGTGTCTGAGTGAAGGAATTAATTAATTAACTAATTTAGTAGTTATGGCTAGGCTAATGCTCCTGTCCTACTCCAGGACTGGCAGCGGGGGCAAGGCGAATGCCGAGGTTTGGCAGCGCTGGGCTGTGTCCTTGGGCTTCCCCGTGCTGGCTTTGCTCTTAAGTACACTCCAGCCCAGGCTGCCGAGGGTTTGTTGTTCCCCTCTACGTCCGTCCAGCTTTCCCCCCACCTTGCTTCTCCCTGTGGGAGCTCAGAGAAGGCAGGAGGAGGGCAGGGAGCGAGGGGAGAGGATGCCCACCAGCTGTACGTGACCAGCGCCGCAGCCCCTGGGATCGGGTTTTCACTGACATCAGCAAGCGCCGGATCAGGCCTCCGTCCAGCTCAGCCGTGACGGCTGAAAAGAGGGCGATTAGCCGGGTTCATGGAGGTGTGCTGTCCGGGACCTGGGCTGAGATAGCCAAGCAGGGCCCCTTCAGGCTGCGCTGTTTGTTATTCAGCTCCCTCCAGGAGGATTAGAGCATGTGGCAAAAATCTTTTGGCGTGTGATAAGATTTTCTTCCCGAATTTCATGCCGAGTTTGAGCTCGCTAATCTTCCCCTCGGAGCAAGGCAGACGACTCCTCACACCGCCGACACAAAATTTTAATCCCGCGTCCAGAGCCGGCTGCTCGGTACCCGCTCGTAACACCCCTCTCGTCATTCGGGAGGCTGCTGGGGAGCCTGCACCCCCCGGCCTGGGGGCGGAGGTGACCCCCCGGCCCCCCCTGGGCGGCCGGTCCCTCTCGTCCCCGTCCCGCAGCCGCTGACATCAGCAGACGTCGGCACAAAGCGGCTCAGGAGGCGGCATGAAAGGATCAAGGAGCTGAGCCGAAAATTGAATTAGCGCTTATTAGAAGGCCGGCTGGCAACGCCGCTGGGCAGCCATGTGTGAAGACCCGGGTCCGGCGTGTCGCACACGAGCGGCTGCGGCGCACGTCGGACAGCCGGGAAGAGCCCCTACACCTCCCACGGGCTGCCTGAACACAGCCGTGGCGTGAGAGCGGGATCCAGCCCTCCTCCTCCTCCTCCTCCTCTTCCTCCTCCTCCTCCTGCTGCTCTGCGAAGGACACACGTCAGGGCCGAGGCGGTGGCGTCTGCATCGGCAACGCTCCGCGTAGGAGAGGCAAGGGAGGCGATGGCGTTAGTGAGCTGAAATATCCCGAGCAGAGGGGACCTTGGCGTCACGGAGGTGGTGGCCGTGCATCCCCCCTCCTGGCTCTGTAAGCAGGTTTATTAACCGCCGAGCATGTGTGCTAATTGCATTACTAAGCATGGGCAAAGTCCTCATTAGAAAGGAGACCAAATGGGAGTACCAAGTTAGTGTCAAGCCTGTATTTGGGGAAAATTTACACTGACGCTCATATTTAATGCTCCAGCTGTGGCATGTTGCAGACCCTGGGGTGAGCAGGATTGATCTCTACACGGATCGAAGCAGTCATCATGGGAGACATCAGCATAATGTAGCAAGTCCCCAAAAGTCCATTTTTGTCTGCAAGCCGTGCTGCCGTGTCGTGGGCATCAGGTGCCAGAGCTAAGGAAGGCCCATGCAGGGACTGGGTGGGCTTACCTTACACCGTCAGGTTTTATTTCTGTTGCCTTCAGTCTTAGACGGATTGACACATTCTCTGTAATGAGGCCCGAGCCACAGGAGCTGTTTGCAGCTCCACACTTAATGAAAGATGCCTAAGCTACTGTTAATCCTCCTAATAACACTGGGTCTGCTTCTAGATGTAAGTGCTAGTTATTACATCAAGGAGTTTCTTCTTTGTTCAAAGGACACAAAGGTCTCTTTCATTGCTTTGTACCTGCCCATCCTCCTTGCAGGCAGTTTGCTTGGCGAGCCAAAAGAGTGCTGTTTCACCACGTCCCATTTGTTAAAGTTGCTGCCTGTCCCAAATACAGCATCTTAATATGAAATATTTCACAGTGCCACATGGGAACATGCTACCTCAAAAGCAATTTAGTGCTTGATGCTTTTGACACTGAATAGTTTGAAAGGGCTCAAAACACGGGATCATGTGGCAGAAGAGGAAAACTGCTTGGGGCCAGCGTGGGACCTGGTTGAGGCCAGCCTTCCCGAGGGTGCTGCTCCCTGGGTGTCCTGGTTTTGGCTGGGATAGAGATAACTTTCTTTCTAGTAGCTGGTATAGTGTTATGTTTTGGGTTTAGTATGAGAAGAATGTTGATAACACACTGATGGTTTTAGTTGTTGCTAAGTAGTGTTTAGACTAAGTCAAGGATTTTTCAGCTTCTCATGCCCAGCCAGCAAGAAGGCTGGAGGGGCACAAGAAGTTGGGAGGGGACACAGCCAGGGCAGCTGACCCAAACTGGCCAAAGGGGTATTCCATACCATGGGATGTCATGCCCAGTATATAAACTGGGGGGAGTTGTCCTGGGGGGACCACTGCTCAGGAACTAACTGGGCATTGGTCGGCGAGTGGTGAGCAATTGTATTGTGCATCACTTGTTTTGTATATTCCAATTCTTTTATTATTATTATTATTGTTGTCATTTTATTATTGTTATTATTATTAGCATTATTGTTTTCTTCCTTTCTGTTCTAATAAACTGTTCTTATCTCAACCCATGAGTTTTACTTTTTTTTCCCCCCGATTGTCTCCCCCATCCCAGTGGGTGGGGGGAAGTGAGCTAGTGGCTGCATGGTACTTAGTTGCCGGCTGGGGTTAAACCATGACGCTAGGACCGGTGCTGTGCATGCAAGGGGAGCATCTCAGAAGCAGACTGGAGCCCCAGACACACTCCCCTGGTCTCACATTACTCCTGCGTTTGGGTCTTGCAGTGGTGCTGGCAGGATCTCAGGTGGGAGCGAGCTCTCCTGGAGCCTCCTCTCCCACCAAACCCATACGGGGTGGATTGACATTTGGTGGAGCTGGTGCAATGCCGACCAGCTCACCGGAGCAAAGACTAAGCACGCTGCAGAGCCTGAGGCACGTTAGCCCTGGACCAAGCCCTCCTGCAAGGCTTTGTGGCTTCTTGTTGGCTTGCAGAGTAAGCTGTCCTCATCCCCCTTGTAAACATCGGCCGCTTGCTAATCACTGGCTTGGCGTGAACAGTTTAAGCTTCCAGCTTTATCTACCGCCCTGCTGTTTGGGGGGGGAGGCTGCAGGCTGGGGGGGGGACAGGGATGGAATCACAGGCAGGCGCACGTGGGGAGGAGGAGAAGAGGGATGTGACCTACATGGCTTCTCAGGGCTCCTCAGGGGCACAAGGCAGCCTCTGGCCCTCTCACCAGCAGCAGGCGTTTACCTCGGTTTGACCATGCACATGTAATTCTCAAACTTCATAGCACATCTTACCCTTCCCCTGCATTGTTTTGCGTTTTTTTTCCCCCATGCACTGAGCACTGGTTCAGATAACATACTCTAAATCCTGTAGTTTCGAGATTTCCCAGCACATACTGGCAGAGGTGCTGCTATTTCCAAGTTCTCCCCTCAGGGCACATAGTCCCAGGCTGTGTCGCTGCTGGACTTTGCTGGCCAAGCCAAAGAAGGGAAAGACAGTGTCATTGCGGATGGATGCAAAGGACTGCCTTTCTTGTTTGGCAGATGAGAAACCCTGATGACTTTGAGTCATTTAAAGTATTTAATTCAATCTACAATAAATGCTTTGCAATCCTTTGCTTCTGTTTTTTGCTTTCTCTTCTTCATCCTTTTTAGTGATATTGGGGAAAGTTTTGAAATGTCCCAACAGTAAGCAGTTTTCTTTGAAATGTCAAAAAGAAAGTGCTTGCTTTTTTCCTTGGGCTGAAATATTTGCCCAATAGAGCGCAAATCTACTGCCAGTTTCTTTCAACCCAGGACTGCAGGATTTCGGCACCTATAAATGATTTGAAAAATGTGGACCAGTTTTATCTGTCAGGCTCAGCTCCCCATCACTCCAACGAGAACACCGTGGCTAACAGGAACCCCTTGAGCTCAGTTATACGGATATTAACATTTACTCTGCTGTGACGCTCACAGCTAGAGATGATAAGTGGGTTTTTTTCTTTTTCCAGCATTACCTTAGCTATCCTGCTATCCACAGGGAAACACTAGCACATGGCATTTTACACTGAGCACCTATTGCAAACTTTGTCGTATCAACTGACATGATGTGGCTCCAATCAGCCAAACATGACTCTGCTACACCTTTGTCTGACAGGCAAGGAGTTTCTATAGTTACTTACCACCCTAAGAAAATCCAACCAGTCAGTTAATTATTTCTCTTTACAGTCAGATTTGGTGCCTGGTCTGGAACTGAATGGCCAGCAGAATCACGCCGTATGAGCTGATTAATTTTGAACTGGACTTGGCATGGGGCTACATGGCAAAACACCTCCCACTGCACAAGTTTTTAATGTATTGGTCCCCTGCTCCATGCCCACCCTTTGGCTTGTTGGGGCAAGGAGGAAAGAAGAGAGGAAAGAAGAGCATCACAATGTCTCCTGCACTTCAGTGCTGCAGACACAGGAGACATCTCAGACATTAGCATTGGAACAGGGAGGGATTCAGATCCCCCCACAAGCAGGGGTCTGTAGGAGGATCTCTGCAGAGGGACTGACAGGCACAAGCCTTTCCCCAGTGCTTGCCAAGGACCAGGAGGGAAGACCTGGCAGCCAGCAAAGCAGGAAGGTCAAAGGAGGAATTTTTCAACTGGAGACCCAGGCAAGTAACTGTATCCCAGTCCCCTGTTTTTCTGTCACCTGGGTGCATGTTGCCCAGAGAAGCTGCAGATGCCCCATCATCTAGTGAAAGATGTCCCTGCCCATGGCAGGGAGGTTGGACTAAATGATCTTTGAACATCCTTCCCAACCCAAACCATTCTGTGGTTCTGTGGGATGAAGAACAGGCTTGGACTACTGTGGAGATGTTGGAGCTGAGTGAATAAAAACATTTCCAGGAGCTCCTGGTGAAGAAAATTGCTCACATCTTCCCCCTTCCACTGCCCTTTTGTCAGAGATAAAATTAACATAGCCATCAAAAAAAAAGGGGGACGAGGCGGGGGGGGGGGGTAAAAACAATAAGTTGAAGGCTCCTATCTTGTAGTTCAGAAGTTCCTGCACTCTCTGTGAGCAAGCTCTAGGGTGCCTCACTGAGAGCAGAAAGGTAGCTCAGTCTTGCAAAACCCATGACTGCAAAGTATTTGACTAATAAACTGAAACCCCAGATAAAATCTTTGTCCCTTCTTTTGCCTGGATGAACTAGAAAAGTGTGTCTTTCTTTTCAAGAGACGCTACTGCTACAGATTCAGCTGTGCCTATATAGGCTGCCATTGGCTTCTTTGTTTCTTCTTTCAATTTCCCACAAATATAATCTATTACCAATGCCATGCTTTCCTTTTGTCAATATATTACTGGGCTTTATCAGCAAAGCTTTTATTGCAGCTCACCCTGTGATGAGTTGGTGAATAAAGGTTAAAAAGACCAACCCCGAGCATATCTGCGAACATAGCTTGCATAATCAGGGAGCGCTGCTGGTGCAGGGCTTCACTGACGTAACCGGCTGGGGAAAATTACTGAGACGCCTGCTGAGGGACAGAAGTGACTAACTCTCATCAGCAGAGTGCCGGCTTATGAAGGAGCTGCTGCTGAGGTGACGGGCTAAAATAGACCCGGAGGGAAGCTGATTTTGAACAGCAAGGGCCTTTTTATTTATTTTTATAAAGAGCACTCTGTGCAGATTGCGTGTGGACTCTTTGTGTGCCTCTGTAGAAATCAGAGGAACAAACAAACCTGGAAGCAACTGCTTGTGCTTGACATCCTTTTGTTGGCATTTATCAGCCCCTGGCAGGATCCCCATGAGGTCCCCAAGGGCAGCTGAGACCTGGCCGGACCGCAGGCTGTCCTGCTCCCGTTGTGCCTTAGATAAGCAGAGCTGTCCTCCAGAGCATCACCCTGCTCTTAAAAGGAGCAAAGTATTGCAGCCGAGAGCTTGCGTAAGGAGCCGGAGCCATCAGCCGCAGGTCACTCGCCTCCAGCCAGCCGTGTGCTGCGGGGGATGCTGACTGCGACCTGAGGCTGTGCAGCAGACCTGGCCGAGACCTCGAGGGCGAGGAGAGCCGGAGCAAAGCCCCAGTGAAAGCCCCAGGGGCCCACCCAGGGCCAGGGGTTCAGGGTTTGACCCTTGATCTAATCCAGGAACAATACCGCTCACGTTACACGGGGTGGGCTGCGCCTGCTCAGGGCTGGGGGAGGGAAAAGTTAGTTTTTCAGCCTTGTCCCATCGCCTTCGTGCTTGGTGGTGGGGCAGGAGGGCCCTCCAGTGCTTCCCACGGGGCAGGCTAGAGGAGCCGAGGAGATGGGGGGGTCCTTGGACACAAGCTCCTCCAGTGCCAAGCTCCAAAGCAGGGGTGTCCCCACTCTGTGCCAACCCCATAGCCAGAGGTAAGGCACACCTCTTCCCATGGCCCTCGCAGGGTTCCATGCCAGCAAGGTCCACATCCACGCCGTGACTCCCAGCCCCACGCCTGACCCTTTCACTGGGTGACTTCTGGGCTACAGATGTGCAACGATGCTTTCCTGTCCAATGCTGTGCAACTGAGAAAACCCATCTGAGCTCAGATAAATAGGAAAGCAGACCATGTCTCATCCTCTGCCGAGGTAGAAGCCAGTTACAGATACAGAGCAGAAGTCTCTTGCCCCAGTTTCCTCTGGAAAGGCACAAGGGGCTGGACCTAAGGAAAGCAGCAAATCTGTGCTGCTGGAGCTGGTCACCATCAGGAGAAGGATGCTGGCTTCTCCTGGCTGCAAGAGGTAGCACTGACCACTCTTGCTGTTAATAGTGGGGACTGGCTGCCCTGGTCCAGCTGAAGTCTGGATGCCACAACTGAGGGGCACAGAGACATCTGAGGTGGAACACGCTTGTGCTAAAAGAGACCCCACTGGCACAGCTAGAGCATCACCTCTGCCAGGTGTGACTTGCACAGGCAAGTGGGATTCAGTCCCTGGGTATCTCTGGCAAGGTGGATGGAGTGGGATCTGAGGCTGGACAGCCAGCCTGGGGGAGCCTGGAAACATTTCCAAGGCTTCGTGATCTTCCTCCAGCTACTTAGGAGGCACAAAGCTTTTGCACAAACATTATCTGCAGCATGGGCCAGTGTAACGAACAACCACTTTCTACCAAATCCTGTGCACAAACTACATTAGTACCATCATGTGTACGGAAGCTGTATCTGTATTTATAGAGCATTGGCTGTTGTAAATGTATCCATGTAGGTTAAATCCATGCCTGCTTTTTTGATGATCGGTTTAACTAGTGCTAATTGGCTGAAAATGAATGAAGCTACTCATCAAATGTTTCTCCCAAAGAAATGTGCTTTTTTTCCCTCAAGCAGATCAAGAGGTGCCCTGGGAGGGACAGAAAAGCCCTGGGAAGCGAGGATAGCTCAAGCCATAGCCATGAGCCTGCGGGGAGCCCTGGGGAGCCCAGAGGTGCCTGTCACAAGCCCGGGGGCTGCACAGCCCCCGGGAAGCCCTGGCCCTCCGTGTCCTGAGCGGTACTGGCTGTCAAAGCACCAGGAAGAGAGACATGGAGCTCTCCAGGTGAACCAGATCAAAAGCAGATTGTCCCCACCAGGTTTGTGACTGTAGAGAAACAAAGACTCCCTCTATGCATCTCCGCCTTGCATTCACGTAAATCTGATCTCTGCAGGGGAACCGGGAACATCCCCTGAATGCATCACTGTCCCTCATCCACAAGCAGGTAAGGCTGCGGGGAGACGTGGTCATGGGCCCTACCCTCAATCCCACCACATCTGTGCCAGCCCAGAGAGATGTTTTGCCTATTCAGAGAGCACACAGACATGTGCCAAACCACCAGGCTGGTTGGCATCCCGTTTAAGGGCAACACAAGGCCTTTCGCTGTCTGCCCATATGTTAATATACATGCAGCAAACATCTCTCAAGCCAGATGCATATCATATCACATCACAGAAAAACGGTGATTAAAAAGTAGCTTTGCTGGCATTTCATAGTCGCAAACAACACCAGCTTGTGCTGTGTTGTGGAAGAGGCTCTTTTCATGAGAAGGCAGCGTGGGAAGTACGTGTCGTGGTGCCATGCTGTGGCTGAGTTAAGGTTTAACTGCTGAGAAGTTCCCTCAAGTGAAACTGAAGCAGACACAACTGAAAACTGGAAGTCAAAGAAACTGTCTTTCCTCTCCTTATAACTGAATGATCTTTTCTACTTAGCTTTAACCCACCTTCTGGCAGGAGTGTACAGAACCGCAAAGAGGTGAAGAACTGGTGCTTTGCAGGCGTGTCAGCCAATCCTAAGGGTACCAAAATCTGCCCGGAGGTAAATGTTTAGGCAGTGGCTGAATGCATTTTGTTATATTGACTAGATGAAGGCTCAGAATTAGTGCGTGGGAAAGTGCTGCTCTGCTACAGTCCTTCTGCATGACCTTGTGCTGGTCATGTAACTCACTGTGTTTCATCTTCTGGAGTAGCACCACCCATCACCCAGATCTGCTGCAAGCTAACTTGGTAATTACTAGTAAGGTGGTTTAAGAAGCTGTGGTAGCATTCTAGAAAGAAACCACTATTTGAATGATTTCAAAGCTGAGCACCTCAGGCTGGCTGGAAATGGTTCAGGACAAGAAAAATGGACTTCCATGATGTGGGGGCCCTTTAGGGCACAGTATTTGAGCTGGCTGAACAGTGAAGAAAGGATTTATTTGGTGAGTGAGCAGAGGTGTACTTCCTCCTCCACTGAAAAAGCTCTGCGATTGTTTCCTACAAAAAAAGTAGAAAGAGATTGCCAAATATTTACTGTATCTAATGCCACTCCTTGGGCACCTCAGGGGTGTTCCCATGCAACCCACAAATTCTCATCTAGTCTCGGGGCCTAGTGTATCCAGATGACTGATGTATGATCTACTCTGAAAAGGGAATAGATATTAAGAGATATAATCCATAACAACAAAAAATTTTGCCACTGTGTTTCTTTTTTTTTTTTAAATCAGACTCATCTTGGGCAATGTGATGAGACCCAAAAAGATGGGGTTTTTAAAGACATCACACTCCATCCTTCTCTCAAGCAAGTGGCCTGGGTGCCCGTCCCACCACAGCAGATGTTTCTCCACCCAGCTGCATCTCTGGGGGATGTTTTATGGGGGCAGATGGATAGCACAACCTTGAAGCACAACCTTTAGGACCCCTATCCACCCATCCCTGCCAGCACCCACCTTTCTTGCTGTAGAGTTTGTGCACCATACTTGGCATGGTTCATTTTTCCCAGGCTGCAAGTGGCAGTCACCTTAGTGACTGTGGGTGGTATCCAGCTTGAAGCATGAAAAAGCTGGTGTCTCTTAGCTTCCCACAGCGTAACAGGAGAGAGCAACTGGCTCTAAGTAACTCCCAAACAAGTTCATAAGGGCCAGTACAGACAAAATGGATGGCACAGAGTTCATTTCCCAGCAATATTAGTCATTTATTGCTTCTCCTCTGTTCCCCTACTTTCTTTGCACTCAGATACACAAGCATACTCTCTTATAAAAAAGTTTCAGAGCTCCAAAACAGGGAGGGGAAGGAATACAGATTTTTTTCCCCTGCTTGAAGTTTTAAAGCCACCTCCACTGTGCCATCTGAAGGAATTTTGAGTGTGGGAAAAAATAAAGATAATGTCGCAAAAACATTCTGAACTGTAAGAATATTGCACCCATAAAAATGCCAACCGGAGCTTATAAAACTTTAACAGCAGTAGTATTGAAAATGCAGAGGGGACCAACAGAGTGCAAAAGGGAGAGCAGTAAAGAAAAGAAGAACCTGGCAAGAGGAAATACACAAAAATATGTGGCTTAGCTCAGGTACTCTAGGCATCGGCCCAACACAAACTAAATACTTTGTCACCCCAACATGAACTTTTTGTCAGCAGCAGCTACTGGGGACAGGATGGGGCAAAGGGAAATGGGTGCAAATGTCTGGGGTCTATGAGCTGACAGCGAAGCAAAGAAAGACCACATCAGGTCAAGGGGAGAAAGATATCTCCAACACGGTCTGTAGAAAGGACCACCATTTGCAAACGTGAAGCTGATAGCTATGGCTTTTCATGAAGTCACCAAGCCAGGGACTGTGGAAGGGGACGGGAAAAGAGCTGACATCATAGCTGGGAACAGGGAAGGAGAAGGGACTGGGGAACGTGGTGAGGGTACACATGCACCAGTTCATCTGGCCTCCGCAGGAGAAAGGTGTTGGGACAAACTCTGCAGGAAGGATGGAGAAATACCAGACGGTGCATGATAAATCAAACAAAGGAGGGGATAGGTTTCCCAGCTGTTGTCTGTGCCTGACTTGCTTGAGTCAGGACATGGGGGAGACCAGGTCTGCCCGACTCCTTGTTGCCAAGCAGGAATGTGTTCATCAAAATGACATGTCCTGAAAGAGATTTAAAGTGGATCAAGAACCAGTCAATGGGTAGAAAACAGGCTGGGCTGAAAGGGGAATTAAAATTTGTCAGGAGTTCCTCGTGGAGTTCATCGAGGAGCTGTCTTGGACGCTAGCTTAATCCGTATTTTCTTTAAACAACCCTAGGAGAGAGAGCAGACATGACGTGCAGTTGGGAGTCACTGCTAGTACTGATAAGGGTTGGAATATTATGGAGGAGGAGGCGGGTGCCCTTAAGGATGAGACTGAGACAAATGGGATGTAATTTAGCAGTAAAAAATGCACCACCATGTACTTGGACACTAGAAACAAGAATTTCTGCTATATGCTGGCAGCTTATCCACAGAACAGCAGAGATAGATCACTCAGGCATGAGATGGCTCTGAGCCACAAGCATCTCATGGCTAAGAAAAGGCAAATGCAAACAGAGGCGGCATCGGCTAGAATATTTCCAGAAGGGCCTGGAGAGAGCGGTGCCAGGGGACGAGGACCCGCTGAGACCTCGGCAGTGCTCAGGACTGTGCCCGAGCTGCTAGGGACATCTCCTTGTGCCAGCTCAGCCCTCAGCCCTGTGCCCTGATGGACCCCAGCAGCTCCCTACAGCCTGGGGGGCTGCATGGGGACATGGCCACTCTCTGTAACTACTTTTTCCAACATGTCCCCTAAGAAGGGATATGAGTTATTTAAGCTTGAGGATAACGCTGGCCATTGAGCAAATGCCTCTAAACTATTCCTGACTATGTTTAGACAAGAAATGACAGAATTAATGACTGCTGGAGGAATGAAATTCTGCAAAGGCTTTCCTGCAGGATTCCTGGGAGCAAAGGGCTGCCTAGTTTTAAGCTGGAGCTTTGCACGCCTATGAAGGGGATTGCATAACATGACTGTGTGTGACAGAAGAAGATGCAACACAACAACTCGGGAGATCCTGTCTAGTCCCATGATTTTAAACTTGTTATCTGTAAGCAGAGCTATAGAAATCGATAGAACAGGGGCATCCAGCTAGGCACTGGTATTAAATCTGCAGATGAATCATGGCCAGTACTTTGGGGCAAACAAACAAGGTATGTTTTATTTTAGACTTGTCTTCAGAAAGCCCCACTAATGACCTGAGAATTTAGATTCTCCAGGACAAGGCAAGAAAAGGAAGCCAAAATAGACAAAGCCACTTCATCAGAACGCCTCCTTTGAAGGGCAGTGCAGATCTCTGCTGTGCTCCTAAAAAACCACTATCAGGGCAGACACAGCTCTTACCTGTACCAGATGTCCCACAGCCTTGAAGGGACCTCTATTCCTGCGAGGCCTGCCCAGACTAGAAAGCCCCAAACCAGCCTGTCCTCTTAATCTAATTCATTAGTTATACAAGTGGGCAACAAATAAAGCCATAACAAGAATCTACCTAAATGCTACCTCCTTCTATGGTCTGGCCTCAACACAAGGAGAATTTTTATGGTGCTCACCTGGAGCCAGCTGAAAAACCATTAATGTTCCTATCACATCCTTTTTAATCAAAATAACCAAAAGTCATGACCAAAAGGCCAGTCACCAACTTTACCCATCACTGCATGCCTTGGGAATGGGTTGGGAGGGCCAATGTGTGTCAAGGCAAGCAGGGTGATCACCTCTCAGATCAGCTGTGACTGGAGGGTCCAAGCAGGTCCATAGCAAGGGGAGCATCTCAAGGGCTATGGTGCATCTCTGCTATCCCCACGGTTGGGGGTTTGGGGCATGCTGGGCTTGAGATAAGCCAGAGAGCAACAAGGGCCATTTCTGAGGCTGTGTGGGATGCCATCAGCATCTCTGGCATGACAGACCCATTTAACCAGCATGTGTACAGAAAAGGGAAATGGCCACCTGAAAAGAGGGTTGGTATACCAAGAGTATCAGAAGGTTTGTATAAAGGTGGAGGGTCTCCAGCACACAGTGTAGAGACTGACATGCTCTGATACCTCTAGTTATGGAGCAGCTGTCTTCACCAGGAGGGGACACAGCATCCTTCAGGCTCATGTGTGACGGTATGTTTAAAGGGTGGCTTAGGCCAAGAAGGACACTGCCCTTCACCTTCACTACACTGTTAGGGCTGGGACATGCTACCTCTTCTGTTCATTTTGTTTAATTTAAAAAGGCTCCTCCTGCCCCTGTTGTCTACTTCATCCATGGCACTATTGTCTCTTGTGAGACGTTTTCATTAACATACATGTTGTCAAAGCGTAGTTTGAGAGTGTACCTTCTTCCCTCAGTTCCCTCCTGCACCTCACCTACTGCAAGGTGTCCTGATGGTCAAGATGACCTGTACATCCTGATGTTTGACCAAGAGGACAAACATGAGGGGATGTTGGGGTCCTGCAGGGGAGAAATTCTGGGACTTGTGATTGCACTGAAAATAGCAGTTGACTTCTCCTGTACCCCAGATTGGCTTTCAGAAAGCTTTATCCGTCCTTTTGCAATTATGTGATTTTGTTTTTTATTCTGACAGTGACAAGAGGGCCATCAGAAGGAAGAATAAATGGAGAGTAATTGCAGGAAATAACATGCAAGAGATGATCACCTTTTGCCTGGGGATTGTATTTTTCTCCCATCTCTTAGGTTCTCTCTGGAGTTAATAGCAGATAGAGCTAGTGGCATGAGAACACATCATGGGTTCATGGATGCCTTGGGTCTCAATGCTCTAGGACACTAAGGCCCCTACAGAGAATGACTTTCCAGCCACACCAAGGACTACACTTCTTTTTGTCAGCAGAGGTGTGGAAATCCGGTGTTGGCATAAAGAGCATTGTGGTGCCCTTCCAAGCCCCCTGTATGCACGCACCAGCTTTCCTCTGAGTGCTTCAGCTGTAGAGTACTGAGTTTGGCACTAGACCAAAAGTAATGCCAAATAATCCCCCCACTTGATTCCCATCCTCCATGCCGTCGCATCCCAGGTCACCCAGCCCTGCTGCAGTTATTCTCTGTGCCCTGCCTGATGATGACCCGACAGCGAAGATGTGCGTGCGGACTCTCTACCACCCCTGCACAGGAGACCCAGGCTGCACTGAGACCTCCTCTGCAGTGACCTGCCAGCCCCAGGCACATCCTCATTGCCCAGGCTGACAAAGCCACCAGCTGCTCTTTTCAGGGACCAAGTGGCACCGGGGGACTTGTCTAAGCAGACCTCCAGCTCTCCCAAGCCTGTCTTCTCCAGGGGAGTGGGACCAGGCATCTGGTTAAATTCCTCACTGATCCTTTCCCTTTCCTACCATGTCTCATGCCTCGAGGGGTGCTTGCTGACCTGACAGCCCACCACTGTAAGATGTACCCACCCTGGAAATCATTTTGCCTCCTTGACTTACTGCAGGGGGCAGGGCAGACTGGAGTACAGGAAAAAGAAGCAGGAGAACTTCTTAGACCCTCCGTCTAGCATTAAACCTGAAATGCGGGTGATGAAGAATCAGCTGCTGAACATCGAAGTACCCACAGCACTCCATCCCGCCGCAGCTGGGGACATGCAATGACCTCCAGTGAAAAGATGGAGACTAATTCCACTATCTTTGACCCTTTTAGAGGAATTTGTTTTCTTCCCTCAAGGGTGGAAGGATTGATATAAAATCTAGTGGCCAATTCACTCTGGCCTCTAGACTGCTTTTAAAGCACCAGGGAGAATCCCCCCACTTAAGTTCATCTCCTGCCCTCCCTAGTGCAAGGCAGACTCCGGCTCCTTGCAGATCAACTTGGCAGCCCAAAGTAACACTCCCTTCAGCGGTTTATCTTCCGCCAAACAGAAGAAAATCAAACCCCTTGATCCTCGCTCAGGAAATGAGAGCGGTTCTGAACAAAATACATGTTAACAGGCTCTGGCCCCACTAAACCCGACTAGAGGAAGCAATAACTTCCTTGGTAGCCGGCTTGTCTCTTCCCATGGCAGAAGGACTTGCACAGCATGGCTTGGGGAATGGGTCAGGGTCACCCCTGGCTAGTCTGGAGAGGAGTAAAGCAATAAAACAATGTACTTTGCTTTCCCAGAGGCAGCTGGGTTGCAGATATCGGAACCGGCCTCTTGCTCACACCAGAGGAAGCTGGAAATTATAAGATGGCATGCAGCAAATGCCAGCTAGCCAGATCTGCAGCTTTCTGGTGAAAGGTATTTACTGATTTTGACTATACTGGATTTTTTAGTCTAGATAGCCTTTGGCCATCTCTCAGAAAGGCTGAAGGCCCCTTGCTAAGAGCCTCTGCTCTGCCTGATGTGTGGGACACTGAGACCTGGGCCAGCATCTGAGCAGGGACACAAACTTTGTTCCCCGATGTCCTGAGCAAGGGAAAGTTCCCAAAGGGCAGAGGCTGACCCGGGGTCTGCCTCTTCCCAGCCCAGCACACCCCGTTTTGTTCATCCCGAGCTCTGGCCAGCAAGGTGGGGAGGAGCTGGGTGGCAGTTACGGGATGGACCAAAAACTCAGGCAGTGAATTTTCCCCCTTGGAAGCTGCGAGGGGGGGCAGATGGGAGGCAAGATGTGTGGGAGATCCAGCCCCCTGCCAGCCAAAATACAGGTTACACAGATGCTCTTGCAAAGCCATCAGGCGTCAGCGCATGAAACAGTTCCCCAAGATGACAAGATGATGTGCTCAAGTCCATCCAGACTGGCCAGGGACAAGGGAGCGTGCTGTGTCTCTGCTTTTCCTGCTTGGGCCAGAAAGTTAACCAGAGGAGATGTTTCTCTTCTGTCCATGGGGAGCGTCTTCAAGCCGCAGGTAGTTGCAGGTGGGTTTGGACACCCACCTGAGGGCACGGGCGCTGGCGTGGGGTGACCGGCAAAGCTCCTGATCCCTCTGCAGCTTTACATTTGACTCGGCCCCACGATGTCCTGATGCAAGAGACACGCCGCGTGGAAGAAAATCCATGTAGCTGCATTGCGCCTCTCAGAAGTGAGCTGATCAATCAGTCTAAAGAAATTCAATTTGTTTGGCTTGTCAGAGGGAAAGTCGGGAGGTGACTTGACCATGGCTGACAACCCCCCCGGGAAAAGCCGTGTGCCCAGTGGATCTGCCGCTCCGGAGAGAAGAGGCACGACATGATGCCACGGCCACGTGTGTGCCCCAGCTTCCAGGCAGAGCAGCTCGGATCAGGAATAAAGGTACGCATTCACGCTGCAAGGATAATTAACCACTTCAACAGCTTACCCGGGAAGATGGCGCAATGGCTTGCAGCCTTTAAATCAGGACTGACTGCCTTTCCCAAAGATTTATTAGATCTCCAAAGAAAGTCCTGGGCTTGACGCACAAATCATGCTCTGTGTTATATCAGGGGTCATGCTAGCCGACCGTAATGGCTCCTTCTGGCCTCGAAATTTATGGCTGGTGTCAGAGGGACAAATAACTCCTCCAGCAGTGCCTGCTGGAGGAGAGAGAGCTCCCGGGGCATGGCCATCTTCAAGGAGAGCGTGGCAGAAATGCTGCCCAGGTGGCCCCGTCTGTCCTGCACGGCTGCGTGGCAGAGGCACGGCGGCTGCCGATGCTGTGCTGGGTAGCAGCGTGGGGACACGGCCCCCATCCTCCTCCGGGCTTACCACGGAGGGGGAGAGTCCTACGTGACCCAAAGCTCTCGCTGAAACCGGGAGCATGAGCTGTCAGAAGAAAAGGGATGATAAATGTTCTGCTTGTCTTTTAGGCAGATTTTGTTTTGCAAATGAGGTTTAAAAAAAAAAAAAAGTCTTCTGCCAACCCTGTTTTAATACTTTTGCAGCACAAGGATCTGCTGCACCTCAGCAAACGTTGTATGCCTTGGGATGGCACAGTGAGACTCGAGGGGAAACATCAGGCTCTTCCCTCCCTGTGCCGCCTGTCCCTCTGTAACACTTGCCTGATGCAAATTTCCATTTCCTAAGTGAGCTGCTGGTTCCTCTTGTGCAGAGACTTCCAGTTTTCTCTCCACGCAATGATTGTGGCAAAGGCTCTGCATGGGGAGGGGGACCTCTCTGTAAAATGATAACCCCAGGGGTACACCTTCAACAGGACCTGCCCAGTTTTAGCTGTGCAACTGTCATTTACATTAATGGGAGTCATGCAGCTAAATAAGCGTACTGGAAATACCTTGGTCCCCAGCTGCCCAGTCTAAATAATAATAATTAAAAAAAAACCCCAAAACCAGAGGGGGAGGAACAAAAAGGTTCTGTTCTCCCACCGCAGGAGGTCAAGAGAACACCTGTGGCAGAAGCAGAGATGTCACTCACTCCTCACCCGCCACAGTGCAGGGCAGCAGACAATAAGCATTCGTGATGCTGGGAGAAGGCCGGCAGCTCTCTGGGCAAATGTTACTGTAAATTTGAAATTAGAGCCACCGAGGGGATGCAAAATGACAAACTCAGCTGCTGGTGGGGGTGCCGGCTGCCAGCAGAGTAAAGTGTCAATTATTTACCATTTGCTAAAGGACACCACTTTCTGCAGTCACACCGAAATTTGTGGGAAGCGCATCTTAATCCCTCCAGCATGTGGGCTGGTGGAGGCAGCCTCAGCCCTTCCCTCCGCCGGAGCAGGGCTTGGGGCTGGGGCATCCCAGTATGACTCCCGGCCGTGCTGGGATCCGGCACTGCAGGAATGGCTCAAGTCACCCAGGAGCATTGCCTGCCTGCGCTGGGTCAACCCTGATAGCCGGGGCAGAGAGCAGGGCTGCGAACCCCCTCGGAGGTTGGGGCAGGGATGGGGGTGCGCAGCCGGCACCGCCTAGCACCCCAACTCATGAAATCGTGGTTTCCCCAGCATGAGCAGAGAGCTGGTGGCACGCCGGCACCCGCCAAAGCATGGGCATAGCACACCTGGGGTCGGATCTGGGCCAGGACCCATGCTTGGGACAGCCCCGGCTCCGGTCGATCCGCTTCTCCCATTGCAGTGGGATGTGCGGCTTGCGAAAGCAACAGGGGAGAATTGGCATTTTATAAACCGAGTGTGTGTGTGTGCAAATAAAACAGATGGTGAGGGTGTTTACATTAGCACTTATGCTGGAAGTGCTTAGATTATCTTCCTTCTTGGCTAAATTAGGGCCCAATTTGGGCTGGGAGCATCACTTCAAAAAAATCACTGTTCTTCCTGCTGTTGGAGAACGTGGGCTCCCATGGAAATCTTTACTCATCAAAACTTTCCCCCGGTCTGACCAAAACCTTCTATATTTGGGGCCCTGACAAGCCAGGGCACTTCACAAGCGCTGGTGGCTGCTTAATCACAGGGCCCTCATGAGGTTCAGTCATCCTAAATAAGTCATCAAGGCCATGAGTCATGTCACAGGTGGGCTCCACAGTGATTTGAAGATGAGATGCTCCATCCTGATTTATTTCATGATATCATTACCCAGAAGAAAACTCATTTAAAAGAAGTATTTCTAAGCCTCGCATCCCACCTCTTCCATTGAGCGAGCAGTCTCTCCTTGCTGGCTCCTCAGACAGCCAGCTGGAGGAGTCAGAGACGCTAGTCCACCATCTGGGCTTCAAGAAAAAGGGTTTAGTGGAGGTCTCACTTGACCTCCACTCACTTGCTGCCTACCCAGACTTTCCTCCAAGGGCTGGGCACCTGGCAAGGCTTTTCCCTGGCTGGGACAGCATTATCCTCTGGGGACTTGCAGGAGTCAGGCACAAAACAAGCGCTGCTGCTTTGATGATAAGCCAAAGGGGAGGTATGAAGCATATATAAAACTATCTGTTGAAATGCCTTGGCTGCAGCGTTAATACCCCCGGTCCTGTGTCACCACAAGGACAGCCACACATGATTGATGCTTGGCCGTTGGAATCGGTGGATCATTACTGCTGGCTGCAAGCAGCTGTTTGAGAGCTGTTTGCGTGCTCTCGGTATGCTCTGGGCACAGTGTGGCTGAGGGTCGGGAAGAGTTTTATGGCTAAGCTTTCCATATTTGTGAGTATTCAGGCAAGGGACGGGGTGCCTCGTGCCCATCTGCAGTGCTGGGGTCTCAGGGGCAGCAGCCTAGAAATGCGGGCAAGCTGTGGCCACTGGCAGCCTGCCCAACATGTGCACACCACACATTTTTTTGAGAGCCACACCCGCGGTGAACAAAGTGAAGATACAAGCTTTCTGGGTGCCTCAGTGAAGCCAAAATACCCAGGTGTTCATTTTCTGGTCACAGGCACACAGTTTCTCCCTCCTTATTTATCAGACCGAGAGTAAAGGAAACGTTTCCGCCTGTAATCTTTTATCAGAAATATTAGTGATAACTCCTGAGTCAGCACTTCTGGTGAAAGGTAAGGAATGCCACACCCTAGCAAAACTAGCTGAGAACTTGAAAATAAAGGATTCTTGATCTGGAGTCAGCCTCTTTTGTTATAAAACAAACAGGCATTAAAATAACTCTATTTTATGCTGTGTGCGTCCGTATCTGGATGTGTGCATATGCATATGCAAAAAGACAAGAACCATAAGATAAACAGCAGGGATAAATGAAACTCCTGAGTATAATCTAGGTCTGCACCACAATCTGTGGGAATTTTATCACTAACTTCAGCTGGCTTTACCCCGTGTTGTAGCATCACTTGTGACCTGAGAACTTTGTACTGCTAGAAAGGGAAAAAGCATAAGGACCTGGCACTCACTTTTGGCCTCAGGAGGACCAAAGATGTCAGAGGCTGCTGTAGAGTATAATTCATTTTATAGCACTTGTACGACGGCTGCCATCTCCCAGTGAGCCCTGCACGTTTGGAGCCCAGGATGACTAAGTCAGCTGGCTTTGCAGGAGGTGGGATCAGAAAAATTGTTCCATTAAAAAAAATTAAAACAGTAAAACTTTCCTGCAGATAGTTTTCACTGCACTACAGGTGGCCTCCAGAGAAGCACGGGGAGCTGCTCTCTCAAAAGCAGGAGCAAGGAGCTCTCATGCTCCCTACAGGCAGGTTGGGGGGCACCTGCAGCCTCAGGGTGCCCCGACATAGAGTTTTGCAGTAGCCTGGCAGAGATGGACCCCATAGCCCAATGTTTAGGGCCTTGGTGGCAGCGTGGCAGGAAGGACAGAATGCCACGCCGAGGAAATCCAGTCCACACGTGACATCTCCCCACTCGACCGGCTCTAGCCTTTCTCTCCAGAGCAGTGTCCTGCCCCTGGAGGGCTGCTGTCAGGGACCCCAGCAGGACAAGCACCAGGCCCTGGGGAAAGCAGGGACTAAAGCACCTGCTCCCCTACATACTATTTCTTTCTGTCAGAGTGGCCACATACCGTGCTTTGAACTACATCTATTTTATTTGTAGAGACTTCCAACCAGTGGAGGTCTTGATCACAGAAAATTTCCTCTAAAAATCAGTATTTTGACAGCAACCTGAAGCAAGACAGCTCAAGAGCTAAGGCAGTTCCCAGAGAATGGACATCAGCACCACCAGATTAAGAAGTTTAATGGGTCAGGTACAGTTAAGGCCTCTCAGGGTTTATACCTGTTCCTTACACACCTCCGACATGACATCCCACACAGGCTGTTCCCACTTGCCAGTGACACTACCACAGTCTTGTTCTTTCCCCTTGTTCCCTTGCCAGCTGGGAAGATCACTGAGTGTGTGAAGTAAGGAATGGGTCTCCTGTCTGAGGCTTGTTTGTGCAAAAAGGTGGATGGAAACACCCATGTTTTGATAAACAAACTTGGCCAGTGGAACAGGGGACCCATGCAGAAGAGGGTGATCAGTGGGAACAACCAGCACCAAAATTAACCCCAGGCCTGGTGGTGAAAGCTTCTTCTACCCTTACTGCCGGTCCGGCTTCCCAAATAGAGCAGAGAAACTCCTGAAAGGTTGATCCAGATGAGGTCAAGGTCCTTCTGGGCTTTCACAAGAGGCTCTTTCATCATAGAAACTCTTTGGGAGCTGGGGAGGAGGCCATGGGGTAGTCCTTGGCAAAGCCTCTGCAAGAAGAGAGATGATCACCTAAGCACCCCCACGAAAATTGAATGCAGCTCCAGGTACTGCTTTTGGGGCACACAGCACTGCTGGCACAAAGGTGGAGAGGGCTGCGCCACGTACCACAAAGTTTAAGGGATCTCTAGCTCCTTTGCTGCTCCCCTTCCCACTTTAACCAGCCAAGGGCAGGCAGCAAGGTGTCTGTGCTCAGGCTAGTTAGCCACAATTTTCTTGACCATGCCATGAATTTTCTTGGGGTTTGATTCATCTTACTTCAGTAGCAGTCTCTTTCTCGCATAATCTCCTTGTTTTGTAGATGACAATGTTCCTTTTATATAGTAATTTATGGCAGCGGTGGGCTCAGTAGAGTGCGAGGTGGCTCCCTCCCCTGCCTCCTTGCCACCCTCCTGTCCCCTTGCCAAACCCAAGTCATGGCACCCATCAGTTCTGACTCATGCCCACGCTCGGTGCAGGCAGGCAGGCAGCATCCAAACGACTACTGCCTCGGGTGAAATGTCAAAGACGAAAGGTTTGGCTATTGACTGAGAAACACACAGGCAATCTCACAACATTTGACTTTCCCCTGCTTTGTATTGACTTTCGTTTTCTTGTTATGATAACGGGTAAGAAATCACTGCCTGCATTTTCACTGAGACAGCTCTTCTGTCAATAGACCCCCATTCTCCTGGTCTCCTCCTCCCTCCTTTTTCACAGATTAGCTTCTCACCGAAATGGAAAATTATCTTCAGACGATGTTGGCAGAGGCAAGGCTGACAGGAAGACAAATCAGACGGTGGGCATGAACCATAAATATTGTTAAATGCTTATTTCAGCTTGTGTTGCCTGACTTCTGGGAAATTATATATAGTATTAAAAACCCACAGCTGCTGGTGAGTATGTGTATTAACGATGGCATGTCAAGAGCACAGTGTCACGTTTGCTCTCTATATTGAAGTAACACATAGGCACCCCAGCAGAGAAAAACTGAAGCCCACCAGTCAAGGGGTGCTCTCCATCAAAGACCAGCATCATGTAGTTGGAGAATAGCTTGTATAGTAAAGACAGGGACAAGAACAGGGAAATTAAAGGTGCATTAAACTGATCTCAGGCACACATGGGCTCGGAGTAATGGTTTCAGGAAAAAATAATTACAAGTGTGGTAGTAAAGGAGGAAGATACATGGGTCAGCTGAAAGTCATCCACAGGATCAAGCTAACCTCTATCTTTCACAGAATTAACTGATCTTAAAATGTTTTTTAGGCCTATCCTAAAATGACATTTCCATTACAGGAAGGTGAAACAGTCAATGTTGTTGTACCAGTCACTTCTGAGAGTTCAACAGGAACACACAGGGCAGGCTGCCGGTCTTCCAGTGAAGTGGCTTGACTCTGGCACTGGCACACAACAGACTTACAGCGAACTCCTTACAGGAGGAGACTGAAAGACCCAAGCTCATGCCTTTTTCTACATCTTCACACTGAATACAAGGGAAGAAGGAATCTTCTCCCTGTGTCAGCCTTATTTTCTAAAGTGAATGAGTTAAGATAATCAGAAAAACATGTAGGCTAGAAGTTAGTTTTGAAGACTGGGGAGGTCCTAGAACATTTTCCAAAGTGCAAGACAGGCAGCAAGACCTGCCCCACATCCCAGCATCTGTAGGCTGCAATTTGGTAAATTTATGTATAGGCTTATGCGACTTGGCTCTCTGCCACAGCAGGGACCTGAATTCAGCGACCCAGGAGTTCCCCTCACCTCTGTGCTTTGTATGTGCCTCTGACACGCAAAATCGTGATGGCCCTCAGAGCTTGTAAAAATACTTCTGTTAATCCATTAATAAATTCTGCTTAGTGCCCACAATGTGGGTTCTTAAAAGCTCTGCACTGCTGAGGTTTTCAGAAGGATTTTGTGTTCTGGGCTCAGTCAACAGAAGGCAGCAAAACCTGTAAGAGTCAAAGGTCATTCATTTTTGCAGGGCCTCAGCATTTCTGGATTGACTGTCAGGGAAGAGCTTCCTTGATTCATAGATACTTTATGAACAGAAAAGACCCTACTCAGTAGTCATATTTTGTCTAAGAACTGTTTGCTCTTTTTGTAAGAGATAACCAGACACTAGCAAGTGCCATAAAGCTGTAGAGGGGAAAGAGAGACCAGGAAAACTACATTACTTTTTAAAAAGAGCATGTAAATGGGTAAGATGGAAATCAGACACCTTGTCATTGTTTAAAATGCCTGCCTTTGAACGAAGAGAGCAACAAGAAACCTAGAGGTCAGAACTACTAAGCTATGAATGGCCTCTCAGGAAAGACACTCTAACTCAAATCCATTGCTGTCATAAGCTAAGCAAGGTAATGAATCATATTTTGCTGGGGAGAGTGTATATTAGAGAACTTTATTTTTCTAGGAAAGCCATGTAGGAATTAAAAAACAGACAAACAATGCTTTCAAGTGCACATTTTGATGTGAAAGACAACAAACTCCAAACATAGCTCTTTCACCTTTACTTAAAGGTAGAGCCTTTTTCGTCTTTATAGTGGCCCTTGCGTGTATGGTCTTCTCTACCAATCCCTCCTTCACACCCGTCAGACTAATCCGTCTGCTGCCTTTGTTTCGTTCTGCAAAGATAATACATATTCTTGATCCTCATTTTTGAATAGCCCTTAGGAAAACATGACTTGAAGGAGGAATAAAAAACTATAGCGAAGGACTCAATTTCTAGGTAATTTCTTCTAAATCCTGCTTTCAGTTTATTACCCTGACAAAGAGTCTCTCAGTTGCAGAGCAGAGCCCTACCTCCCGCAGGGGATATACCGAGGATTATCTACCCTGAAATGAAAGTCTGTTGACCTAGGGAAAACATTTCACTAAATAACAGCAGTTGTGAATTGAAGGGACCCGAGGGGTATTAGACACGGTGTAAAAGCAATTTAAGCAGAGTAAAGAAAATATGTGGAAATAGTTTGGGGCAGGAAAGCTAGATAAAGTATGTAAATGAATACATTTGTGGGATGGGTAGAAGTTCTGCAAAAGGAAAACACACTCGCTTTTCCATGACTGAAATGGCAATTGCAGAGGTACTCCAACCTGAGCAGAGTCCCACAGCCTCAGGAGGATGCCACCACCCACCGAGAGGTGACATGGCCCTGCCACATCGCCCGCTCTCTGGGGGGACTCATTGCTCCCCACGGACCCCGAGGTGCTCCTGGCATCACCACGGCATCTCCCTGCCTGCGGTGTCCTGGGAGCTCACGCCCGCAGGCATCACTCTGCATTTTGGATCTCCGTAGTGTTGGATATAGCCCCTGTCATGTACCCCCCAGATAACCCTGCCTTGGCCAGGAGACTCCATGTTTTCAAGGAAATCATGAAGCCACCGGTCCTTGAGTTATACCAAATTAGAGGTAGGAAAACCCCATGAAAACTACTAGTCTTGACCCTGTCTTCCCAGCCCACAGCCCAGTGGAAATTCGGGCTTGCTGGCAACATTGGCTAAAGAAACTTTAATGTTAGTGAACCAAAGAGAGAGTGTCATGGCACTGGGACGGTGCTGTGACGCTCTCTCTTTGGTTCACTAACATTAAGTGTAGGAGCATGCAAGTGCTGGCATCCCACATGGTCCCTGGACCGCAGGAATGAAAGCATTTTTGCTGTTCTGAGAAGAGTTATGGAGATCCTGTTACCCTTTTGCCCTGGGTTACAGTGATAATCTAGCAGTTTTTATTACACCACCCCCCCTGAGTAATTTGGTTAATTACTCTCAGGGTAAAGGAGAGTTTCTGAAGGGTGGCATCACAGAGAGAAAAATGGCAGGGAATCAACTAGGCTCAGTCTCCACGCTCATAAAGCTTTTTTTTTTATAAATCCTGCATAAAGAAAAAGGTGATGTGAAATATGTTATTGCGCTGGGAAATATCTCTGGCAGGGAAATTTATCAGTTGTTGAATAACCATCTGAGGCAGTGATGGAATTGCTACAGCCTAAGTCATACAAAATGAGGGTGCAGAAAAAGACCTTGACTCTATTTTTATAGTTTCTACAAATCCAGAGCCCACCAGGGACTCCACTGTACAAGGCAATGTAAGTTAAAATAGTGGCAAAAGCTTTCAAAAGTGACCAGTGATGTTCACACTCCTCTGATTTTGGGGAGCTTCCTTCCAAGAGCCCTTTTTTTTTTGAAGCCTGATTTTATTTTCCCAAACAATACTGAACAGTACCTGTAAGGAACAACCCTCTCCTTGCACTGTGTTGGTTGAACCAAAGGCTCAACAACTAATTGCCAAGCCTTGAGCAGAGCTTTTGTAATTCAAAAAAACAAAACAAAACAAACCCCCACCACAGCTGGTTTTTTTTAAAAAAAAGCCCTTTGAGAAAAGGATGAGGCTGCAGTATTAGTTACAACACCTCCCTGGCAAGGCTGGTGTAAGGGATACTGTTATGCCCCACTTGTCCAGAGCAAGGACATATTGTCAACCTCTCAGCTGCCCCAGCGCAATAGTTTGCACATCCATTGAATGCCCTTAGTTAAAAGGAACACATACAAATGTCTCTTGGAGAATTTAGTATTTTGGCTCTACGTGATGCAGTGTGACATCTGTCCCACGAGTCCCTGCCATGGCCAAGCCATGGGGTGCTCAGCGGCGGGGCAGGAAGGGTTTGGGAGGCGCAGGTCCCTGGGTGCTCCTCCAGCCCTGCCTCCCAGCTGCTTGTTGCTGTCCTTGCTGCACATCTTCCCATTCCGGACGATTTGCATGACTCAGCTAGGGATGAGTAGGAAAATGAATGCTATCATTTTGATCCAGTAAAGATATTCTGTCTGGTGCTTTCTCTCTACCCTGTGTGTGTCTCCCCACCCCCACTTTTCTTCTTTTTTTCCCCCAAGAGAACTATTAGCACATATTTAGGAAGGTAAATTGTCCCCTGAGTTAAATTAGCACCTGATCAAATGTGCACAAAGTGCTAATTGCACTTTGCCAGCAAAAACAACTGAAACCAAGCTTTTAAGCCTCCAGCAAGCACGCACGAAAATTGAGGCCATCCCAAAGAAAAGGGAGCTTTTTCAGACAGCTGACTGCAATATTACTCAGTGATAAAAGTCAGACCGTTTCATCCCGAACAAAGGGAGCAGAGGGGTAGTAATATCTAAATAAGTACATCGGGCAGCTCTTCTGGCCCGCGCTCTCCACTTCCAGATAGGACAAAATTCTGCTTGAAACAAGAAGGAGGTCCATATGTTAGGCCCCAGGCATTAGGCGTATGTATTTCTCATGGCCCATGTAATCTCAGGGAGCAGTTCCTCGAGGAATGACTCTGGTTGCTTCTTGGACCCTCACTCTCCCGTTGCTGGTGGTGTCAGCAGCAGGCAGGCAGCCGGAGCCATGGGGAGGGCACAGGGGAACGCAGCCCCACCTGGGACGCCCCCAAAAACTCATGGAGAAAACGGCTAGGACCCTCCAACGCTCAGTTGCTAGCAGAACTGAATGACTGCATTTGTTTATGGAACGAAATCAGATGGTTTGAAGGTAACCAGCTGCGGCTTTCTGAGAAGAAGGGTATCAAAGCCTTTGGAAGACAGCCTCCTCTGGAGATGAGACATGTGGGGAGAAGATGGCCCCATGCATTTAGGGGGCACATGGTGCCACTGGGGACAGCAGAGATGCCCCAGGAGACAGGAGAGCTGTAGGCTGCTGGCTCCAGAGCGATGGAGCACGCCAAAAGCCAACAGGGCCAGGTGTGCCATTCATTTGGGAAAGAAAGACGGGAGATCCCAGGTGCTGGAGCAAGCGGCTGTGGTGTCACTGGGTTTTGCTGAGACGGCAACTGCTCAAAAGTTGCTGTTTCTTTTCTCCCCCTCATGCTCCTTCTAACAAACTGTAACTTTACCTTAAGGAAGAAAAAAGAGCAACAGAAACCTTGGGAATTTTCAATCAAATAACAATGAAAAAAATAAGCCAAACACTCTGAAGGTAGGCAGGGTGAAGGCTGCCTGCACAGCCTCCTCCTATGTACATTTTATGAAACAGACTTATTTCTATGAGTTCCTACAATTTTTTCCAATCTTTAAATATTTAGGATACGCACTCAAAGGCTTAAAGTTTGTGGTCACTCCTGCAAATGTAGATGTGGCGTGTCCCACTATTAGCATTCCTGATGCTGCCATCTTTCTCTTAACATCATTTTTGTGCATATCACTGGAGTCTCACACCTCCCTTTCCACCAAGAACAGCCAAAGTTTCCCTTTTGTTTAATAAAGCAGAAAACTAAAACGATCTCATTAGCCAGCTGGGATGTAAGCAGCCTCCTCACTGACACCGGTGGCCATACAGGAGAGCTGCTCTTTGTGCCATCCTTACGGCAGTTAGTCTATACAATTGGATTCATAGTTATGCATTTTTTTTTTAGTCATCCTTTCTCTTAATTTGTTTGCTTCGATAATTAGCCAAACAATGTTAGTACTTCTTCCCCTCCAAGTAATCTTCCCCTTCGTGCAGGAAGCATGCTAATTTGCCAGAAAGCTACACAGCATTTGCACGTTTTTCCATGTAATTTGGCAGCGTTGGCGCTTAAAGCAGGTGTGATGCTCATAAGGCAACTTGAGCAATCAGCCCAGGTAGAGATTTGTGGATGGCACAAGAATTTGTTTGGAGTGTCTTCCCATGTCTGTGCTCCGCACTAATTATAGCTGGGAGAGGGGGGGAAGGAGGGAAACAGAGCAAGTAAAATGGGTTAGTAGGAAGGCTGTGGCATTTGCTTTTTCTGAGAGCCTTTGAACAGAGGGTACCTGTGCCTCAACTCAGCCTGAACATCTCCTCTGGGGCTGTGCTCAGGAGCAGAGAAGTTTCCAGGAGGAACGGAGAGTGTGGGGGTCCTTGTCTCCTCCTGCCTTTGGTGCTGAGTGGAGCACACAGATAAATAGGGCCAGTGACAGAAGAGCGGGGAAAGCTACAGCTGGGAGTTTTGCCATCCGCAGTCCTGCAGACCCATGTTTCTCCTGGGCTCCACAGACATTGCTATTTACCTCCCTAAAACCCTAACTTGCACCACACAGGTCTTGCAGGAGCTTCTAGCACATGAAAGCAGGGAGGTCAGCAGCCGGTCCTGCTCTGCTCCGGCAGTCAGTGTGATGAGGTTGAACCAGCCTCAGCCCTCATGGGTCACATCGGCACAGCACTGTTCCTCAGCCTCCTCCAGCCTGGGAGCACCCAGTCCCTCCTTGTCCCCCCCACTCATTACTCCCCTCCTGTTCATCCCGCTGAGCTGTTCAGCCCCACAGACGCGTGACCCACGATCTGGGGTGACCGTGGGGTTTCTCCCAGGGGAGGGACGCATGCTGCTTCCCCAGGCTGAGAGCCCAGGTTCAGGACCTGCCGCAGCATGCCACCCAACCCATTAGTAACAGCATCTTTAGGGCAGGTAGGGATGGCAGGGCTGTCTAGGTAAATTAAAATCAGTTCAATCTTTCCTGTCACATCAGCTCCTGCTCTGCCTTGCTCGCCTGCTTGCTTTTCTCACTCAGTTTCTGTTGGCATTGGAGCACTTAAACTAACAGATACATTGCAGAAGTTTTCCATAAGCAAGACTTCAGATTGCTCTAGGCAGAAATTGCATTTCTCAGGTTAGAGATTGATTTTCCCCCTTATCTCTATTATCATTGTTGTTGTTTATACCATTATTTATACTGTTTACTATTACTATTACTATTATTTTATTCCATCTATGCCAGGCTACAAGTTGAGAAAGCATTTGAGGATAACTCCTGTCTGCTTTTTGTCACCCCAGGCACTACAGAGCTAGGACTCCGGGTTTGGGAGGAAGGGGACTGTCTCAAGACAGGGAAATGAGTTTTGAAGGTGGTCGTGCTGTGTGGATCTAAATATCCCTAACCACTGACCTCTGTCATTATAATATTGATGAGATAGCTCAAAATCCCGAACTCCGATCCCACCTTGCACTGCAGTGTTTGCTGTCTGGATCTACTAGCACCATATATCAGACATTAGCACAGAAAATCTGAGAAATCAGTTGCTTCCAGACACCCACTGGGAAACCACAACTCATGTCAAAACCCTTTTGCAAATCAGAAAATGCTCCCACCCTGTATAAAGGTGTGGAGCAGGGGGTCACTCTCACTCTTGTCTCCCTGTTCTGTTTTGGACCAGAGCAATGACCCCACATCAGCTAGAAAGGGATCTTTTTCCACGGGATATCCAGCTCGATAGCAAGCAAGGATAACTGGATATTTCAAGGACAGCTCCTTCCCCTCCTGCCACCTCCCCGGGCATGCTGGACCAGGGTGAAGCTCACCCCAGAGGCAGGGGAGAGTGTCACGGCCATCACATCCCACACCACCAGCCCTGCAGACTCTCCCACTGCTCCCAGCACTATTCCAAGATTAAATCCTACTTGACTTAAATTTCCTTCCACTGCAAACATTTCCTTGAATTAATAGTTTCTCAACAATGGATAATCAAAACACTTGCCTGTATTTTACTTTTAAATAAACCAGGTGAGGGTCAAAAGCAGATAGAAAACAGTCCGATTAATGAAAGGGGGTGCTGGGATTTTTTTAACTTTCAACAGATGGAAAAGCAATTAATTTTCAGTCCAATTCTGTTGTTTTGATTTATTCTTCATGGGGATCCTTATAAAGGCTTCCAGCGAGTTGTGGCCCCAGTTAAAAGCACGACTGGGAAGGAGGCCACAGCCCAGCTCACTGCAGGAGGGCCAGCACGGTTCCCTGGGGAGGATGAGATGTGTCAGCTAGTTGAAGCAAAGCAGGAACCCTTATTTGTTTCAAATACCTTCTTTAAACAAGTAAGAGGATCCTGGGTAGTAACACAATTGAAAGGAATCTCTCTCTCTCTTTCAAGAAAGCCAAATCCTGAGGACTTTTACCTCTATCTGGGCAAAACTTCTTCCCTACGTTACCTTGAAAGGTTTGCCTTAGCAAAGGGTAGGCAGATGCCATGGCAGAGTCCTGGGGCTTGGGGCTCTGGCCCTGCTCCAGAGCCACGTGGCAGATGCCTGCAGCAGAGGGTGGCCCATCCTTGGCTTTATACTGGGAGCTGGGTTTGGACTGGGAGCTACCGGCCTCCACTTGCAATCATACATGTGCTTAGGGTGGGGTGAGCTTCCCAACATTTCGCTTGGGAAGCCCCAAATGCATATATTTTGCCTGCTTTGATTTCAGTGGGGAATAAGGAGCCTGAATATTTCTGAGCAAAGGTGGTTTTAAACTAGGAATTCTTTTTCCTGATTGCTTCAGCCAGACAGTCCTGTCACCTAGCTCAATGGGAGCAAGAGAGCACGGTGAGCAGGGGCTGCCTCGCTTCTCCAAAAATTGTCTTGCTATAACATCTGCCCTTCTTCAGAGAAAAGACAAGCCCTGCTTTTGGTGCGCTTAAACTCACTGACCTTAGCTGAGCTGACCTTGCCCGTGACCTTGAGCCAGAGGAATCTCCTAGCTCTCCCGCGTGATATTTGTGCCCATAAACACCTGGATTAAGTGACCCGTGTCAAACACGAAATGACGGCAACGTGGTTTGCTCAGCACTCACCCGTGGCCATGTACTACAGCCCTTCCCAAGCAAGAAGAAGGTGACATTCAAAGGGCAACCACCCGTGGCTGCACTGGCAGACCTCGGCAGTGCCGTGCCTGGACGACCAGGGACAGAAACAGCTGGCGGGGGGTCCCCGGGGACCTGGGTCCTCCCTGCATGGGCGACTCAAGAAGCACTAAATGTTCCCAGCTTCCAATGGCTGGTGACAGGAGCTGGGCTCGTGCTCCCGAGCCAGGGTCAGCGCTGTTTTTCTTTTCCAAAGAGCACACACTCGCTGGTGAGTTGTCACAGATTTGCAGTACCAGGAATTAGGGGCATTTTTTTAATGTGAACACAATGTTATCTCATTACGTGTGCTCTCAGGGCACCACAGCATGAGGAAAGCAATGAAAACATCTCTTCCCGTAGGGCAAGGCGATTTTCTAACTGGGACAAGAAAAGACTTGTCCTGGGCCAAAGCCAGGGCAGAAGGGATTGCTGGCCAAGGGAGAAGCTTTAGTCCTCTAAAGTCTTTCCAAAATCCTATTGGCAAAGCTGAGTTACACCATTGAGAAGTAAACATCTTCATTTTAAGATGAACTGCAGCAACCAAAGCCATGCAAAACACAGGCAATGGGCATTGTGACTTGGCACGCGTCCCTCACATTTCACTTTGTCTCAGTCAGAAACAGTTATGGACCTTTTGCCTGGCCTGACCCAAGGTAATATTGCTTTCCTAAGAACCAGAGAGTTTTCTTAAACTTGGCCCAGGCTTATGTGATTCTCACCTAAAGCTTACTTACCCTTTATGTGCCAGCCCTTTGGTAAGGCTAAGGGACTCCAGGGTTAGTAACTAGACCTGAAACTTGGGGACTCTTGCAGGGAATGGATCAAAACCAAAATGAAAGCTTCAGCCTGTCCACTGGAAGACTCCCGTCAAGACCTAAGGCTGTGCTGTGGAAACACACTAAATAAAATCTTGCCTATGCTAAAGCCACAGTGCAGATAAATGACCTGTGCTGCTTTGAAAAATGAATATATTTTATCCCTTTAGATTACAACACAGGAATATATCTTTTCCTATCAGTAAAAAGCATCCTACTGTTTATTTTAGTTGCCAGACTTGCTGCCAGAAAGGAAATGAGAATATTATCTCTAATGAGTCTTCTCATAATGGCAATTTTCTAAAAGAGGTACCAATTCTCGGTTTGTGTCAATAGTCCCTCATCTGCAAGCCATGGAATAAACCCCCCAGCCTATTACAGTATGCAGCCTCACTTCTTCAGAGCCAACGTGATAATATCTTGTCAGAGCAGCAATTCCTATTTTAACAGCGAAATAGTTTCATCCCGTGTGAGTACAAACACATCTAAGCCCAGATTGTGCCTCTGGTCTCCTCTAAACCGAACAATCTAACCCACAACTCTCTTCCCCACTTATCTGTTGATTCTTTGCCACATTCGGGCTGCCCACCATTTAAAATGCAGCCCCGTAGGGATGGCATCCTGCCTCATTTCTTTGGAGGTGCCTTATTTTAAGTCATTTGACCCATGTCTGCCAAAGCCATTCAAGGGAATTAAGGCAACGTCCCAAGGGGTCTCTCTGGCCTTTGTGGGAGGCACGAAGCCACAATGTTCCTCACCACATCTACAAGTGGGCCAAAGAGTCCACCTGCCTCCTTCTGGATCTTGGCAGCAGTCGGGTGAATAAAGCCCTTATCAAACAGCCCTCTGGTTTTCAGGCTTTACAGAACCAAGATTCATCTCCTTTTAAGCCTGTTTCCAGGTGTGACTGAGATGTGTCAAAAATCTTTGACTTGCACCATGTGGCAGGTGAGGTGAACAAGCCAGAACAAAGTCTGCAAACTAATCCCACTGCTTTGAGTTTGTGTTTGGTAAGATTTTTGCAAAACCATGTCTGTGCCTGACCTTTGCACAAAAAGGTTGTGTTGAACTCAATGCCTAATTGGTTCAGCTGGTCTAGTTTTGATCACTCTGGGCCACTTTTCTCCATTTCTAAAGTGTATGTGTGTTAAAAAATTAAGAAATGCTTGGGGGATACTCAGAAACTTGGAGGTCCTATATAACCCCATATGAAGAATGCTGTTTAAAACATAACAATAATGTTAATGGTAAAGCTGTATAGCTGAGAAGGACAGGATTTTAACAGACCACTGAAACAGAAACTTCAGCCATGGAGTACATACTGAGCATACATTACACTGGCTTGTTTATCCCAGCGTGCAAAGACCCCAGCAATCTATCGAGAAGCCAAGAGCATCTGAAACCTTTACAGCACGCCCTTCAGCAGGACTTTGAAAACAAGCACTCCTGGTCAAGGACATGCTGATTAAGTATACTCCCAGGGAGCAATTAATTCCTGTGCCCTGGCATTGACCACAAACCCAGGAGATAACTTGCAGTTGTCCTGTGGTGGCAGGATCCAGAGCTCCCTTCAAGAGCACAAATTTTTCCCATCCTCCCCCGTACAAAACTCTCCATGGACATGGAGTCCCAGTCGTGTGTTCAGCTGCATCACCCTCAGTTTCCAAACTGTTGTTTTCTTCCTTGAAGAGGACTTTGGTCGGTCTAATCCAGTTTCCCACCGTTGCCCCCTCTCCTCTACCTTGGGAAACTCTTGGTTTGTGTCCAGGTCATCACTCAGAAAATGTTGAGCCAGCCTCAGACCAAAGAAGAAAGGCACATTTCCTATGGAAATCTGTGCTTTAAATTTTGAAGGAAAAAGAGATTCAAGTTAAAACTGGAAACCCAGAGCCAGACTCTCCATAGGGATGGGAATCACAGACAAAGGGGCTGCACAATACTTCCACAGTGGCCCAGGCATTTGAGATCCACACTTGCAAATGTTGCGCTGGCGTGCATGACTGCACATTGATGCAGCAGTGAATTTCTTGTACTTCATCATAAGCCTATAAAATGAATGAGACAAAACTGAAGTTTTGTGGAGGTTCACAGGTCTTTCAGTCAAGCCAAGGCCAAGTCTCAAGCAAACCTGAGCCAATGCCTTTCACTTGGAAAGTGCAGGGTAACCTTAGACTCTGACAGAGCTAACAGCACAGAGGGGTTATATGTCCAAACCCACCAGCTTGCTTTAAGACCCTTTCAGGACCAGAAGAATGTGTCCAAGCCCATTTCCAAGTACAGACTTGTTTCTCTGCTGTAGGAAATAATGTTGCAATATGAATAAAAATGCAACAAAGTTCAATGCCAGACCTGATAAGAAGGGAAGAGTGATTTATTTTAGAACAAAATGAATGTCACTCCCTCATACTGTCATACTCCCATAACCCTAAGCATCGAGAAGTGTGTATCTTCCTGACCTGGCCAGCACCCCTCGTGCTGGCACAGAGGACCAGGAACACTGGCTACCCAGTCCTCACCAAGTCTCCTGAGTGACACTGTCCAGGTTCAGATATGCTGTTTTTCACTCATGGGGAGCTGACAATGATGAGTGTCTCCATCCTGCCACACCTCTCCGTGAGTCATCAAGATTTTGCCTCCTGAGTCCTTTGTCTCCTGATCTGGTTGTTCTGAAAAGCTGCCCCGAGATGTACTTCTCAAAGACCTGCTAGCCCAGGTGCCACCGACAACTGCCGTCCCTCCTGTCCCCCTCCTGCCAGTTACTCCTTTCGGAGTTTTGCATACCAATATTCCCATTCATTCTCCTTTCATACCAGTCTTCACATTTCTATCGCAACTTTCTCTACCACCACATGGGCTCCACACGAGACCGTGCTTGGGCACACCTTTCAGCTGAGCTCCAGGATGCTACGAAGAGGGAGAGCCCAGCTCTCAGTCAATCCACAGGAAGGGTTCAAGAGGCTCAGAAGCAAAGTATGGTCCAGCCCAGTCCTCCAGCAGGTCTTCTGAACTCAGTTCTTCCTGAGCACAAGGTGGGTGCTTTGGATAAGATTCATCTGCTCAGATGTAGACACTTACAATTAAATATCATCTTCTGTGCTTGCTCCCTTGCCAATGGACATAGCCCATTCCGGGAGCAATGCCTCTCTTTCTGATGGAGACGGCTAAGATGAGTTAGATGGAGTGTGCCCATGGAATGGCTACTTCTTTCCATTGTCCACCCAGGGAGGAAAGGACAGTGAGCTCAGACTGAGATGTCTACTCTGTAGCCTTCTGAGGTTAGGTGAGCTGAACCCTATCCCTGCAGCCCAGAGAACAGCAGGCAATGGGGGTGGAAAATGCATGGGTGGTGGGGCTTGCCGTTCACAACCTAATCCCAAGCCCTTTCTCAGCTGTGCATTGCACATGCAGTTTGAGCTTCCCCACACTTCCTACAAACTTCCTAAAAGCATGAGCAACCTGGGGGCAGGTTTCCCAGGATTCTTCCTCTGCAGACTTCTCCCTGCATTTTCCCCTCTCAAGCATCCTTCTCCTACCAAGCTGCTGGGATGCTGGCAAGGCCCTTGAGCTCACCTGCCGTCCCCCTCTAATGCAGCAGAGTTTGTGGCTTTTGATCTTTTGCCCTATCGATCTAAGTTGGCTCAAGGATGGTCAGGAAGTTCTTTGTGGTCTAGGGTGCATTGAGCTGTAGGAAGAAAATGTTCTGCCAACAGTGCTGGGCAGGACAGGCTTTTATGTGGTTGCTCATAACAGCAGGCACTGGATGGGATGACCCAGGCGGTCACCTCCCCACCGATGTTCCTAAGTGCTCCAGTAGGACAGGTCAGCAGCTTGGCAGCCTCCAGTTTACTTACCCTATTGATGTGCAACTACCTTCTGATTTTTGCCTGTGGCTTTGATTCTTAAAGGTCAAGCAAGGGAAATCTCACATTACTGCTGGCCTCCTCTAAGCACAGGGAGTTTTGTTGCCAAGCAAGAACTGACTGCAAGCAGAGTAAATGTACAGCCAGGGTCCAAGGGGAACACTGAACACCAGCCAGAGTGTCGGTGGCAGCCAGTAAGTTTGCAGGCTTGGGAAGGACATTGCTTGGAAGTGTTACAGAAGACCTTGATGACTCCAGACATCTCTGGTGCATGTGTGCGCAATGGTTACCTCAGTAACAGGTGTTAAAAAGTCCCAGCTTGCTCAGGAATAGGCTTTGCCACCCTCCCTCTCCCCATAAAATCCTATTCTCGGCATGCTGGCAATAAATAACCCCCTTGTCATGCACCATGGGCACACCAAGTACTCAAACAGGGCCATCCTTTGGAAGGGAGGGTTATTTTCAGCAGCAGATTTTAGCTGAAAAGGGGAAGCTCTGAATAGAGACTCTGGCATTTTGTAAGGCTTAGCTGAATTGTTCGTGCCTGCTGGTTCCCACAGTCCTCCCGGCGTGGTGGTGTCACTGTGTCCACACAAACGAGGGTAAAGTGATAGTTTGATTAATGTCAGCAGTGCGGCACTTGGTGAAGGTGCAGTCTTTGTTCTTTCCTCAGCTGAAAAACAATACGGCTTTGTCGGTCTTCAGCAGTCGGCAGGGACGCATTCTGAGAACCAGCTGAGCCCAGCGGCTTGGTGAGGGGAAAGAAGCGGGGGGGGGAACTGCTTATTGTTTTGACAGAGAGATGCTGTCTCTAAGATGCAAGTAAAAGGAAGAGCCAGATGCCTTGTATGGTTAATGGTCAACTGCAAATATGATTTCAATCTCACAGGCGTATCAAAATGGCCCTCTAAAAGGTCACCGGGTCAGTATCTTCTTCCTAGAGGGGACTTGTTTCTTGGTTTCCAGTTGCAACCTGAACATATTTCTTCTATATTAGAGGCTTTAATAAACCACACTCTCTGCAGGGCTATTTTCTTGCCTTGATTCAGTTGGGATTAACATGAGGCCAGTTGCTATTCACCATCGTCCTATTTTCCATGGCTCACATACACCTCCAGCCCATATGTTTCTGGAAGGAAGGCTTTCTGCTTTCCAGATGGTGTCCTGCAGTCTGGTCTGCATTGCCGTGCCTCTGTCCTGGCAGGTATGGTTCCACCGTGGGCACAGCGTTAACCCCACGTGCAGACAGCTGGAGCCCTGGCTGTGCTTGCGGGCAGGCTTTTTGTGTGAGCTTTGGTCTGACAGAGATGCTCTGGGGACCTGCAGAGGCATTGCAAGGAATGCCCCAAAAAACTGGGGCTGGGCAGGGCTCTGCACAAGGGCAGATATATGGCTAAATCTAGCCTTGCCTCCTGCACCTGGCAGGGTTTTACGAGTGATCTGCTGCATAGGCACAAAGCGGTCATGGTTGGGGAGAATATGAGTCCTCTGAGGGCAAGAGGGCGGCAAGACTGTGGGTTTCTCCTGGAGACGCAATCCTGGTTGGCACCATTGCAGAGTGGAAATGCATTGCATATACGTGTAGTTACATTCATGCTATCTCTATTACTTCTTCGGCATTCCCACTGCATGTCTACAACATACAGACGAGCGCCTTCCATTATGCACACCAGATGTGTCCCTTCGTTGCTTGCCATCCTTGCTTCCCAGCTCGGAAGGAAAGGCTCTAGTCTTTGGAAAGCACTGCTGCCAAATCCAACCTGCGGAGCAGCTGCCCCAGGGGTGCGACATCGGGAATTAATACCACCAGGTGAGCAGGAGCGAGCAGCTGGAGGGCAGCTGGGAGCTGGCTGCAGAAGGGAGGTGATGCGGAGGCAGAGTGAGAGCTGGCGTCAGAAAGGCTGCACCAGTTTGGATGTGGGGCAGTACCAGGGACTGGTGGGTGGATCAAAAGGCAGTGGCCTTTAGCAGGAAGATGGTGACCAGAAGGAAGGTTCAAAGGGTACCTAGTGAAAAAAACCCTCAGCTTCTCTGGAGCAGGGAAGTTGGTGCTTTGCTGTGGAGCACATAGCACGTAATGATGAAAAAAGTGTGGCTGTTGTTCCCTGCCTTCGTGTTCTCTCTGCAGGAGCCCAGCTAATGCCCCGGAGATGCCCCAGGTAGCATCACTGTACCCTAACCTACAAACCCAGCCCAAAGTCAGGCCCTGGGCCCTTCCCTTGGGGTGGATAGGGGGTTTCCACCTATGCACAACTTTGTCTTCTCCCCTGAGGCTTCTTCTCCACTGCCTCATGCTGGCTACAGTTTGGGGCTTTCCCAGGGACTCTCTGAATTACTAGCTACAGGGACTTTCCTTGGGAGCTTTTTCTCCCCACCCGGACACGTCTGAAGTTTTGTCCACCCTGTGTGAGCAGATGCTGCCAAAAAGCTGACTATATCAAGAGTGACAACACCCACACTTTTTCCAGGGGCACCCAACCACCCACCAGGTCCAAAGTACCACGAAAGCCATCCTCCAGGCACAGATGTGCCTGGCTCACAGGGGCACAGCAAACCCCCGTGAGCATTGCAGCTGGCATTGGTGCCAGTGCCCCATTGGCACTAATGAAGCTAACAGAGGAACTTCAGCTCAGTTGGTCTTTTTCCTTAATATCCTCCTGGGTGCTGGTAACCAAATAGCTGTTCCCCATCTCTGGTACCTTCCTGGGCATTGGGTGCCATTGGCAAGAGCTAACTTGCAGACTGGCTATGTAAAAGAAAACACAGCTGCCAGGAGCCCCCTTCCTGCCCATGCACTTGTTCATACAACTCCTCTTCTGCTCTTCCACTGGCTTCTTAAATCTTGTCATGCTTAAGCTTTGGTCCCTGCTGTCAGGGGGCTCAATAATTCCCTCTCCCTGGCTCGACCCTGCCCGCGCAGGGTTCATGCAGCCACCTGAGCTCCTGTAATCTCTCTGCACAGAGCCACCCGAGCAGAAGCACTTAATGCAGTTTCTGTACCCAGAACATCCAGGCTTAAAGCGACCCCTTGTACAAGAAGAGTTTTCTCTCCAGCACCTGTATACTGTACCTCTACAGAGCACTTTTTAATATAAAAATTATGCCTAATTTTCATGCTTATCTTATTATAAGTAATGCAGTTTAACTGTATCATACCAGCCTTTTTTTCCCCTCTGTATTCTCCAGACTTTCATCTTCTCTTTCCTTAAAATTTATCAGAGAAGTGAGCTTATCAGGAAAGAGATTAAACCAAATTTTTGCTGCTGTTGCACAGTGTCCTAATTCTGCTCCCATTTACTGGCAGACACCTGGTGTTACCTGAGTGCTGACAGCGCCTGTGAAACCATGGAAGAGCTGCAGCATGGGCATTGCATGGGAAAATTTCAGCAGATAGTCTGGCAAATCTCGCTGCCACCCCTGGCCCCCCGTGTGCCACCCTGCCCTCTGCAGAGGTGAGCGCTGCAGACCAGAGGGTACAGCAGCAGAAGGGGGTAATGCCTAACCCACCATAACAACCATGGTCAAGGCTCATCTCTCAAAGCCCTCACTGACCTGTGGATTGGCTGTGGTGCCCAAAACCTCCTCTAATTTTTCCAGTTCTGCTAGTGGATGTAACGAAAAATATTCCCTCTGTCTACAACCCTTTGACCTGGCTGTGCCCTGAGACATTGCAGCTACAGCAAAATATGCTGGAGACCTCAGTGTCTGGTTCTCTTCCAAGATAAAGAGAGCATTTCACCTCAGATGCTTGAGAAACGTGAGTTCACATCTGATTTATTGGGGGACTTTATTCTGTGGTGCAAACACGCAGTGAGTAACTCCTCTGTGCCCCAAGCGCTGTGGGAGTCATGGAGAGAGAGGGCTTTTCGCCACAGCGACTGCTCACCTCGGACTGCCTGCCTCGCGCCAAAAGCATCCCTGAGTGCAAACCCCTCCTGCAACGGTTGGCGATGAAAGGCCCGTGCAAATGAAACCACAAGTGCTGTGGATATGCGTTTTCCCTTCCATTCATGCTGTCTTACTCCAAAATTTATAGGTAAAATGCTGTCAGGCTCTGCTGTTTTGGTTTTTTGTTTTGGGTTTGGTTTTTTTTTTTAATCTCTTGGTTAAATGAATGATTTTTCAGCTGCTTGGTTAACAACCTGATATGCAAGTCACATGGTGAGGTTACCTTCTGCAGTTTGCAAGGTACAACTTTGAATGAGAAGCTTAATCGACGGTTAAGCCCCCCTCAGCGGCAGACTCCAAGCATCAGCTTCAGGGAGGGAGAGCAGTACAGTCCAGCTGCACAACGATCACACACTGTTTTCTGCTATGCTCTGCTGGAGAGAATTTACAAGTATTTCAGATGCTAGGATGGCTCCTGCACTTTACCTTATCAAAGGAAGAACGAGATGAAAAATGCATATAGCCTCTGTGTGGTTTTTTTTTTTAAGTTTGTGTTACTGAACCATAAACAAATTGATCTATACTTACTACTTTAGCCAGAGACTTTGACTCTGAGTTATCTGTCTGCTCCCCAGGGGAGAAGGTCAAGTGTGGCTGGGTTGCTTTTTCTGAGGAAGATGGAAATCTTCATTACAGCCAACATCACCAGTTCACCCATCGGTGGCATTTCTTGTTTGGGTCTTCCATGCATCCCAGTCTATACGTCTCTTACTCCATGCTCCCTTTCTTAATAAGTTAAAATGATAGGGCATTAGTAGTGCCTGGAAGAGGAAAGCCAGCCTGGCAGGCTTACAAGTTACCTCTGGTGTGTACTGCTAGAGAAACTACTGCCTAGCAAAAAATTGTGAATGATCACTTTTATTTACAAAATCCTTTCCCAGACTCGGTGAATCACCCTGCCATTGCTAATTAAGTTATTGTACTCCATTTTCTCTATGTTGATGTGACAGGGTATTTGTTTTGCATTAAATTCAGGTGAGACTTTGAGCTGACATGTTGAAAATCAATGAGAAGCAGAAATCATCAGGGGAAGCCAAAATGCTACAGAGGCTGAATGAGCCTGTTGGGCTTCCTTGTTTCAGTCCCATGGACAGGGTCATATATTCTGGAGTCGTGAACCTCACAAGGAAAATAATGACATATCCAGAGATTGAAACAAAGCTATGTATAGCTTTTCGTACCCCTATGGCCCGCTGAAGCACATAAATAAGTCAGGCATTTTGCATTACTGTTTTGTGGTCTGTTTGGAAGTAGTTCATAAATTATTGGAGAAGAAAGGTCAGGCTCTTAATGAATGCTTTGGAAAATCAGCATCTTTGGGAAGGATTTGACACGCTTTGTTTACAGTGCGAGAGAGTTCAGCATACAAATCCTCTGAAACGCCCAAGGAACCTTCCAGCAAAACCAGTGGAGACAAGGCTAGACATCCCAAATATTTCTCCTTAAGTAAAAACAAACAACCAAAAAGCAGGAAATTAAACCCCAGACCTTCCTTGGTCAGCACCAAAAACTATTAAGCAGGCTTCTTTTGAAGGTCTTTATAGCTCACCTCCGAGCTCTGGCGACAGACGCCTGGTGAGTTATCTCAATATAAACACCGTCGGAGCCAAATGCCGCTGCGGTGTGAGACCTCAGCCAGGCATCCCAGGCTCATGCAGGGGACAAGGGAGGATGAGAAGGGACCCCTTTGACCAGATCCCCCTGTATGGCAACAGCCTGCATGTGGGCAGAGCAAAACAGTTTGGGGGGCATTTCGCCCCTCAGCTTCCCCTTGTTTCCACCCTGGTGGCTCGGTGGCAGGGTGACCCTGTGTGCCCCATCCTCCAGGTACTGGCATAGCTCAGTGTGGCTCAGCACCGGGAGGGCTCAACGGGGAGGAAAAGGGCTGTCAAAGGTGGGAGCGAGGCTTTGGCTCTAAGCAACTTGTCCAGTGGGGAAAAAAAAAAAAAAAAAAAGGCGTTTCAATTAGTAATTTGGAGGGGAGACAGCAGTGCATTAAGTCCTGCGGCGAGGGGCTGACATCAGCCTGAGTGGGTGGAAAACTGAGACAGCGTGGACAATGGTGCTGCTCTGCTTCCTTTTGAGCACATTGTCAAAGAGAAAAAGGAAAAAGAAAACTGAAATAATTACTGCCGGGGAGGGGAGGAGGGGGGAAGAAAAAGGAAAAAAAAAAAAAACCAAACCAATCTTCGGAGGAGCACAGAGGAGATGCTCAGCAAAATACCGAGCGTGATCTTTCGGTCGGGTGTTTCCTTCGACGCAGGGGAGGCCACTCGGTCCCAAAGACGAGGGGCTGCTGCCACCTCTCGGCCCGGGGAGCGGTGCGGTGCGGAGCGGTGCGGAGCGGTGCGGAGCGGAGCGGTGCGGAGCCGGGCACCGGCCGCCCCGCCGGGACGTGCCGGGAGCGGCCCCGGGGGTGCCCGGCGGGCAGGGAAGGGAAACATCAGCCCGCCGAGGAAGGGCCGAGGGGCCGGTTTTTTGGAAAGAAAGCAGGAACGGTTGGATGAGTATGGAAAAATCCTTTGGTACAGCATCTCTGAGCACAGCGTTTAAGGCACCACGGAAATCGAACTGCATGTTGGCAAACACTGTGTTAGATACGCAACGTTTTGTGTACGCTGAAATGCATAAGCGTTCAGATCTTTACTACACTGATGTCCTTAAAGGCAGAGCAGAGATGCTGAATTAAGCTGTGTGCCTTTTTCCCTGACTAGAGGCTAATGAAATGATCAGCCAGCTATGAAATCTTGACAGAGAAAGCACTGCAAGCAAAGCATGGAAATTCCCTTTTTCCCAACAGGGACACGGCTGCCAGCTGGGTTGTTGGTTCCCCTGGGACATACCAGTCCACCGCACGCTGTCCGTGAGCCCCTCGTGTGCTGAACCTACCCCACGCTGGACCCTTACAAGGGCTGAGTAGCCGTCCCCAAATAGCTCCAGCAAGATGTGGCAGCACGCTCTGGAAGCAAGGAGTGCTTTAAGGAGGAGAGTCCCTGCGCTGGTCTCCAGGGACTTGCAGATCAGCCTCTGCCTATACCCCGGGGTAGCTGTGTGTCTCCCATGACCCCAAAGCAGCCGATTGACATGGATGGGCCCGTGGCCGTTGGACGTCCTCATTACTGTCACTGCAGTTTAGGCAGATCACCTCTTTGCACGCTGTGGTTTGAGAGCGGGGAATGGGCACAGCAGGCAGCACTGCTCCTTTGTGTCAGGATCTCCAAGAGCTCCTGTGCTAAACCCCTGTCATCTTCTGTGCCTGCCCAGCCAAGGAGACGTATCTCCTAGAGCTGTACGCTCCACAGCAGGCTGAGGGTGGCAGCCACCCTGTCAGGCGTGCCAGACATCTGCAGGTGGTGGCCGATGGCTCTCCCAGCAGCCCTGAGCTGGTGGGCAGGCTGTGTCCCCCACTCTGCCCCCTCCCGCGGTGGCACCCCCCCCCAGTTTACAGCTCCCCAGCACAGCCGTGGTGGCAGCACCCACCGGTGCCCCGTCCCCACAGCGGTCTGGGCGAACGTGGGCTGTGAAAGGGCAAGCTGGGCAGGACGTCAGGCAGAGCCATGGGGTGATGTGCAGTGGCTGGCACAGATTTTTCCCCAGCAGCGCCGGGTTTTGCTGAGCCCCTGCCCAGTTGCCAGCACCTCTGCTGAGGCAGGGCAGCTTCTCCAGGCTGGGCTGAGCCCACCCTTCCTGAGCAGAAAGATGATTTTCTGAAGAGTTCAGGGCCCTCATGGGGGGTGGTAGGTCTCTGCAAGACAGCTGGAGGATGGTCTTCGAGGCATGGAAAGGTCTCCTGAGTTTTGGTCGACTTACATCACTCCATCTTGCCTCAGCCTCTCTGACCAAGATTTCATTTTTACTCTGCTTGTGCTACACTCTAAGATATGCCACAAACATCTGCGCCACGTCCTAACCTCACATTTTTCCTTAAAAGTGCCAGTTAATTGCAAGCTGAGCTCCAGCCACGTAACGCGACTCCAGCTCTGCTGCGTGGGCAGTGTACGGACCCGACTGCACTTCCCCTGGGAAAGCCCCGCGGCTGGATCAGGAGCTGGGAAATGAGGGACTCGGCACTTACCTGCTCTTCTCATGTGAGCTGGTGTTTTTCCAGTCACATGCCAGTCCTGACAAGAGGTCACACCGGAGGGACAAAGTCTGGGTTGGGGGGGCAGAGCCCACGTCATCGCACGTCTGGCTGTGTCTCCCAAATCTACGTGCCTGACACAGCAGCGATAAACTGCAGAGGTGTGCCCAGTGTGTCCATGTTGTGCGCTTTTGAGAGAATACTGGGATTTTTCAGATGAGTTTGTAGCCCTTTTTGTTGCCAACACAGGCAGTTACTGCTTTTTTAACCTCAGATTGTAGAGACCTGTGTGGCAGAGCCCCAATCTTGATGACAGTGCCAAGGAGATGAGAGGTTACAGTGGTTGCATGCAACAGAATTTGCTTTAAAGAAAAAAAAAAAGGGGGGAAATGCTGGAAAACTTTCAGACTATTCCAGATCTTTATGTAACACTGGCTAACTTGCAAATCAATCAGAAACCAAGAAATGCCAGAGTTGTGCAACCGTCGTTGGGTCCATGTGCCTGCTAGCCTTGTGCCCTGGACTTCTGTCTCCCTGGGGAGATGCTGAAACCCGGGGCGGGGGGGCGGGGGGCCAAAGGGAGCCCTTTGGTGTGCCAGAGCGCAGGAAAGGTTGCCGCCCTGTGGGGACACGGCTTTGCCGGGAAATGCCTCTCTCTCCCCAGCTGTCCTTCTGCCAGGAGACAAAAGTCCAAAACTAACGGATAAACCGGGGGCGAGATGGGGGGGGAATGCGGCATCTGCTGATTGCCCAAGCCCATGCAGAGAGGGCTGTGTGAACTCTGTGCGCCTTCTTCTGAAAAGGGTGAGGAGGGTCCTCCTTATCCCCCTGTCAAGAGAGGCGATAAGGGGAGAGCCCTGGCCCAGGATACCCAGGGACAGCTTCCCGGTGGGTGGCCTCCAGGTGGGATCCTGCCAGCCCTTGCTCCCAGCTTTTTCTTAGAGGAAACGGGATGCTGGCAGAGGTGACGTACCCCGCCTGAGCACTGCAGCGCTGAGGAGGGGAGGGGGCAGGTACAGCAGCAGGAGCTGCTGCCGTCCCCCAGGTCACTGCCACCACCGCCGGGTCATTGGGGGCTGTGGGAGGAGGGAGAGTCACCTGGAGGAGTAATCATGCCCCTGGACCACCCTCTGCTGCATCCCCCTCAGGACCCTTGGGCTAATGCTTTAATGATTTCTCTGGAGGGGAAGCTAAAGTCGTTTCTGCTTTAGGCAAGCAAGGTTAGCACTCTGAGCGGAAACGGACAGCGGGTAATAAAAGCGCGGTGCAATAAGGATGAATAATCAGCCTGAGCAGAAACCCCTGGTTACAGGCCACCCTACACCAAACTGCCGGGCCGCTGGAAGGTGCCATCAGTGCCCTGTGGGCAGGGACCTCCGCTGCCTTTCTCTCTGTGATAAAATCATCAACTGAGTTTCTAACCAAAAAACTTCCAAGAAATTTTGTTAAGCCTGGAAGAGACTCAGCAACACCTTATTAACAGGTAAATTTGTGTAAAAAGCTGTGGTGAAGATCTCCTTCTTGAAACCATGATCATAGGCTATGAATGACAAGACTTTCTTTAAATGAAAATTAATTTCAGCAAAGGGAAAACAATAATTTTTACAGAGCCAAGTGCACAGAAGAGGAGGAGGTGGAGTATCCCGGGGCAATGTGACTAGGAAGACTTTGGGGTGAAAAATGTGAAATATTTTGAGTGACACATGGGCACTAGTAAGCAGGGAGGAATTATTGCCCATTCTCAAGCTCTTCTGTGGGCGAATGAACCCCTTGGGGCATGGGGGGCTCTGGCCCTGGGGTCAGGCAGGGCAGCCTTCGGTGACACGTTCCCCCCCCCTACACTAAACACCACCAGCCGCGCGGCGTGTCCTCGCACAGAGGCTTTTAGCAGCCGCTCGTGTTTTTAATTAGTTGATGGATTGCGAAGGGCTTTAAAACCAGCTCTTCTCAGAGCAGTGAGACAGTCACAGTCTGGTGTCCCCAGGATCTGCCGCAAAAGCAAGGGGCTGCACGGGTCCCTCGGGACCCGCTGCATTGCAGCACCAGAGCAGCTGCAAGAGCCGCTGCCCGCTCTGCACGGCTCCCGGCTTGCCCCAAACCTGCCCTGATTTCCTATCGTCAAAACTTTCACCTTCTGCCATCCAGACAGAAAAAGGGGCCCCAAAATGGTTCAAATGTCATTTCATGGGACAGGCAGACACACATGCTACTCAAACTGCTGCAGGTAACGTCTGCACGCAGATCACGCTCAAAATGTTTCCCTGTTTTTACATCTCTGAGAGTTTTGAATGGGAGCTAAATGTTTGGGGCTGGGTTTTGGTTTTTTTTTTCCTCCTGGCTTTGCTGAGTTTGTGTCAGGAAGGAGAGAGATGTCAGCACACAGCGGGGAGGTGCAGAAGCTCTGGCGGGGAGATGCCTCCGAGGGGAAAGGAGCAGAGGCCAGGGCCCTGTTAGCACCAGGCAAAGCAATGAGAGGCAGTTTCTGCCAAAATGCCCTTTCTCTGCCGGTAGTAACAGCTCCCTCCTGGTATGAAATTGCCCTTTCCCCAAATGCATCCATTCACGCCTTGCCCCTGGAGATGAAAATGCAACAGGCTGCACATTTTTTTGGTAGAAAGCTTTGGGATTGCCCAATAATTAATCTCAGTAAAAAATAGGTTTAAAATAGTGTCAGATTCCGAGGGGATTCCTTGCTTTCTAATTACCAGACGGTAATCTCCCTCCTTTCCCTCTTGCCCCTGCTTCTGCAGCACTTCCCTCCTCCTGCAGCCTTGCCCCTCTCCCTGGCTCTCCCCCAGCCGCCCCATGCAGGGCACACTCACTTTCTCCGGATAAGGGGCAATGTCCTTGCTCCTGACTCCCAGCCCTCCCTGGGTTTTGGCCTAGATGTGGCAGAAGAACGTGCTTTTTAATTTTAAATAGGCCCAGAGCTTCTGTATTTATGGCTCATATTAATATTTAAACTCATGCCATGAAAAAAAAACCAGCTTATATTTTCTCTCTTTTTCACAGTTAATCAGCAGCAAAGGGGAGGAGGTTGGCGGGCTCGTCTTTTTGGCAGAGCAACACTTTGTCCAGCTGTCGTCACCTCCCAGTGAGGGTATGGACCTGTGCTCTTTCCTGGGAAGGATTCTGTCACCCTGCCTTGTTTTGTAGGAATGATCCAGGAGCACCCAGAGACATGTTGATTGAGACAAACTTGTGTCTGCTCCCGGGGAAGCAGTGACCTTCTCTACTTAGGAGCCAAGGTGGACCTCAGAAACTCCACCTCACATTGGAGGTCTTGGATGTGAAGACCTCTACTAGGAGAAAAAGCACTCACTGTCCAAGCTGATCTTACCTACGGGGTTAATTGTGGGGGTTGCGGGGTTATCAGCGATGCTATGCTTTTGCTAAACAGCCCAGATCTCTGTCTGCTTGGAAAGCTATTTGAGTCAAGCATGAGTGCTGAAACCTTCAGGCTTGAGCACTCTCATCTACGCAGGCTTGGGAGCTATGGATTTCACGCGTGGCAATTGCAGGGAGAGACAGCACCTACGCCCTACCCACCCTGCCATCAAACAGCTTTAATCATTCATTTCAGATGAAATCCTTCACATCGTATCACGGAAACGAGGTCTGCATTGCCGTCTTTACTGACGCAATGAACTTAAGAAATGGCATGGCTGTTGGGCTGTTGAATTTTGTTCTTTTCTTGATCCTTTTGTTTTGCTTGCATGAAGGATAACAGGAGCACGAAAGAAAGGGCAAGTCATCATCACAAAATGTACTTCCAGCGGTGGAAAGCGCGTCCTCAAAGCAGTGTTAGGCACCGCGCTAACCTTTCAATTTCAAAAGCCTTAGAAAGGAACAAACGAAACCCCAAAGCCAATTGCGTGTTTCCTATATCTCTTTATTGACCGCCACTGACCGCGTTCTCAGGTTGAGTGCCAGATACCAGTGGAAGAGGTGGAGCTACCCTAGAATTAACAGCGAGAGCAAGGGAGACGGTGTGTTACGCGCAGGCTGGGGAGAGCTGGCTGGGGATGTGAAGCCTCTGCACAGCGGTGAGCCCCCATCTCTCCCCCGAGGGCCTACTAAGACAGTGGAAAGACGTGCTTGTCCTCGTGTCAGTTGTCCCTAAGGGAAACGACAGGGTAGTGGTATGAACAGATACACTTAAACACTTTGCTGAATAAAAATACACGTTGCAACCCCCGAAGGTAGGATGTTATGATTTCTCCTGTGGTTGCAAGGAACTCCTGGCACATTCATCACATGTACGCAGGATCTCAGGTGTGGGGCTTGGCTCTGTTGCTTTTTTTAAGAGTAACCAGTTTAACTCTGCGTGGGGTAGAGCAAGTCTGCAGGGCTTTTCACCTGCTCCAAGCCTCACCTCAAGACTTGGTGCACCAGGAGCCAGTGTTACTTCTGCACTCCCTCCTACCTGATGGTGGTTATGGACTACAGCACTGGACGAAGACCCTTTCAGCAAGTACAACAACGTGGCAGCACACGCCATCCATGCCATCCCCACAGCACAGCTCGCGGGTTTAAGCTTCAAAGTCCACCAGCCGCTCACCCAGCCCCTCGTCCCATCCAAGAGAAAGGGGGGGGGGAAGAAACACGGGGGGGGGGGGACCAACGAAAGAAACCCCTCTAGATATTCACTGATATCTATGCAATGGCTCTGGGAATGAGACCTGCAGACGGTGGCAGCCTGCATGCCGCAGCGGCAGGCGGGTTTAGGAGGAAGGCGCGGAGGTGGGCTTCTCCTCCCGCGACACGGGGATGGGCCTCTCGCTGTGGCTGGCGTCCATGTTGGAGGGGACCTTGGGGCCCGAGAAGGTCAGCATGCCGTCGTTGGACAGGGAGCAGGTGATGGCAGCCTGGTCCACGTTGGCAGGCAGGCGGTACCGGCGGTGAAATTCGCGGGAGATATAGCCGTGGTCGTCCTGAGAGGCAGTGGGGAAAGGGGGAGACCCATCAGAAACCCCCCAGCACCACGCCGTGCCTCCCTCCGCCCGACCCCGTGGCTCCATAGGAGGGGGGGCCACATTTGGCCTGGCTTATCGTGACACTGTACTGCTGGTATCGCCAGGCGATCTCCGCTTTTTACTCTATTTCACAGGTTTGTAGGGGCAGGTGTCCCCCCATGATGTCCCTGAAGCTGCAAGAGCTGAGCAGAGCAGCAGGGTGTGATTTTGGCCATATTGTAGGTTGGGTTCTGATCTGGACAGGGGCCCTGCCATAGTCTCCAATTTCAAAGGATGCTTGGAGAGAAAGTCTGGGGTTCTGTGAAGGTAAAAACAAGGCACACGTGTACGGCCATGTATTTCCTTACTAGGCAGCAACGCTGTGTCAGCCAAAGTACACAACCCTGGCCCCCTTTTTTTTGGCCAAAAGAATGAGAAATGCAAATTATTTTTTTTAAGTCAGCCGTGAAAATGGCTGCTCTCTTCCTCTGGAAAAAATAACTATATTAAAAAATACATACTGTTTCCAGGCTAGAGCTTTGTCTGGCCAAAAAAATGTATGAGAAGAATTAAACCCCTGCTGGTATAATTCACTTTTAGACCCCCACGGATATTTCCATGACATACGTGTTAAAAGTTTCCAAGCCTCAGGCATTTGGTTGTTTTTCTTTTGTTTTTTTGCTCTTGCTTTTCTCTCCTAGATCAGCATATGAAAACTCTGTTTTCACTAATGATTCTGGCTTATGAAAACTCAGCCATGCTTTGGCAGCACCAGATGATGTTCTTTGTCTGGTCCAATGTTATTAGTGAACAATGGACATCGTCATCTGACGGTTATGGAAGGTGATGATTGAAAATAAACAAAAGAGGAGTGGATCAGCTCATTATTGTCAGATATCTGGTTGGGGCTCTATGGGAACAGGCCATGCCAATAATGACAATCAATAAATAACTCTTTCTTCTGATATATTCTTTTTTTTTTCCTTCAGCTGAGGACCATTGGAAAGAAAGAAAACGGACCTTTACTCCCCAGTTTCTCCGTCATCACCATCACTTCCACTTACCTGTCTTTCACTGTGCTTGCCATGGATTTCCACAAAGTCATCGATAATCTTCACACTCAGGTCTTCAGGAGAGAAGTGTTTTACATCCAGCATGATTGTAAACTTGTCCCGGTCAGACCTCACCTGAAACGAACATTGTTAGACAGTAAGACCCTAGCTCTAAGCACGGAGATAGCACCAGCATCGTGGCAGATTAAAAGGCAGAGAAGGGGTGGTCTGGCGGCGGCACGGTTTCTCTTTCTGTGACTATGGACCTCAGTGGGGGTCTTCTTCCCATCACGGGGACCCGGTGACACTGGGAGGCCACGGTGGGCATCTGCGCCATTGCTACTGCTCTGGGGCAGAGGCGTCACTTCTCACCGCTGTTCTTCTGCCGGGGGACCCCTTTGCACTCAGCGATCTGCCAGATGCACCAGGCATTTGTACTCAGCAGCGAGAGAGGACGAAAACCAGTGTAATATTCTCTGATAGCACACGTTTCGTCCTTTCAGAGATTTATGGTTTCTTTGTGGTCTTAGCTCTGGGAGGAAACCAGCATGAGAGGGCTAGAGAAAGCGCCAGTCCCTGAGCTTCGGAGCACAGCCCCCATGGCTACGCACTCCTCCTACACGGAATTGCTCCTGGGTCTTCCAGCGTGGGCTTGCAACAACCACTGAGCTCCTGAGGTGGAGGAAGGGGCCGGAGGAAGCTCCCACTCGCCGGCGTCCTCTCCCATGCCGAGCTGCCCTCGTGGGCGCTTACTCCGGGAGCAGCCTAGCTCTTCCCTCACCATATGGCTGGCGGGCGTGAGGGCAGCAAAGGCAGCCTTTTACGTGTCGGAAACAACCGTCAGGAGCCAGAATAGTTTCCGTTTCTCAAAGGGAAGCCTTCTCCCCAGCAAGGGTTTCCCTCCGTGCCCAAGAAGGGGCGAGCGGGCTGTGCTTGCCGGTGGGCTGGAGGTCCTCCTCGCCCCCTTCGCACCCCAGCATGGGGGCTACAGCCACCGGCCCCCGCCGGTGAGCCGCGGGTGGGGTGGAGCAGGCAGAGGCGTAAGGAGGGAGAGGAAGGAAAAGGAGAGGAAGCCGAAGGGCCCTTACCTCTGAAATGCCCGACTCCAGCACGCTGCGGAAGAGGGACTGCCTGTAGTAGGGGCTGATAGTGGAAGAGAACAAAGGCAGGAGGTCATACTCGAGGAGACCCTCTCCGAAAAACTGGTCGAACAAACGGCTTGGAATGAGGGGTCCCAGAGCACGCTTGAACCAGGGGTGCTGGATGGTAATGTCCATGCTTGCTGCTGCTGCGACCTGTGGCTGCAAGGGGAGAGCGGAGGGGGCAGTGCAGCTGCTGGGAAGACAGCGATGCCTTGGCTGGACTGCGCGCTGCAGCCCCAGGGAAGCTCCCCCTATATATACCGGTCTCGCAGAATGAAGGCATTAGCGGGATTTCTCTGGAAAGACATGATCTCATGATGGAGTCAACATGGTCAGCAGAAATGTGGAGACTGACCTGGAAATGACAGTCTGGTTGGAATCGGTGCCAGATCTCCCGGAGGGATGATGCCAGGCAGCAGGCTGTGAGACACGGGGTGCCCAAGGGTACTGGCAGGTCTTCTATGGGATCAAGCAGGCTAAACAGGACACCCTGGTGGGTGTCTCAAGGACGCTTGTGAAGGAGGTCTGCTCTGTAGGTCTTTGTAACCCGCCCTTGGCTTTTCGTTAATTTGCTTCCGTTTTTGCCCCTCCTTGAAACAGAGACACAAAGTCTCTTCCAAATAAATGAGACAACTTTCTTCCAAGCGAGGAAAAAGGGTTTGATTCGGGTTGAAGAAAAGGAAACTTTTTTTGTGACACGCTATAAAGTGTCTCCACCACTTGAGAGGGGCCTGACACCCCTGGCATGGGGATCCTGGCAGGGCTGGCAGGGAAGCAGGACTAATGCATGATGCAGAGCATGAACATGGGTTTGACATAACAGAAACTTTTAACAAACAAATACTTTGCCAAAAGAAAGAAGGAAAAATACATTTGGTCACCAACCATAACAGCAGTCCCAAAGCCACTCTTGAAAGTGTCCTTGTTTTGATTTAGGAGAGTTGTGGGAGATTCATCTCCCAGTGTCACGACACAGATCTTGCTTAACATGTGTGTCTGGTTATGGCAGTTTTGCATTTCTGTTTCACTTAAAGCCACCTTTAAGGGGTCATCCACCATCCTGGACAGATTGGGGAAGGGGCACATGGACAGCCCACCGTGGGAGCAGCAAGCTCTGCCAGAGAGCTGAGGTGGCTGGCCAGTGAAATGGTGGCCAGTCTGCCCAGCTCCACAGCAAGGCTCGACACGAGGCTGCGGCGACAGCCGAAACCCCATTTCCACTGGAGCCAGTGGTGTAGTGATTGCATCCTAGAAGCCTTCTGGACAGCAGAAGCACCTACGTCAGGAGTCTTGTGCATCTCAGCATGTTTTGCAGTGAGCGGAGAGTGAGGGAGAGAGGAGAGGGCACTTCAGAGCTGAGGGGTTGAATCATCCTCTCATGGTGCCAGGGGCTAAAGAAACTGAGGGTGGCTGAGATCCTGGCATCAGTGCTTTGGGAGAAATGGGATCATTCCAGGCCAGAGGAGTTAAATTCAGAAAAGCATGGAGGCAAAGTGACATTCAGCTGTGCATCGCCTGCCATCTAGGTGCCACGTGGCCTTGGAAAGTCCTTGGCCTTGAGTCCCACACGTGACTCCCTCCCACATGGAGGCAGGTTGAGGAGAAGTGGGAACCAGAATATCCCGTTACAGAGGCTTTCCTTCATGGAAAGCAGAAAGTGGAGCAGAAAAACACCCTAAAAGGCAGTACAGACTGCTAAGAAGACAGACAAGACTTTAAGTTCAACCTCACCTAGCTCCAGCAAGAAAAGGCCCTGTGGTCTGGCCATGGCTCTTGGGTATGAAGGCTTTTCTTAAATCAGGTGCCAAAATGAGCTCAAACCCTCCTCAAGACATGGAGGAAAAAAAACCACAATACACAGACCTAATCCCCCATTCAGTTCCATTGTCCCAAATCTGTCATTTTGCTTGAGAAAATGAAGGGAAAGCAAACGAGTCACAAAGCGCTACCAAGATTTTTCCTCAAGAGCTCTGTGAGATTTAGGTCTTTGTCCCAGGAGAAAAGAAAATCTCTCCTCAGCCACTCAGTACCAGAGAGCTGCTAACCTGTATTTAACCAAATGGCAGCAGTGACCTGATATATGCAGAATGAAAGGAGAGATACAGGAACAGGTTCAAACCCCAAGCCACTCACTGGAGCGCACAAAGCAAATGATTTATTTGGCTGGTAGAGGAGCAGGTGGGAACTGTGCCCTGAAACAGAAAATGAGACAGATTTTCGAGTCTGACATACTGTTTGGGTCCCAGCCATGCATGAGGGGTGGATGCAATCCCTGCAGCGTGTTGGGAACATCCCCTTTGTGTTTCCCAAACCAGGGATTATATCAGGAGCACAGGGAGCAACGCACACAATGGCAGGCTCCTCTCTGGGCATCTTTCAGTCCTTAAGAAACTGCCAAACCCTTGAGCTCTGACCTCCAGCATGTTCCCCATGCAGGAATGGGGGCGGATTATTGGGGCAGGGAGGAAGAAGGCAGCCCAGGTGGGCTGTACTTCTCTCAGCAACACCGACCAGCAGCACATCAGTGCTCTTAGTTAAGCACCAGGAAAGCAGCCGCTTGCCTACACACCACCCCTTATCTCACAGGGAAGCCCAACAAAATCTATCATCTACCCACAGCTTGAAGCTTGCTCCAGGACTGGAGCATGTGTGTGTTCAACATGTGATCGGAGCACCCCATATGTTCAGCGGGATGATGGGAATAGCTGTTGAGAGAAAAATGACAAATATGTCTTCACCTAAATTTCATCTAAAATTATGTATTTTACCACACATTCAAATACTTGAAAAGTGGCAGCCAACTTTATGGTTTCATGTCATTAGTTTCTTCTGGACCCACATCTACATGGCTCTCCCTAGAATTAATCATATCCATTTTGTCTTTGACAAGCATTTTTGTCTTTTATGGGCAAAATATTTCACTGAAATGTAAATTTCATTTACAGAAGTTTTTCCTGATACAGACTTCATACTGCCTGCATACCTCTGGGCAGCAAGCAATCTCCTGAGGCTCATCACATCTAACTTCCAATGGTCTAAAACTTAGGTGTCCAGTCCAAAGGAGTTGTCCAGGCTCCCTGTCCAGTCAGTGCAGAGAAACAGATGCTTCCAGAAGGCTCACATTATAATGTAGGTGGGAAGGAAAGGTGAAATGAGACACCTTTCAGCAGTGCCTCCATCTCGACTGATAAGGAGGGAGCCTGGACAGCTGCCTTAGGGGAGGCACTTCTAATTTTAACCTCCTTCTGGACAAGCAGAGCTGGTGAGATGAATCCCATCCAGTGGGAATTTGGTATGAGAGGAGAAAGCAATCATTTTGCACCAGTTCAGGGGACCAGACTTCTCACAGGATGCGCAACATTTGTTCCTATAAAAAGAAGAAAAACTAGTGCATGTGCTCATAAGTGCACCCAAAAGCAATGCATCAAAAGCAGATTTTCCCAGAGCCTCGCTGCAAATTTAGAATGTGAGCCCAACTCAAAATGTCTAGCTTACCTTTGAAAGAATCCCTTCCTAAACTATCACACATAATTGCCAGCACACAAGACATTTCGTAAAAGATGTTGCCCAGGACAAACTGCAGAAATCCTAGACCATGTTTCTGAGTAAAGCAGGCATCAGTGATCAAGCACAGCCCTTGCTTGTTTTTAGCTGCCCTTAGTTTGTCCGCATGACTGACTCTCACCTGCCAATTTCTAGGTGAGTTGAGCACTGTTTCCAACCCCCAAGCCAAGCTCTGTACAAGCTCCATGTGAAGAGAAAAGCAAGTATTTATGTGGAGCAGTGACTGGTCAGGTGTAACTGTGGAGGGTTTGTATGTGGTTCTGAAGTGCTAATGTAACAGGGATTAGTGTTTCCAACCGGTGTGTTGCAGCCCCAGCAGAGCCAAGAAAGGCAACCCCTCTGCTCTGATCTGCATGTCCTCCGTCAAGTGGTCTCTGTTAACCTGCAGAGGGTGCAACTCCACGGGTAGTTCTTACAGAAAGCAGGAATGCATTCCAGAGCTTTTTCTTTTGAATAGACCTGTCAACCCAAAAAAGGTATGACTGTACTCATTTAGATGGTCCTCTGCATTTAGACGTAAGCTGTTTAGTGACAATATAAGGGAGTGAATAATCTCTGCCAATATTTAATGATAAAATTGTTGCAGCATGCTAATCAAACTAAGCTTTCCCTTTGGAGGAATATTTCTATGAGGTACAAAAAGGAGTTCATGACAGCCACACAGAGCTAGGGCAGCTTGCAACTTGATTGCAAGTTTTCTTCCTACCAGTCTCGCTGTGGTGGAAAATACTGCATAATGTGTGTGAAGGAGCTGGTGAGTGGGAAAAAATGACCATGCTTTTCTTAATCTTACATAGACCTAGCTTTGGAAAGGGCGCAAGAAGTCAATAGAAGTCAGTATGCGAGCAGTCAAGCTAAAAGGGCAGGCTCACTAAGGAGCCAGCATCATCAGTTTTGGTTCGTGAGCTGCTAAGCGCTTACTAAAAGCTCTCCCTGGCAATGAACACACAGCATTTATTTCTTTCTAAGGGAAGAGTCCTTTCTTTAGAAGACCTATTTCCTGTTCCTCAAACATATGCATGCTACCCAGGGCAGTGCCATGGTCAGGAGCTCCAAACCTTTCTACCATGTCTGATCTGGGATGCTGATGGAGGAAGGAGCAACTGATTATAACTGCAGCTAGGCTCCTTTTCCTCTGCACTCAACCCCCACCAAGTACCACGGAAAGCACCAAAGTAGCAATTGCTGTTGAGTTTTGACTGCTGTTGATATCTCGCTAAAGTTTAAAATGGATGGGAGGAGGTGAGGCCATGTTATCAGTGCAATTTGCACACCATGCTTAACTGTGGTTGGGGCTGCAGGGGTAACGCCATGGGAGGGCTGACATGGGAGAAGGCAGGTGTTATATTCCTTTTTATTAGATGAATAAGTGTTTCTTGTTAAAAGCAAAGAGAACACTAGAAAACCCCTCTGAGGATATTTCATAGCAAGAAAGAAGCCAGTTAGTAGGAGGGTTGCGACATGCTGAGCACCTTTGAAAATCAGGCCATGTATTAAGAAGTTTAAATATAGATCTAGGAGCCTAACTTTCTGCAAGTGTATTTAAATAAATAAATACAACCCCCCCCAAACTTGGCTTGCTTTTCTTTTAAAGAGAGATCAGCGTGTCCCTAGAGAACTCTGCAAATTCCCATGCTTCCCAAACAGCCATCAGCTGCCCAACTGGGAGCAGGTGAGCAATGCCCTGCACTCCAGCAGCTTGGCTTAAAGAGTGAGGGGCTAAGCCTGTCCTGGTACAAATCATCATACTTCTTCCTTCCCTTGACTCTGCAACTCTTGCTTGATGAATGGTCAAGTCCTGTACCACAAGTTTTGTCCCAGGTGGTCTCCACTCCTAAGCACAATAGTTTTTGTCCCACAGGGACCATGGTTGCAAAGTTGCTGAACACCGCCGCCAGGGAGAGCACGATAACTGAGGGACAACTCAGTTCCACAACATTTCTAGTTTTCTACCTAAAAAGAAATCTTTGTCTCGCTGTTTTTAAGGCACAATCCTCTGTTTTATTGCTGGCCGTCAGGATTCTTTTTCCACTCCAACATCTGCTTCCTCCCTGTTTTAGAGGGATGGGGCGATTTTTATTTCCTGGCTCATAGCGATCCACAGTCAGATCTACTATTCAGCTGTATACTGGAAAAGTTAAATATCTACTCTCCTCATACAAAGACTGATATTTATTTTATCTAAAGAATTTATATAATACCAACAGTCTGCCTTGGTGCAGCCAAAGAGGCTTAAAAAATTACTAGCAATCCCTTTTTTCCACCTCAGAGCCCACATCCTAAATACTGAACAAATCCCATCAGTGTTTAGGGCACATAACATCATTGTTGTCAAATCAATGGTGAATTTACGTCCTGTTAATCCTTGGCATTTATTCAAACAAGCTCAGCAAGTTTTAGCAGCACAATGCATTTTATGTTTTCATCAATGGATTTGCATAGGGAATGAGAGATGCTCTTTTCTTCCCAGTCTGCAGCAGCGCGCCCAGAGAGTGGGAGATGCGAAGAGAGCATCTAGCACGCCCAGAGAGCAGGAGAACTGGAACAGGAGCAGGTTTGGAAATTTACAGCTGCTAAGCAATGATGCTTCTCCCCATCTGTAGATCTCAGAGCACTTTCCAGAGGAGGTAAGTATCATCATGGTGACTGGGAACAACAAGTAAAATGACTTCTGACCCAGAAAGGCAGAGGTACAATTTGAGCCCTTTTCACTCGCCTAGTCTTTTCTGTTAATAAAACCACCTCTCTTGCAACTCCACAGAGCTTGCCGCTGAGAGTTCCTCTGCCTTGCAGCCAGATCTCATCTCCATGAGCCTTCCATGGCCCATCTTCCTGCAGTATAAAATATTCCCTTTGCTCTAGAAATTACACCCACTTTTTTTCAGACCAGAGAATTTGAGAGTGTAGGGTTGTTTTGTGACATGTTGTTTACTCATTGAAAGCAAATAATTATGCTAAGTCATATAACAGTTTTAGGAATTAAAAACGCGACTATTTTTCAGAGGAAAGGTGAAATTATGTCCATTGTTTTTTTGGTATGAACCTCTACCAAATAATTAAATAACTAAATACATAAAAAAGATATATCTTCAGATTGAGACCTCTTCTAAGAAAAAAAAAAAAAAGAAAATAAAAATTTGCTATATGGTTCTTTGATTTTATAATTTTTTTTTCTTGCAGTGCTCTTGACAGTTTAGATGTGAGTTATTTCTGCACGGTCAACATGAGCATTCTTGCATTGAGCAGATCATCCTACAGAGCCTGTAGCAGAGTGATCCTATAGATTTTTTTTCTCCAAAGGATCGATACCCAGCCTCTGCACTGGGAAGATGGGGCATACAGGGAGCAGCAGGGGTATCACAGGGAATGTTCTACCACAGATATTTACTCAGCAAATAGGCAATGTGAAAAATTTGGGAAGCAGACGAGACTAGGGGTGGTGTCTGGAGAGGGAGAAAAGTGATTGCACGAGGGTTTAGCCAGAAAGAAAAGTGGCTTTATCTGCAGAGAGAGAGGGAAATTGAACAAGTGGTGCTGATGTAGTGGGGAAGGAGAGGCAGGAGGAGGAGGTCTGTAGGAGCACTGGAAGAAAACTGGAAGAGAAGAGATGATATCATGGAAGGAGGGTGGTCTGTCCAGGACAAGCAGCTCTGTAAAGGGCATTCTGCGAACCCTGCAGACACTTGGTAATCCTCCAGTGAGCCACACAGTCCTGGTTTAAGTCTGCCTCTCAGTGTCTGAGCAGGGCTTGGAGGGAAAACACTAGACACCGAAGGTAGATGTCATTGCATGAATTGTTAAACCACCCAGGAAAGCTCCAAAAATTGCCTAATCACAGTTGATGCTGCAGTAGTTGTTTAGTACTCAGGTGTAGCCTGGCACTGGGTGGGAATTGAGCTGTTTGTCGGTGCTAAAGGGACTGTGGAGATTGGCTTACAGAGAAGACAGGAGGTGGACAGGGCAAGAAGGCAGTACCAGATCTAAAAGGGACACTGATGTAAGGGGCAGGCAAGGCATATTATTCATTCAGGTTAGAGAGTGAGAGGCATTGAGAGACCTGTTGGTACTACAGATGCTGAAACCAACACGATTCTCCATCAGGTACTGTGTGTTCACAGGCTGCCTGTATAATTAGGTTATTTAAAGTTAACCTAGATACCTTACCACGGTTGCACAATACAAACAGCATCCAGACACTACTGCAGGGAGCACGTCCTTTAACAAGCAACCACGGGGCTGAACCTCTCTGAACCTCCACCGGGTTCAGAAGTATCTGTGCAGTGCTGTAGGATCTGCAAATCTCCCTGTGCTGAGGAGAAACACAAAATAATCACAGCTTTCATCTGGCTCAAAGGGATTCACTCTGTTCATCCAGCAGCCTAAGCGAGAGCAAAAAAGCTAGCTCTTGATGCGATAACGATCCCCATCCCTTATGCCCGGATGCCAGACGAGTCTGTTACGGTGGCAGCTGTCTGGTGACTTGGAGAATTTATTTTTACAGTAGCTTGGTGATGGGAACCTTAGAAAAAAACATCACGTGGCAGAGAAAGACCCTAATGAACCGTTTGTCTAAGCTGCTCCCAAATCCTCTTGCTGGGTTTATGTGCACTCATGTGAGGATGAGCATTAGTATGAGGGTGGTGGAGGTTAGCGGCAAAAAGATTAGCGCGATCGGCTGGTGAACAAAATGCTGAGACCGGCTCTGCGTGCGTCACTGTGTGCGTGCGCTAACAACGCCAAGGCCTGCTCTCAGCAGTTCTTCTCAGCTGTTACGCGCCGCAGGTTTACGGCTGCTTTGCATCACAGGAGGAGGGGAAGGAGTCAGTATGAGCCAGCGATCCCCTGGATGTCTCTTATGATCTTGCAAGGTAAATAGAGCACACAGGCCGGGCACTGGAGCACACTGCTGGGGGGAAGACCGCAAACTAAGGGATAATCAAGCTGAAGAGCATCACATTTCCCAGACTTTAACGCACAGGAAAGTGTTACGCTCAGGCACTGCAGATGGGATAAGACTTCAGAGAGTTGATGCAACACCAAGGACCATGGCTCTTCTGTGCATAATTAAGGTTAAACGATAAAGATCATCACAGCATCTCCAGTCTAAAACAACACCTCTTTTCCCTTTCCTTTTTTTTTCTCCCCAGTTGCTTTACGCGTTTTGTCAAAAGGTCATAGCCAGGGGACCAAACACAGTGAGGGAAAACAAGCAAACAGAAAAATCCCTACTGCAGCTGTTGAGTAAAAGAAATAAAGGAATTTTGTATGTTACAGCTGGGAAGAGCAGTGCAGAGGAAGGGAGTTGCAGCTGTGGGTGCAATAATAGGAGGGAAATTTAGAGCAATCATTTTTGAATGCAGGCCCCCAAATCTAAACTCACAGCACGCAAACACAAAAGTACTTGCATAACATTTCTCACTTACAAGGGTGACACAATGACCTGTAGATCACAGAGGAGCTTTTCAGTGACCCAGTGAGGATGCTCTCAGTTATAGAGGTTTAAATAATGCACTTTATGAGCAGCTGTGGGTGTAGGAGAGCAGTTCTGGAGGCTTCTGATAGCATTTGGGCAGATGAGCAAATAAAAATTTGTACTAAGTAAAGTTGCCCAACACTTGGTGTTCTTTCTCCACCTACTGCATGACAAGAGGAATGCTCTACAGCCTCACTGAGCTACCTGAGAAGTGACTCTTCTAGCACTATGCACTGTTTTGCCACTATGTGCATCCAACCTTCCTTTCTCACTCCGAAGTCTTGTCCAGCTCTCCCCTCTGACTCCCCAATTTTATTCACCAGGATACCTCTGTGTATTTCTGTGCTGCTCAGTGATTAAAACCTTCTGCCAATGCTGTTCAGTCTTCCTCTGGGCCTGTGTTGCTTTACAGTCCTGTTCCAGAGTACCTAAAAAAGTTGTTACTTCCAAAGAGCTGCTTGCTCTTCACAACACCCCTGCAAAAAGCAGGCCATCATCCTCCGAAGGGCATGAAGATTTGACTGCTTTTATGGCCCTGTTGTGGTCATCCTCCTTCAGTGTCCCAGCCTATGTTAGAAGCTGGCTCCCGCTGCAGGGATGACCTGAGGGGAACTGGGTTAAGAGAAAGAGGGCAGACACTAAATCTTCCCTGTGGTAACAAAAGGTGGTCCTGGGGGCTCCATCAGCTCTGCTCCTCTCTAGGATGGGCAGTACTTCCCAGCCGGGAAGGTCTTACCTCCAAGGAGACACTCAGACATTGGTACTAATTACCCTGGAAAGGGAAAAAAGGGAACTAGGCACAACCACGTTGGCTATAGTACTGGACCTGCTTATTGCCCACTGTGCTCCCCCTAGGAGGGGTGTAAAGAAAGCATCCACAGAGGGCAAAGGGATGTTTCCTGATGGGAAAAGTATTCCCAAGAGCCTCACAACTCAGCCTTCGGCACACAGCACCCTTCCCCCTGCTCTTCCAACCCACACTGCTAACACCAGCCATCACGCCAGTCCCTGCGTACTCTGTTCCTCCTCTCTTGCACTACCTTCTTCCGGAATTTGGGATTTTCTTTTTTTCTGAAGACAAGAATTTCAAGAAGCTGCAACTGTGAATGGGCCAGTCCTTCAGCCACTGTGCACTGCTGTGGCTGTGCCCCTTCATTTCAATCCCCTGCCCTGATCCAGGAGGCTGGGTTATCTCGACCTGCAAGGATCCAGCTTGGTTAAAGAAGTAAACAATCAGCAAATGGAATACCTGCTATAATCAATAAAAGCATGAAAAAAGATTGGTATATATCTTTGAGAAAATGAGGACATCCTTCCTGAAAACTGCTCGCCTCCCTTTGGGATCCCTAGAGCATGAGAATTTCAGGCCATGTAAGTAAAAGTGCAGCCCTTGTAACGCCATGTAATAAACGTCTTCATACAAAGCAGAAGAGAAGTTGCCCTGAAAAAACCTGCCCTTCTTCAGTGAATGTTATTGCAAGGGTTTTGACATGGCCGCTCCATGGTTTACTGCAGTTGGCAAGTGCTTTTTATATCCATAAACTGTAGCGCAGGCAATTATTCAAGCGTGTTCACAGCATATCAGAAGCAATGTGCGGTCTTTGGTTGAGATCACAATATGCTCTACATCCATTTAGCATCTATTCCCATAGGTTGCCACACTGCAGAGTTGACTTTTCCTTTACAAAACACTTGGGCAAAACATGCTCTAGTGTCTGAAAATTTATGCAGCTCTGGAAGGGGTTGAGCAGGGTCTTTGTTACTGTTCCCAATCACATGTAAAAGACTTTTTGAACCTCTTAAAAGCACCAACACCCAAACTGCCTACAAGACGACCTGAGTTAGTCAGGAATTTCATCCATCCCACCAGCTTGCTCTATCAACATTATTCTCTACATAAGGGACTGACATAAATGCTCATTTTCAAATGAGCTTAGCTTTCATTTTCACCCTTAAACCAGGATCTGATTTTCAAAGTGTTCATCTTCCAGCTCATTCTGGGCCACAGACAGCTAGATTTTCCCAAGCAGCCCCCAGGCAATGTGCCATATTCTTCTAATACCTGGCATAGATAGGCAAGAGGAGGGAAGCAGTGTTATCAGCCAAACAAAAGAGGGTGCAAAGGAAAGTGCTGAGGTTTCACAGGTGCTGCTGCCTAGTTTCACACCTCTTTAGCTCACTATCTTCCAGACCATAGTAGTCTTTGGAGGTAAGCACTGGGTTTGACTTGCCCCTGCATGCTTACTTCTCAAGCTGAGTGCATTTCCATGGCCCAAACAGGCAAAGCTAAACCCTTCCAACTGCAAAGGGAAGCTTGACTCCAGAGCAAAGCCAGTTTTATGTGACCCTCAGTCTAAAGGCATTGGACAAAATCCAGAGCTGAAATGTGTAGCTTGAGCCCTCCTCAGCTCTCTAAGCATGGCTGCTGCATCCATGGCCAGGAAGGCTCCTGTTCTCCCACATGTGGCACCTCCCGACCTTTGCACCAAGTCCTCCACCAGCCCAGAAGCAGCACACACACCCCATGCTACATCCAGCACCATGTCTTTGCATGAAAGGGGCAGAGACGGGAGGGGACCATCAGCTCTTCGCTGCTGCATGGACTTCTACTGTCTGCAGGCAAGGAGTGCGCTTTAGGGCAATGCCCCAGGGACTGGGTGCTGGAAGAGGGACTGACACACCATCATCCTCCTAATCAGAGAGCCGTATTTACAAGCCTGCTCCGCCCCCACCCAGTGATACGTGCTGGAGATGGCATTCTGTGCTCAACTGGTCACAGTTAGCGATAGACTGAGGATGGGGAATCACCAGGAAAGATGAACTGAGCAACTATTTCTTTTTCTTCCCCAACCTTTAGCTGGACTGTAGGAGTGCTCGGGACCAGACACACAGTGTCTACCACAGCAGAGTGAGGAATGACAGCTGTAAGATTTGACCTTGCTAATCCAGCTATTTAGTAGAATGTTTAAGTCAATAGCAGCTGTTAATGAGCCTGCATCAATATACCTGCTCAATAACCAAGCACTGCTAACAGGACATTTTTTTGCAGCTGTGACTTTAAAACCACTTCTGGTCTAGAAACACACTACAGCAAAATTCCCATGACATTCCAGTGAAGACAACTGCTTAGGAAAGCAGTTCTATATGGGGCAAAAAACAAGCAGGCTCTTTTGTAGGCATTGGCATACTGATTAAAGTGCCATGTATCTTGCCTTAGGGTGCTCATTGTAGCTGCCGATTTGTTGAGAGAGACAAAGGGCAGAGAGAGCATGCGTGGAAAAGTGCACAGAAACGGACTTGGACGGGTATCTGCTGACGTTCAGCCATTGCAAAGATGGAAGTGGTCCGTTTTAATGACTGTTACAAAGGTAGACCAGCAATCCCTCTTCATCTCATGGAGATGCCTCCCTCAACATCCACTTCAAGGTGATGAACACCCTGGTTACACACCACAAATGCCACTTGCTTCAAAAGAACTTTTTTCACACTGTTCTTACAAAAACTGTAGCAAGTGCATGCACTGCTTGGGCAAACTCAGCCATTTTCAAATAATTTCAAATATCTCATGTCAGGTTGAGTTACAGCCAGCCACTTCCCACCTCTGGATAATAACCTCTTCCCTAGAGGTGTGTCAGGTCCACCGAGGGGTCCCAGGCAGAGCCAAGGAGTCAGGTGGAGCCTGGGAGCCCCTTGCAGAGGGCTTCCTCCAATCTAAGTGCATCTTCAAGTATAAGCAGTAATTGTAACTCTTGTTCTGTTAAGGAGAGTAAAGAAATACAATTCAGGCTTTTTTTGCGGTAGATGAGACGTGGGAAATCACTGGGACCTGTGAGGCCAGCTCATTGAGACTGCAACACCACGGGTGTAAAGTCTCCTGGCCGCTGCAGCGTGCTCCTGGCCCATCTTTGCCGTCTCTCTGAGATCAGGCTGGAGGGTGTCTGCAGACTGGGAGCTGGGGGGGAGCGAGGCGTGGGTGGGCAGCTGAGGCGAGGGTCCCCCAGGTCCCTTTGCAGCTGCCAGCCCACTGCTGGCAGCTGCCCAGGCTCCTCAGCCAGCTCCACAGGGAGGCTTTTAGCTGTTCAATACAACAAGAGGCAATATGGGCTAGAGAACCGAAATCAGCAGCTTGCATCTGAGCCTAATGAGTGCCAGGGGCTACAGAAAAGCTGTTCCAGGTGACAGGACATGCAATGGGAAAAAACCTTTCAGCAGCATCAGTGAAGGGGCAGGGGATCGTCTTTAATTTAGGATCAGCTAAATGCCTGAGTAGCCTCATGGCAGTTGCCGAGCTACTGAGCTATGCTGTGGCTTCAGCTGCCCGGTCCTAGCAGAGCTCAGGTTCCCTCTCCATGACACTGTCACCTTCCAACTCTCTCACTACCTCATACGAACAAAGTTAGCAGAAACTAATGCTCTTGCTGTGATTGTTTTAAATAGATTTTAATCTTGTGGGAAAATAGTTGCCTAGTATTGCTCCAGCATTCAGTATTACTCCAGCATTCAGTATTGCTCAGCTCTGAAAACTAACTCTAAAACCAGATTCCTGGGAAATGCCCTTTGCCTTTTGCTAATGTAGACGAGGCAGGTAGGTCCTTTCCAGGACCCTGGTTGTGCTACACCCAAAGGACATTTCAACAGCTATCCAGTGCTGCATAGGTTTTCCTGCAGATTTACACCCCTAGTGTTACTTACCGAGCTAGGTTTATTTCAGGTACAGCTACTTTTCAGTGCTAAAACTAGCACTGTAAATACTATCGATCTTGGCCCTTTCTCTGAAAAAAAACAGTCCTGCTGGATGTTGTGAACATTTATTTCTTGCTAAGCTCCAGGGAAATGCTTTAAGAGCATATAGCTTAGCATTAACAATACTGACCTTTTTTTCCTAAGCCTCATCAGTTCCTTAGTCAGGTGGTAGCAGAGAAGTCTGTTGTTGCAGTTACTGCCCTGAAATTAAGGGCTAAAACAACAATGAGAAGAATTCACACGAGGCAACACAGCTCTTCAGCTGCGTCAAAGCCAGCAGCTTTGATGCTTGTGCTTTCACAGGACCGACTAAACAGATCGATTAGATCTGCATCAGCCATTCTGCAAGTCATAATTGGAGAATAATATTTTCACAGGATTAGAGCTTCTTGCTTTGAAAATAAGCAGCTTGGCTTTGGGTAAAATTTTCCAAGGCACTTATGTGATGCAGAGGGCAGAACCCAATTTCAGCATGGGTCATCAGACCTGTGGCAGCTTACCTGGCCTCTGTAGGGCGATGGTGGCAGTGGAGAAATGATAGCTTGGGCTTGGGCTTCTTCTCACGCTGCCCCTCTGAACATGCTTTCTGGCAGGTTTCCACTGCAAATTGCTTTTGCAGGGTGTATCTCCTCCTCTGCCTCTTTACCTATGGTAACTAAGGCTCTCTGACAAAGGCCACAAACACAGCCCCACATGCAGACTTGTCTGCTGTCCATGTACCTGCACGTTCACATTGGACAGCCTGAACAGGACTGGTCCCCACCTCTTGCTCATGCTGGGGAACGATTTGTGTGGTGGCAGGATGAGCACACCACAGTGTGACTACCCAGCCAGTGCAGCTGTGTAGGGCAGAGCGAACCCCTGGGAGCTGAGCAAAACCCCACGGCAAAACCGCAGCCTCCCTTGCCCAGCTCTGGCCCCCTGGTAAAGTGAGAGGAGCTGCAAGCAGGCTCCATTGCAGCTCACTGGGCTCTGGAAGGGCTGCCTGCTGCTGCAGGACTCTGCAGGGAGCTGGGAAAGTAGAGTTCACACGCCACAGCCTCTTTTGGCCAGGCGAACCACACAAGGCGAGGGGCTCCTGTTTTCCTGCCATGAGCTCCTGAGGTGTCACATACCCATTCCCTCTCAGGGCCTCCCTGCAACCGTCCTGCTCCTCTCTCTGCACCGGGAGTTTCCCCAGAGATGTCACCTCACAACTCGAGCTGGTCTGGTAAAACTTTCCTCGGTGCTCCCATGCTGGTATAAGGACAATCAGCCTTTCCCTTTCCCTCCCTCCCCCAAAGCAGATCCCACATTTGAGTCCCCTCACGGGCATCTTCTGTCACCCCAAGATCTCCACATCTCCCAAATGATACATCAGGCTCCCCCGGCATCACACAGCATCTATGTACCCAGGCGAATGCAGGCAGCCCAACCCTCGGTGCCTTGTTTCACACGCCAGCAGACAGCCAGGACCGTAAGCTCCCCCGTGTGCCGCAGTGCATTGCCGGGGGCTCCCTGCTGCTCAGAGAGGGTCCCTGGGGAGGACGGGGCAGCAGCACCCGCATTGCAGCGGGGAGAGGCCACGCTGCGGAAGAGGGAGAGGCAGACTCCAAAGGACCGAATTGCACGCCTAATGTACGAATACTGGGGCAACCCAGGGCTCCCGGCCGGGCTGCTGGGGCTCACGGGAGGGCAGCCAGGGCCCACCACCGAGTTGAAGTGACCGTCCTGCTTCTGGAGCACAGGGGACACTCAGCACCCTGCGCTGGGCCACGCAACGTGCTCTGCCGGCCCCTCGACGCCCATGCCGAGCGCCGCATGCCGTCAGCAGGGTCATCGTAGGAAACACTGCCCTGGATTATGTCCAGCTCAATTTCTGCCAAGGATTTGCAGCACCGCCTTGGGTGAGCCCTTCTAGTTGAAGGCCACCGGAGGGAGCCCCAGCAAAGCAAATGAAGGCTCACGGGAGCTTCTGCATCCCTCATTTAGAGCAGTGGCTTTCACCGGGTCATCCCCAGGCCCTTCGAAATCAGGGGGTTATTTCGTGGGGAGGTCATGGAAAGCAAACCGAGAACAGCACGTCTGCTGTCAGGAGGTGTCCATCACTGCACGTCAGTCTGCTTCTTTACTAAGGCACAGGGCACAGCGATGCGGAAAAGCTCTAGAGCACCCATTGAGTACATGTGCTGCAGGGTAATGGGAACAGCCTGTTCACCTGAGCTTGTCACCCACATCTGGCCCAGGAGAACTCCCACCGGATTTGGTGGGAGGTTTCTCTGACACAGGGAAGCAGCAAGAAGCTTGTTGTAGGTGTATTGTGCTTTGCCTTTCTGCAGGCTGTTACGACTGGGCTCTTTTCCTAAACAAAACATCTTCTGTAAAACGTATTTCAGGATAAATCCAACACACTCCTTTTTTGTGAACGTGGAGCTATGAGCAGAGTTCAACTGCAGACAGTAAAGGGAATGTGCAGGAGGGCCCCCCCCGCCCCCAACAGCTTGCTCTGATATTCCTGCTCTAGTCCACTGGTGGAAATACCTGCTATTTTTAGGTCTAATATTTGCTGATAAAAAAGCTCCACTGTGAGGGTACAGCCCCATGATGGGCTTGAGCTGAACAACTTTGCTGCTACAGAAAGGGAGAAGCCTTACACTTTGTCTTGCTCCTTCTACCCTATCCTTCCTGCTTTCCCTCCCTCCTCCCGCCTTGTGCTCCCATCTGTGCAGTGCAGCCTCACTTCCCCCTATAAATTCTGATTGAAGATAAAATGATTCAGCTTATTAACCCAGCCATTTGAGCAAGTTCAATCCACTTACCATGCAGTCAGGCAAGTATGAGAGATGGAACAAAATAAGCACTGGGAGGGGTGGAGGGAAACTTGCCCCTTACACCGTGGCTGAGCTAATGTTAGCTAAGCTCCTGCTGTATCAGGAAACCATAACCAAATGAAGCCAGCTGGAGCCAGGCTGAAAACAAACAAAATGATGCAATGGGGATAGCAGATCTGCAAGCTGCTTTCCGGAGGACAGCGTATGCATAGGACTTGCGTGGGCTCAAGGGGCACTAGACAAATCCTTGGAGGAGAGATATAATAAGGGGTACCAAACTGATGAACTACTAAAGGCTCAGGAGGTCCACTGAACTCAAAAAAGTTGGAGGCTGGGAGTGTACCTGGGGAGACAGGGCAGCTCATGTATGCATACCCTGCTCTTCCTCTCTCTCGGGAATATGCCTTTTCTTTCACCAGGCACACACACACACTAGCAATCTGCTGTGTCCTGCCAGAAGGCAGCGTGTCCTCCTCCAGACAGGGAGGGGATTCTCAGCATTTCCAATGCAGACTGACCCATCCGTCCTGATAACCATGCAGCCATGGAAAAGCCTGCACCAGCCTGTGCTCCACCACCACACTGCAACAGCTGCTGGCAGGAGCACCTGCAGATGTTTCACCGCTGCTGCTGGCACCTCCATGCGCAGTCACCTGCACTGAGCTGGAAAAAGTCTCTGAACACGTATGAGTCAGTCCCCATAGCCTTATCAGTAAGCTCCTGCTGCACAGCCACTGCCTCACCTTGGGGGACCGCTTCCAACAGTCAGGCAGCTCGGAGGGCCCCCAGTGCTCCAGCCAAGGCCAGATCAGACAACTGTTCTGGTGGGCTCCCCACCACAGAAGACAGCAGTGTGACTGGCGGGGCTTCTTCTAGCTTGCCAAGGTTTCCACCGAACTCTGCTTTCACTGTCTTGCTGTCCTCTCAGTCCTACCTGGGGGCAGCAAGCAAGAAATACCTGGAGAAGTTTCCCAAGAGTACTCAGAAGGGTCCAAAGAGATCAGCTTCTCCCCACAAAATGCTCCATCCAAACTGCCCAGGACAGCACAGTGAGGAATTTCCCTCAAAGGAGCAGCTGGATTTGCTTGTCAGATGGACATTGATTACTTTCAAGTCAATCCTTTTGGCCCTTGGGACATGTGACAGGGGAGAGATGGATCAGGTACAGCCCTGGGGCAGCACTTCACAAGGCTGGGAAAGGAGGCCTGAGACAGGAGAGCCAGGATTACACTCACAGGAGCAGGCACTGAGAGCAGATGAAAAAAAGGTTTTCCTCCTTTTTCTGGGAAACAACAGGGATGCCATCCCCCCATGGCCACAGCACAGTGCTGCTGCTGAGCTGCCCACATTTGGGAAAAGCACAGGGGTCGGCACAGCCAGAGGGCAAGGGATGAAGCTCACTTTGGAAAAAACCACCTTCCTGGTCTTAGAACAGTCCTGCCAGGTTTGTATTGCTACTGTCTCTACTGACTTCTCTTCAGGATCATGCTAGCACACATCCTGAAGAAAACTTGAAGCAAGGGGGGCTAGAGGGCTACGGAGAAAGAAAACAGAGAAAAACCAAGTGATCTGCACCCAGATAAGGTAAGTGTAAACGATGGGGTGCCAAAAATCGAGCCTCAAAAAGTGGTTCTGGAGGAGCCAGAAGCAGGGCTGCAGCCTCGGGCACTGAACGTACTGGTGCACTGAGGTGTCCCTCTTGGCATGAATGAGGGGAGGCCGCAAACACATCGGTGCTTACCACTGTGTGCATAATGTTCCCCCTTCTGTCCCCCCCGCCTGTGGGACCAGGCCTGCGCCCCTTGGCGGGGTGCTTCACCCTCACTGCCAGCTAAAAGGTCCTGCCGCTTTGTGTGTGAGCGAGGAGATGGAGCGAGTGCAGCATGAGTGTGGAGATGTGCCTTTGCAGCACCATTTGGAGGTGGAGGGGCTGGATGCAAGACCTCCCTCCTTGTGAGCCTTGGCTAGGTGAACCCTCTGTCTGAACCATCAAGGCTGTTCCTAAATTCTTATCCTGACTCTGAACGTCTGTCCATCTTGCTTTTGGGAAAATCACCTGATTTGTATGCCTCCTCTGTAAAGGGAGGAGGATGGCATTTCTGTCTAGCTTGTAAGCTCCTCTGGGCAGGGAGAGAGGGCCCTTTATATAAAGGAACCAGCATAATGAGGGTCTTGACTTCCGATTGCACAGCAGCTTGCTGGACCAAAGTGCTAAACACAACATCAAATAACATGTTGAACTTAAAAGTCCTGTAGCTTTATTAATTTTCCTGTTTTTCAATTATAAGGCACTCTCTAATAGCAATAGTTAACAAATCAGCAGTGCTCCTAATCATGGGTTGGATCTCAAAAACTCTCCAAGGAAAGTTTCCATGAGACACTCAAATCTCTCAACCGTGCTCTGCAGTCTCTGCGCCATTGCTTCTCTAATATTGTTCTTTGACTCAGCATTTCCTCTCCTCTTCCTTGCCGTTCATCCTACCCCACTGACTGCTTCTCATACCCGACTAGTTAAATTTACCTTCACCCACAGCATCAAAGCTGTGCCCTCGTACCACTGATGGTGATCAGCGCTCAGCTGTGAGTGACCTGGAGGCCTCAGAGAGGGTCCATCCCCATGCGCTCCGTGGTACGGTCCTTCACACCCATGTATGTCGCCCCGACAGATGAAACAAAGACACAGCCAGTTTGCACCAGACATACTCCTCCCTCAGATTCTTATGGAGAATATAGCTACGAAGACCTCACCCTTTGCTGTGCTGTGTAGCATTTACTGGGGTTGCTATAATTAAGGATCTTTGATAAGATCTGCTTATATAACCATGGTGATTTGCAAAGTATAGGCATGGAAGTAGATTAGATGAGATTACTAGCTACAGCTCTGTTCTAATGTACACAAGTTGCCTTCTCTGATTAATTTTTTGACATTACATCTTAAATCGGTTCTCTTTCCTCTCGGTTGTGCCTTGTTCCAAGAGGTGTCAAGCAGAGAGCGGGTAAAATTGTTCAAAGGGTTTGCTGGCTGTGGATTACTAATTATCCCTACGCACGCACTGTTAGCAAAATCCTTTTAACCTGAGAAACCAAGTCCTGTGCACCGGCCTGGAACTCCAGGTACTTCTTTAATTAACACAGGGTTCTGAGCACCAGCAACAAGAAAGTGCTATTTTCCAGTGAATGCATTAAGTACTTTCTGTATTGACCCCCAGGATGTGTTCGTGTTTGTTTTAATCTCTTTTTTCTATATCCAAGCATTGCTGTCTTTTGTTTCACAAGCATTTTTTCTTCCCCTTTCCTCCTTGTTCTGCCTCTCTTAAAACTGGTTGCTTCCCTACCACCTTATTTTTTCTCTCACCTCTTTATCTCCAAACCAAATCTGGGTGGCACCATTTTCTCCTCACCGTGTGTCAGTTGGTATCCAGCAATGACACTGGGCTTAAGAAGGAAGACCAAAACAGAGGAAAGTTTGTGGCAGCATTTAACCCAATAGATTTAAGCAAGTTGGGGTGAGGGAGTAACCTGCAGTAAGTCACTAACCTGAACAACCCTGTAGCAGTGGAGAGTATGTGTAAAGCCTGGGAACATATCCAAGCTGTGTTTCTCTCTCCTGAGTTCTGCAAATGTCCTCATTTAGATTTGGGAAAAATAAAATATGAAATAATGAGTAGTTACATGGAATTCTGCCTTTGATTCCTGCTTTTCTCTGGACACCCTTTCCTTCATGTCTCTTTTACTTTGCTGGCTCCTGTCTTCCCTCCCACCTTTCTAGCTGTGCTGTCAACATTAACTTCAAAGGGTCTTCTTCCCTCTCCCTCTCTTCTTACACTCCTTAGTTTCTGTCCCAGGTTCCCTTCTTTCTTCTAAGCTTGGCCCTGTATGCAAGGTGAAGTCACTGAAGGAAGCGGAGAAGGAACCTTTTATCCTCGCTGCGACACGTCCATGCGATGTTGCCTCCAGTGTTCGTTGGCTCTGTCCACACCGCTGCCCTTCTGTTAGGCAGATGCACTGCAGCATCTCTTTCTTCCAACAATGGTTCGGCTACACTGACACAAGGGGAAGATATCCCACTTCTCAGATGATCAGTCACAAGACTGCTAACACCTCTTTGACGCTGGATCAATTACAAGCTCATTGACATTGCATGAACTCGCACACAAAAAGACGTTTTGTTTCATTTCTTGATTCATTCTTAGATACCTATGGAAGGAAGAAACATGTGAAAAGACTGGCTGCTATTACTGTGCAAAGCACAAAGATCCCTCCCCCTGACACACCACGGGTACTGTGCAGGCACAGCACCCTCCTGCTCTGGTGTGTCATGGTGACGGTCCTCCTGTCAGCATGTGCACGGCCAGGCTGAGCACAGGAGGAAAAGGGGACGCCGAAAGAGGCAGAGGGTTATAAAGTTCTGGTGGGGATGGACTCCGCTGCCCCCAGTGTAAGGGGCACCCCTGATACAGAGAACTGCTGAGAAAATGAAGAGCAAAATATGAGTAGGTTTATTTTTCAATAATTCTATGACCCGTAAGGCGTAGTCCTGGTCCTCGAAGTACTGTCTCACAAAACTGAGAAAACATTAGTCAAGCATTCTCTACCCAGCCAACCATTACCAGCACCGTACCAATTCCACAAGCCACAAAGCAGAACTCCGTGCAATTTTGTCTTTCAGCTTGTACTCCTAACGAGTTATTTTAGGCACCTTCTTTCGCTGGAGGCATTGTAACATTTCTGCTTGTCAGGGAAAAAGGCGTATTTTCAACACAGGAGCAGCTGTTTTGATTTGTTTTCTAATAGCATCCTCAGGTCAAGTTACGTGTCTGTGAAACATGGATCCCAGGGTCAGCAGACTTCAGCACAACAACTGACTTACAGAGTGTCTAAGTTAAAGACACGCTTTGGAAAATGTTTCTTGCTCTCAGCAGTACACCACACAAGCTAGAGCAAAGGGAAATCTAAAGTGAATGGGGTCTTTACAAGATAAGGAGCGAGAACCCAGTGCATTTCAAGTAGTGAAAACAGATTTTAATTCCTCAGGAAAAACATCATTCAACATGTTTTAGCTGAAGGCTTTAACAAAAACATTAAAGCAAAAATCAGTGCAAGTTTGTTCTGCTTATTATGTAAAGTATATACTCCGTGAACACACATTACAGGCTGCTTTCAGTTATGAATGAAAATCATCAGGAACTTCTACTTTGTCAGAGCTCATTGCAGGCCACTGCAGTTGTAGTTCCCCTGACGGCTCGGGCTAGGTCAAGACTCACAGCAGGTTCCCACCAGGTGACTGAGCTGATCTAGCAGCACGCCGCTACTGAAAGGGGCTGTCCCACTCCTTCAGTCCTGATCTTCCCTCGCGCTAGCTCTGGCACTCACTGAGCTGCTCAGTGAGCCAGTTCAGTTCACTCCATGAGCAGCAAATCACTCTTCTATTTGCAGGTTTGGCTTCTGCTAGTTTAGTGAGTTTAAACTGCAGTTGTAAGCCTAGGTGGGAGGCAGACCAACAGTGAGCAACTGAGGCAAAGAAGTGCATCCTCTAACGCACTAACCTTATTGGGCACATACACTGCAAGGCAAAGCTAAGCGGCAGTACCTGTTCTCTGGCAACAAGATCTTCTGACTTTGCCAGGAATTTCTGCTTCTAACTCCTGGATCACAACTGTGAATTTGAAGGGAAGCCGGGGAGTGCAGGAGGAAGGAGCGAAGGGAAGTTCGTCTGCACGTGGCAGAAGTTCTAGCGAAAAGCTTTTGTCATCTCAGTTAAGGAGCAGTGGAGAGCAAGTGAACTTTACATCCCAAAACAGTACGTACAGGAAGAACATGGCAGGACATACAGTGGTGCCACGAGGACTGTCCTTGTCCTGTGACGGGTCACGGCATCTTTGAATCAGCTCAAACCAATGGAGGAATTCCAGAGGATATCACAGAAAGCAACTAGACTCCCTTCACTGGGTGTAACTATTGTCAAAGTAGCGAAACGTTACTAAAATTGCCGTTCCAGTTTTAAAGCAGATGCATTTTAAAAATCTTTTGTTGGAGTCAGACAGAAAAATAAACATTTAGCTTACTTCCTCAGAATTGGACTTGCTGTTAAGTTTCAATTATATTGTGTTACGGCACAACACAGCAAGCACTTGTGCTTGCAAATAGTCCTATGGACTACAACTGGGGCTGTGAACACTATGTGAAATAAAGCGTATTTTTAAGTGTTTCAGGGAATATTCCAAAATATCTAGGAGATGAATTTTACTTGTAATACACTGAGTGCTCAGTCTTGTTTTCTGCATCAAGAAAATGAGTAAGTTTGCTGTCCTGCCATGATTTTCAGACTGGAACACCACTTTTGTTGAAAATGCTGATCAGGCTGTATAGTATCAGCATCTTCCATATGCATTAGTATTCCACTTTCAATTCCCTTGGTTCAAATTTGCAGGTTTTGGCCCACAATAAAGCTTCCCAAAATGATCAGAAAGAATTTGGTCCTACCCTCCACTCTGCTTTTAATTATAATGCATGTTTTCTTTACAGCTTATCCAACTTTTATTTAAACTCCTTCAGAACCCGCACCTTCCTGCCCTTGAGCAATTAGTTTATTCCAGCACTCGAAATCACAGTAACAAAGGTCTAATTTGGATTTGTCAGTGTCCTTTGTACTGATGACTAATTGCAGGAAGACCCTTTAGCTCCTAAGCAGGATCCTTATCTTCTCTACAATCATAAAATTGTCTCTTAATGCTGTGTCCCAGCAAGCCCTTCTTCCATGTCTGCCTTCAGTCATTTTTTTTTCAGACTGCCATCTTTAGAGCTGTCACACCCTTTAGCCACCTGCTTCAGTATCCATCAGAGGCCTCTCAATTTCTTTGAACCACTGGCAAAGCTGCGTGTCTTTTGCTCTGAGCTTACCCAGCCAACATTCAGAACGGGTACAACACCCCGACGGCCACAGCACACTGCAGAAAGGGAGGAGGGCCTAACCAGGAAATTTGGGCACACATCTGGACACAGGGGCCCAGCACACTTCAGCAATTCCCCCGGCTGGACCACCGGGAGATCAAAACAAGCGTTCCGACGGGTGCAACGCTCCCGACGAGATCCGTGCCAGTCTCCGCGGGCACAAGAGAGGCCTCCAGTTCCCGCAGGGCACTCTCCGTTCCGCCACAGGCCGCTCGGTCCCTGGAGGGCAGCCGGCGCGCCCCTCCCGGACTCTCCCGCGGCGAACAGCACCGCTTTTCCCCTCTGCTCTAGCGAAGGCAGGGCTCTAGGCCCGGCAGCAGCCCGGACACCGGCCCGGGGAGCTCCCGCCGCCCCCGCTCCCCTCCGCCCACAACGCGGCGACCCCGGCCGCAGCCCCCGCGCATGCGCCGCAGCGGCAGCGCGCAGCGCGAGCTGGACTCGCGCGCCCCGCCGGCGGGGGAGGGGAAGAAGAGAAGAGGGCCCACCCCGCTCCCGCGATGAGGCGCTGGCGGCCCCGCGCGCATGCGCGAAGAGCCGTGCTCCCCCGCCCCCCCCGCAGCTCTCGGTAGAAGTGTTTCCGGCGCGGCGGCTGTGACGTGCGCGATCGGCGCCGGGCTGTCCGGCGGGCGGGCGGGCGGGCGGTGGGAGATGGCGGAGTATCTGGCCTCCATCTTCGGAACAGAGAAGGACAAGTGAGTGGCCCATCCCCGCTTCCAGCGCCGCTCCCGCCGCTTCGGCGCCCCCGGGGGGCTGGGGGGGGGGCCTCGAGGGAGGCCGGAGGCCGGCGGCGGGTTCCGCGGGGCGCGGGGAGGCGCAGCGCCCGCCTGGGCGGCCTGTTCCGACCGTGGCGGCCAGCCCCCCCCCCCCCCCCCCCCCGCGGGGGGACCCGGCCCGTTTCTTCCCCTCCCGCCTCAGGGGCCTGCGGCACCCGCGGGACCGGGGCGCGCGCCGGGGAGTTCCTCCCCTCCCCCACCCCCTCCCCGCCACCCCCGCGCGCTGGAACGTGGCGGCGCGCGGCCGCCGAGGGAAGAGGAAGCGAGGCGGGCGCGCTCCCCCCCCCATTCCCCCCCCTCCCCCGCAAGGCCCGCGGCGGCGGCCCCTCCTCCCCTCCCCCTCCGCTGGAGCGCGCGTGCGCGCGCCGCCAGGGACGGGGAGGAGGGGGGGCGCGCGCGCCCGCCCGCCCCTCTCTCTCTCTCGCCGCGTGGGGCCTGCGCGTGCCCGCGCCGCCGGCCCCGCCCATGCGCTTCCCTCTCCCCTCCCGGGCCGGGCTGGGTCTGTTCTCCTCGGGGACCTCCCTCCCCTCCTTCCTCCCCCTCCCCCTCCTCCTCCTCCCCCGGCCGCCATGCGGGTGTGCCCGCGCCTCGTGGCGCGTTGCCGTCCGTCCGTCCGTCCCCCGTCCTCCCTGTGCCCTCCCCGCCCTCCCCTTCCCCCTCCTCCCGCGGCGGCTGCGCTTTTCTGGCGGCGGGCGGGAGCGGTCGGGGCCGCTGGGTGCCGAGCTTCCCGCCGCCACCGCCTCCTGCCAGAAAGGGCCTCTTCTTCCCCTTTTGTTCGTGCCTCTGCGCCTCGCAGCAGCCCGAGAGCTTCCGCTCTGCTGCAAGGACAGCGACTGGTTATTTCTCCCCCCTCCCCAGGGTGCGGAGGATTTCCCCGACTGCTGCATCCTGATCCTCAGGCTTCTGCCTGCAGCCTTCCACGCGTCGGGAACGCCTCTAGTTTCTCTGGTTGTTGGAAGCATACTTAGAAAACCCTCCTAACGAAAATTTGGTCACCGTCGGCCTGACCAAACCAACGTGTTTTTCCACTCGTAAAAATGCAAGGGGGCATCGATGTGCTACTGGACTAAATTACTCTTGTCAGCCCCTGGCCGTGAGGCTTCTGTTTTCCTTCTACTTTGTAGTGCTACGGGCCGGTTCCAATTCGCTCGTCTGTCAGAAAAGCGATATCGGCAGCTTCTCTTGAGCTCTGCTACCGTAGATATATTAAGAACTACTCTCTGATATAATGCATTACCGTTTAACAGTATTAGTGTATGCCCACACGGCAGGCATGAAACTCCTGTACTGGTTTTATTTTCTATTCAAAAAGCAAGCAGAACTCTCCAGAAAGTGTTGAAGGTGGAGGCACTATTGGAACTTTTATAGTTAGATTATTTTTTTTTTGTTTCAGGATAGAGTTCAGAAAAGACAGTAAGTATATTGTAATGCTAAGTATGTATTCTCAAAAACATAATGAAGAGTAAGCATGTTACAGTTTTACAGTAGAATGTTTTGCTAGAGATCAGATATGCTTTAGTACTTTAATATTTCTCCCCGCTGTGAGTTGATGTTGGTTACACAGGATTGTGGAAAGAATTGGTGTTAACTATGAGCATGGGAATAATAACCTTTCTTCCAGGAGAATTCTTATGTTTCACTTACCCATGTATAGCCCATAATAGTGTTCTTGCCCTTCAGAATTTTGCATTCAGTTTTCCCAGTCAAGGTAACTAAACTCCTTATGGTTTTCTTTCATCATTCCATGTGAATTACAACAATATGTGAGAGTTTTACTGGCATTCCTAAATCAGCATAGTTTTGAAGGTGTCCTGAGATGATAGCTAATTCAAGAAAAGCTTGTGGTTTAAAAAAAATATTAAATGCTTCCTTTTAAAATTATTAACTACATTCATGGAAATGGCTTAAATAAAAGAATTTATTTTGCTTATGTGTAGTTTCTCTGTAACATGGGTTTTTCTCTTACCTGAATTATTTCAAGTATTGTGTTGGCAGCAGTCTGAGTTACCCTTAGAGTATAACTTTAAACAGGTGGTTTATAAAACATTAGGTCCGTGCAACTGTATCAGCTTTAAAGCAGGTATATTGCCTAGATTAGAGGGTTGCATGAACTAAGACACAACCATATAGCTCATAGTGTAACTTTTCAGACTGTTTTTCACATTATTTCCCATCACCCAGTGAAACCGATAGACAAGAATGGAAAACCAGAAGTAGTGATCGCTTCTGTCCACAGTGGTGTCATGAATGCGCTTTGGGTTTGAGTAGTGGGTGAAATCAATTAGATGACTTGCTGTGAAGTAGGGGTAAAGAGGAATGAATATAAACAGGTTTGCTGTAATACTTTCCTGTGCTGTTTTGATTTATCGTTTTTCTATGTTACTTCTCCGCATCAAGATAAAGGCATTTAGGGCATATGTTTTATTGGAATTGCATGCTAGTGTTTTCTATTCCAATATGTAAATACTTTGGTTTTTTTATTTGCAGAGTCAACTGTTCATTTTATTTCAAAATTGGAGCTTGTCGTCATGGAGACAGATGTTCTCGGTTGCACAACAAACCAACATTTAGCCAGGTTTGTTTTCCTTTTGTTTTCTTTCTTGTGGAAGTATATTCTTGCTTCTTTAAAATGTAGATTCTCAGATACAAGTGAATAATTACTGAGCTCCAGATTAACTAGTTCACTTTTGGCCCTAGTTTATACGGGTTTTTGGTTTTTGGGGGATATTCCATTTGCTTCTCCCAGCATTTCTAATTATCTCCTGTCACCCTTAATGGCTGCAGGAAGCGATGCTGTTGTAAGCTTGCCTGTAGTAGAGACCAACCAGTGCTAACTTTCAGGTGAGTGTGCCTTCTCAGTGGTGTTTAGGCACTTAAACCATCCCAGATCTTTTTAATCACAAACAATGTTCCACCTGTCTCAAAGGTGTGAACTTAAGTCTTTTATGCGTATCATAGAAGAAGACTAATTAATAAATAAAAGCAACTTGTCTGTCATTACATTCGCTCTCTGACCAGGCTCTTAAGTTTCAAGAATAATTTGCATACTTGCTTTGAATGTGAAAGAATTGTTTCTTGAAAACAACTTGCCTGGTTGCTGAGGGTGTACATGTCAGTTGACTTGACAGATTATTTAATCTTTGGCTATGTGAACATTGTTAGAGACATGATATGTGACTGCATGTCTGCCAGAAAAGGAAGAAAGAAAGAAAAAAAAAGGTGCAGTGGTGATAGGGTTTTTATTATTACGAGCTCTGTAGTTTTCAGAAATTATGTTCCTGGAGAACCGTATGCTTTGCCTCTTTCTATCACTGCTGATTGTCAAGGTATACAGGTAAATAGATTTCTTTGAGAATATTGTCTGTGATAAGTAGTGCCTATGAAAGTTGTTGCATTATCAGCAGTTTTACCTACAAAGTTAAAGTTTACATAGCAGTGGAGTCCTCTGCAAGTTCATTTTAGCTGACGTGGAGCAGAATTGATGAGAATGGTGGGCTGTTGTTGATTTGGAGAGAATTAGGGAGGCAAGTACTATCTACGTGACTGGAGTTCAGAGCGATGGTGCTCATGAAGTTAAACTTTGCGAAGTGCGTAAGTGGGCAGGGGGAATTGTAGGGCAGACTGTCTAAGCTGCTGATCGATAGGGACCATTGCTGGTACTTCATCTGCAAAAGCAGTCTTCCACTTCTGGGAATGTAATAATTTTTAATGTAAGTATTGTATCTAAAAAAGAATAGTGTCCATTTTCAAAACTACTGTGTGTTGCTGACCTACATGGAGAGCATGCTAAAATATGATTGGTTATTTAGAGACCTGAATTCAGGTCATTGGCTACTGGAAAAATTTCTAAATTAGACAACTTGTACAGTAGTTGTCTTCAAGTTTAAAACAAACAAAAAAACCCCAAAACAAACCCAAACTATGTCTTTTTTTTACTTTTTTTTTTTTGTGCGCAACAAAGATTTCCTCTGTCAGTGCAGCCTTTAGAAACTGCAGCTAGCAAAGCCAGCTGAAGTGGGTCAGCAGGGCATGTCAAATTCATCCAGTGATGTCTGGGACTGCTACAGCATCACACCTGGCAGACGTGCTGTACTGTAACGTCTCTGACATACCTGGCAGACGTGTAGGGTTCACTACAGAAATCTTTATTTGTATGCAGATTGATAATCAGCTGTGATAGAAAATAGAAGAACAGATACCTTACTAATGGGAAGTTACTGGCACAGTATTTTTATCTTGTGTTGCTATTGCTGGTGCAGCTACTTTATAGAAGAGCTGTGTTACGAAAGGTCATGCAATACCGGGTGATCAAATTACCACCAATCAGCAGAAACACTGTAACTATAAGCATGTTTCTGGCTCTCTCCAATTGTAGGCTAAAACATAGTTATTTTAAACCTGGGCCATGGAAGCACAAAGCTTTGGTTGGTATGATCATACCCATTGTAAAACAAGTGTGTGATTTTAAATGTGATGTTACAGATCTTTTACATGTTAAGTGGGCAGCTTATGTAGGTATGACATTGTTGGTCCTGTGACTTCTTTAAGCTCTGAATTCTTACTGTGACTAATAATAATGTGTAAGCTAAAATTATTTGGGGATTGCAATTCATACTAACTAACATTGAGCTTGTATTTTAAGTAATCAAATTTCAATTTTTGAGCTGCTTACAGTGATATGGACGTTTGGAATTTTTTTGTAATATTAGTTTACTAACTTAAACATGGTTTGTTTTTTCAGACAACTTGATTTTAAGAAGAACGGTACAAATGTAAGGTTTCAAGTCTGCCTGGGCTAATTCTTCAAGTAAAAAGCAGAAGGGCTAAAAGGATATTGTCCTTGTTTGAAGGATCGGAAACATGTGAACCTATGATGCTATTATATTATTTAAACAGAAATTCCACCAAGAAATTCCTGATGCACAAAATGAGACATAGCTCTTGCCTAAAAACCTTACTGTCTGGTGTAACTTTTTAGACTCTGTGGCATTATGTATTACAAGCTGTGCACATAACACTTTTTTTTTTTTTCCCCCCTAGACTTACAATAATGAATCTGGTCTTGAAAGTTAGGCATCTCCATATCATGTAGTTTGACGTTTTAGGTTATTGTGCCTCACAACTCCCACTTTGAGGATAGCTATTGAGACAAATGCAGCTCTTTCTTGGTGGTTAATTAAAACTGTTTTCATAATATGATGGTCTGGATGCAATTTTGGAAGATATTCTGCAAATACAAAAGGAAGCCTTAAGAATAAAATATTACTTTTAGCTGTTTGCAAACAAGTTGTCTCTTTGCAATTGTCTATTATATGCACAGCAGCCAGTAGAATTCCCCTTTTTATTTTTTTTCCCCGCAGACCATCTTGATTCAAAACATCTATCGTAACCCCCAAAACAGTGCACAGACGGCTGACGGCTCACACTGTAAGTCCCACAGTTGGAGAAATTTTTTTAAAGAATGGTGTTAAAGAGCCCACTCCTAATTATGAGAAAATAATGTTGGCTTCTGAGCTGCTGACATAAAGCTGTTGCAAACAGGACAAGTGACGGAACTCTTCTTGCGCATAGATCAAGAACTTGTCAAATGTCTGCAATTCAGAATGCAGGATTGACTGCGTAAATTGGACTTGACGCAGATTCTCTTTTGCACTGCAAAGTGAAACTTGGTTGCTTAGTAACTGCATTTTTTAAAGGGTTAAACTGCAGACACTTCTCAAATTCTTGATTTAACAAAAAAAAAAATAATAGGTGTATATATGATGTACGGTAAGTTTCCCAAAACTGTGGGTTTTCTTTCATCTTAACTTTTTTAGGAAAATGGAGATTTCATGTTATGCTGTAATTATTGTATTACTTCCTTTCCTGGGATTTTGCTACTTGGAAACCATTCAGTAAAACCAAATTCAGACAAATTATTATGCTTGTAATTTGAATACTGTTTGGATGCCATCTATTACATATCTGCCTGAAATCCTGCAAAACCCCTCTATAGTAATATTGGTGAATAAAATAAAAAAAATACAATAATGGAGTATCATGAGATCTCTATTACTTTACAGTGTTAGGTTGATTCAGAAAGGTCACCAGCTAAGTGAAAGTTCTCCTTTTTGGGAGAGAATAACCACCTCTCTTTCAGCACAGACTCGGCTAAAGCGACCCTAAAGGAAACCGGTTTCTTGTTAAAATTATTTTCCATAATATAAAGTTGTTGCGTTTTGTATTTCAGACCATTGCCCTCTTGAACATTTACCGTAACCCTCAAAACTCTTCCCAGTCTGCTGACGGTTTGCGCTGTAAGTTCATACAAGTTCCTTCACTGGTTCCCTGGGCTTGATTGTCAGAGCTCAGTGTCGACTTAAGCTGGTCTACCATTTTAGTTTAACAGATCAAACTGACCACGTTTCATTAAATGTGTCCAAAACAAACACACAAGCACACACAAAAAAAAAACCACCCAACTTTTTTGTCCCACTCACCTTCCTCCCTGCTCCCAAAACTATGAGGGGAATCTGAATACCATCTATTAAATCAAAAAGGGTTGAAATTGTACTTCCCCTGTAAAGCAGTCTTGGTTGCACTGCTTTCTTCCCTCTGCCTTTCTCCCTGCCAGTTGCCTGCATCCTAGGAATGCTTTTCTGTATGTTTTGTGCTATCTGTTAGGTTCCACTGTCTAAAAGAGCAGGCCAATGACATGTTGACTTCATCCAGAACAAATGTCCTGCTCTGTAGATGTTAGGAGAACTTGAATTTGAAACTTTTCAGACTGCATGCAGAAATTTATCCTAGGTTAATGCAGCTTCCATGTAGAACCTACTTTGGAAGAAAACACTTTGACTGACAAACACTTCCCTGCTGGCAGCTGTCCTTTTTGGATAGGTGCATGCTTAAAATTCTTTCCATGCTTTGAAAATTCAAATTCCAAAACCAAGTTGCATATTTACATAGGAAAATATATCTTTAAAAGTACTTTTGAGGAGGGGAAGGCATTTGGGTATGGTCATGAACAAATTTAATGACTCCTCATGAGGTAGGAATGGGCATAAGAAAACACACCTACTGTGAGACTGGCAGAAGTTAAATGACCAGGATTGTTGATCGGCGATTATTGATATATCATTGTGATTGAATTATCAATATTAGAATAAGATTTTTAAAAGAGAAAAAAAAAGTTTTAGGACCAAAAAGGATTGGTGTTACTTTCTAACTAATATTTCTTGTTGAAGTGAATATTGACTGTGTGGTAATAAAGCTTTGTTTGGCTATTCCTTTTTTCGACTGTTGGATTATAGACTAGTTCAGATTAGTTACCAGCATTTGATTAGACATGCTTTGTAAAATCAGCCACTAACTTAAAAGTCAACGCTGTCTCTTCTGCTTCTAAAAGTAATAATGGCCCAATTAAGTAATTTGAGTTTTTTGTCACACAATCGAGCTAGATATGTAATGAGCTATGTAAGTTTGTCTAGATGCTTAAACAGTTCTATTGGTTTGTAGGCTTTCTTGTTGCAGATGCTTAGTAGTTAATGCTGTTTCAGTAAACCAAAAAATGTACAGTTGGGTATTTCCACTCTGTCCCTAAATTCTCAATGCGCTGGTAACTAATTTGCACAGAGTTACAGCAGTTTGGTCTGTGGAGCTGTTTAGATTGTACAGCTGCAAGAAAGAGTCTTGAACAGATTCTCTAGCGTTCTAAATGTTGGTATCCAACTCTAGTTTGTCTTGACAAGCGGGTAGCTATTTAACAGAGCCTAACTGTACCTTCTGTGGTAGAGCTGGAGCTCTGTTACCATTAGGTTTGCTGAAACTCCTGGCTCCCTGGTTTTTCAATATTTGTCCCTACTTAAGTACTGCATGTATTTTAAATGGATAACTTGGGTAGCTATTTAATGCTTTTGTTGTTGTTGCTTAACTGTCTTCCTTTCTATTGCCGTCGTAGAGGATTAACCTTAGTTTTGAACAGCAATAGTTTTCCTGAGTATTTTAATTAGTAATTGGGCTTCTCAAGGTTCAGATACCGGTAGCCCTGGAATATGAATGTTTGTAAAGCCTGTGCATATGTATGCTTCCCACTTTAGAAGGACATTCAAGTAGTCATTAACTAACTGTTGCTTATGATCTCCTAATTTGACAATGGAATCTCCTTATAAGTTTTTAGCACTTGTCCATCTGGTAAAAAGTAGTTATTTCCAGTATGGCTCACAGAGCCCCTGACATCTTTAAAAAAATATATCCTTAGGTATTAGTAAGCTGTTATCAGTGGTGTTGGCAGAACCTTGGGAATATAGTTAAGTATTAAACTGTCTAGAAATACTGGTTTAATGTTTGATATTCCTTAATCTGCTATATAACGGTGGGGAAGAAGAAAGTTCTTAAAAGCAAATGTTTCAAATGCAGAAACATCGTTAGCCTAAACTATATAACAAATGCCCCGTAGCCTTCTTCAGGAGATGAGCTGGGTGGAAGAAAAGTAATTACAGTTCCAGAGAGTGTGTCTGGTTAATATTAGAGCCTTTGAAGAAAAATGTAAAGTTTGTCCAAATGGTAATACTAGCCAAATACAACTGAGCCCAAAGCATCTTTTTTTTTTTTTTTTTTTGTAGCAGCTAGAAGTGAATAAACTCAGCGTTGTTGGCTCGGTTTCTTGTCTTTCACGTTCGGTGAACTAGAACAGTAGTGTTTGTAATTTAAAGGCTAGAATATTTTTCTAGCATAAAATGCAGGGTTCATTTTAAAACTGCTCCGCTTGATCTTAATAAACCACGTAACTGCTGAAGAGCTAATACATTAGGCTTTAATGTATACAGCTTCATGTAGTTTAAAATGCTGTAGACTGGAAGAAATAAATGAAATTCATTTTTATATTCTTAATGCTTTGAAAAATCAGCCAAACTTACATTGTTTTTTATAGCAGCAGGCAAGCAGCGCTCATTTGTAAAGTCCAGCTTGGAGCATGAAAATAATCTAACCTGAATATATGGCTGGCTTGTCTTGCACTAAAAGGTGTTCTGCAGGACTACAGAAAAATTAAGTGATATTCAAAATTAAACTAGAAAATTGCTCTCTACTGCAAAGCACTATGGTACCCTTCTTTGAGGGCACTGAGAAAAGTGTGTCATTTCAATAACTATTTTGAGCAGATTTAAAAAAATATTCTGGGTTATGTTACATTGTGAACTCTTAAATTCTAGTGTATATGCTGGAGAGGTGGACATGTTAAAATGAAATTCTGCCTTTAGGAAGAGGAACACTAAATTGTAATAATGCTTTAAAATATGCAAATGTAACAAAGCACTTGCCTTCTGTTTAGGTAAAAATGTTGGCAGATAGAGGGTGGGACTGTACATTTAATTTAAGTGATATTTCAAAGTAATTCCTTTCCCCTTTCTTTAAATTTGTGGCATACAAGTTTGGCTCTGATTAAAACTTGTTTTGATTTGATCATGTCAATGTAATGTTTTGACATATACTTTGGGGACTCAAAGGTCTTCACACATAATTATTTTTAATATTCCTATTAGTTAGCTCCATGCTATATGGTGTCTTTTATGCTCCAGACGGCCTCTCTAGATTGTTTTGTAGTATGATCAAAATCTCTTCTTCCTTGTTTGTAGGCTCTAATCGATATGACTCTTGATTTTTACAGGTGCTGTGAGCGATGTTGAGATGCAGGAACATTATGATGAATTCTTTGAGGTATGTAAAAGATGTAAAAATGCATTAAAATGTTCGTGGATTTGTCAACACAGATAAGTTAGATGGATTCAGTGTACAGCACAATTAGATGGATTCAGAGAAAAGCGCTTGTTTCCTCAGGCGTTTGTATAAAACTTACAACTTTCAATGCTAAATATTTCCTGGTATAACCTTTGTTTAGTTTGGCTTTAACTTTACTGTTTATAACAGGCTTTGTTTAAAAATCAGCAACTTAAGCAATGTAGCATTTTGAGTCCATGATCCCCCTCCTTTCCTGTAAATTTAAAATATACTTAATTATTTGTATAGAAGCAAATTAAGTAAAACTATAGCATCAAGGCTTATATGTAGTGTTTTCAGTGCATCTTATGTATTCTGTAAAAACTGTATGCATAATGTTTTCCATAGCTTTTTATTGTATCTTGTTAGTGCTGTACTTAGATGGGCACAGTACAGGCCAAGCAAGTACTAATTTTAAAATCAGAAATGTAAAAAAAGGGGGGGGGTTGTTTTGCTCTTTTTTAAGAAAGGCCTTCTTTTGTGCTTACTAACAGCTAAATGCAGTACTTCTTTACTTACAACTAATGTGCTGCAAACTTTTAATTGGTTGCTTTGTGCTTAGGAGGTCTTCACAGAAATGGAAGAAAAATATGGTGAAGTTGAGGAGATGAATGTTTGTGATAACCTTGGAGATCATCTAGTTGGAAATGTATACGTAAAGGTAGGATAAAGAGAGACATGTTTATATAATCAATAGGGGTGGTATCGACTTATAATTTTAAAAGCTACTGTATGCTTGTAGATTTTGCGAGAGTAGCTCTTCAGGATATAAACTGCTCTCCAACTTCACAATATGAAGTAGAAAGAGTGAAAATGTGAATGGGATCTAAAAAATTTTAAAGAGATGATGAGAAGCTTTCTTGATAGTCAAAATCTGTGTCATTTTCATAAACATTAACACTTTTTTTTTTTTTTTACATTGTTATAAACAGTCACCACTGCTGGATTGTTTAGTTTGCCAGGATTAATTTGGGGTCTGTCTTCCCATCACACTGCCTTTTAAGCACTTCATTATGAGCAAAGGTTAATTCGCAACAGGTGTGTTTATTTTCAACAGGTGCATTTATTTTCTAACTTCCCGGTTAAAGAAAACATCTTGTAAACAAGTTAATTTGGCAGTAGCTGGGTGGTTTAAGGTGCAAACTGGAGCACTTAAGTTTAGCTCTTAAAAGTCTTTGGTATCTTTTGAATAATGAGTACAGAGTTGTCACCTGCAGAGATTGTATTGTGTCTGCACAGTGTTGGAGAGGTGTGAGAGTCTTTGAATATTTTTACTGTACATTCCCTTAACTGCAAAGTATTTTCATACCTAAAATTCTCAGCTGTGTAGGTCCTAATCAGAAATAAGTTGTTTTTAAATTTGAAATTCCTTTTCACAGTAAAACACCTGCAAATTTTTAAGTTTTACATTCATCATAAAACAGGATCAGATTTTTGTAAATTCTAATCTAAATGAATGAGAGCTTCAGTTCTTATGCAGATTTCTCTTAAATGTCATATCTTTTAATACAAGCCACAAAACTTGAAAGACCAAATAGAATAATTAAGATGTCAATGTTTTGATTAGCTCTGAGACCTGATTAATGAAAAGCTAGCATCTTTACCCTTGATTTGATGGACTATCCCAAGAACTGTGAAGTAGCTTCTAGTTTGATTACTAGTCCTAAGCCTCAGATACTGCATAACTGATTTGATAGGAATGTTTGATCTACTTCTGTTGCTTCTCTGTAATGTGAGAAAATGTTAATTTTGCTTTTAGTTTCGCCGTGAAGAAGATGCGGAAAAGGCTGTGATTGACCTGAACAATCGCTGGTTTAATGGACAGCCCATTCATGCTGAGCTTTCACCTGTGACTGACTTCAGAGAGGCCTGTTGCCGTCAATATGAAATGGGGTAAAAAGTGACTCCCTCTTTGCCAATGACAGTATCTTTGAAATTGTTGCACTGACAGGGTGATTGCTTGGCTGTGGCTTTTATGTGTAAGAAGAAAACCACTTCAGACAATGTTAAGATGGAGTACCTGCAGTGAACCTCTTGGCTTTTGCCATCTTTTTAGGATTTTGATCTAGGGAGTCAGTGTCAGTAAATGATGCTTGCAATTAATGGGTTTTAATGCTAGATGTGATTAACTTTTAGATGGCTAGAGGTCCCCTAGGGCTTAGGGCAAACAGATACAGTGTAGAGCTGGGAATTTTAACTGTCTGTCTTGAATTCCGTTTCAGAGAGTGTACACGAGGAGGTTTCTGCAACTTTATGCATTTGAAGCCCATTTCTCGAGAGTTAAGACGTGAGTTGTATGGGCGTCGTCGTAAAAAGTAAGTTTGCTTTTAAACACGATTAAAACAGGTAAATTAAGGATCAGTTGCTGAAAATTCTGAAGGCAAATCTTTAAACTTAAGTTCTCTCTTGTTTTTTCTAATGCAGTTCTGACACATGCCAATGAAAGGGCATCACGTAAAGCTGGCAAGTGGCCAGTTTAGAACAAAGGAATTGGTTTTTGTTTAAAAAAAAAAAAAAGTTAAGGTGCTTGCTCTGCGGTGCTGTGGGTGCTGAAAGTTGATGTGGCTTTAAGAGAAGGCAGGCTTCAAGAAGAATATTGACTGAGTTACTGAGTACATAGGACCTACCTGTGGTTCAAATCTCCAAACTGCGAACTTAGAGGCAGACATTATTTGGGAGAAGTATTGCTTTATGCCTTTTCTCTATTTTATTCTCTTCTAAATGTATTTGCTCATGACTTCTGTTAGAAGCAGGCTACTTGGCTAATGGGCATTTTGGCAGGATCAGATTGGCCACTTTCAGCATTATGCACAATCAAGCATATCTATAGATTATATTCAGGGCTCAACCTTATTTAACAGTTAACAGCTAACTTTTCTAGCCTGTATTCATTCCTTAGTGTTAGTAATAGGCAGTCACTGTATTGAGCTCACTTTTTGTTAACGCTAGCCTCACAGTGTGACCCTTCTTGATAGGAATTCTTAGTAAGCCAAAGGAATAGTGATATTGCTTAATGGCAAAAAAAGATTTGATAAATACATTTTATTATTTATTTATATTAAATTACTTATTAAGGTACCTTGTAGAAAGGCTTATACCACTGCTGTTACTATGATACCTGTCTTGTGGATGGTTCACTTTGAGCTGGATTCAATCTGCTTGCTTTTAGGACCTTGCTGTTTAGGATAGGCATATAACATTATTGAGTTTCTTTTTATCTAGAGCACAATTTTGTAGGTTTCCTTCAATCACAGAAGGAGCCTGGGATTATGAACATGTGTTTTTCTATAAATGTCTCTAATTGGCAGTGTCTTAGAATTTGTGAGGATGAATTTAACTTTGGAAAATTTAGATTGTGTTGCTTAGGCATGTGTATTTGTGCCTAAATACTTTCTGAAATATCCCAATTAAACTAATTTAAACTGAAATGTAAGCTTTTAAGATGTTTGAATGATTTATGAAAAAGACGATGTATGCTCTTGTATTAGCCTATTAGGTCATTTTTATGACTCTGGATCTCTCAGACGTAGTAACGCTAATTAAAAGGTATCACCTTTTATTGCAAGAAAGATCAGACTTGTGTGTTTGGCTTTGGAATATGATTGTTTTACCCATAGCCCAATTTCAGTCTGTGGTAAAACAAAATAGCTGAATCCTCCATCCAGTTTTGTCTTTATTGGCGCTATTTAAATTCTTTATGCAGCTAAAGCTGTCACAGGTTAGCAGTAAGGTTTGTTATAAAAAAATTGGTTCTTGTGTCAGTGGGGTTTCACAGGTAGATCGTATAAACTAGACTGACCTGAAAGTAGTTCTACACAGAATGAAATACATAAGGTTTTTTTGAGTAGAGAAAAGGAGAGTAAACCAGAACTTTTGAATAACACATTAATTTAGTAATTCTGGACCGCTTGGTGGTATGCAAGAGTTATGTCTGTGTGTCTGTCATAGTAAAATGCCCAGAGAAGTTGTGGATGCCCCATCCCTGGCAGTGTTCAAGGCCAGGTTGGATGGGGCTTTGAGCAACCTGGTCTAGTGGAAGGTGTCCCTGCCCATGGCAGGGCGGTTGGAACTAGATGATCTTTAAGGTCCCTTCTGACCCAAACCATTCTACGATAAAATTCGTCACCACACACTTGCACCCCGAAACATCTCACTATGGAACAATATTTTGCAAACTTAAGACTTGTAAGCATTCATTTCCCAGAGCTTTTTAGTTCTGTAAGTTCTACACCTATTTAAAACTGTACTGTTTACCTGTTTTATAAAATTGACTTTTCTAAAATGCTTAAAAACATTCAAACCACTCTTTTCCTTGACAAGTGCCATATAAGCTGTAAATCCATAGTAGCTGTGTTAGCAATACATTCTGGGTGGTTTTAGCTTTCTTCCTGAATTTAAGTCATTGACCTCAGAGGCAGGGAAGATTATTTGCAAATGCTGGTGGCTTCTGGTGGGAGTGGGGGACAGAAGGAAAACAAACAAACCACAAAAAAAAAAAAAAAAAAGAGCACTGAGTTGTAACGGCTAGTTAATGCCATTGATTTAATAGGAGTGGACTTACAGCTGTAGGCTTTTGGTGTGTGTTGTTAAGAGCTATTCATAACTGCAAAAGCAGGTGTCCCCTTCTCTTGCTTCTTTAATTAACAGCTGTGTAACAGTGCATTTGGTTCCTCTACATGCCTTCCCTTAAGTTTTGCACATCCATTGTAATGGATGACTGGCAGTGAACAGTGGAGTCTTTCAACAGTATGTGTTGACTCCTCAGTATTAAGTTTGTTACAAACCTCCTCAGGTTTGTAAATACATGATTTCACAGCCTGAGTGCCAATTTACCAGTCCTTCTAATGCCACATCATCTTTCTTCTCCCTCATTACTTATCCTTAAGTGTTCCACTGTGTGGTACTGCAAGTAAATTGCCACATGTGATGAAACAATAAAATGTTCAAACTTTCTTTGAAGGCATAGATCCAGGTCGAGGTCCCGTGAACGTCGGTCTAGATCCAGAGATCGTGGTCGTGGAGGTGGTGGTGGTGGAGGAGGAGGACGTGAACGTGATAGGAGGCGGTCAAGAGATCGTGAAAGATCTGGTCGATTCTGAGCCATGCCATTTTTACTGTATGTCTGCTAGAAAGTGTTGTAGTTTGACCAAACAAGTTCATAATGAGATTTTTTTTAAAGATGGGCTTCTGAATAAAAAATTTGTAGTGATACAGTATTCTTTGTGTAACTTGTTTCTTGTGGGGGGAGTCTTTTTAACTGTCATTCCTCTATCTTGACAAATACCTGGATTAACTATGCCTGAGGGAAAGGTGGTAAATGTATTGGAGAAGCGCCAGTTTTTGTTTTTGTTTTTTTTTTTACTTGGGTATAATTTGAACTGTTGATGAAAATGTGTGTGTATATAATATAAAATATTATATACATAGTAAAAATAATATACTGCTTAAGAAACAGTTACATAAGTTTCCCTTTTCTGCTATGCTGTCTGCTTATTTAGGTTAGTTTAGGCACATTTAAAAGGAAGGCTGTGCGAAACGCATTTATTTACCAAGTAGAAACGCTTAGTTACAAAAATGTATGTTTGTTTGTTACCAGAAGTCTGTGCTCTGTCTTTCAATGTGACTGTGGCATTTACAATAAATCCAATTTCTTGGTGTAAAATCTAGAGCCTATTTTCTAAGCACTCTGGAGTAGTTGAGCTGCTACTCCTGGATGTGCCAGAGTTCATAGTTCAATTTTTTTTTTATGATTCCTGACTAAATTCCTTGTCTTTGGCTGGAAAGAAAGTTGCCTAGTGCAGTGTGGAAAAAAAAAAGTAGTATTTTTATTGCAATGATTCATAATAGGCAGGTGAGGTTTTTAAAAAAAAAACTTATGCTCCATGCAACATGATACATAAGATCTATTAAAGGAAATGCAAGGTCCTAAATACAAGGACCAAATTTCTTAACAGACTGATTTTTTTTTTTTTCACTCTATGTTCTCCTAGCTGTCATTTAATGAAAAGCATTTTGTTAGCATTCAGGGCATAGGAAACTAATTGGATGCTAGTGGAAAAATATTTTTTTCCACCTTTACTTGCTTTCTGATAGTCTGAAGGGCGATAAAGGCTGATGGATAGATGGCAGTTTTTCACAAATGACATCTTTCTTCTGTCTGAATTTTAATTGAATTGCACAGTAGCTATATATCACAGCTTGTGTATCTCATAAGGAGTTAAAGCTCTAATTGAAATATTGCTGGAACATCTTGAGAGACAATTTGTACAATGGCTGACTTGCAGTTTAACTTTATTCATGTCTGCTTTTATTCAAAGTGTAATGTAGTAAGAAATTTTGGTCAGTGGTCATATTTCTGCAAGACACAACTTTATGTACATGAAGCTACATAATACAATATAGCTTTCCAATGGGGGAGAGAATTTACTAGTGCTTTTTTAGTCATGAATCAGATAACTTGCTAAATGAGAAATCTGCTCCTTGATTATTATTAACAAAAAAAAAAAAAGGAAATAAATAGAAAGGATATGGAAGCATTACATAGCCAGATTAACAAACCAGCTTCTCTCTGTCTCCAAAATAAGTATAAAGCCATTTTGCTCACTGGAACTTGGAGTTGGCAAACATAATATTGAAAAATGAGCTTTTCTAAATGAATCTGCTTTGCCTCTTACAACTAAATTCTTGCACCAATTCAATTTGAATTTATTTTGTTCACATTGGATGGTTTGGCCAACCAGATTTTGGAACTTACTTTGCCAGTAACCTTTGTAAAGAAATGTATCACTCTATGTGAAGATGGCTTGGCCGCTTATGTTTTGTTGCAAGTACATAAATTAAATTATGCTTTCTTTTCACTGGAAGAAATTGAGCAGTGCCTGGCAATAAATGGCTAAACTGAAACCTGTGGTATTTCTGCTAGGCATTAGGAATTTAACTATGATAATTTAGTTCTTGCAGTTCACAGGATATTAATCCAGTTCCATTTCCTCTTTAGTGAGATTTAGGATTATTAGTGAGCTAATTTAAATCTCATGCTCAAGAAAGTGAGGATAGTATTTCCGGGTTTTTTTTTAAAAAACAGTGACTAGTATAATGTGGATACTATTTAAAAAGGCTTAAGATCATTTTTACACAGATTAATGACACAAGCAGATTTGCTCTATAAACAAGTTAGTCTTAAACTAGTGTAAATGTGTCCCTGTAACAACTTTCTCTGTTTTATCTAAACCCTCTTAAACTGCAGGTATATTTTTGTGTGAACAGATAGCAGAAGGTGATTTCTCCCTTTCTCCCCAATACAGTTTTTCTGAAGAAAGCACTCTTGAATTCCACCAAATGCATCATTTTATGGTCTGATTGCACAGCTACCCAAAAATTAACCATGTAACTGGAATATGTCAAAATGGGCACTAAAAGCAATGGATTTTACTGGATACTCAAAGGAAAAACTTGTGCATTGATCATTACCTGATCGTGTAATGATTATCTAGTGACAGCTTTCAACATATAAACTAAGCTCATGACATATCTTCAGTTAGGTTCACCAGTAAAATTCATCAAACTTGAAATTTAAACTGCACAAATTTGGCTGAACACTTCTACATGGTAGTCCAAACTATTGGTTTACCAATACAAACCAAGTGGTAATCCTACCTCCCCCTTTGATTGTCGCTCACAATGTCTTAGAGTAAATTTCTTTTTTTCCCCTCCTTCCCAAAGGTACCTACTTCTCACAAATACTTCATTGTTGACTCTCCTGTTAAACAGTGGATCTTAATTTATGGAATTCCTTTACCTCAAATAAGTGACAGCATACAGTATTTTCTGAAGTCTGAGTCAATTAGGTTGAAACTGTTAATCCCAAGTGGCTTCCTCTTATTTGTATTTGGCTCTTATTCTGTGAAAATGCTGCTTGTCCATGAATATGATGTATGTTGAGACTGTAAAACCAAATGGAGAAAACTTGTTCAAAATAAAGCCTTTTTTTATAAGAATCTGACAAAAATTATCCCTTTCTTTTAGATGGGATGCTGCTCCTTAAATGACTAATGAGGACATAGAGTACCTGTTTCAAATTCTTAGCTCTTGTCTTGAGCTGTTTTTTGAGTGACTCTTTGCCTTCTGTTTTTTAGAGCTGGTGGAGTGTGTCTTTAAAAAAACAAAACAAAACCCAAAGCAAAAAGACCCCCCAACCTCTCCATATTTAGTTGATGAAAGTTGAAGTATCAGAAGCGTGCAACTGGGGGTTAAGAGTTGGGGTTTTGTTTGGTGGTTTTTTTTAAATTTGTAAGGGTTCTGGTTGAGAGATCCTACAAGTTTCTGTTGTGGTGGTCTGTAGAGAACAAGAAGGCTCAGTTTTGACAGAAGGAGCATGTTTAATTGAAGAAATGAATAATTGAAAGGGGTTATGGCCTTTTAAAGATGATTCTTCCTAGTGTTGCATTGCTCAAGCTGCGAAACTTTGGGTGTTAATGACTGTGTCTTTTGCCACTGTTGAACATCAGCACCTTAAACTGCATCTACTGTCTTTAATACATTAGAAATGAAACTGCTTTCATAGCAGGTGGGGGAGGGGGGATGTTAATCACTCTGTTCTCCAGATGCTTGTAACTGCTGCTGCCGCTGCACTGATGACTGCCCCAAAAATCAGTCCTGTTCAGGAATAGTCAGAGCTAAAAAATGGAACTGAGTTGGTGTGCACTCACTTCAGCTGGTAAGGAAGTAATGCCTAACTGGTAAGGTTGTCAGGGAAGAGAATATTTGTAGCTGTATTTGCCACTTACTGCAAGGTTGAAGCTGAGCTGTATTACTGTAGAGCACAATCTTACTTTGGAGTGCCTGAATTTCAGTTTTTTTCAAATCAAAATTACAGCCAAATGTCTGTAGAATAAATCAAAATATCTTCATGTTGAATTGATACATGATGCATTCTAAAACTATGCACAAGTATTTCTGAATGAATCTGATTAGCCGACGTCCCCAAATTATTTTTCCTTTTGCAGTGTTCATTTTGTTAAATCCACATGTATGGAAAATGGAGCATGTCCCTGAACTATGTGGACAATCCTTCCTTGTCAGCAATGTGCTCATCAGTCATAAACATCTAATCCCCTGTTAATGCATGTCATGTTTTATTTCTTATAAAGTTGTAGCCTTCAGCAAGAAGAACCGCTAGTGAAAGTACACCGCAGTCCCATAGTACTTCCACAGCAGCAGCAGAACTGCTTTAGAAGGTTCCCGTTTTCCTGCTGGAGGTTATTGCCAAATAAGGTGTTAATTCAATTGATCTAAAGTTTCAACTGTAAATTGGATTTGTGGAATCTGGTTGAATGACAGAAACTAACAAACGAGATCTGTTGCCAACAGACTAGCTCTGGTAGCCAGTGGCTTCATTTCAGCATCTGCAAGGGAGGGGTGGGAGGGTGTGTTTATCTCACCTCTAACTGTCAAGATGCAAATACCGACTTCTTAGTAGTGCTCCGATAATTGCTGAGTTCAGTACCTTTTCATAATTTCAGTTTTGGCGTTTGCTTTCTAACTAGATTGTTTTGACAGGACCAAAGGCAAGCAGAGCAGAAAGGTGCTAAATTCTGATGAAACAGCGGGATGCGAGTGAGGCTGGGGACAGCAACTCTGGTGAGCTGGAGCTGTGTAGCAGCTTGTGTGAGTAGGGTTGCCCCTTTGATCCAAGTACCTTAAAAAGTCAGAGCTCTGCAAGCTGTTCCCACTAGGAAGAGAAAATTAGTATGATTCAGGTACACCTTTGCGACAAGCTCATGCGTTTTTGACAAAGGTATGCAGAGCGCTGTTTTCCTGAGTGCTGTGAAATCCATGCGCTGTAGGCCACTTCCAGCTCTTCGTTTCCAAAACTGCATGTTTAGTTAGGTCTGGAGGAAAAAAAAAAATAGTTTGTGCTCTAGTTTCCATGAGCCGCAGGACAAAGTGGGGAGAAAGGCAGCAATCAAGCCCATCTCCCTGCCTCTCTGTTTTTCACAGAAAAGCCTTTAGTCTACCAGGCTTAGGCCTGCTGTGCTTTTGCCAGCACCTGGCTTGATTTTGAGTCTTGCTACCTATGCAGCTGAATATTGGATGTGTTTCAGATCGTTCTCACTTTCTTCCTGGAGCTGTCTGGGATTCCGGCCAGGCGGAGGAAGGGAGGGAGCAGCTCCCGCTGCAGCCCGCGCACCGGCCTGCCTCCTGGGCCTGAGAGCTGTGGGAAGAGCCAGGGGGAGCGACTGCTCCTCCCTTTTCTACCCACCCCTGTTCCCCTTGAGAGCTAATACTGTGTGCCTCTAAGGGAAAGATGAGAGCGAGCTTCATGGATCAAAACAGTCCTGCATCTTCTATCATTTCCTCTTCCTTCCTCTCTAGTGAACACGGAGGATGCTTCCTCTCTGCTTCCTCTTGTGCTGGTGGAGGAAAAAGTCCTCAAGCTGCAGGAGGAGGAGACTTGATAAAGGGACTCTAAGGCAGGACATGAAGAACTGATTTCTGGACAAAGCACAAGTGGAGAGTGAGCAGACAGCCTTACTGACTTCGGGGTTGCATGCAACATTAATTGTTGTGTTGCTGGGCTGGGGATGGGCAAGGGAAATTCCAGAGCCAAAGACAGGCCAAAATCTGACCAAGTAATAGTCTCATTAATGTCTGGGCCAGTCTTTTCATTCTGGAGGGATTTGACTCATGATTTCTGACCCTTTCATGTGACTGTGTTAACCACAACAGAGAGACATTTAATTGCCCTCTTGCTCAGCCTTCAAGGAGGCAAGCCTTTGGTCTTTTGGGCAACTCTGTGATTCTCAAACACACGTGGTGGCAGTTGTAACACTTTACAGAAAGACCATCTTCAGCAAAGGGAATAGATCTGTAGGTGAAGAGAGCGCAGCAGGTTATGTCCTCTTTGTAGTACTAGTACATAATTTGAGCAAGGTTTGTGACAGTCTCCCACTCCGACCTGGTACCCAGGCTGGGTTATTACAGTCTGCATAGGTGGCTTGCCAGACGAGAGAAAAACTGGCTGAGTCATTGGGCTTAGAGAGCAGCAGTAAATAGTTCATACCCTCCCTGGAGACCAGTTATGAGTACCGTACGGGTCTGTGCTGGTATCTCCTGTTTTACTGTTTTTATCAGTGACTTAGAGCAGAAAGTGAGTGCATCCTCGTCTGGTTTGTGGGTGTCACCAAACGGGTAGTGCAGCTGACACACGAGAGGGCAAGGCAGTCATCCACAAGGACCTGGATGGGATGGAATTCGGCAAGGACACAGACAAAGTCCTACCCCTTGGGTGGACCAACCCCTGGCAGGGCACAGGCTGGGGACTGCTTGGCAGGGGAGCAGCTCTGCAGGTAAGGCCCTGGGGGTCACAGTGGGCAGCAAGCTGGACGTGAGGCTGCAGTGTGTCCTGGCAGCAGCAGACCAACTGCATCCTTGGTGGGATGAACAGGGACAGCCAACAGACTGAGGGAAGCGATTATCCCCCTCTGCTTGGCACCTGTTAGACCACATCTAATACTGTCTTATCGTTTTGGGTCCTCACTATGGAAAAGACATCAGTAAGTCGAAGTGAGTTAGGGGTGGGGGAGAGGGCTTCCAAGACAGGCAGGGGCTGGAGTGGTGGCCCTCTGAAGACAGGCCAGGTGAGCAGGGCTTGCTTAGCCTGGGGGAGGGATGGCTGTGGGGCAACCTAACGGCAACCTCCCTGTGCCTACAGGGAGGTCAGCAAGAGGAAAAGTCAGGGTCTTTACTGAAGTCATAAACTGAAAGAGGGGAGGTTCCAGCTGGGTGTAGGGAAAACATTTTCCCTACAAGGATAGTTAGGCACTGGACTGGCTGTGCAGTCTCTGTGCTGGGGGACCTTCAAGACCTGACTGGACAAGGCCTGTGCAACCGGGGTTGATCTCTAGATAGAGCCTGCTTCGAGTGGGAGGCTGGACTGCAGATGTTCTGAGGTCCCTTCCAGCCTGAGCAATGCTGTGGTTTGGATGTTCAACCTAAAACCTCATTGCTGTAACTTGGACCTCTTCCACTTTCTCCTACTCTGAAGGAACATGAAAAATGGTTTATCCCCTTCCTCGTTCCCCTTTAGCTAAATGAAGGCAGTTCTCTTTTTTCAGTTTTATCTTCTCTGAACTCTATTTATTTCAGTCTTTACTCCTGGGTCATGTTCTTCTCTACACCTTGTTGGGCTCCTCAGGCCATGTCCCACATGGGCTGTATCTTTTTTGAAATGCAGCACTCCGGATGGGATATGGTACCTCAACAAAGCACACCTAGTGCTGAGAGTGCCATGTGTCCTGCAGACTATATTCCTGTTTGCATAACCCTGTGTGATGTTTGCTTTTTTCACAACAGCGGGGCCTTGTTGACTCACATGGAGTTTGCATGGCACTATAGTCATACTTTCCACTCTACACAACTGCTGTCCCAGATAGTGGCTACTCGAGCAGTTGATTGCTCCTGCCTGGCTCTAAAATTTTGCATTTGTCCTTATCAGCCAACTTCCTATTTTACTTTCTCATCTCATTTCTCCAGTTTGTCAAAGATCATCTTGAACTATGATTCTGCCCTCTGAACTGTTCACGGCCTCTCCCATGCAGTTAAATATGGAGTGGCTTTTCTTGGGCTGCTTTTTTCTCTCTATAGAAACATTTCCATGAGCTTGTGCGGTAGCCTTGTGCTCTGCCTTCCCAAAAGGGCTCTGGGTGCCACCAAAGCACCGTTGGTTCTTTGGGTGACTTCTTTAATCGCTCACAAAAAGCCGCCTCCACCTGATGTTCCTCCTTCAGTGATCCTACCACAACAGCATGTACCTTTTTCCCACCCTTCCTTTGATCACTGATTGCATTTGTCCAAGGGGTCTCTCTCCTTGACCTTTCAGTCTTCAGCATGTCTACTCATCACGGATACAAGAAACAACATTTTCTGCTTGCTGCTCTTAAACAAGCTGTTTATTTCTACGCTAATATTCCAGTCAGTGTCACATTGCCACTATGCTGATCAAATCATAATTTTGATTATATACCAACCCTCATCACAACTCCTTTTGTTCCTTGGGAGAAAAATAATCCTAAGTGTTGCCAGATCTCAGGAAATGGCTTAAGTGGCTCCCACTTATGAAATCAGTAGTGACCTGCTGATTTGTGGGAGTTATTTACAAGGCTGCATTGGAGTAAGTGTCCCACTGATTGGGCTCAGCCATAATGGGTCTAATTAGCAGGCAGTGGGGTGGAGAAGAGTACAGGCACCATGACTGATTTTAATGCCGCTAATGCCAATGGCACATTGTGGGTCGGTGTTGCTGTGGATATCTTTTAAGTCAGGGGGTTTTTAAGTCAAAACTCCCATTTTCTTGTAAGTGTTGCCAGTTTACCTTCAGCTGGCTGCTGCCATGGTGAAGGAGATTGAGTTTTGAGCGCAGAGCTGCAGTGCAATTACAAATCCCTCTCATTAGCCTCGCACATTATGTTCGGATAGTTTCCAATACGCCTAGCGCTGTCACTTGGTCTTACAAGTCTCCTCTGAGGTATCTGTTTTACATTTTACAGGATCTGGCAAATCCATCTGTGCTGCCGATTTCGTATCTCGACATCCATCTGCCTGAAGTTGCCGTGGTTGTTGTGAGGCTGACGCTTTTTCAGACAGAACAGCTGACTCAGTGCCTCTTCCCTCAGTCCCTCCTGAAAGGCATTAAAAGGTATGGCTCTCTCTCCTTGGCTACCCTCTGTGGGTACGACTGCAGTCTTCAAATACTTGCACCCGTTCTGTTCCAAATATTAATGGATTTTTGCTTCCCTGTGCTTTGCAACTGGGCCTTATGTGTGCCCTGGTGTCTCACAGGTTTTCTAATACCCATTTCAAGGGCCAGATGTTCTTAACATCACTGTTTTCACACTCTGCATTCCTCTAGTGCCATTCTGTAATTTAGCTGCATCAGATGCAAGCTAGAATCTGATTCCACATGCTTTTCCAATTGATGTTTTTCCAATGGGGCTAATGGTTACTTCTGCAAACCTCACTTTACATGCGTATTTCAGACATAATTAGCTAGGCAGACTGCGATTTAAAGTAAATAATTGTCCTGTTTAACAGCAGTATTTTCTAGTAAATTTTTCTTCAGGAAAATGAGAATAACAATGTGGAATTGAAAGTAGGTTTACAACTATTTTGATCCAGAAAGGGGCAGGGAAACAGCAATGTAATTTGTCATCCACATGGATTTTTCTCTCTAATTTGTGTGAATTTTTAGCCTATGTAATTTAACAGCTGCCTCAGTGTTGCTGTTTATTTAAGGCCAATATAAAATACCTGGCTCTTCTCTTGATTTGTTTTTAACTGCTCAGTGTTTTTCCTGTGTTTTTTCCTAAATTTCATCCCACATTCTAGTCATGGTCCATTTTCTTACCAGAGAGACTCTCCACTTTGTAACCCTAAGACTGGTCATTCAGCTTCAGACCAGTCACATCCAGTTGTAAAGTCTCTTCTGTCATTTTTACCACTTAAAACATCCTGTTCCTTTTTATTTTCATACAGCATGCAATGCTGTCCAAATAGCTATACTACATAGTATCTATATTGTCCTGGTTTCAGCTGGGATAGAGTTAACTGTCTTCCTAGTAGCTGGTACAGTGCTATGTTTTGAGTTCGGTATGTGAAGAATGTTGATAACACTGACGTTTTCAGTTGTTGCTAAGTAATGTTTAGGCTAAAGTCAAGGATTTTTCAGCTTCTCGTGCCCAGCCAGCGAGAAAGCTGGAGGGGCACAAGAAGTTGGCACAGGACACAGCCAGGGCACCTGACCCAAACTGGCCAACAGTGTATTCCATACCATGGGACGTCACATCTAGTATAGGAACTGGGAAGTGGGGGCGGGGAATCGCCGCTCGGGGACTGGCTGGCTGTCGGTCGGCGGGTGGTGAGCAATTGCCCTGCGCATCATTTGTACATTCCAATCCTTTTACTACTACTGTTGTCATTTTATTAGTGTTATCATTATCAGTATTAGTTTCTTCTTTTCTGTTCTATTAAACCGTTCTTATCTCAACCCACGAGTTTTACTTCTTTTTCCTGATTTTCTCCCCCATCCCGCTGGATGGGGGGGAGTGAGTGAGCGACTGCGTGGTGCTTAGTTGCTGGCTGGGGTTAAACCATGACATATATGTGCAGATGGAGACATACAGTTGTCTCCACTCCATTACCTAAAACACATGGAACACTTCAGGGTAAATCATGTTCTAAAAGAAAGCTACCTTGAATTGCTTTTCTCTTTACTGGTATTTTTTATAGATACAGAAGAAATTGCTGCTTGGACTTTGTAGAGCAACAAGCTACGTTCTCGAGACGTTTCACTCTGGTAAGCCTCTTCAGTATCTCATGCTTTCATGCAAGGATTTCGGTTTCGTTTTTTAACTTTCCACAGCAGTGTGGATGCAGCCATTGTGACACCAAACAATTTCCCAGGCAAACACCTCATCATCACATTCTCAGACGCCATCAGAAGTGTAGTAATTACATCAGAGCATAATAACTATCCGTTGTGTTGGTGCCATAAGGACTCACGGATATGAAGCCAATTTGACTAGGACGCAGCCCTCCACGAGGCTCGAGATGGCTGCTCCTTCTTCACAAGCAGCGCGCAGCCTGCCCCTGTGCCAGCAAGTGCACCAGCAGACGAGTGCCGAACTGTAGGCAACACGGGAGCTTAAAACAGGGAAAGTGTTTAGGTGTTTTCCAGAGTCACGTGTAGGGCTTGGCACCTTTTGGGATACACCCACTTCCTGATTTGTGGCACAACTACCGCTAGTGAAATGACCAGCGTGGGTCCTTTTCAGCGAGGCACTTGCCACTTACTTTCTGTGGCACCATCTCCAGCCTGTAGGTCCCAGCTGGGGAATTCACCAGCTCTTCCCTGCCCCGGGCTGGACATTTCCAGGCTTTGGCAGGAAACCGAGACGCGCCCGGGCCCTCTCTCTCGCCGTGGCTGATCCGGGCGACCCGAGATGAGGCGGCAGTGCCGGCGGGTGCCCTGACGCCGCGCAAGCCCGAGGCCTTCCCAGGGGGTTCAGGTGCCAGGGGGAGTGCCTGGCTGCGGGCCCAACCGTGCAACTCCCCTCCCAGCAGCCCCCTCTGATGCGGTGGGTTATTATTTTTATTTTTTTTTCCCCTCAGATCGCAGCGGTGACCAGTAACACCCGCAGCCCTCCCTCGGGAGTTACAAGCAGTCCATGTGCCTGCTTCCTCCCTACAGGCCCGTGCCCACAGGCGGACGATGAAACGTCGCCTTCGAAGGCCGGCGCCTGGGCACGCCCCCGCCCGTCCCGCTCCCCCGGCGCCGGCAGAGTCCTCGCCCCGGGCTCGGCGAAGGCCTTTTGGAGAAACCCGCGCCTTTTGCCCCCGCTTTCCCCTCACGGCCCCGGCCACGCAGCGCCGGGCACCCCCCCGCCCCGCCCCGCCCCGCCCGCCACACGGCTGCAAGCGGTACTGCCCCGTGGGTGGCGCGCCGCCTCCCCATTGGCTCTCTCTGCCACGCCAACGCCCCCGTGGAGCCCAATGGCGGGCTGGGGGCGGGGCCGGCGTCAGGCGGGGCGGGGCCCCCGCGGCTCGCGGGCTCTTCTTAACCCCCGCGCCCCCGCCGCAAGCGGCTGCGTCGCTCCCTCCCCTTCCTCCTCCTCCTCCTCCTCCTCCTCCTCCTCCTCCTCCTCCTCCTCCTCCTCCTCCTCCTCCTCCTCCTCCTCCTCCTCCTCCTCCTCCTCCTCCTCCTCCTCCTCCTCGCTGGTGCAGGGCGGGCGGCAGCAGCGTCCTGAGGAGCGCCCGGCTGGCGTGGGTGAGGTGACGGCCGTATAGCGGGGGTGCTGTGCGTGTGGAGCGGCTGCATCGCTCTCGCCGCCCGTTGCATCATTCCCGGGCCGCGTGGGGTGGGCTGCGCCGCGCTTCGCCTCAGCGGGGGCGGCCGTTAAACGGTCACTGTGGCGGGCGGGGAGGGGGGAGCGCAGGCCTCGGGAGGGTCCCGGCTGCGGGGGGTGCTGCGGGCAGGCCGGAGGGTGCCTGCCGAGTGCCCCCTCCGAGCGGGGAGAGGAAAGATTGGGGTTCTGCTGCTTGTACAGGCTCGCAAGATGATATTGTGCCTTTTGTTTTTCTCTCTGGGTTTGGCACCGGCTCTTCAGCCGTTCTTGGCCTGTCACCCGTTGTTCTCATGGGTACCGTGAGGGTCTCTTGGCAGTGTTTTTTGGCAAGTCTGGCTAATGCGGTGGACCGGGAAGCTTCTCTTCTTATATTTTATTTCATCCGTTGCCCTTCCCCTATTAGGAAGGGTCTGAACTTGACTGAAACTTGAGAGAGCAGCGTTATTAATGCTGCTGGCCTATTATTGAACCAGCCATGACCTGAAAGACAAGTGATTCTTCTGTTCCTGTTTGATTATCTATTCTTCTGTGTATCTCTCTAATGCTGAAGCCTTTGACTATGGAGATTTAGGAGTGCTGGGCCCTGTTCCAGCAAATTTGCTCAAACTGTTTACCCTTTCAGTGAGTCTGTTTGCTGATTTGAGGCATGAGAGCTCCACGTTCTGCAAAACTTGTGCTGCAGAAAGGAGGGAAAACTCATCTAGTACAGAGATAGGTGAAATCTGGGGATTTTACATCAGACAGAAAAAGTGTTTCCTGGGAAGGTGGGACCTGCTCAGAACGTGGTATTTCTCGGCAGGAGAATGGCTGTAGTGAGATCAGTGCCAATAAAGCACGGTTTAGGTGCTAGGTTAGGTCCAGTACTTTGGCTGTTTGGGCAGGTCATCCCTTTTGATATTAGCTGGTGGCTCTTTAGTATCCTATCATGACACTCTGTGTGTGGGTTAACCAGCCTGCTTCCACGAAGCCAGAGCAGGACTTCTAAAAATTGTGGTTGGTAGCCAGGGTCATGAGGGGTCCACGTCCTGGAGTGTGCATGCTGGCTCAGGTATGTCACTAATCTGGCACTGGCAGCATAGCCGGCTGCCAGGACGACTGGCCTCTGGCTATTGGCAGGTGCCTGCTGTCTGTATGTTGGGATCCATAGGAACTAGGCAGAGAGCAGGGTGTACCATGCTCATGGTTGTACTGCGGATGCCTGCCAAACGCTCTACATATGTAGCCAGAGTGGGTGGCAGCTGGTCTTTCCCACAAAACATGCATCAGCCAAAAAGCTGGCTTCTCGCCCAGGCAGTGGTGACCAGGGGTTCTCTGCCAGCCTTTATCAGAGGTCCCTGGGCTAACAAAAGATGTGATGTCTTGTGGGGGGCACCATAATGCTGGGGAAGGGGAGCTGTGCTTCCACCTGTTTTATAGACCTGGTCAGAAATTGAGAGCACAGCTCCAACTCCCTCTTTTTGGCATGCTGGGCAACTTGCCTAATCTCTGAGTCTCTATTACCCTACCTGTAGTGCTTCTCTCCCTGTACGTGGTGAGCTTGGCAGATCAAGAGCACTACAGGCTGTACTGTTGTTCTGTCTTTGCGCACTGACTAAGGAGAGAGAACTAGAAGCGGGGAAAGAAGTAATGAAAGCTTCTGCCTGCAGCAGGTAAAAATGCAGATAAAGCATTCTCCAGTCTTTTCTGTAATGCTGTTTTGCTTCTTGAAGACATCAGTCAGAATATTTGTCAGATGAGTCTGGACAGGGTTGGAGTGAACTCAGGAAATGGAGATGTCAGAAGACACCTGCATTAAGGCTGCATGCAGAGCTTCCCTTCTGTGGTGGGAAGGCAGACTGAACACTTTCATGTTTTCAGTGGCTGATCTCTAGCATAACAATTGCCATAGCAGTGGAAGTTGCTTTGCTGTTGAAGTTTTAAAATCTTTGCAGTGTTACAGAGGTGGGGGCATTAAAGAACTACCCATGTTCTATCAGGAAGATTATGAGTATGCTAGTCAGGCCTTGAAAGAAAGAGTGATCATTGAGAGGACACACATATGCTCATCTGCTCTGTAGAAGAAAATGAAAATAAGACTTTTGATTCTTGAAGGATCTCCTCCTAGAGCCATAGTGTTGTTAATTCATACCCCAGTTACTTCAGGTCACCTGATGTTTCCTGACACAGGAGCGATGGCTGCCTGCTACTGAGGAAGTAGCAAGGGGACACATACACAAAAAAAACCCAAATGGCTGACTGCCTCCTTAATCACTTACAGCTGTTGTGTTTCCAAACAGCTTCCAAAGGTATTGCTACATCTGGTAACCTGTAAAGATCTAAAGGCTCTCTAAGACCCTGTGATACTCAGAGTGAGTAGAACAACTGGTTTGTAGTGGTTTACTTGTTCACAGGGTAAAGTGCTTAACGTCAAAGTAAGTACTTTGCTTAATGTCAAAGTTTCCCATTCTCAGGCCGCAGCATAATGGAATCCTGTATCTCATCTCTTGCTGAGTAGTCAGCCCTTGGGGCATCTCTCTCTGATCTACCTCTTACACCTGCCTTTTAGACAGCTTTGTTTCTGCTTCAGACAAGACTCAAGTTAATTAGGTTCTTGCATACATGATACTCTTTAAATATCTGCATTAGTGCTGACATCATATACTGTAAACAGCCCTAGAAACTGTAGCTCCTAACATATCTATAGAGTGAGTTCAGCTCAGGCTGTTTGGGGATTAATTTCACTTACTGGCCTTCAATCCTGTTCTGTAGGAGTTGAGAAATATTTTAGGTCTTGGATTCCCTGTGGAGATAGATCGAGAGTTGTGAGCCTTGCCCATGAGGCTTTCTGGATCTCATATCTCTGTCTATGTCCCAATCTCCTTTGTGACTTAGTTTTAAGTGACTTTGTAAATTGTCTTTCTGACTTTTCTTTCGCCTGCTCTGCAGATATAATGGGAGAAGTTAGTCAGGCTTTTCTAGTTAGATTCTGCCCACACCTCCAGCTAGTTATGGGACTGTTCCCTTTTACAGCAAGCTTAAGTTCAGGCTGACAGAATTTCTTTCATGAAGATGGGCAACTTTTCCTGCGGCTTATCTCCCTCAGACTCTCCTGAGCAGTGTTCAATTGCAGTTAGAGAAGCAGAGTTGCCATTCTCCTGTCCTGTCTCCCCAGTCTGCATTCCCAGAAGAAAGACTAAGAGGGTCAGGCTAGAGAAAAAGTTGTTGTCATCCTCTGTTTTGGTGATTTCTGCTCACCCCCTTTTCTCTGTTCCCTAAAGATCTCTCCAGTAGAAAGATGCACCAGCTTCCTATGGCCTGATTTGGGCCTGTAGGCAGGATCGTGAGGGGAATTTGGATATCCTAGGCTGACCATCTCTGCCCCCTATTTTGCTGAAGTTGCATCATGTAGGGCCGTAAGCACCGGTTGGGTGTTCTGGGTGGTGTGTCAGGAAGCTCATCAGTAGCACTGAAGGGCCTCGAAGATCTGAGGTCTTGCTGTTGGTTCTGAACATGACAAGTCAGTCTTGGGCTCTTGACCTGTTTCTTAGGTATAACTGTAGCCATTGCAGGTGCGTATATGTCTCCATTGAGTGCTGTAGTAAGAATTCCCCTTGGAGAACAACCAAGTCTGTCCTAGGAATTGTCCTTCTTCACAACCATAAGATATTAGGTTGACCATAGCTGGGACTGATTCTCTACTGGCATGATTAGAATTTGACTCTATAAATTTATATATGCATACCTATTTACTTTAGGCTGCGTGGGTGTGGGGTTATTTAAAATAATGCCTAATAACATGATTTGAAGGGATTTATTGAACAGGAGCTCGTGTTTCTTCCAATGAATGATGTTGCTGAAGGTTAGTATGTGGGGACAGGATTTTTGTTGGCAATGCTTGTGGTTAGCTTTTTCTCTCTCTCCTTGTTTTTGTTCAGAGTTTTAGTCCCATTATTGAAGCTTTGATCAAACATCAGAGTATTGCCATTCTAAACACATGAGGAAATCTCACAGCATAGTTGAAGGCAATAAGTATAGCTTTTCCTCCATTTCTGCTGTTCTAGTTCAAGAGATGATGGGTGTTGCTGTTAGTGGATTGTGGATTTTTTTGCCTTGCAATAGAGGAAATAAGATGGTATTGTCTTGGCCAATTTGGAGGGAGTCCTCCAAAAGGCAGCTTTTGAAGAGAACCATGTTCATTTCTTTCCTGCCATCAATACAAAGAACAAGTACTTCTTTTTTGAAACCTCTGAAACTTCTACTGCAACAAATTTTTCTCCCCTTCTCCTCAATTTTTGGACCCTCTTGAAGGACACTGAGGATTGGTGATTTAAAGTTTTTAAAGGTTTTGTACTCCTATTTTATGAGAACCTAGAAGATGAACAAAATCTGCTGTTCCCTGTCTATAACCCTTTGCTGCTTTCTTCCTGCATGTTGAAACGGTTTGATTCTTTGGCAGCAAGGTACCCTTTTTAGATGGACTTTGTAGATATTGTCACTCTTACCTGTGAGCAGAGGCAGTTGGTGTCTATGTCCAGTATTGCATACCAGCTGTCTGAAGGAGCATGTGGATGTGTCTCGTTGGAAGCCTTGAAACTTCTCCAGTATTTTTTCTTTACTGAAAAAAGCACTGACATTCTGAACTGTGAACCAGGCACCTTCTAGAAATAGAAATGAAGGCTGGGTTTCCCTCTGGAACTGGAAGTTAGCTAATTTCTGGTAACAAAGACTGGTTGGTGTTAGATATGTATATTTATGGGATGTTAGCTTTCTGGGACTGGTGTCTGTCAGTCAGTGGTCTAAGACAGGATGTAGTCCATCTTGGCTATTGGGCATGTATTAACCTAAATAAAGTAGAATTATATCATTTTGGCGGCATGGAAATCTTTATATCCAGAAGGGAAATTATTTCAAACCTTAGTCTGGAAAGTTGGCACTTTCAGAGTCTTTTTTTCCTAAAGGAGAGCAGTTTAAATGCCTTAGGCATTTTCTTCAAATCAGCGTGCAAGAAAGAAATTGGTGTGCATAAGGCGGTAGTGGTTAGTGGTGCATGTTAACTTGCAGGATCGAATGCTAAAGTTCACTGGTCCTGTGAGTCCGGTCTTTTTCCAGTGTGTCACCAGACCATCAACTCTGGCTGATCTAAGCTGTATCTGTTTTGTGTGCATTTCTCAGAAGAAGGAGGATGAGGCCAGGGACCCTTTCCAGGCCTAGTACAATTTGGTAATGGAATGAGCTGAATCTTGCTGCAGAATGGTGATAGGAAAAACAGATATTGGGGAAAAACCCCACACACTTTCCAAGACTTCAGCCAGATTTTTGTCTTCAATGGAGAGGAAGCAGACAGGGTCTGTGAACAACTAGCTGGAGTAGGAGAAATGAACTTACTGCTTCCATTTTATATTTAGTAATTTCTGAAACAAAAAGCCTGCTAGAAAGCTTCTTTGCTTCCTTGTGGTTGAAGTGTTTGCTGTGTGTGTTATATCCAGCATCACTATAGTTGTACATGCAACACTAATTCAGTTTGGGTAGAAACTTGTGAGATTTTGGTCTCCTCAAGGGTAGAGAGGCCTCTGTAAGTGTTCTTGTATAAAGCCTTTTTCTGAAGTTGTATACAGGGTCTTTTGGTGATGGCACCATGAAGCCCTTTCACCCTTGGTGTCTCTAGAAGTATATATCCTGTGAACTGGAGTATTTTCTATTACTTTGTGTGGCTTTCAGGCTAATGAAATTGCAGACAATCCAATACAGATGTTTTCTGCCTACTTTACTGGATCTGAGCTGTGGAGGGCAGGGCAGAGGGAAGATTAGGTTATGTGGGAAGAACAGGGTCAGGAGACCCTCCGTTGGTCTTGCACAATACCTCTGCTGCATGGTGGGTTTTTTTTGTTTTAATGCTGTTTATATGAGTCATCTTCACTTTGTTTTGCAGCTTCTTTTTTTCCCTATGAAAGTGGGATGTCTGTCTTGCCCTGTGAGAGACTGTTTGCTGATAGGTTGGTTTTGGTTTTTTTCTAACTTGCATGATCTGCAGCTTTGAAGAGGATTCCAGTCTTGTGACCTCCAGTACTCAGTCTCCTGAAGAAAGTCCAGTCTACTGTGCCATCACTTTCACCAAAGAACATGGAGAAGTTGATATTGGAAAGGCCTGTTTCTGTGCCTAAGGTACTCGTTGGTCTTTGGGGAATACTGTTTGCCTGTCTTTCTGTCACCAGAATTTGGGAAAGCCCTATCTGTTTGCTTTCAGAAGGCTTTCTAGGGTTTTTGTTGGAATGCTGTGGAAGTAGGGACTATTGAAACCAGTGGCCTTTCTGGAAGAGTTTTCCTTCATGACCACAAGTAGCAATGCAGAGTCTTTTGGCATCATTTTCTAATTAGTCACAAAGTAGTTTTACTCTGTTTCTCTCTGCTTGGAATGGGGAGGTTTTATTTTAGAGAGATGTTTTTTTGGTGTGGGAGGGTGTCTCCCATGAGATTAAGTCCTGTTTTCTTGATATTTACAGAGGCTAGTTACAGTAAGCACATGCTTCAGTGTGTTTTAAGTTATCTTCGTGTAGGGCACTGTATTGAGCTTTTGCACTCAGTGTTGCAGTGCAAGGTTTTTGTTTTAGCGATAAGGATTTAGCAGATCAAAATTATGCTGAAAGGCTTTCCCATCTTCACAGTACTATGGAAACATCAACTGACCATTAAAATACCCATTTGTTGTGACCTTTTTCATAGCAGGGAAAAACAAGAGTGGGACACTTGAAGATGGGATTTATCTGAGACATGCTGTGTTCTCTCACCTAATACCTGGGTCTTGGGTATAGTGACAGGATCTCTTGTAGTCAGTGGCAGAACCTGTTCTTGGTTGTTAAAAGCTACTTGTTGCCATTGCCCCTTTTGGCTTATAGTCAATACTGCTTTCTTGAAAATTGCCACCAGCGTAGTTTCTGTTCAGGCTTCCCTCCAAAGAACTGCATGCTGAAGCACTAGACTTGAAATAGATATGTTGGTGAAGGGACAGACAAGAATAAGGACTCCTTGTTACTAACGTAATTTTTAGCTATTATGGAGGAGCAATGATGTGAATGGGTGGTTTCCCCATGGTGCAGGACTTGAGTAACTGTCTCAAAAGATTCTCTGACCTTGTTACAGCAGTGCATACAAATCACTCTCACTTGTTTGTTTGGGGTTTTTTTAACCTCTTTTTTTCCCCTCTTTTTTTTTTTCTTTTTTTCTTTTTTTCTTTTTTTTTTTCCCTTCCTCCTCCCCCAAGGGTGAAATGCCTACGCTTCCTTCCCAGGAGAAGCCAGATACGAACTCATGCCCTCATGCACCTGGCAAGTATTTTCTCCCTGGTGGGACGGACAATGGGAACTGCAAGGCTAATGAGAAGGAAAGGGAGTGGATCCGCCCTGATACACCTAGTAAATGCACATGGAAGCTTGGGAAACCCCTCTCTGCCTCCCCCCATCGTCATACCACTCTGTAAGTATTGCTTTTATTTGTTGATTTTCAGTACAGCACTAATCCAGGTCTCCTCAGAGCTATGTGGATTTAACAAAAGATGACTGATTTAAATTGATGCTGTTTAGCATGTAGATATGCTGGTGCTTCTTAATTTCCACATAGAAGCAAAGCTAAGAAGCCAGATTAAGCATATAAGGGACCTTGCGCCAAAGGCATGAAACTACGTGGACTGGAACTAACTTATTTTAAATAACCTGGCAAGCAGTTCCCTGGAAGATTAGATGGAAGATTGCACTGTTAATGCCTTTTGCTTTTAAAGTAGCTGACTCTGAGCACTGCTAAGCTACTTTGTGCCAGGAGGAAGTGCAGAGCACTTCATTCTTGCCTCAGCATTTGGCTTGATGTCTGATTAATCCTTGTTTTGGATCAAGGACTTGGTATTTTGTGAATTTGTATCCAATGGACATTCTTTTAAACCAAAATATCTAAAATAACTAGCTTGATAAAGGGGAGGGAGAAAGCTGGTTGAGATAAAAAGCTTCAGAAATGCTATGTTGCTTTTGTGTGACCTGCCTGTGGCCCCTTCTGTGAATACACTGACTTTTTTTGTATGTGTACCAGGCCAGAGCCTCTGAAAATCATGCCAAGCATCCTGAATAAAGTTGGCAATACACCCATGGTGCGAATCAACAAGATTGGGAAGCAGTATGGGCTCAAGTGTGAACTCTGTGAGTACTGCTGCAAACAGAAAATCAAAATAAGAAACACTGTTTCAGAAACTTGGGTAGTCCTGGTTAGTAGTGTCATGTAACCTGGCGGTAGGAGGAGTGCAGGTACCCTGCAGAAAATGGTGAGAAAAATTCCTCTTTTTCTTTGGCAGATTTTCAGGTTTTTAGGATTTGGTCGTCTAAAACATCTTTCAGTTTGTACGTCATGAGGACATTTCGTGCAGCTTTTCCATTTTTGTAGAAAAAGTGAAACTTTTCTCATAGAAAATGGTTTTTTTTTTTTTTAATTTTAAAAAAGGTTGTATGAAGTCTTTGACTGCTTCTCGTATTCATCAGTGTGTGTAAAATGCAGATCTGCAGTTACCACTGAAGTTCACTGAAAACGAGGAAAGGGATCAAACTGTCAATGAATGTGGTTTATTTTTGTTGTTCATTTAGTTTTTTTTAAACCCAACCATAGTAGAGATATCTGGAGGCTCTGATCAGTCCTGAAAGGTGGTGTTTAACACCATTGAAGGGATTAATGCTGGGAGTACTGAAGTGAAAGTGTAGGCTGAATGAAACTTCCAGTTTGATCAGAAACTGGCTGGAGAATGTAGCAGGAAAAAGGCAAGGCATGTTGGTAGAGTTCTCTTCCCCTGTGCTATTGTGCTGGAAGAGCCCTGGGGCTTTTTATACTAATGACTGGGCTGTAATAAAGAGGAAAGATGAAAGGAGGGGTCATACTTTGAGGAGACTGACAAGAGTTCTGGCTTCTGTGGCCAGCATCAAGTACCAAGCTTGCTGTGTTGTTGTGACCCATAACAGTGGAGATGCTGTGAACTGAATCCCCGTCTCTGGTGTTGTAAAGTAGGGAGGTGAATGGCAGACATGTTAACAGAGTTGCCTTTGCAGATATGTTAGGGATGAGCAGCCTGTTCAGCAAATGACTGCTGTTTAAGAACTCTGCTTGGTTTCTTTGTTTCCAGTGGCAAAATGTGAGTTTTTCAATGCTGGGGGTAGTGTGAAGGACCGCATCAGCCTAAGGATGGTAGAGGATGCTGAGAAGGCTGGGATCCTGAAGCCTGGGGACACAATCATAGAGCCAACCTCTGGAAACACAGGTAGGGGATGGAGAAGACCCTAGTAAAGTGTGGGGGAAAATGTTGTGGTGGTTTTCCTGGAGAGGCAGACTTGAGATTGCAGCGTGGAAGCTACCTGTGCAAGGAAGAAAGGGGATCTCTTGCTGCCTGCATGGTGTAGGGAGCAGTGCCTCTTCCATCTCACACAGGGAACAATTCTGCAGTGTCCTTTCCTGACCAGAACAGCTGGGAAGGAGGTCTGCTAAATTTGCAGGGGCCTTTGCTTTAAAAGAAAAGAAGTGTTAGGCCAGGTCTTTAGGTCCTATTCAGGAATTAAAGTCTGACTGAAATTATTGGAAATCAAGCACCAAAAGACTGGTGTGAACCTGGATCTTCCCCTTCTGTTTGGGAAGTCCCATGGTCCTCATTCCCTACGCTCTGTCAGGTGAGAGGGGCCTGGTTTGAGGAACAGCCTTTCCCACGCGGTGCAGCTAAGATGGGAGATAAGCTGCATCCCTACAGCACTATCTGCTAACACAGCCCTTGCAGATTTTAAGATTCCACTTGGGTCAGCATCTCTTCCTTGGAGGGCTGGAGGAAGGAACAGGCCTACTAGTCAGGGGCCAGGGCAGAGCATCTGATGATCCGAGCAAACTGGAGGTAACTCTGGGCTCCTGCGTCACAGCTGTTGTACTTCTGTTAAGCTGCTCTACTGGTGGGGAGTAAACGTACCTGGAATGTTTCCCCTTGAGCTAGTTAAATATAAAATATGCTGCCTCCTCTGAGGAGGTTCCTGAGCTGAGCTGTAAGCTACTTCCCTCAGCCAAAGTCCTGTTTTGATGTTTGCTACATTTCCAGGTGAGTGGTAGCAGAAAGTACAAAGTGTTAGAGTTTAGGTCTCAAAATGCTTTCTTTATCACACACCATAACGGAGGATGCTGGATGGCTTCTCTTCCATCTTTGGCCTTAGTGAGGCCTTTGCCATCTCTCTCTTTTTTTTTTTTTTTTTTTTTTTAGCATCCGTATTCATCTATAATATACTGGGAAAAGTCATTGTGTCATGTTGTGTTCCCCCCTCCCCCCCCCCCCCCCCCAATATTTAAACACTACTTGAATTGTGAGTTATGCTTCTCGTATGGGAATAGTTAAAGATTTTTTTTTTCCACCCCTACACAATCCAGCACCATGTAGAAGCAGAGCCAGCTTTTAACAAGCAAGTCTTTGTGTAGGGTAAACTGCCTGCGATGCATTGTCATATGCATGTGTTGTTATTGTGCCTGGTACCCAAAAGAGCAGGGGAGGTGCCCTGCAGCCTGACCTCAGACACATAGGAACTAACTTTATCTGTTTAGCTTATGCAGCAGAGAGGTGATCTGATAAAAGGTGTAAGCTTCTCTGCTATGGGGAAGACACTTCTGAACTTAGCTCTTCAGGTAGGCAGACAATGACAAACTGGAAGGCAGAAATCAGGCTGGAGGTGCAGATTTTTAGAGTAGAAATGAGGTGTCTGTCTCTTAACAGTCAAGGTACTTCACTGTGGTAGCAAGTTGACAATAGTGCATTAGGACTTCGATCACATACAGCATCTAAATCATGTCTTTGTAGAAAGGGCTTAGTTTTGGCACATTGCAAACTAGGGATTTAGTGCAGAATTGAGTCAACAGAGGGTCTAAGACTCTTCTGACAGTATCAAAATGATTGCTCTAGTTGCCTTTAGCTTAAAGCTCATTCCTTTCCCAAATTACTTCTGTAAAAATGAAGTGGGTGAGACAGGAGGAAGGTGATGTGCATGTGGTAAAGCTAGCAGTTTGCACATGTCAAGCTTTCCCACCGTTGGCTAAACTTTCTGTTGGCTGTGATCCTCAAAGAACTAGCAGCAGCTGTAAATCCAGTTCTCCCTAGTAGCCAGAAACATTCCCTTTGCCACCCCTCTAAAGACACTGTACTTAAGCCTCTGGTGAAAATCTGATTAAAGCCAGGGCATGCCAAAGCTAGCATTGTGGGTTTTGTTATTTGCTGCTCCTCACTGTATGCCCTACGTGTCTTTGCTTGCTTCCAGGAATTGGGCTGGCCTTGGCTGCAGCAGTGAAGGGTTACCGCTGTATTATTGTGATGCCAGAGAAAATGAGTATGGAGAAGGTCTGATCTGCTTTTATTTTCAAGAATTAAAAAAATAAGCACATTTGCACTTGCAGAGTTCCTGGTGTAGATGAGTGCTATGGCTTTAGCACCAAAGGTGTAGGCTTGTGGCCTCCAAGTCACTGGCTAGCCCGAACTCTGCTGAGGGCCTATTGCCAGTGCCAAGAGAAAGCCAGGCTGGCTGGCCATGGACAGAAATGTGCTTAAGACCCGTCCCCACAGCATTGTCCCTTGGAAAACTGTCATAACTGTTTTAAATACAAATGTCAAGGGAACTCGAGATTTACCTAGCCCATTGAAGTAACTACCTGCCCCTGGGTTAGCTGTTGCTCGCTGAGCAAAGGAGGACAGAGGACAAAGTAAGGCAATGCTGAAGCTTTGAATATTCTTTTGTTCTGCACTGGGCTGAGCAAGGCCATGAGGGAGCCTGCTGAGCTCCTCAGGTTACACTGGTGGGTACTGGCAAGCATCTTGAGTTGTGTCACCACAGCAACAAAGGGGAAGGAAAAGCCACCTGGGTAATATCCCCTTACCTTCACTGTGGAAAGCACAAAACATCTAGCTCTAGAGCAAGCCCTGTTGTACGCTCTGCTGGGGTGGTTGCTGTACCTGCAGCCAGAAGGGGAGAAGAGATCCCCTGTGTCTCACAGCTGAGGCAGCAAATAGCTGTCAGCAAAACCACTTACCTCAATTCAAACAATTCCAGTGTTCCAGCTGAAAGGCAGCAGCACAAATGAGAACAATGTCACCTGAAGGCATATACCCATTGCTTGCTCTTACCTGCTCTGGAGGGAGAGGTACCACATGGCCATTGCCATGCGCCACGCAGCAACAAAGGCCTCCCCTGTGAAGACAGGCCTTGCCGTAGCTCAATGTCATAAACTTTCTTGCCCTCATAGCAGTTGAGCGGTGCATAGGGCCTTGGAAGATCTCCTCTGCTGCCTGTGTCCAAAGCAGGAGGTAAATAAACATAATTTGCACTTAAACATAAAATACTGGGCTATAGCACTGTTGGAGTGCAGGGCGTATGTGACTGGTATGAAAGGAGATGGCGTTTTGCCTGAATGAGGCTTCTCAATATGTAGTAATAGTCCCTACGGGCCTGAAGGCCTAGAATAGAAACAGGAATTTGACATCTAGCTCCCAAGTAAAGCTTAGTTGAGACCAAATTACATTAAAGATCTGGACCCATGGCTCAGTGATGCTGCGAGGCTGGGGTGTAGAACTGCTAAGGAGGCTATTGCAGACCAGGTAAAAGGGAAGATGTTTTCTTTCCCCTGCATCTCAATGAAGTCTCTGCTGGGAGAGCAGTTTTGGGTTTTGTGACCATATTTATTTGCTATAGGTGGATGTCCTGAGAGCTCTGGGTGCTGAGATTGTGAGGACCCCAACTACTGCCAGATTTGATTCTCCTGAATCTCACGTGGGAGTAGCATGGAGACTGAAAAATGAAATCCCCAATGCACACATACTAGACCAGGTAAGAGCCAAAGTGTCAGAGGTGCAGGCGTAGCGTGGGAGGAGGTGTTACAGCCTTGTTCCTTAGTGTCCTTGGTTGACTGTTCAACAGCCTTGGTGTGTCTCTGGAGGAAAAGATGTCCCAGGTCTGGAGCTGTAGTTGAGCCATCACCATGCTGTAGGGTAGCAAGCTTTTATAGTCACTAGAGGGCAGCAACGAGCCTATGTTTGCAGCGACTGCTACATATGGGTGGCTTTCCACTGAATTGGCAGTCCTGCATGGAAGAATAGGTACAAGGGTCACATTCTTAAAAGAAACTGCCCCACAGACAGGACAGGTCTTGGCATTGGAGGGTGCTGGCACCTTAGAGCTCCTCTGAAATGAGGTCACTTAGGAAAGTTGTACTTCCCCTTGGACATTCTGCCTAGGTCCAGCTATCAAGGAAACAGCCTGGAAAGAGTATATGTAGCTGTTGTGGGGCTTGGATAATGTTTGTCATGTTCTTGAAATGCCTCACAATGTGAATTTTAATGTCTTTCTTGTCTACTTAATGGCTTTTCTACCTTTCAATATAGTACCGTAATGCCAGCAACCCCCTGACGCACTATGACACCACAGCTGAAGAGATCCTGCAGCAGTGTGAAGGTATGTTTGCTCTACTACTATCCCCTTCCTCAGTGAGTCCCTAGTATTCTCTTATTGTTAGGTACTTGGAGAATGGGACCTGAGGTGGTTGAGAAATGCATGGATTTTGATACAGCAAATCCCATACGTAGGCTGTGTGTCACTAGAGAATTATTTTATTTCAGTAGTCATAGTAATGAATTATTTTTTTCCCCCCATTAAAGAGGGGTGCTTTGGTTTTTAGATTCCTCTGCTTGTGACCAGGTGGAGAAAGCAGTGATGCTTACATTATCTTAAAAAAAAAACAACAACCCAACAACAAAAAAAAACCCCATAGCTAGAGTGGCATGAAAGAACAGCATCGCTTTCTCTGATCACAAATGCAGAATCATAGACTCACAGAATTGTTTAGGTTGGAAATGACCTTTAAGATCAAGTCCAACCGCAAACCTAACACTGCCAAGTCCACCAATAAACCATGTACCTAAGTGCCATGTCTACATGTCTTTTTAAATACCTCCAGCGATGGTGACTCAACCACTTCCCTGGGCAGCCTGTTCCAATACTTGATAACCCTTTCAGTGAAGAAGTATTTCCTAATATCCAGTCTAAACCTCCCCGGCGCAATTGAGGCCGTTTCCTCTTGTCCTATCACTTGTTACTTGGGAGACGAGACCGACACCTTGCTACAACCTTCTTTCAGGTAGTTGTAGAGAGTGGTAAGGTCTCCCCTGAGCCTCCTTTTCTCCAGACTGAACAACATTAGTTCCCTCAGCCACTCCTCATGAGACTTGTTCTCTAGACCCTTCACTGGCTTCATTGCTCTTCTTTGGATGTGCTCCAGCACCTCAGTGTCTTTCTTGTAGTGAGGGGCCCCAAACTGAACACAGTATTCGAGGTGTGGCATCACCAGTGCCGAGTACAGGGGAACAATCACTTCCCTAGTCCTGCTGGCCACACTATTTCTGATACAAGCCAGGATGCTTTCTTGGCCACCTCGGCACACTGCTGGCACATGTTCAGGCAGCTGTTGACCAACATCCCCAGGTTCTTTTCTGCCATGCAGCTTTCTAGCCACTTCCCCAAGCCTGTGGTGTTGCATGGGGTTGTTATGACCCAAGTGCAGGACCTGGCACTTAAGTATTTTTACATTCTCAGACCAAGTACTCCATTACACTGGAAGCTTCTTCACTTAGGAGTTCTCGGGAGAACAGACTGCTCTGTGTTGCAGTTGTTGCCAGTAAGACCTGTTTACTCTGCAGGGGTTGCTTTCATGTTAGCTCTAGGCAGCCAGGTTGGAGTACCAGAAGTGATTGAGCTGTGGCAGCAGAGCGCTTTAGCTGGGCTAACTCACCTAGCAGAGGAATTGGTTTGACAGCTATTGGAGGCATTCAGTGTGATGCTGCAGCTTACCGTGTAGGCATTTGCCATAGGTGGTAGAAGGAAGTCTTATAGGAGGCTATTGACCTGCCTTATAAAACAGTACAGTTTCTGATGGGACCCTCTAATAAGAAAATTGGCTATTAAATTCCTTCTCATTAAGGTGAGGCCATGTGAAGGGTTCTCCTCTTTGCCCCCCCACCCCCAAAGTAACTCTAGCTGTTCAGAGGATTTGGCTTGTCTTTCTGTGGCAATCTTTCTTTAAGTCTCAGTTAAAATGAGTATACTTTAACAAACTGCCATCCCACAAACTGAGTCTAGATGAGTTCTAGCTTTAAGCTTCTTGTTTGTATTTACTTTTCCACATAGGCCAGTCGCTGTTCAGTTATTACTGAGCTTATATCCCTGCTTGGCAGGATGTTATTCTTTTGACTGGTAAGCATTTTTTTGTGTGTGTATTTTTTATTAACAAAGCTATCATGTGGATGCACCATGGAAACTGTAGGAGGTGGCAAAAGAATGAACTGTCATACCTGCACTGACTCTGAGTGCTCATGACCAAAATAGTATTTTTCACATGAAAATGAGAGAGTAGTTGTGTTAACAGTTCTCTCAGTGGGTACCTATCCCATGCTCTTGGCACTCATTCAGTAAATTAAGTAATACAATGGGCTGCTCATTCTAAGTTAAAGAATGAATTACCTACATCAGCAAATACAGTAACAAGACAACTACAGGTGTCAGCTGTATGGCCCACCTCGAGCTCTGTCCGCAGTACAACAAATTGGTGTCTTGCCAGGCCACTGGATGGACATTTCAAAGCCATTGTTGAAGTAAATGGGGATTGAGCAAGGTGGTCTCAACACAGCTCTTGGGAAGCAAAGATCCTTATCTTGCCCATTTTTGTTAAAGAAAGTCCATACTTAGGTTTAAGTGGGTTTTTAATCCATCATTCTGGGGGAGATTTCACAACTGCCTTCTGTCCCTCATCTTTAAACAGGAAAAATAGACATGCTGGTGGCTGCAGCTGGCACAGGAGGTACTATCACTGGCATCTCCAGAAAGCTAAAGGAGAAGTGTCCAGGTTGCAAAGTAAGTGGCAAGCCTAAAGCATTTCTCTCTAGCAGGGTGAACGTCAAACTGCTCCACCTGGCACATCCCATTCCTTGAAAGTCTGCCCTGGGTCTCTACGGGAAGCTCTTGAGTGTTCTTAGTTAGAAGGTAGTTCCAAGCAGCAAAGAAAGGTTTTCAGACTGAAATCTGGTGTCACTCACTGGTGACCAGAGTTCACGTTTGGCTCAGCAGATGAAAACTGGCCCTCGGATCCCTTCATGGGGTGTCTGAGAAACTTCCTTCTGTGGTGTGTACTACAGTCTTCTGTTTCCTCTCTGGCTGTGCCTTCACTAGCTTGTCTCGAGCTGCTGAGGTTTTACCAAGTTAAATTTTCTCTGCACACGCCAACCTGTGTGTCTACCTGTGTGCTGTGTTAGATTTCCTCACAGAAGTTGGTATTGTGTTTCAATCGTGAATATTTTCCTACGTAGGCAGGGAGTGGTAAACAAAATAAAACTTACCTGTTTACAGTTGGCAAAAAAATGTGTTGGCTGTAACAATGTCTGACATGTGAATAAGGACAATCTTGTCTCAGGGGAACCGAGCAAAACCCATGTAGAACAAGTGGTGCCCCTCACTTAGTGTCCACAGCCTGAGGAGACAGGATGGGTTGCCAAGGGGCCAGAAGCAGCAAAGCTTTTTCCTCACAGGGGAGGTGAGTGTTGCCAGGAAGAAATGAATAGGAAACTAGGTTGCTGTTAGCTTGCCTGTGTGTGCAGCCAGTGTGACACCAACAGCTGTAATGAGGCCAGCGCTCATGAGTAAATAGCCGTGTTCTCAAAAGCAGTGTGTCATGGTAGCCAAAGTGGAAACTGCTTCTCCAGATTATAGGTGTTGATCCTGAAGGCTCCATCCTTGCTACACCAGAAGAACTGAATGAGACTGACAAGACAATGTATGAAGTGGAAGGAATCGGATATGATTTTGTCCCCACAGTGTTGGATAGATCTGTAAGTCATGCTTCTTGGTTTACTGCCATTTGCCCTCTGTTGGGATGTAGAAGTGAGGTGAAAGATGGAGGAAAAACCTGGGGAAGTATTTCTTTGAGCTGAAAGGGGAAGGCTACCAGACAGAACTGTTCCCGTTCTTTCCATCAGCAAAAGCAGTCCTTGGAAGGCTTCTGCACTGGCCATGTTTGTTTCACCACACCAGGTCGAAATGCTGTGAACAGATAACATTTTCCTAGAATATAGTACTTTTTTTGTAAAAAAAAAAAAAACAACAAAAAAACAAAAAAACAAAAAAAACCCCCCCCCAAAAAACCCCCACCCCCTCCCAACAAAACCCAACAACTAACCAATTGAAAAAAAAACAAACAACAAAGCATCAACCCCCCCAGCCAAAACTGGTATGACTATGTCCTGAGTAGAGCCTGTGTCCCTGGGAAGTGCTCCAAGAGGGGAGGAAACTGGTGCTCTCTCTGGCTGTCTCACAACTTACAGTGAGGTTTCAATAAGGAGCCTGTTGTGCTAATGTGATCGTCTTACCTTGGCAAAAAAACCCCACTTGGCATTTGGAGGATGGAAACCCAGGCACATGGCTCAGTAGGGCAGCTGTTACCTCAGAGAGCATGGGTTAAATTCACACAAGTTGTGTAGCTCCCCTAGCCCTCCTCACTTAAATAGACCCTTGTTTCTGTCTTCCTGCCCCTCCCCAGACAGTGGACCAGTGGTACAAGAGCAATGATGAGGAGTCGTTTGCTTTAGCACGCATGCTGATTCGAGAGGAAGGACTGCTGTGTGGTAAGAGCGGATGTGAATCCTTTGGGTTTCTCTGAATAGTATGTGGGAGGCTGAAGCCTTCTGCAGGTCAGGGAGACCTCCTTCCACTTCAGAAGCTGTCCTCCTCACTCTGGGCTCCTCTACTGCCTCTCCTCCTCTCTTTCATTCTTTCTCATTTCACTTACAATTTGACAGTTTTGCCTCTGATCTGCGTTTTGGCAGGTGGCAGCTCAGGCAGTGCCATGTCTGTAGCTCTGAAGGCAGCCAAAGAGCTGAAGGAAGGTCAGCGCTGTGTTGTTATCCTCCCTGACTCTATCAGGAACTACATGTAAGAACCTGCTTGTTTTCTCTCTGGGAAAAGGGTGAGGCAGTCCCTCAGACCTCCTTACAGCAGTGGCGAGTTGAATACATATTTCTTATAGCACCCAGTTACCCAAGCAAGGAATGTGTTTGGGGCACAGCTGCTGAGGTATCTAGAAGGGCTCTCACATGGATTAGAAAGAAGCCTCTGAAAGCTGAGCTCCTCCTTGTGTCTGACTTCAGTATATAACCATCACTGGTTAGCATCTTTCACAGGAAAAGACTTGCTTTTGCTGTTTTATTTATTGGGGACCATTGGTGGTATCCCATTCCTGGAAGGGTCCCTGTAAGGCTGTCTGCTCTCTCTGCCTGTGTCCACAGCAGAACACAGCACTACTGTAGCAGTAGCCAGTGTTGGGGTGAGTTTACAGGTGGAAGTGTGAGGACTTTCAGCTGTGCCAAGAAGTTTCTCACCTGCTTCATTGAAGCATATCCCATAACATGATGTTTTCAGCCACGTTTCCTGACTTCTGTTGCATCCAATGCAATACTAGACAACTAGAGACTCCAAACAGACCTTGCCTGAGTACAGGCTGGCAGTTTTCCATTCCAGGCTGTGTCTGTATGGTATTGCAAGAGACTGTAGTTGAAACTTTGTTTCCTATGGGATTCCTTTTTCTTCCTAGGAGTATTTCTTCTCAATGTTCCTGGCTGGTAATGGCAGTATGGCAAATGGCAGTATATTTTCAATTACGCTTTAGCTGGTAGTGGTAGTGAGCTATAAACAGTTGCCTCTGTGTGCTGTTAGGTTTGCTGTCAGATGTTCAGCCTGCTAATGAGCTTTTCACTTCCTGATGCTTTCCAGGTCCAAGTTCTTGAGTGACAAATGGATGATTCAGAAAGGGTTCATGAAAGATGATGACCTTGTCAAAAAACCTTGGTAAGTATGTCAGATCCATTTGGATTTTCATGAGTCTATTCAACTGACTTTATGGCAGTTGCTAATTTAAAGCTCATTTCAATTTACACTACTTCCTTTGATTTAGCTAATCTTTCATGCTATTGTGTTGGTGTATAATTGCAGCTATTAATCAAATCTGCTTAAATTACTTGATTTCCTCCTTTAAGTTGCATGTCAGCAGAAGAAAACTTGGTACTTAATGATTTTTAATTTTTTTTATGAAAAGAATTATACCTGAAATGAAAAAGTAGTATATAGAGAACCCTTCTGAGACCAGAGTTCTTGAGTGCAAAGCACTGCAAGTCTACCTAGGTGGAGGGGGAGCCTCCCTAAATTGCTACCTATAATGACTGTAAATATGGCTAGCTCTCTGGGTAGGAGCACAACATTTTCTGTGTAAGATACAAATAATGAAACTAGGGAGATTAGTACTCTCCACTATCTGTAATCCTAGAAAGTAGATTAAATGAGGAAAAGAGTTTCGGTCTTAAAGCCTTCTCATGCCTCTGTGACTTTCTGATACTGGGGAGAAAACTTGAAAGCCTTGAAGCTTTACTGACTCTGGCTGAATCCTAACTCTTCCTTGCAGACTTTTGTCATTCCTGTAGTGTTGAAGGCCACTGTACATGAACAACTGGTTCTCTTCTCTCCATAAGACTTGCACGGGTTTTGGTTTTTATTTCATCCCAGGTGGTGGAACATCAGTGTTCAGGAGCTAAGCCTCTCTGCTCCCCTGACTGTGCTTCCAACTGTTACCTGTGCAAAGACTGTTGAAATTCTCCGGGAGAAGGGATTCGACCAGGTACCAGTTGTTGATGAATCTGGGTATGTCCACATATATCGCTATTCATCCATATGTATTGCTTCTGTCACCAGCTCCCAGGGGATGTCTTTTAAATGCTTACTAGAAGTATAATACCCTTTCACTCATCTTCCTTCAGCTGTAGTAACACAGTTCAGAAATGCTAGACTTAATATGTTGTCATGCCAGGACTGTGCTGCCCTTCACATAATAAGTGTCTAATGATTATTATGGTATACTTAGTGTGTCTCTGCAGGATAATTTCACTGGTTTTTATAATAGCTGTTTAACTTAACAAAGCAAAAATACGTATTTAAAACAAACAACCCCAAATCTACCCATCTTCACCACAGCTTTCACCCACTTTCTACAGAACACTGCATTATAGTGCAATGCTGGAGTGACCCTTCCCCAGGGTGTCCCCAGCAAGCTGGTATGCCTTATTACACTGTAGGTCTCCTGTAGGACAGGCTGAATAATGAAGAGTTACTCAGTTACTCTCTGGTTACAGTGCTAACTCAAGGGATTAATTGTGGCAGGTCCTTGCAACATCCTTGCAGGGAGAAGGGGAATGAGTAAAATTGAGGCAAGCATGTCTCTGGCCCTGTTACAACTTTCAAAAGGACAGATAAGGATGTAAAACAAGTTTTGCTTTTCAAAAGCTCTCTCAGATTACAAGCTCTCCAACTCCAAGAATTAGAGATACAAAGAGCCTGATGCTCAGAAGGGCCAGGCACCCACAGCACCTGTTGACTTCTGCGTGAGAACTTCTGAGAACTGGATTCTGTCTCCTGCAGAGACACGGAATCCAAGTATATCATTAGTAATGTTGCTTTATACCATGAAGCAGTTGAAATGACTTCTCCAGGCTGGCTGAGAGTGGATGCTTTTACCTACAGGAACACCTAAGGCTTTTGTGCTGTTGTTTAGCCCTATCTTCTCTCTGTCCTTCCCCAGGGTGATTTTGGGCATGGTTACCCTGGGTAACATGCTTTCTTCACTACTTGCTGGAAAAGTTCAGCCTTCTGATGAAGTCAGCAAAGTAATCTACAAGCAATTTAAACAGGTAAGGAGGTCTATTCTACAACTCCTAGTTCTCTGGTTTAAAGGACTACTGTAGGTGTCCTAACACTACAGTGGCATCCAGTTGGGTAAGATTTACCTGGGACCATACAGAGCAGCCGTTACTGAGCACGGACATAGTCTGAACTCTGTCCTAGGTCACTCAATAGCTCCCAGGTTTGTGTTGTGGCTCTATATTGCACCGTTTGATTACTTTAACAGGCTTTCTTCTAGCATGCTTGTTCTTTCCTCCTTTCCCAAAAACTCCAGCACAAATCTGGGCAATGTAACCATCCAGAGGAAGAGACAGGAAGATGTTGAAACAGCTCTTCTAAATAATTTTTGTATCAGCTAAAAACAAGCAACCGTTTGCCTTTTGTATTAGATGCCTTGCTGAAACAGGGGGATGGCTGTTGAAAGCTGATGTTGTCAAGACGTGAATTTTTATGTTAGCCAGTTTTCACCTGTCCATCCAATGTAGCATGCCAAGATACCAGAACTTCACAGCTGTGTGGGTGCTCTTCTAAAAATATATAAGTATTGTTGTTGCTGGTTTGCTTCATTTTCAGAAAGAGGATTTTGTTTTTAATATGGAATACTTGACCTAGTTTTTACCAGGCTTTTAGCTTCAACACTGTCTCATAGCAGATGATGTGCTGTATGCCAGAAGTATGTGTAATGCTTCAGTTCAGTCTACAACCTACCAAGTCTCTGAGGTTGAGAAAGGATGCTAGTTCTTTATGGACAAATGTAAATGTGTTTTTTCCTTCCCAGACAGATAATCAAGCATCAGGTGGAAATGTGGTGCGTAACAAAACTGCGTAGTTCATGTTCTCCCTCACTCGGACACCTTAAGAGTTTCTGGGGCTGGTGGTGTGCAATCATTTCTGTAGCTACACTGCTGTTAGCTGTAGTAGCCAATTCTCTGCGCTTCTGAGGTTGTGGCTTTTTTCCATGGGCAGCTTGGAGTTTCTCATGCTTCTTCAGTAAAGAACAGCTTAACCGTTTCTTTTCTCTTTAGTTCTGAATTTTTTTCTTGGTGGAGGATGAAAGAGGCGTGACACAAGTAGTGGTATTGCTAACATGCTAACTAAAAGCATCATTCATTGGTTCTTTTCCATTTGGATTGATTGATGATATAATGGAGAAACATGGTTAAATACACATAACCTCAGAAGTATTGTGGATTTTGCTTTTTCTTACCACTTCAGTCAAGCTTACTTGGCTTGTTTACTGGTGAAATTGGGAAAACGGATCATCTGTGTCACTGAAATGACTTGGAATATCCTACAGTTAGGATGTGTACCACAGCATGTATCAATAAGAGGTCAGCTTAGCCTGTGACTACCAAGACAAAGCTATCTTTTGGCAACGCAGGAAGCTTTCTTTGATCACCACAATTATTTTGTGGCTATCTCTTAGAATGGAAAAGTAATGGTTATAGCTTTTTTTTTTTAAAGTCTCCAGTAGGATAACACTCTAGGGCTTTGAAACTCTAGTCACAGGATAATTTGCCAATCCAAACAAGTGCTGTGTGTTAGCGGGGAGGAGGGCCATTCTTGTGGAGTCAGATGTTGGTTCCAGTAGTTTGGGGTCTCTTCACCTCCTCTTCCTCAAAGGATCTTTGCATCAACTACTAACATGTGTTAGGTGTGGTGCAGACACGGCCTTAGCAGACTTCTTGTCTGCCTTTACCAGAAAACAGGGCTGGGCCATGGTCTCTGAGGCTTTCTTGTTACTATTCCTAGTGTTTAATTGTTACCCTGTTCCCTGGTGTGATTTTGGTTAGTGTCCTAAACCATTCAGCACTCTGCTAAACAATGCAAGGCCTGGTGTCCCCAGCATCTCTGGAGGACCAGAGCCTACCTCTGGGGAAGGAGAGAATTTAGCTGTAAGGCCATGAGTAGTGCCATGTCACTTGCCCTTAGAGCCAAACAAGCAGTCCTAGTCATGTGCAGTGTAGTAGTATGTGCCTAGGCTAATTGTAAAGACTTAGTAGGTTTAAAAAAAAATGCCTAAATGTGGGAAAACTCGTGGGCAAAATTTTTAGGGAGGTTGAATGAGCAGTAGTGAGACAGGTGAAAACTCTGTGGGAGTTCTGTTAAATTTCCATTAAGCATTTCAAAACATGTTTATGTCTTCACAGTTGTCTCAGTGCTGCCCATGGGCTGCTTGTCCTGGTTATCTTTAGCCTACCCAGTCCCTGAAAACAGGTCTATTGATTATACACAATCAGATGGCAAGGGGCTGTACCCCTTTGGTGAGCTTTGAACTTAGGTTCAAAAGTTAGGTTTTGCACGTACATTTGCACAAAACTGCTTGTCAGTGGTGGTGACTATAGTTGCGTCGATGTGGCAGTAAGTCCAGATTTCCCCCCACCCCTTGTCTGGCCCACAAGCTTAAGGATTGATGCTTCAGTATGCACTATAGCCTGCTGGTCCCTTAAGCACAGGCTGCTGGGAATCCTTTTGATCTCTTCTAACTCACAGTATGGAGACCAGAGCTCTGTGTTTCAGTGCAGCAAAACTGTTCATGCTGTGGCATTTATTCCTCAGCCACAAGCTGAGCTCACTGCAGGATAAAGGCTTTTTCAATCTGCAGTACAAGACTTTTCTTTGCTGTAAATTCCTTTGATCCCCTTTAATGAAAGTGTCAAATGGTGGGTGCTGCTGTTACCTGGGGAGAGTCACTTGGGTAATAGACCTATTGCTGCTGCTTAATATATGTTAAAGCATGTAGGAAGCACAGTTTTACGCATTCGTTCAAATGGTTCCAGCAGGTAATTAGCTAAGTGTTTCAGAAGGACCTGTATTCTTTCTACAGAGTCAAAACAGGGTCCTTCCTTCTCTAGTCTTAGCAAAGTTGAACTTCACTAAAAATGAATTCTTAATTCTCGGTTCCTTGATGTGCACACTAAATATAGTGTTAGCTGAGCAATCTTCACCCTTGGTTTTGTTTTGTCTGGGCTTTTCTCTTCCCCTGCTGCCTTCGCAGATAGTATTCACTTCCACAATGATTTGCGGCCTGATTCATTCACTCTTTCCCAGTCTTGCTAGAGTAAAACCACCAAGTATAATGAGTTTTATGGTAACTTCTTTTGTTAAATACACGGAACACTTGACCTTCTTCCATTATTAACGTTTTTTAGATATTCAGTACGTTCAGTATATTCATTATGTTTACAGAATCAGAATTAATACCTTCATGTAGTGCTTCGTTTTCATGTTTTGTTTTCTTGGAAATCAGAAACAAAGAAAACTGATCTTCTAAGTTGGCTTTGATTTGTTAGCGTTTTACAATACTTCAGATGGGAGCAGTGTATAAATGCTGATGTATTATTTTTAATGCTGCACGAAGTGTATGGGGATTATTGACCACTAAACATGTAAAGGACCATTTTATTTAAGTTTTGTAACTCTCTCCTCAGATTAACCTGAAAGACAACTTGGGGAAACTCTCTCATATTCTAGAAATAGACCACTTCGCTCTAGTGGTTCATGAACAAATTCAATGTGAGTATGATGTACTGCACTTTGTAAGAGGTAATCTTTGAGTGGTAACAAGAAACAAGTACAAGTGTGAGTGTGTAAGGAAGCTTTGAAGAACCCAAATCCTCTTCCTGCATATGTAACTATGTGCTACTAACACTTCATAAGACACTAGTACTTTAATACTTGAGGAATAAATGTTAAATCCATTAATAACTTCACATACTGTAATGTACCTGCTTGTGGAGCAGGTTACTGCTCAGAACCAAATGCCTGAGTCTACTTCACTGTACAGTGGCTTTGTTAGTAGCATTAAGCCAATGAATAAGCTTCTGCAGTACAACTGATCTTTGCTTCTTCCTACTTGTGTCATGCAACTTCTAGTAGTTCGATCACAGTGAGTGTCCCAGGTTAACTACACTTCAATTTTTTGCCTTTCTAAAGCAAAACCTTTATTACAGCTAAATAAAGTTTAGTAAGATCTAGATGTCAGCACTGAGATCACCATCTCAAGACAGCTTAATATTTTTTTCCTGTTTATTTTTTTTAAACTAACTTACTCCCCTTTACTTGATATTTTTCTGCCAAACTCTACTTTTCTTCATTTTTCTCAAAACTCTTTACACTGCCTTCTTTATGGACTGGAAATGACTAAATAAATCTTCAAAGCTAGGGTATGTCACTGTTATATGTGAATAATTATTTTTTCCTGTTTTATCTTCCTTATAGCAGGCAACTTGCAAAATTACAAAACACTGAGAAACTAAACTAAAACCAGAAATAAGACTCACTAGATAAATTTATCTGACAGCTAGCTGAATTATAACTGTAAATGAAAAATAGTAATCAAATTTGGGCTTGTTCCCAGATAACCTCCATAAGGATGTGCTTTTGACTCTGTGCTGACTATTTATAAACCTGGAATCTCATTGAAGCCTGCAGTGGAACAAAGATTGAGTAAATGAAAAGTCCAGGACAATCCAGCTGGCTGAAAAACTGAGCATATAAGTAGGCTAAACGTCTTAGTACAGCCAGACTTTAGGAACAGGGAACTTAGACCATGGATAAAGGGCCAGAGGTCACTTGGCCACTTGGTTCTCAGGTCAAAGGCTTATGCTCACAGTGAAAAATCCCTTGAACCTGTGCTCCCAATTCAGCAATGATTAGATGGTTAATAAGTTTTTTGGGTATAAATGGGAAAATGTTGTATTTTGATTTTTACACTAATTCTGTATTTGACAGTGGTGTAGGAAGATGGTAGTGTTGCATGTCCTTCTCTAGTGGCCCCTGGTTGAAACAGGATAATATCAGTTTGCAGCTGTTTCAAGGAGAGTCACCGAAACTAATGTATGGGGAAAATATGTTTTATAACAAGAGGATTTGATTTGAATTTTCATGTCAAGAAAAGTAAATCTGACGGACCCTTATCCTTCATTCCATAATGTTTCAGTTTCTATATCCCTGTTGTTGAGGAGCCTTTTTAAAATGAAAATCCTTGCCACTTGCTGTGCGACTGTTCGTCAAGATGCCGTTTGGGTTCCCCCTCAATGTACAAGGGTCATCAGTGATAACCAGCTCCACCAATGGGCCCTGACACGTGGAGCTGGGTTGGCTTGGCACCTGCCTTTACAAACAGTGCCATTAAAACCAAGTGGGATGATGTGGTTTTGTGCCTCCTAAAGCCAGAATCCCTTCTGTGTTTCTGTGCAGATCACACTGATGGTTCCTCCAGTAAGCGGCAAATGGTGTTTGGCATCGTTACAGCCATTGACCTGCTTAACTTTGTGACGGTGCGAGAACGGGAAAGGAAGTCCAGCTAAAGTCAAGTAGCAATGTGGAGCCTCTTCAACAACATTTTGCAATCTCCAACAAAGAATCAGGTTTATTTCTTAGGTAGAATGGTCTGTTCTTAGGGTGTTGGTTTTTTTTAAATTCTGAAAATAAGCAGTTAGCTATCCTGGTGTCAGCTATACAACCAGTGCATTTTGCTGTATTGCACAGCTTCTGGGGACTTGTTTCATAATCAGGTTACAGGATATTTCTTATCAAGACAATTTATTTTTTTACCTATATATATGTAAAAATATTGCCTAAATTAACTGGTATGTTCCTTACTTGTTATGTCTAAAGTCTGGCTTTACAAAACATTGTTTCGGATTCATAAAATGTGTTGAAATAAAGAGTTACATAAGCAGAGGCCCAAGAGAGCTCTGGAAAGTTTTGGAATTTTTTTTTGTGCAGGGGTGTTAAGTTAGGTAATACCTGTGTGGAGACGAAAATGGGACTGGGGCATGGGGAGAAGAAAGGGGGATTTCCCTTTGGTGACATCAATATAAAGCAAGAGGAAATCCTGAGAGCTGGAGTTGAGGCTTGTTTCAACCAGCTGCTCTGAGGAAAAACTGACTTGAGTGGAAGCCTGACAGTGAAGTGACAAACGTGAACGAGTGGCTTTGTTCTACGTGGTGCGCTGGCTTTCACTGCAAAGACAGACCTTTCTTTTCTTCCAATTTTACCCTGTTAAGTAAGCACAAGTGAAAAGATTAAAAGGCAAGATCAAGCTTCTTGCCTGAAGGTTTTTGAAAATCACACTGTTTCATCTAGTACCTTCCCCTTACCTCCCCACCCTCTTATTTATCTTAAAGTGCTTCTTCTTATGCCTGTTTTAGAAGAGCCAAAGGTAATCTGTCAAGAGCTGTAAACTCTTTCAAGTCCTGCTCAAGTGCTCCTACACTGTGTAGCACCTTATTCTAGGACAGAAACACTACTACTAATTGAATTCACTGTAGCCAAGCTTGGAAGTAACTGGCAAACATGGTGTGGACTGGTAATGTCAAGAGTACACAAGAGTAACATGCAGTAGGTCTGTGCAGCTACAACTTTTCACCACTTCCGTAACTCTGGCTTCAGTAATGTTTGACTTGCGTAGCCATGGCACAGTTTGGCACTAGCAGTCCTGTCCGTACGCTGCTATGCTCAGGCTACTGATTGCTATTAGTGGTAATGATAAGTGAAATCACACTGTGGTTACAGGAGAAAAGTAGCTGGTTTTCTTCTTCATAAAGACTGCTCTAATCCTCTTCTGACTGGTCTTTTGCCAAGAATAAAGTTTTTGATCAGCAAGAGTGGCACTTTTCTTAGTTTGTGTCTCTTTGCACTGAAGTAGAAGAATACTATTTAGGCTGGGGTTATTGCTGGTAGGATAGCAAAGTTTTGGGGTTTGTTTTTTCTTTAAAAAAAAAAAAAGCTGAAAGAAGTTGTGAGTCAGCTAAGAGAAAACAAAGGGGTTATTTAAAAATCACAGTTACGACCTCCTGTATATAGATTTATTTCTACCTTGCTGGCCTCCCTATGGCAGTGGAATTTGCTGCACATTTTGCAAGGGTGTGCCCAGAGGAGAGAGGTGGTGGAAGCCGCCCTGTCCCGTGTCAGTGCTGAGCAAAGAACATCAAACAGAGCCCTTGCAGTTGTGCCTTGGGTGATGCTGGCCTGAGAAGGGAGGCAAGAGCTCAAAGCCAAAGAAGTGACACCAGTGATAGTGTCTGCCTGCCGGCAGTGTGACAGCCTGGTTTGTTTTCTGACTGCTTCTCTCTCACCTTAAATTTGTGAATGTTAAGTACTTTGTTGTAATAATAAAAACCCCAGCTTGGGTGCTCTGACTAGTGGAAAGCTGAACTAGTGTGAGTATCAGATGTTTGTACCTGTGCATTAAAGACATTGTTTTCAAATCTGGATTAGCTTTTCTAGGCTGAACAGCTCTGTCTTACCTCTGTTGCTGCTTGGCAGAGCCTAATAATTCATCTTTCAAACTATTTTTTAGATACTTCCCAAGGACTCATAAATAACTTAGCACAGTTAAGGGCATGGTCTTTGATCTTAGCACTTTTAACATCCTTTATGTTTCTCAGTATAGAGAGTCTGTGAATGGTCAGTTGTATCCCTTGAGACATTAGTATTTCAGCCAAGTTTCTAAACTCCTTTCTCAATTATTTCAAATACTGCTGTCAGATATATTTTCAGATCTATTCTTAATTTACAGGGAAGGCTGAGGGACTTATTTCTTTGATTATTTGTATTTTTACTGTATCCATTGATTCCCATGCTGTTAAAAGAACCTGTGTACTTCACTAGATGCTACTAACTGAAGGATTTGTTGCAATCGTAGCTGCCACTGCTGCTAAATTTTGGCATTACTGTTGCGCTTGAAAATTTACTTCACTTGCTTTTATCTGATTTTTCCCATTTTCCATCTGACCTTTGGTGTCAGTTGGGAGGTGTGTGCTTAAGTGTTTGGGGTTTTTTTTCGTTTTATTTTTGTGCCTGTAAAAGTTCCATGTTCCAACCTAACTGAATTCAGCAAAAAATAGGAGGGTAGAAGGAGATTCCCAAAGCTGCTTTCAGAACAGCAGTACAAGAGAGAAGTTAGAGTTGGGGCAGCAGCAGATTAATGGGTAGCTTCACTTGTGACACAGAGAAAAGTGTAAAGATTTTAATTTGCTTTTTTAGTTTACCATTCATAAATTAATCTGTAGCATCATGAAATCAGGTGGTATTGCTGACTAAGAAAGAAGGAGTGGTTAGGGTCTGAAGCAATCCAAGTAAGCCAAAATATCCAAGACATCCACCTGTGCCGCTCTGCCTATGTGGTTTGGTAAGAGCAGGAGGTGTCTCCTCTTCTACGCTGGCACAAGGAGGAAACAGTGGCCACCAGCCACTCTTATTCACAGCGGCAACCCTGTTTGACCAGAGGAATTGGGGAAATAAATGGAGTTGCTGAATGACTGCAAAACTTTCCAGAGCTCTTCCCTATAGTAGGGATGAAGGCAGCAAAGAGAAGGGGACAGAGTATCCTGCGAAGTTGAAGTTTCTCTGATGCAAAAGCTTATGAGCATGATGCTTTTTTGTGTGTGTGGGAATGTTGTTACTAGCCTGGTCCTGCTGAGTAGTGGTAAGGCTGGATTAATGCTTTACTCATCTGTTTCAAATACTATGAGAACCAAGAAAGATATTGCAGTTTGTTTGTTAGGTCTTTAACCTGAAGTTCAAGTCCAGAGCTTGAACAGAACTGTATTTTTTTCTGAAGTGGGTGTCTGCATCTTCTGTTTACCTGTGCTGATTATGCAATTGCTACTCAACCTGAAAACTATTTTGCACATGGATGTTTGTATCGACAATTTATGCTGTATTTGTTTGTCACTGTAAGAGAATATCAGTCCTTTTGGTCTAATGTGAGCTCAGCAAAAATACTTTCATTTTCTAACCTGAAGAAAATTATCCAGTAAAATCTGTATTAATATTTTGCAAGCAGTTACCAGGCAATGACTTAAGGATCATTGTGAAGTCATTGTATCCAATATTACTTCCCGCTTCTTCCACAAGCTGTGGCTGACTCCAGAAGTTTGTCTAACTGAGGTTCCTCTAAGCAGCCAGGCCGGTCTCATTTGCCCACCAAGCTTGTCGCTAAATGGTTTTTGAAAACGTCTGCCTGCAGTTAAGAATTTCACACAACATGCTCACTGTCAGGAGTTGCCTACCATTGCCACTGTCATCCAAACAGCCTTTCTTACTGCATAGCGTCAACATGCTACCATCACAAAGGAAGGACTTCTTATGCTTTAAGGAGCCCAGAAAAATCAATACTGTGCGCTGTATTTATTGCACAAATGTTCACAAATGTACAATATAAAGAGTTCAATAAAAGCTGTTTAATTGCAGAATGACTCTGGGTTTTTTTAATGGCAGTTCAAGTTGAAAGCATATTGGGCAGTAGACTGTAAGAAATTTCTGTCGGCTGCAGAGGACCTCTTGCTTTCAGTGTGTGGACTGCAATGCTCTGCAGTTCTTTTCTTCTGTCTCCAGAGAGCTGCTGATGTGGCAGGACTGTCGGTGAGCCCCCATGGTCTGCTTCTCACGGCTGGCTTTACTACAATCCTGCTGTTTCTGTACAGGGTAGGAAAGGAAAGATGTAGAGCTAGGGCTCCAATGCCACTGGTGAAGTTCCTAGAGCAACGGGTGCCTGCGTGGTCAATTGGATAGATATTTCTGAATAAATGCAAGGGGTATGGGCCAGCCTTTGTGGCTGTGGAAGGCAATGTCTTTTGGGAATTATGGTGAAGCTGTAATGTTAAAAGGTGCGTGAATTCAAGTGAAGCGTGTGGGTGGTGTTCTGTGGCTAAGGAGCAGCTGGGAGAAACCGAAGGGACTGGCTGTGTTAGTTCAGAGCTATTTATTTGTGCTGCCACTCAGCATCTTGGTCGATTGTGCAAGTTAAACCAGGGTGAAGGTGGTTTATATCTGCTAGGCAAGTGAGCAAACCCCTCATCCCTTGGGTTTTTGGTCCCCATTTCCTTACGTGGTCAGTCCTTGCTCAACCCCATCCAAATAGCTTGAGACCCTGTCAGCCAATCTCACTGGGACGTTGTTCCATCTCGCAGAGACACGGGGGAAGGCTGGTGGGTGGAGAAGTGCGGGGGGGTCCTCTGCCTGCCTCGGGTGCCAGGGCCAGTCCTGCCGACGTGCGGCATGAACTTGCTGACTCACTCGCCTGCATGCCGGGTTTTCTTTTATGGGACTCACACAGAGTGCTCTGTCCTCAGCGTTATCTTCTCACTCCTGATCCAGCGTGCTCTCCAGCAGCATGGGGTGACTCACACAACAAATGATACACTAAACTTTCTTTACCTTACACATCCTTTTCATGTGATCAGCTGAAATGCTGTCGTTGCCAGCAGCGATTGCAGATCACTGCCTTAACTTTACCGTTTGGCACTCTACTCGGAGGCAAAAAGGATCCTGATCTTGCAGTCTGACAAGCAGAAGGCTGACGTCGCTCCCAGGCTCACCCGTGCAAGGAAAAGAGTATTTCAGCAGAAAGGCCAAAGGCTAACAGAGCAGCAGGCAGCAGACGGGATCAAGTTCCACCTGCCAGCAGGCTAAAGGCATGCCTACCCCAGCCACAGCCCCTGCTCTGTGCTGCTGCTCCTGCCACTGGTCACAAACAGGGAGCTGGACCAGTTAAATAACACCCTAGCAAGGTAGATGGGGGCAGTTTTAGCCAGTGCAGCCATTGAAGAGAAACATCCAGGGCTCCTTGGCATGCCCCAAGGGTGTCCCGTTAGCAGCAGCCCCCAGGTTGGAGTGTTGTGCGCAGGGAACTACACACACCCCACTTTTGCAGGAGGCAAGACCTTTCCCGACTGCTGAGGCACTGCCTCATGGCACTGCTAGGACTGAGCTGGCCCTGGGTGCAGAGGTGCCCCTCCTTACGGGTCGCCGATGCAGGGAAAATTACTGAGTACAATCTGCTGTACTGCCTCTGGAGATAAACGGAGGACTTCAGTCTGGAAAACTACTGTACAGAAGCAATAAATTCCCTTTGGGAAAAAAAAATAAGCACCACCAATCCACACTTGAGTTGCTGATGGAAGTGCCACTACCTTTTGCCACTGTAAAGGCAGACGTGTTTGAGCTTTGCTCATGAAATATTCCTGAAGGTGTTCTTCACCAATACGGGCTTATCGGAAGAGGAGCTGTGGAGAGGGAAGCGGCTGCGCGCAGGCGTGCGGAGGCTCGGCCCCTGGCAGGGCACAAGGAGCCCGGCTCACACCAGGCTGCTGGTCCCGCTTGCTGCGGGGTTAAATGTGTACAGCAGGGATGCTCTGTGTGCGTGTGGGTCCCACAGAGCCCGGGGCCTCTCCCTCAGTCCCTGCCTAAGCTGTGCTGCAGTCGTGCCCGTGCCCAGCCTTGCACCCAGCCACCTGCGCTGCCATCTCCCCTGCCGGCGCCCCAGCTTGTCCTCAATGCTGCCCTAGCTCTGTACAGTGAACTGCGTTGCAAACCATATCCAGTTGAAATGCAGCTTCCCCCCCCCCCCGCCCCACATTACCTCGTAAGTGCAATCAGTTTTCTGGTTTGTTTTTCTAGGTATCCATAATGGAGAGGGCAATGTATGAGAGGGATGGCTGGAAGGAGGATGGGAGAGAGGACTGCAGGCAAGGGTTGCTCAGCTGGGTACCCCTGCTGCATCAAACAGTGGCTCCTGCAAAGCAGGACCATCCCCGTGCCTTCCCCAAGGTCGGGAGGAACGATGCAGGAGAGCCACGCGCTGTGGCTATGTCCAACCACTGCTTCGTTCGGTGCCAAACGCCGAGAGTCACCCGGCGGCTGGAGGACGGTGAGCAAGGGGGGAGCCTGCAGGACCTGACCTGTGGTGTGGCAGTAAGAAGAACAGCCAATTCATCTGCCACCACTGCCTTAGTCTTAAGAAAAAGCTTACCCCCAGTTAGGGGAAAAGCTAAGTGCTGTTTACCCTGCAGGTCGCACTACTCTTTTGGTAGCTAAAAATATGCCATAGCTTCTTCAAACAAATACACCTTCTTTCACACCTGCCAACTCTCAGGCTTTGGAAAGTCGCTGGCCCTTCTAGTGGTAACCAGCTGGATTTGTATGCCCAAACAAAGAGAGCAAGCGGCCTGCATGCACCAACCACCCCTATATTCCCCGCATAGTGTGGTATGTAACACTTCGCGTCCATGGGGAAACAGGAGTGAAGGCAATGTACTGATTCACAGTGAGACTGCTGCCTTTTGGACCCATCAGGGTACGGGAATGTGCTGATCAGCCCCACGGGACAAGCACAGCGGGTCTGACCTGCGAAGGGTGGGAAACCCAGCGTGTTTGGAGCTGCTCAGGCCTTGGGTTCCTTCCAGCGTCCTGCTAAGAAAAACCAGCAGGTCTGCTCTTCCCCTGCCTGTCTCTGGAGCATAGCTCTCCCTACAGCCGACCAGCAGTAGATGTACCATCAAAGGAGGCACATCAGATGCATTGAAAACATCTGTGGGTTGTACAAACATGCTGAGCTCTCCTGAAACAGGTGGGTGGGAATGGCTTCTTCAATGCAGTTAACAAAAATGTAACTTTTCTAACCCATTTCTGCCTTGGACTGTGACAAGCTTGGGCTAGTGCACCCGACACCGAGTACCTCGCGCTGTCATACCTGTCCCTCATCCCTGACGAGGTGAGGGAGGCTAGTCAAAAAACACGGCGCTGCTCAGCAGTGTCAGTGGGGTCTAGCCACAGGCAATTAAATTCTTCATCTGGTTTTGGTAAGACTTAAATCATGGGGAGGAGGGCTTAATAAAATCCATATTTTGGACAGATGGCACATGTCATGTTTCAGCTGGAACAGTTTTACACTAAAATAAGGCTTTTACATCAAGTGTGCTGAACAGGTGAAAAATATATTTAACAGCAAGTCACATCCTCCTTTTTTCCCAGTTTACCCATGTAATTCAGATAGTGGGTATTATAATCAATATTCCAACTCACAGTCCCATTCAGCTTGACCAGCAGTGCTTTTGACCCCATGTCCTCAGAGCCAAATGGCTTTCTCTGATGGCCAAAGATAAGACAAGGGCCAAGGAAAGCCTGTTCTGCCCTGAATTATCTTCTGGGCCTTCCCAGAACATTGCTAATTCTTCTTCTCCTGATACCCTATCAAGCCCTACCATGGAGCTTCAACTGCTTTGATGAAGCCATTTTGATTATTAAATTATATGGGAGGGGGGGGAAAAATGTGGATTTCTTCCAGCTTGGTGTAGCAGAATCAGGAACATTTTAAAACCGCACTGTCTCCTCTAGGAGAAAAAATCACAGGGGGTGGGGAGTGGATCTGCGGTCACAAAAGATCTCTCCTTCCAAGCGCCCAGAAGTAAAGCCTGAGTGCTGCACCCCTTCTGACCCCACCGAGATGAGTACTATGAAATTACCTCTGCAAAGAGTCTTTTTGATGATGCTTTAAAAGCAGAGGCCCTTTCCCGTTACATCTTCGTGTGAGAGCCAGGAGCCGTCCCGGTGCTCTCAGCCGCCTCCATCCCTCCCTGCGCCTCCCTCTCTTTTTATGGCCGGCTGGCCAGTTCTCTCCGGTTGTTGCTTCCCAGCCTGAGGACGCTGCTGTGTAGTCAGCGGGATCCTGCAAGGTAAAAGCCACAAGGTAACCGCTCAGATAAAAGGACAGGGTGGTGCACGCCTGCTGTGGAATAAACAGCTGCGCGACGTCCTCTCGTGTGTTTTTTCAACTTGGTAATGCTTAAGCACAAGCACCACAGAACGGCAAGGTAAGATTAGGTTTCCAAGATTAGGTATCCAAGATTAGGTATCCAAGGGCCAGGATTTTATTAGGTGCACAGGCTGTGAAGTGCCTGGTGTGTCTGCGTGGAGTGGAAGCACGACGAGGGTGCCGGTGCAGACCCCAGCCAGCCCCCCGCGGACCAGCTCCTCCTCTGCCCTTCACCCAGGCACAGGCAAAGCAGGAAAACCCACGTCAAAACGCTCGCCGTCCTCACCTGCCGGGGGCAAAACCAGCTGCCTGCGCGCCCGTGCGGCTGATGATGCCAGAGTCAGACCGCGTAGCAGTTCTGGGGATGGTGGTGGTGGGCAAATTACTTGAGTTTTTGATCAAATTTAGCTAACAGCTTTTACCTTGCCCAAAAAAAGGGCATGGGGAAATTTTTTCGAAGTCCCCAAATTTGTCATTTAGATCTTTTCTGAAGAAAATGTTTCATTAAAAAAAAAATTTGTTAAACCCGGTATTTTATTTCAAAATTATCTTCTGTCTCTCCAAATGCCCATCCATATCTCTGTTTCATTTTAGGCTGAAAAGGTCTCCATTTCTTGCAGTTTGGTCACTGAAGGGAAGAATCTTATTTTTTACTGTGTCTTCACTTCAAGCAGTCATTGCTTCAGGAGGTAGCCAGGAAGGGGTGGCTGGGTTATTCTGTAACTGCAATGCCCAGAAAACACAATTCTTGCTGGGTTTAGGGTTATTTGCAGCCCCTTTACGAGAGACCTGCATGCTCTGCGTCACATCAGATAGCACACAAGATTTTTCTACAATGGATTACCTCTGGCAATGTTTTCCAGAGAGTTCATTTGTTGCAAAAAGACCAAAGGTAATGTCATTCCTGTGCTAATGCCTACAGCAGTCGCATCTTTGAAAGGTTTAATTCCCAAATAACCATTCCAATAAGCCTTATTCTTACCAGATCATCTCAATAGCAGTGAAGTCTCCTTCGTGACTCTGTTTTGGGGGAGCATGACCCCAGTCTGGGCCCGATGGCTCCATGCACTGCCCCGGCCGTGGGAAGGAGCAGGGAAAGGAGGGACTGAAATTTCTGTGGGCTTTCCTTCTTCCAGTAAATCTGCACCCAGATAATTTCCTAGATGCCCAGCCTGCATTTGGGAATCACCGTGGAGCAGAAGGTGTTTGCTGCTTTCAGCTGATTTAATAGTAAAGCAGTTGCATGAGGAGCGGGAGCTAGCATGAGAAAGAAAGAGGTTTAGGGCTGGAGGTGGTGCGGAGACTAACCCTAGGTTCCCAGTGGACACAGAGAATCCATATCAGATGGCACCTAATGTAATATGTCATTTCTGTCATTGCTTATGCCTGATCCAGCAAGGCACACGCTGACACAGACGAGCCGGGTTTAAGCAGCAGGTTAAGTACAAGACATGAAATCAGATCAGAAACAAAATTCTAAAACCGCCACAAAATTGCTGGGGGGTGGCTTGAGAGCACTTCTGAAGATAAGTATGAATTAAAATGAACAATGACTTGCTTATCTCTTTTTTATATCCCAATCATTTACACTCCAAGAGCAATCAGGTGCTGGGCATAATTAGGTGTGGGGCAGGACCCAATCAGCGTCCCTCCGCAGAGCGCTTACCGCCACTCATTGGTGTCCCCTGCCACCGGGCACATATAAACTCAGCGCTGGAGTGCAGCAAAGGCACTCAGCTGATACACCGAAGGTGGTAAGTATGGCTTATCTATTACTGAACGTGCTGCTTTTCTAATGGCAGATGCATGGGAGCCATGCCTACTAACCAGATAACTTCGTTGTCGTGGAGAGGCTTAAAAAGAGGAGGAATCTGGTAGCCTCTGCTTCTCAGCCTGTTCAAAGGTTGACTCTGCTCCGGGGAGTGTCTGTGCTTTCAGCAAGATCTGAATAAATCTGAAAAACGGGGAGGTTCTGGCTTTATGCTACAAGGTCAGTTGGGCGGTGGAGCGGGTTGCCTGGAGAGCTTGTACAGTCTCCATCCTTGGAGGGTTTCAAGACCCAGGAGGACAAAGCCCTGAGCAGCGTGGGCTGAACTTAGTGCCGACCCAGCTTTGAGCAGGAGGCTGGACAGGGGACCCCCCGAGGTCCCTTCCAGCCTGGGTCACTCTGTGATTCTGTTAAACTGATGTTGCATTTGCCTTGCTCAGTGACAGCAATACCGTTTCTTTAAAATAAAGCAATAAAATGGCATTTCGTTTTGAATGGGGCAAGTTCACATATAACTCTCTCTGCCCTGCTGAGTTCATCTTATTTTCCCTCAGTCTACTTAATGAGTGTCCTGATTTTCTTCCTTTTGAAGTTGTCATTGCAGTCTGATAACCTAATAATTGCAATCTCCTACCTGCAAAGTACTCCATAAACATTAGCCTACGCTCTTTGTTATATATTTTCAGTAAATGGCAGCAGCTGCAGAACTGTGTGTTAGCGTGCTGGGTCTCTTGGCTTGCCTCCCAGCTCCGGTGGATATTTCCATTTATCCTTTGTCCAGTCTTGTGCTGTCTCAAGCTTCTCTATTTAGAAGAGAGTAACGGGGCTGTTGCAGGACACCTACAATAGGTCAGATGTATTTGATGGCTGATCAGACGATAGCTGAAGCTTCAGGCAGGGCTTAGGAGGAGTACTGGGACATAAGTAAGAGTTGTGGTAATGAAGAGAGGATGTATCTTCACTTTGTGATATAAGGTGACTTAAAACCGCACTGGAGGCAGTGTGGGGACATGTTTGCACTGGGCATTACTCCTCTCAGCCATCCTTGGCCTGTAGTCAGACTGTCTGCTGGCCCCATGCCTCTTTCTGCCCACACTGCCCACCCAGCCTGCGTGTTCAAGGGATGTGACTGCTGAGACCATCAGCAGGGGAGCAGCTCTCTGGTGTCGTCTCAAGGCCTCCAGAAGGTACAGGAAGGTCAGATTCTTCCCATCCTGTGGTACCATTACAGGTCATCTGTCGTCTCGCATAGATGGTATTGGGGTTCAGGCAATTTTTAAGGTAACCTTCAGAACCACAGTGGTTTTAGACATATCTTAATTTAAATATGAATCCAGACCCTGGGCACAGCAATGCAGAGATTTTAGAGTGATTCATAACTGGAGGGACATCTGTGCAGTCCTGCAGCACCATGCCAGGAATTAACCAGCCTTAAGGAGATACGTGAGAAATCCTCCAGCAGAGAGGAACGTAGATGTTGACCTAGTCGAGGACCAGGTCTTGTTTCTTTGCTCTCTGAGCATCTAGAAAATATGCCTGTATCCACTTTGGGTGAGCGAACAAATGAAAGCCCCATTCTTGCTCTTTTTTTTATATGAGTTGTTAAGGGAACTGAACACAACGAGCAGAAAGCAACCTTATTTTAGAAGGTGGAAAGCCAGTAATGCTCTTCCTTCCATGAAGTCCTCCTGTGCCAGCCACCTCAGCAGGGCATGCTGCCTCCCACCCTTGGCTTTAGGGCCAGGCTGGTGGCTCCTGGCAGGGGTGACACTGGGGCCTCTGGCACTCCTCGGCGGTGGCAAGGGAGGTGCTCGGATGCTGCCGTTCCCAGGCGTGTGCCCGAGGGGCATCAGGTTGCTCCTGAGCCCCGCGGGGAGGTCGCCCACCCTCACCCAGGGCTCGCAGGCGGCTGTCCCCGCAGCCGAACGCGTGGTGTTGGCTCCCCTTGTGCTCTGCTGAAACGTGAAGCGGCTCTGGGGCCAGGCCCTCTCTGGCGATCCCCGCAGCTTGATGTCGCTCCAGCAGCTCCGCCGAGCTGCCCCACGGGGAAAGATGGGGCACAGGCAGCAGCCGGGGCTGGAGGGAAGAGGGGGCTTGCACGGGGTCCCGCAGCCGATGCCGACCTCCCTTGGGTCAGGGCAGGGAGCCATGTGCCGGCAAAGAGGGAAAAGACACGCAAAAGCAGCCCTAATAATTTTAGCCCCCTGCCTCTCCTCTCTTTCCAAAATGGTCGAGATGGAGATCACCAGAAAAACAAAAAGTAAAAAAAATACTCGTAAAATCTAGTTTGCCAACATTTTGGTTGGTAACCAGTGACCTCAGTTGTGAAAGCGTGATAACTGCCTCTGATACACTGTGGCTTATCTCTTCTTTATCCACAAGTGACTTTTGCTCCTTCCCAGTTAATTCATCAGGTAAACAAGGATTTGCTTGGGGAGATACACTCAAGGCCAACACAAATCCTGACTTGCAAGGAAATGAACATTTTTTTTTTTCCTTTAATCCCTCCCAAGAAGCAACGGGTTTGGGGGGGGGGGCAAGATCACTGGGAGGCAAAGTTTGCCGAGAGATTTTTTTTTTGTCAGCTGCTGGGTCCAAGCTGTTTTGGCATGACCACCCTGCATCCTCATGGTCTCTCGCTGCTTTGTGAGTCTGGGGTCAGTGTCTCTGGAGGAGAAAAGGCAGCTCAGCTCCTGATGTGGAGGTGGCCCGGTGTCCCCTGCCTGCCATCCTGCTTTGGGCTTTGGTCGTGGGGCCAGGTGGAGACACAAGGTTGTTGACCTCATCTTTGGAGATGCCCTGGCTGAGAAGAAAGCTCGGCCATGTGCCATGGGCCATTTCAGTCCTCTGCTATTGCCAGAACAATGGTGTGGTGTATTTCTGTGTTTCAGAGACAGCCCAACACTCAGGGAGCGAACCAGAGCCCCGTCCGCCCAGCCGGTGGGGAAACAACCGGGAAAGCACGGTGCCGACCTCAGGTAGTGCCGCCGTCCTGCTTCAGAGAAGCTCCTGCCAAGTGGGTGAAAAGAGCAAACGAGCAGAAGGATGGCAGAAATGGTAATTAAGGCTGCCCTTGGGCTCACATGTCGAGCCACAAATTAATTAGCTAATCAGGACCCAGCCATAACAGCCTGCTGGCTGCTTGCCTGGCCGTTGTGAGTCAGCTGGGCTTTGCCAGCACTGCAGGCAGCCCGCGTGTCCGGGACGGGCAGAGCGGTGGCTTTATGGCCTGGGATGAAGATGGTGCTCCGCAGACCTGTTGGCCTCCGCTATCTGTGCTGTGCACCTTGGCTCCAGCATCCTCCTGTCAGCGGCCTGAATTCCCTCCCCGGGGCAGGAGCTAGAGGGGATTTCCCACATCACCTCCCCTCCACGTGGCAGCAGGCCTGGTCCTTCTGCAGGCGGTCCTCTGCGTTTAGAAACGGGGTATTTCTTTGTGTCGCTGGTTTGGTTCTACCGAATTTCGAAATTACGTCTTTGTTCTCAATCTGAAGTTAAATGTGGAAGGAAGGTCCAACACCGTGATCACGCCCTGGAGAATTTCTACCACAGTAAAGTTTATGAGAGCATTACACTTGCTCTAATTGCAAAATGCACCACCACAGTAGTGTAGGAAGACGGGACAGGCTATGCTACAACAAGCAGGTCAACACCAACTTTCACCCTCAACCGAAGTAAGACACAAGTCTCTAACCATGACCCTACTGAGCTGCAAGATCCCTGTATTCAACAAAGGCTGAATCAAGGCAAAGTCATTCTGTGAACAAGCCAGAAAAGAAACTTCCAGTTACCAAAATCATGTGTCTTTTCTCATTGTGGCTGGTTTCATTAGCACAAAAAGGTGGCTGATGAATTGCAGAGAGGATCACACCAAACCTTCCATGTAACCTTTGTTTCTGCTATTGGTCAGTAGCAAATGCTGAGAATAAACTATAAAACCAGCCTCCTTTTCTCTGCATATGCACCAGCAACACAGAGAAACCAGCACAGCAAATTACCATGTTCACAGAGCACAGGTACCATTAGAGCCAATGTGTTTAAAAGTCACTAAAGAACTTGACCTTTGCAAACTTGTTTAACCCTTTTATGGTTCCACTTTTACCTGCTCTGCTCCTATAGCTGTTCCCAATAATTTCATTTTGCCTTATTATTTGGTGCTGAGAAACAAAAAAAGTGTTTCTCAGTCACCTTCTCCAGATCCCCCAGGATTTGTCACTACCAGCCACCTGTCTCATTTCCAGTCTGATGATTCCTCCTCTATTTAAGTTGTTTTACTGTGGAACTTGCTCTGTACCCCTTTGCTGCCCTTTCCTGATGTTTTGTTTCTATCGATTCTCTTTTTTCACTTTTAATAAACTCAGGTGCCAGAGCAGGGGGGTCCTCAGGCCCTTTGAGGCCCGCTACCACTGTACAAGTATTCTCAAATTATTGCTGGGTAGACTTATCTGCAGTTTCTTCACTGCTAGGGTGAAAAATAGTGCTTTTGAGCAAATAATTAAATACAGAGCACTAAATTTTCTAGTGGAGGGGATGCTTCAATGTATGTTAGAGCAGGGGAAGATTTACTAGAGATGGTGGCCAGATGATGGTTTACCATGTACGTGGTCTAGTATACCACTCCAAAAGAGCAATTTTATGCATCTGTTAGAATTGGGTTTTTGAAATGCTGGTAGGGATGCCCCATGCAGGCTGGCCACCCTGTCTTCACACCCAAATGTAATTTCTTGCCTTTGACAACTCTTGCTCAGGTGCCTGCCTGCCCGCTTTTCCTCCCAGGTGACTGTGGGTCTCTATTTCCACAACACAGGAGCTGACCAAGACATGCCTGCTCATGAACAGCAGTTGCATGGGGAGTCAGGAAAGCAAAGCCGACAGCACGTGGATTCTTCCCAACTTGCCCAGTAAGTGCACATGGACAGCTGCAACACCTGCCACCAAGTCTCCACACTCCTGCATGCCCTTGTAAGTAATTCCTTCATGCTGGTTATTTCAGAGTGCAGACAGCTCAGTGTCTTTTTCTGAAGAAGAAGTATTATTGTTACACCAGGATGGTCATGACCAGAAGTCAGTAGTTTGACAATATGTTACGTTAATGATGGTTTATTTTCCAGAAAGCAAACCCCACCTGGTATCTCCTCTCCAGGAAGAACTTTCTCACTCCCTTTAATCTTGCGGAAAGATGTGGCTGGCTCAGGGCTCAGCTCTGTGTTTTCCAGCACATGTCTGAAAACATCCGCTAGTTTGTTGCCTCTTATTTTAGAAGACTGAAGATGAACATATTTCAGAGGTAGATTTCAACCAGGGACTTGTACGCTTCTGCAGAGTGAACTCCGTGAGGTCTGGTGTTGCACAGCAGAAGTGAAGGCACTCCCGACTGCTAGGGACTCGAGGAGGTGCAGGAATGGCTCTCCTGGCTGTAGCGTAATGCATGCATATACCCCAAAGCTCTTGCACCCATCCCATTGTACAGCACAGTCAGTAACGGCCATATAGTAATCAGTAAAAGGGCTGCAGTTTGGCTGCCCTTGTTCATTCAAACAGTCTGAAGCTGTGTGTAGGAAGATTTCAATGTACTAGCAATGTCTTTACCGATGGCTAGGACACCTTCACGAAAATGGATTACCAAGGCCCGGGCTTTTAAATAAGTAGAAAATGGCCCACGCAGAGGTTGCCTACTCTGGGTAAGCAACCCAAGAGCACAGTGCAAAGCAAAGTGATTGCTATGAGCGGTTCTCGTCCTCACAGCAGTGGGTGACCTCCCAGGGTGAGGTAAGCCTGCCAAAGCGCCCAGACTAGACTTGAAGAGAGGTGCTTTAATGGCCCAGCAAACCAGACCCAGCCGAGCTATTAAAGATAAGGCTGTCCCATAAATGTCAGGGGAACTGTGGACACGTCCCTGCTGTGCCAAAGATGTAAAACATGAATTCAGCTCCATCATGTGAGGAACCGGAGCCCATGGGAGGTGCGGCACTGCTCCGCATGGACGCCTGCCAGCTGGGAGCCGGCTGGGGGAGCTTCATACCACCTGCCAGGCAGGACACGGCCAGAGCAGAGCCACCGGCATGTGTGAAGCCCATGACAGCCTCTGGGTCTGGCAGATGAAGGAGGGAGGAGCGGGGTCCACAGCCCCAGAGCTGGTCCAGCAAACGCGCATCCAGGCACTCACCTGGTGCAATCCCTGCAGCTAGCACCTGAGGATAGGATCAGCTCTTTTCAGTCAAGCTGTTTTGTTTTGGTTTTTCTCAGTTATGCTGAGCAGGGTAACATTTTTGGGTCCTAGCAATTTAGCATCTGGGTGCCACAGGGCAGCAAGGTGGGGACCAGTGCCCATCCCACCCCCCAGCCAGGAGGTGGGCAGCCTGGGGGGGCACCGGGGCAGCCCCAGCCCCAGGGAATTGGGCAGCAACCTGGGGATGGGGTCTGGCTGCAGCATCTCTGGGGCAGGGACTGAAACATAACCCACCATATAGCAGTGAAGAAAATACACTGGGACACATCACATAATTTCTTTGACTTTGCAGAAGTGCATGGAGGGGGTTGGTTGGTTTGCTCTGCTCTGGGTAAACCACAGATGGCGGCCAAGGTAGCAAAAACCTCTGGACTTTCTGAGATTCCTGTGTGAAACCTGATTGAGTTTGGGGGATAGAAGCAGAGAATGGCGGGGGAGGGAGAAGGCAAGATGTTATTTTAATTAAGAATATTAATTATTTAAGTTTTCCCAAAGATACGGAGGTAGACTGGTTCTGATATCCCTTGAGCCAATTCTGGCCTGCTATACCCTCAGCAAGAATCACTCGGTTTGCCAGGACTGTTTTTCCCCTGGACACCTTATAGAATAACATGCCATGAGCAAAAGCAGAAATCTTGGAGAAAAACCGTCCTTGTCTGCTGCGATCCTGAACTGATACCAGCAGCTGCAGGACTAGAGTGTCCCCACCACATCTTTTAGGAGCACCAAAGGCATTTGCCACAGATCCTTGTATCCCCATAGACCTGCTGCCTTCAAGCACACAGGCGCAGAGCTCATGCAGCTGGGGGAGGGAGCTGACCATGCGGCTATTATTCTTATAGTAAAATATGGTAGTGATTAGGAAAGGAATTCGATAGGAACTGCAGAAAATTTGCCCCAGAGTGAGAGAAAAGCTAGTCTTTTTAGGGGAGGGTAGCTGGTAGCAGTGCAAAAGAGCAGTCTGGTTTCTGGTTCCCACCTTTGCCCCCCCAGTAAGGCTCATCCCAGCACACAAGGTGGCACAGGTTGCCTTCCCCTTCCCTGTCCCCTCGCCAGGCTCCACCACTGCAGACCCCAGGGCTGCACAGCACCTCACCACACCACATCATGCCTCGCTGCGGTTCGAAGGGCACGGTAGCATCTCGTTTTCCACAATTACAGTTACTAGCTGAAGGTAAATAAATGGCCTATCTTTCTTCTCTCGAGCTGATGTCCTGCAATCTAGATGTGTACTGTAATATGCAGGTCGCTCTCTGGAAAACCAGGCTCTAGTTAAATGCTGCCCGAAGGAGCTGAAGTCTCTTCGTGCCATGGCTCAGCCCCACTGAGCGTTTTGGTGGCTTTTAGAGCAGATGGAAAATGACTGCAGCTGTGGAGGAAGCTCATTTATTGAGTTAATGCCTCACATTTACCAGCACTCAATAGAGATTGCAATGTGCACAGTAACACTTTCCATGGAGGGAGAGGTAACAGCAGGCGTGTAATACTCCATCACTTCTGGGCTTGAGATGTAAGGAGGCTGGCTCCTTTTGGTAGTAAAGACCTGCACTAAACCACTACCCCTGTACTCTTGCAAAGCAAGAAGTGTTTATATCACGCTTGCAAAACCTGGAGGGAGGTGTGTGTGTCTTTAACTAAATCAGCATGTCATCCCTGCAACATATGGACTTTCTGTCAGCAGACAGCCATCTGCCTAGCTGCGATAGCAGACAAGGATAACTTGGGTTCAAGGTTCAAAGGATGATAGTAGGGGAGAGCTGTGCAAAGGAGAGCTGAGCAGTGAGGGAGTGGGGCTTTTTCACCCCACTCAGAGAGAGACGTGCTGGCTATCAACCAGGGGCAATGTGTTTGTGGCCCCAATAAACACAGCCCTCATCACTCTTTTCCCTCTGTCCTTTAAAAAGATCAAGGACACGAGTTCCCTGGCTGCGTGGCAAGATGCGTTCAGTTGCATGTCGGGCAAACAAGTCTTTTCCATTCTGGTTGCAATTGCTGTGACGTGGTTCTTGGCTTCGGCTGGAGTCTGACAAAGACTAGCGAAACTGGGAGGCTGGATTGCGTTGATCAAAGAGCTCAGTTTAATTATTTGCAAAAACCCTCCAGAGTCCTCTGTGGCTTGGGCCTTTCTGATGGCTTGGAGCCATCCTTGCACGTCTGGGAGTCCTGGCCACGCAAGAAGGAGTTGGCCCAGAGACAGCTGATAATGCAAAAAGCAGAGGTGGTGCTGGGTAGGATGGAGGAAAGAGGAGGAGCCTTGTATTGTGCACGGCTTTCTGGCTTTCTCACCCACTACATAGAATCCCAAGGCTTGTGAGCTCTTCTCATTTCACTTAGTTACAGGCCTGGCCTAGGGCCTTGCAGAACGAGACATTTCAGAACAGCCCTGAAAATTAATTACCTTATTTTTTATGCAAAAGAGCTAATAACTCATTGTAAGAGTGATGGAAAACCATAACTAGTTCCTGCTGCCATTAATTGTCGATGGGGACCTTTACTCTTGGGGTTGGGGTGTCCCTTGGCAGCCTTTCTAAAGTTGCTGAAACCTCCCTTAGATTTTATCTTGATTCTTGTTGCATAACAGTTGCTTTGATGTGACGTATTTCTTTTTTTTTTCCCTGCATTATTTCAGGCCAGAAGAAACAAAGATCTTGCCCAACATCCTGAAGAAAATTGGCTGCACCCCAATGGTCCGAGTCAACAAGATTGGGAAGTCCTATGGGCTCAAGTGTGAGCTCTGTGAGTGTCCCCTTTCCACCAGGTTTTTCCATGCCACGAGGTGAGGGTGAGGGGCGGTGCTGCAGGGGGGCTTCAGAAGAGGCTCTGTGGAGAGCAAGCACAGATGGGGAGGGCCAGATGTGGCAACGTGTTGGGTACTCCCGCTTATTAGGTTACACCACAGCCATTTGTCAGACCAAACGGGATGGTTCCAAGCTGCAGTGAGCAGGAGGGGGAATGGTGGTGGAGGCATCTCTCTTCCCAAATAACTGCGGCATAAGCTCAGACCAGAGCTGGGCTGAATTTGGAGATGGGTGGATGGCATCACGGCAACGGGCAGGGATGCTGCAGCACCCGGGGTACCACGTGGCGTGTGCAGGAGAGACCGGCCGAGCCTTCCCGAAACGTGGTGGCTGGGACGGGGCGAAGGGCATGGTGGCACATTTCCCGCAGCCTGCCCGGGCAGAGGGAGCAGCTTGGGCTGCAGGGGACAAGAACCAGCGCAGCCCCTGGCCGCCAGGCAGAGCTCCCACGCAGGGAGGACTCTGCTCTGCCATGGCATCACCTCCGCCAGCTCAGCTGGAGCTGGGCCAGGCGCTCTGCATCACTGCCCCAGGGGCAGCGATAGTTTCTTTTGGGGACCTTCCCAAAACGTAGCCCCGGGCAGAGCAGCAGGGGCTGCAGACAGCTGGGTTTGTCAGCGACAGGCGTGCCAGGCCCTGGTGCTAAAAGCCAGACCGAGGCGCTGGCTGCAGGGTCAGGTTTTCCAGCAGGACCCAAGTCCTCCCCCCTGAGGGGATGTCAGCGTAGGGCTGATGCTATCTCATGTAAGGATTACTTTTAGCCTGGTCTCCTACGGACATAAGGATGATAAGATTAGGATATCTCTGTGCATATGGAGTTTTCAGTCTCCTTTCCTATAACTTTTAACCCTATTAATTAATTTCAGCCAAATTGGGTGGAAGGACAGATGTCTCAGAGGCAGTAAGAGTCAGGAGTGTCACATAGCTGGGTAAGAAAGAACGACTTGAACGCTCACCCTGCAACCTCTACGTTGCACCGCCTCTCTCTTCCCAGAATGAGACCTCGGGGGACGGTGGGGATCCGTGGAACAGAGGTGGTGGAGGCAGGAGGACAGGTCCGCAATCTCTGGTCCACCTCTGAAGCAGTCTGTCCCTTGGAGGATGTCTCGCTGGGGCAGGCGCCTTAGGATTTGGTGCAACCAGCAGCGGGGAAGCTGGGGAGACCCAATTTGCTGGGATGGTGTCTCCCTCCCCTGGTGCAGGAGGGGAAGGGGAGCAGGACAGGCAGAGCAGCTACATGGTCCTCTCTGAGCTGCAGGTCAGCACGGAGCCTCTTACCGAGCAAATGTAGGAATGCTGGCAGCACTGCTGCGGCGAGGAAGCAGTTACGGTTGGATGTGATTACCTCATAACCTCTGTGCCTCCAGGGTTGTATGTGTAGCTGAATTTTCGGCACTTTGCATTATAAAATGTAATGATGAGCGCAAGATTTTTTTCCCCCGTTCCGGCTGCTCAAGTATCAGGTTGATTTCTCAGCCTCAAGCAGCTGTCTCTGCTAAGATGAAGTGAATGACACCCCGAAAGTACCTATTTCTCCCTGTTGTCCATAAAACAGAGCTCAGTACCATCAGTTCAGATGTAGATGTTCATCAAAACCTCAGTAAGAAGAGTCCTGCCCCGAGCGTTGGTGGTGTGGAGGACCTGATTAGGAACTGAGGTGTGCCTTGCAGTTTGAGCATGCCTTGGGAAGTCTCCATTACTTGGTTTTTTGGTAGCTCAGTGAAGAAATTATAATTTTGGCTGACTTGAAAGTGCTTTTTTATTGTTTGTTTTTCTTTATGGCACCCCATTCAGAACTACAGAGCAACCCTACAGAAGGGACCCTTTTTAGATACCTGTTAATAACTGCCATGCCCCAGGGAAGACCGTGACATCTCATTGTTAACCCTGTCAGTGCCTTGCTCGGAAAGGAGTCCTCAAGGCAGGGCAGCAAGGTGTATTGTACCAGGGTTGGACCTTCCACCTAGCAATCACTGTACATCCAGTTGATTTTAAACCCATCCTGGACTAACCAGGCCTGCCCGCTGCCTTCAGGGTGCTGCAGGTAGATGAAACGTGGGGGAAAGATGGACTATGGGCAGGTATGCTGATGGGAAATCCCATGACAAGCTGTGGCACCCTGTAAGCAGGTGGTGGATGTGGTCCCCTGAGCAAAGGACCATCCTGCAGCAGAGGAATGGGTGTCCTCAAATGACTGCAAAGAGGGCTGGGGGAGCAAGGAGCTGGTGCTCCCAGCTGTAGCTTGTCCCTGACAGAGCCTCCCCTTTCATTTCCAGTGGCAAAATGTGAGTACTTCAACGCAGGGGGAAGCGTGAAGGACCGCATCAGCCTGAGGATGGTGGAAGACGCAGAGAGAGCTGGGGTTATAAAACCAGGAGACACACTGATTGAACCCACTTCAGGAAACACAGGTGGGAAGGGCAGGGATGCTCCCCCCGCGTGGGTACTGGGCAGGGTGGCATTTCTGAGGAGCTGCAGGAGGGGGCAGGGATTCGAGGAGCTCTTGCGCTTGCAGTTACAAGGTCAGCTTTGGGCCCCACAGCCCTGGTTCTGTCCTCCCCTTGGCTCCCCTCCTGGTGGCCGTGGGCATCCTGGGGTGTTGAGGTGCCTCGTTGCTGCAATTCCGGGGGGCCTGTGAGGGTCCCACGCCTGCACGGGCGTGCATGGCAGGTTGCCTTGTGGCAAGGCGAACAGCCTCAGGAGCTGGAGGAGCTGGGGCAATCCCACGTGTTTTCAGGCTGGGAAGCTCTTGAATATTAAGAGGTTCCCAGAGGGGGTTTCCCTGACGGGCTGGAAAATAAATCATCTGGGGTTTTTTCTTGTCACTGTCATCCTGCTCAGGCACTAGATTGTGGTGGGGTACAAGATGAGAGGGGACAACAGAGGAGCCCCCCTGCTATTTTGCAGCCTGCACAGGACCATCAGCACAAGTTTCCATGTCCCTTTACTGCTCCCTGCACCAGCATCCCCACCACGGCAGGGACACACCTGTATGTGCATAGCGTGCTTTCCTGCAAAAAGGCACAAGAGAGGCTGTTGGGGTGCTCTGGACGGAGTTGAGGCCATATCCCTCAGGGCACTCCCCACGCAGAGTGGGGCTCAGCTCCAGGAATTTTGCTCCTTACTGGCTCATTGCTGCAGGCACCTCAGAGCCAGCCCCCCCCTCAGACACGGGGGTGAGGGGACCTGTGTGTCCCCAAGGGGCTGTTCCCCAGGTGGCTCGTGCTGGCTGTCAGCCCACCCGGGGCACTACCATCCTCCCTACAGCCTCTCGCAGGGACACACTGCTCCAGCCTCACCTTCCTCCTCTAGCTGGGGAGCAGCTGGCTCCATCCATCACCCCCAGTGAAATTGGAGCAGACGTCTCCTTTGCCTGCTCGTCACTGGGTGACTCGTGCAACTTCGTGGGTGTCCCGTCCCGTCCCCCTCCACTGACATCACTTGAGGGGGAGGGGAAGGCACTCCTGAAGCAAAATCACCTCTCTCCCGTGTTTTGGAAAACAGAGGAAGAGGAACACTAATAGATTCCTGCGAACAAGAGGGATACTGCAGCTCGGCTCCCCTGTTACCGCATCCTCCCACGCTCCCTGGCACTCCCGGCTCATCACGAGAGGCTCGTGGAGGATGCCCTCACCTGTAGCTCGTCGGTGAACATTTCTAGGTTACGTTCACCGGTGGGAGAGAGGACTGTAGGAAGCAACGCATGTCAGTTGGCCTTGCCAAACGCTGTTGTCAACCAATTCCCTTTCCTCCCCACCACCTAGGAATCGGGCTGGCACTGGTAGCTGCAGTGAAAGGTTACCGCTGCATCATTGTCTTGCCGGAGAAAATGAGCATGGAGAAGGTCAGAGCTCTGTACGGTATTGCCCCGCAGCCGGGGAACATCTCCTTCCCTGTCTCTCTCTGCCTCTCCCTTTCTAGAGATGGAGTGCCCTCTCCTTTAAAGGGTAACGAGCCTTGCCGCGCACACTGACATAGCTCTGTAGTTATTCAGAAGATGTCCTCTTGATGAAAAAAAAGCACACTGTGATGGCCTGGCTGATTATCCAGTGTCAGCGGTGCAGCTGGGGTCACATGTTAGCAAACACAGTGCATGGCTGCAGAGAAATGGAGCAGGATCTGCTGTCAGTGAGGACAAGGGCCGGACGGAGTGGAGGAGAGGCAGGCAGGTGCCTGTCCTGCTAAATTCCCCTCTGACACCTGATGTGTGACTTGGTCTCCCTGTGTCTCTACGGTTTTCTTTAACCTGGAGACACTTACGGTTGTCTGAGCTGCTTTCTTGAGATGGTGGAAGTCAAGTCACTTGCACAAGAGCTGATTATCAGGTAAAACTGCTGTCCCGGAGATGGCAGAAATCTCTGCCCTGGGGAGCCAAAAGTCTCACAAACTGCTCAGCTGAAGTCATGCCAGTGAAGCCAGACCTGGACCCTGACTTGGCTCAGAACGGAGCCCTTCTCCAAAGCACCACTCTCATTTCAACCTAAATCTCACTTAAGCTCAGTCGGGATCAAATGCCACCTCCAGCTGCCATGGGCTTCATCTCCAGCCACCCCAACACTCACCCACCCTTCTCTTTTGACCCCCTCTCCCCCCAACAACTGCATCTCCCAGTGGATTAATACCTTAAGGCTCATTTGTAGTTGCTCCTTCCCTGTGCTTGGAGAGGGGAGAGAAGAGACTTGGGGCAAAGACAGCTTTAAGACCTCCTCCTTGCATGTGGGAACTCAGACCACAGCACGCAGGAGACCTGCTCCCTGCCCCGGTTCTCTCTGCCCCTTTCCCCAAGCACGAAGGAGCAGCGCAGTGTTACCTACCTCCGCCGTGTCCCCAGCTTGCCCTCCGAGTAGGACAGGGCATGAGGCCAGGTTAGAATCTGTGTGCCAGCTTCAGGCAGGAGGCCCCGGGTGCCAGGAGGATGTCAGAGATAGTAAAACTGAGAATCGGACATTGTATCTCCAAATGCTAAATGTCTCCCGCATGCAAAGCTCCTCTGGCATCTGACACTGCCATGAGCCCGCAGGTTCGGATTACCATCGCTACATGGGATCAGTTGCGTTACATCTACTCTCTTGCCTCCCAAAGGTCGATATTCTGAAGGCGCTGGGTGTTGAAATCGTGAGGACCCCGTGCACCCGTTTTGATGCCCCGGAGTCTAACATTCGTGTTGCGTGGAAGCTGAAAAGTGAAATCCCAAACTCTCACATCCTGGACCAGGTAAATGCCTTTCCTCCACTGACTCTCTTTCCAGTTTATAGCAAGTGCTCCAAGTGTGCCTGTGTTTGGGGGCTTCATTCAGACTGGCAACGGAGGCAGATTTCGTCAGCATTTTATGGCGTTTGAAACTTAATCTCTCCTCTCTAAAGCACGGGGTGGCAGAAACAAAATAAGGGACACTTCCAAACCTGTAATACTTCTGCCAAAGCCTGGATGTGGGCGAGGCTGGGTTTTGTTGCACAATTCAAAGACTCCTCGAATTGCTTCAGATTTAACTCTGACCTAAAATAAAATCACTTTTTATGCCTGGCTAGCAGCCTCTGCTTTGCCTCAAAAATATGCCTCATGCTGTAAAGGGCAAACACTGATGATTCATGCCAGCAGTTCCTGCAGCACTGGGTCTTGTACAGGAGGGCACTTCTCCCTTCGGTCTGACCCCACTGCAGAAAGACATCCCTATAGCGAGTAGGGAGCCCCTGTAGTGCAGAAAAGTCAGGGAAGCTCCTTCCTTTTAAGAAAAAGGGAGCTCAATGTCTGAATACACTTTTCAGAAGCAGCCTGGCCTACGGGTGTGAACGTGGGGCTGCACACATTTCAGTGCTGTACCTGTGTAACCCCCGTGGTAAACCCCTCTGGACAAGTAGGACAACTACTCTGGCCCAGAGTTCCCAGCCACCTAACATGCTGCACTGCCAACCACAAATGCCCCTAAATGACAAAGCAGCTCTCAAAATTATATATATATAACTTATATATATATATATATATATATGATACTTGAAAAGTTTTCTAATATGGCTTTTGAGGAGGTTTGGTTTGGTTTGTTTTCTGAGCTTTTTAGGAGCATTGCGGGGCTGTGTTTTCAACTTTTCAGAGGCAACAGAAAAGGTTAAAATGCTTCTATCTAAGCAATAGCTAAAATACAGAGGCAATAGTCTCCCTCTGGCAGCTAGGGCTTTAACAAAACCAGCAGACCCCACAAAACCTGGCAATGCAGCATATGGGACAGCCGCACCGTCCCCACACCGAAAGGGGACCAAGTGCCAGAGAGTGAGTGTTTGTGGGCACGTTTAATCTTCCAGTGTGGACAAATCCCAAGTGTCCTTGGAATTCTGTCCCAAAGTGACAACCAGGAGGAATACCTGTGACCTGGCCTGGCCGGGTTGCAGTCCACCCCTCACTGGGAGAGGAGGGGGCAGTTGCATGCTTTGGGTAAAGCTTGTCAGGAGCTACTGCTAGTTTGGTATTTGACCGACACTTCACACAGTAACTCATGCTGTTCTCTGTTGAAATAAACAGTACCGAAATCCAAGCAACCCCCTGGCTCATTACGACACCACAGCTGAGGAGATCCTGGAGCAGTGTGAAGGTACCGTCTGCGCTGTTGTTTCTACGTGCCGAGAGTGTGCAGAGGGCTATAGCCCTCTCCGAGAGGTTTATTTTACATCATTTATTGACCTACATGTCTAGAAAGGGCCAGAAGGGCCTCTGTAAGTGAAGACACCCTTGATAATACTGACACGCAGAGTGTAGCGACTTCTCATGATCCACTCCAGATACACCTGAGCCTGCAGGGCTTCCCTGCCATGGCCTCCCATTTCAAAAGCCTGAGGGAGGAGACCAGAGGCTTAACAAATTCAGGCTGTACCGGAGGAGGAAGAACCCGTCTCTTGGTGGCTACAACGTCTCTGCGACCTGTCAGCCGGGAAAGCAAAATTGCCCAAGAGGCGTCACTGGGGAATATAAATCCATCAGGGCATGGCAGGCCGCGTCTGATCCAGCACACTCATTTGCAAATCAAAACAGACTGAAACTTCACAGCCTAATGACATTTGATGTGACAGCTGGGGGAGGATAAAGGACTATCCCAGTCCATGTCTGTGCAAATAGAAGTGAAATTTATTGCCAGTACTGGGAGCGCTGCAAAATGTAAACAGGACTCAAGGGTTTTAACTGGAGAGCAGTTATCATAACAGTAAAGCAGTTGGGTAGCAACAGGAACAAGAGAGTCCCAGCCTTCCCTCCACTGCAATGTTTAGCTTTGCTCCTGCTCGCTGCCAGCAGTGACTTACAAGTCCCCTTTTCCCAATGCAGTTGCAGCATAAGGCTCTGAAGGCCTGACTGATTCTGCTCCTACCAGTCCTCAATCAGTATAATTTCACTGATGCTGGTGGGACTACATCTGACCAACACGGGTGCCAGGGCAGAGCTCTGCCACCTCTCCGCTGTGGATGCTAACGCTAGCTGAAAAGTTGCGCCTGTTATTGATACATGCTGCTATTCACGTGCGTGCTTTCCTTCGATGTGGTGTGGTTTGAAAGGGCTGGAAGGGCTGAGGTACTCCCTCCCCCTTAAGCCAGTAGATGCCAAAGATGCAGAAATCGTGGAGACCAGTGGGAGACCTGGAGGTCACCTCCAACCCTTTGCACTGAGGCAGGATCAGTTGTGCCCAGATCCTGCAAGCTCACCTGAGCTTCTTCACAGGACCACACTTTGGCCGCTAGCATGACCTCTGCCTGTCCTTTCCGCACATGGGGTTCTAGCAGCCGAGGGACACAGGACAGGGGCTCTGCATCTGCGCAGGGTCCTGAACAGAGGGGAGACCGTGCTGGAGACCGTGCTGAGTCCCCGCAAGCCTCTCTCTTCCCTGACCTGCAGGCAAGGTCCACATGGTGGTGATTGGGTCTGGCACAGGAGGCACCATCACTGGCATCGCCAGGAAGCTGAAGGAGAAGTGCCCAGAGTGCAAGGTAAGCTGGGAGGCAGGGCTGCCTGCTGGGAGCCGTGGCCCCCCTGGGTTTTTCCGTCTGTGCTTTTGATCAAGCCTAATCCCACGGCTCACGTGAGCTAGCAGTTGTTGTCTCCACCTATTTGGTTTTTTACAGTGAGCTTGGCTTTTATTGGAAGCAATGTGGTGTTCCGCTCACCTTGACCTAGATCCATCCGAGCGCCTTAGAAGTCAAAGGCTGCATAGCCCCACCGCTATCCCCACCCTGCCTGGTGCCCTGCCCTTGGCAGGACACTGTCAGACATCCACTGCAGAAGTGGCTGGCCCAGCTGACGGCATTACTGCTCCTGGCTAACCCGCCTGCGGAAAGGTTCTGTTCTGGCAGCTCTGCAAATGGTGCAGACTGTGCAAGTGCTTCTCATCTGTCGTTGCAAAAGCCTCCCTGCTTTATGGTTGACACCAGTCATAGATGCTCGTTCTGCAGAGCTTGTGCTTCAGGGCAGACTGGAGGCCTGACAGTTACTGCCTCTCTGGCGTGGTCAGTGTGTGAGCGATCCCTGATCCACCAGAGGCAAATTGAGACGGTGAGGACCCAGGCACTGGAGGACCTGGGCATGAGATTACCTCCCTGACTGCTTGAAGCTGTGTGTGGAGCAGTGTCACCATCCCCTCTCAAGCTGTGTGCTGAGGGAGGCAACCTCGGCCCAGACATAAAGCTATAAGCAACCAGGGAGGAGCCACTGTCAGCCAGCATGACTAGATCCAGAAAGGATGTCTGTAGCTATGGGTTTCCACAGGTTTGAGCTAGCTGGCTGGCTTTGCACTGGAGCAGATTAAGGAGCATTCATTCACTATCCTAAGGGCTGAGCTCTGGAAGCAGCAGGCTCTGCCAAAGGGGTGATGACAAACACCTTGAGAGTGATAACATTTTAAGCCACCAGTCACTTCTGCAGCAGCTGAACACTACCTAGGATCTATTTAAAAGGCCAGCAGGAAACAGTACCCTTTTATCCTGGAAGGTCTCCATGCCACCAGTGGATAGGCATATTAATGAATATCATGGGAAGGAAAACTTGCTGATAAGGCGTGGGTAATTTTTCCTTTGAGTTGTGTATTTGACTATTTCTGAACTCCCTTGTGGTTTAATAAAACTTCCTTCCCTCTAAGGTCATTGGTGTAGATCCCGACGGCTCCATCGTCGCTCTGCCCAGTGAGATGAACAGGACGAACACCACAACGATCGAAGTGGAGGGCATTGGGCATGACTTTATCCCTACTGTCCTTGACAGATCAGTAAGTAGCCATGTGATGACAGGCCTCTGTCTGTTCTTTGGCGTTGCATCCAGCCTACTCCCAAGTTCAGATGTAGCCGGCTCTGGCACCCGGCTATGGCCCAGCCCTAAGGCTACTTGCGTACCTTCCCAGCGCAGAACAAGCTGCTGGGGGGGGATTGGGACCCCAGCACTAAAGCATCTCTCTGAGTAAACCTGATTAAAACTGACCTACAAGGAGAAGGCAAATACAGGGGCAAACAAGGAGTATGCCACAGTACCAGCCTCCTCAGCTCAGCCTCACCAACGTCCAGAGGGTGCCTCTCTCACTACGATCACACAGAAGAGGTCAGCGCTGAGGCTGCTCTTCATCACACTAGCGTTTTCTGAGCCTTCACTGTCATAGGCACCACACTCACACAGCAGAAAGCTCGCACCATTTATGGGCTGGAAGACAAGATCCAAGCCGTGTAAGACAACAGATCATGAACCTTGTACCGCTTCTTGTCAAGTTTCTTCTCAGTCCATCAGTTGCCACCAGGCACAGAGCTTTAAAGCCCTAATTCAAGCTGCGTGCGTTCCCCTGGCCTCATTCTTAGAAACGTCCCCCACAGCCTCAGACCCCAGGTTCTCTCTGCTTTCAGATGTTGTGTTAACTACATCTCTGCTGTCGGCACATGGCTTTAGAGCTGTGACCTGTAATAACCCAAAACCCTTTTTGTAGTTGGATCTGACTTTCCCTGGCAAAATCTTGACCATTAGTGTAGCCTAGCCTGGGACATCGTGAACACGACTCCCTCTTCTGCACCCTGACTCTGGACCTGTCAGACATCCCTAACTCTCCAAGGAAAGGGTGCTGGCTGGAAAGGCTACAGTGGGTGCCTGCAAGCGAGGACACACTCTCCAGACCAAGGATGCCCTGACAAATGCGTTTGCTTTCAACAAGTGTGGAAAGCAGCTCAATGTTGCCAGGTGTTGTAGGCACCAGCACCATGGCATGCCTCAGAGGGTTGGGACAGCCTGAAAAAAACCCACCAAGACCCAACCTTCTTGCTTTCTCTTCAGGTGGTTGATCAGTGGTATAAATGCAATGACAGAGACTCGTTCCTCATGTCTCGCAGGCTGATCAGAGAGGAAGGATTATTGTGCGGTAAGCACCAATGACAACAGTTGCTTCTCTTAACAAACTTTCTGAACCTTATCCTTTCGGGACCAAAATGCTTTGGGGTAGGTGTTCTCTGCATTTTGTGTCTGCTAGGTTAACAGGGCTGAATGGCTGAACCCCGAGCTGGTGTGCAGGTCACTGTAGAATTCAGAGGTGTGGCAGTGAGTCCGTGGTCTGGGATCTGACTCATCGGCCACAATAATTATAGAAGCAATAACTCTCCTCTTACCGGAGCACTTTTGCACATGGAACTGGATCTTCAGACCTAACTGTGTGTGGTGTAGTGTTACACGGGCTGAAGAGAGGATTAATGGGACTCGGGGCAGAACAGGTGGGCTAAAACTGTCGCTCCGCTAACAACTCTGCGAGGCTGTACTCTCTGTCGTTGAACGGTTGCCACACTAGAGGTGCCAGGTTTGGACCAGGAAAGTTTGAAAGTAAAGAAAGTGTAAGATGTTCTTACTGAGTATTTCTCCCTGTGCCAACAAGCTGTAAGTGATCCCACCAGCTTTCCAAAATGAACAGGTGCCCTCAGACAAACCCTGCCTGTACCCTAAGAGCCTCTACACAGCATCAGCGTTTTTTCAGCCTTCCTTGCCACTGAGCAGATAGCTATATATTTGCATCCAGGACCAGACAATACGTAGGCTTGTAGTTACAGCTGATAAAAGTCCTGAGCGCTCACATCCAGGGAGTTTTGAAAAAGATTGGGCCATTTGTAATGAAACGCTTAAATGTTGATTTAACCTAGCAGGCACAGAGTCACTGTGTTTCAACAGAAACCACTTGCTGAACTCAACTATAATTTGTGAATAGCTTCATGTTCCCTGAACTGCATTTTTCAGGGCCTTGCCTCATTTGTTTGAAAAATGTGACCCAGTGCTAATTAACCTGCTGTAAAATACGTGCTGCCTTGAATGCAGTGTGTAATTGGCACACAGATAGTGGAATGTGTTTGACTTCCAGTACTCAAACTAGTGGAAGAATTGCCTCTGTAAAGCAGGGACCTGCTTTTCCTACGTGCAGCAAACCACATGCGTGCACACGGACACAGGGAGCGTTTAAGTCTTCCCATCACGTTGGCCTGGTATTCCAAGCATGAATGTAATGTTTATGGTTTTTTCAGTCTTTCAAATGTATTTAAAGCCAATCTTTGATTGCCAAATATGTCAGCCAGAAGCTCTAGATTTGGCATGGTCTTCTCCTCACCCAAAGGAAGGGTGAGGTGTGGTATGAATGTTCCTGTATTTCAGCCTTTGTTCTGCCTGCGGACTCACCGCAAGAAGTGGTTCCTGAAGTTCATAAGGTGACTCTTATGCTGCCTCAAAAGCCCATTGCCAAGAGCCACCATATGAACACGTCCCTTCAGTCCCTACCTCTTCCTGACCCTAAAACCTACAAGGCTGTGGGACCATTTGTCCTCCCACTCCCAGTGTCCTGAGCTGCCCTGGCACACGAGATGCCACTTCTGCTACGGCTTTGCCTGGGTGCCTCTGCGCCGTTAGCTGGGGCAGTTCTGTGCCCCACACACTGGGACTGTGGCCCTGCAGCCTGGGCAGCCCCAACGCTTGTCTCTCTCTTCTTGGTATCTGTCCAGGAGGCAGCTCAGGCAGTGCCATGTCCGTCGCCGTGCGGGCTGCCAAGGACCTGAAGGAAGGTCAGCGCTGCGTCGTCATCCTGCCCGACTCCGTCAGGAACTACATGTGAGTTTCTCGCATCCTCACCTGCTTTCCAGCATTGGGATGGGAGATCCCATAGCCTTCTCCTTCCCTCTCTGGATATGGCCCGGGCTGGGGCCATGGGACCCTTCGGTGACACGAGCTTAGCACTGCTGAACCCAGGTGGTGTGGGTTGCTGGAGAGACACCCCAATAACTCTGACAGCATGGCAACTGGAGTGAGCCCAGAGCTGGGAATTTCCCTCGAGCAGCTCACAGGAAAAAAAACCACAACAAAACAACAGGGAGAAATAGCATACTACCATAGCAAGCACCAGGGGCTGGGTGCTGGGACACTTGGGTTTTATTTCCTCTTGTCACTGACTTACTGCACGGAGCAGGAATCAGTCAAGCTACAGTTTTTGAACTTGCATGCCTAAAGTTAGGAAGGCAAATAGCTGGCATGCTTCTAAGAGTTACTGAGCACCCGTAGCTCCCGTTGACCTTAAAAGGGGCTAAGAGCAGCCAGCTGCAAAAATCATGGGAGCCCTGGGGCAGTGCTATGGTCTAGTGCATGAAACAAAGCACGACTTCTTCTGGAAGGCTCACAGACTCGCTCTTTGTTGGTGATTTCTAGGTCCAAATTTTTGAATGATAAGTGGATGATAAAAAATGGTTTCCTAAATGACGTCCAGGAGCACAAGCCTTGGTAAGACAATTTCCGCCAATATAAACTGTGCTAAGGGAATCAGCTTTCTGGGTCTGGAAATTATTATCTTCAAAGGAATATATTAGCTTTTAGTATTTAGAAAAAAACGCAGTTAAGTCCAGATCCCTCTGGGGAGGCCGTAATGTCAACTCCTCTCCTTTGAGTGGTTAGATATCCCAGTTCTTCAATCAAAGTCTACAAAGGAGCTGTTTCTGTACCAAAGTTGTCAATCCACTCCCATGAGGCAGTCATTGTCCAGGCCACCTAAACCCTGCTGAACAGACCGGCTGAGGTGGACACCTAGGTCCACTCAAAACCTCCTCTCTCTACTCCACAGCTGATGTTCAAAGGACCATCAGGCCAGCGGGGAGATGGGTCCCTGCTGCAGCAAGCACCCTTTCAAACAGCTCTGGAGGTCTTTTCAGGCAGGGAACAGTAAATTTTCACTTTCCAGAGCTCCGAGCCAGAAAAGATGACCAACTCAACCGTCTCTTGGACACCATGGGTCCCCTCAAGGCAGGGAATCACAGACAAACTTTTAACGCCAGTTGACATGTTGCTGGGCAAATGCCAGTTGTTTAGAAAGCGCCTAGTCTCACTTTAAAGACAGCAGATATTATTGATGTCGCCTGCTCGTTTGGGTTACTATAACCAAAGGTTATTGCAAAATATTTCCTAAAAACTTAATACATTTCCAAAGCCTCTCGTGCCTGGTTAGAATTCCTCTTGGCCCTTGCAGCCTCAAGCATTGCCCTGCCTTTGCAAGGACAAAGGGCTGAGACGAGTGGTCCTCAGCAAACAAGCGTAGCTTGTCCCTCGTAAGTCACACGAGCATCTGTGCCAGGCTCTCTCCTGGAGGAGCTGCAAATGCTGCATTTTGAGGACCAAACATACAAACCAAAGAAGTAAAACTGGTAGGCCTCCCCACTCATGAGCCTGAGGTGAAGCCCTCAGTAACTTCCTTGGATTCAGGACAGCTCAGCACCTTGCCAGCTGTTGGCCTCAGCCCTGCCTCTGGTGTTGTATGAACACCGGGCATAGGGAAATCTTGGCTTCAACAAGACCTGGCCATGGTGGACTTGTAGCATTATTTCTTTGGGGATAGGAGTGGGGCGAGCTTTGCAGGCAGGCAGAATATCTCTGCGTGGTTGGTCTCATCTCTACTGGCCTCGCTTCCCTGAGCAAGGCCCACAGCCATGCAGGAGAGAGGAACAGCTTGGTGCTGCCATTTGTCTTCCAACAGGTGGTGGAACATCAAGGTGCAGAAACTGAATCTCTCAGCCCCTCTCATTCTCCTCCCAGAGGTCAGCTGTCAAAAGGCAATTGAGATCCTCCAGGAGAAGGGATATGACCAAGCTCCTGTTGTTGCTGAATCGGGGTAACTATTTTTGCTCGTTACGGAGGTGCCCATTCACGTAGGAAAAGGAGCTATGATGAAGCTAAAGAGAAAGTCCCATTTACTGATCCAGCGATGGGGCTCTTGCGTTGGATTCTGTTGTGCATATTTTTAAAATATCATCTGCCTCCTTGTGAAGATTCATTAAGAAAATTCCCTGTAAATGAGCTAGTTAAAGTCAAAGCCAAATCCAGTGCCCACCAGACTCAGCAGAGGTTGGATCAGTGCACAGACAAGGGAAGGCCAGAGGAGAGAGGAGGGCTGGGTGGGAAATGCAGACAAATAAGCAACTGGAGAGCCCACAAGTTTTCCTTCTCCCAGCTGCTAAGTCCTGCACTGCAACAGCAGACTTTAACTACTGTTAAACCAACAGCTTGGTGAGGACAAGGATCTTCTTGTCCTGCTCACATGAGGAAAAACCTGGTGCCTCCCACTGACGGCAGCAGCAATTTAGTCACTGACTTCAAGGGGAGCAGTTCAGCTTCTACATAAAACACGTGCCCTACCTCAGGTCAGACCTTTTGGAAAACTCCCTGTTCCCTTACAGGCTTATTTTGGGAATGGTGACCCTCAGCAACACCCTCACCTCAGTGCTGGCTGGAAACGCACAGTTCTCAGACCCTGTTACGAAGGTCATCTACGACCAGTTCTCAAAGGTACCACTAAGGCTGTGGCTGGTGTCAACTGCTGTCCGGGGATGGGGAGAGGGCGAGAGGTGCACCACCACCCTGAGGTGGGAGAGGAGCTGGGAGAAGAGGTTAATAAAAAGACAGAGAGATGAAGGTAGAGAGAGGTGGGGAGGGTGATGGCAACATCATGGAGGTGAGAGTAAGGACAGGCACCTGCAAAAATGCTGCTGAGCCTGTGAGGTTCAGACACCGGAGCTTTTACACCAGGAGCAACGTGTTTGAATGTCCACTCCCAATGTTACATTGTCAAAGGATTTCATCCAGCTGGGGAATCAGCACCTTCTGAAATCAGAGCCCAGCCTTTGCGAGGAATCAGCATGGCTGGGGCAACAGGCACGTGCTCTGACGGGATGCAGGGCAGGTCCTGTGGGTGTGCAGGGGAGGGATGCCTGGTATGATGGCCATCAATGGTCCAGAGATGGAGTCAGGTAAACGGATGGTGCTTTAGGGCAGCTGGAGCCATCGCCTCATGCTGGCCCATGGAGGCCCTTTGGGCTGAGGAGAGACAGTGCTGTATTTCAGCTACAGCAAAGCCAGGTTTGCAGATTGCCTGCATCCCCTCCCGTCTCTCCAAAACAGTGTCGCTGGGTGAGGTGCACCTGATCTTGGTCCAGCTGGGTGCCACCCTGCCCACTCATGGCCACAGTCAGAGGCACAAGTCAGGCTCCACACCACTGTCCTTTAAAGTGAAACATAAAATGTCTCTTTTTGTCCTGTTTAGATTGGCCTGGAGGACAGCCTTGGGAAGCTTTCCTGCATCCTGGAGAACGACCATTTTGCTATTGTTGTACACGAGCAAATGCAGTGTAGGTATCTGCAGAAGCACTGCACAGGCTTTGCATGAATGTTTGAGAGGGGAAAGGGAAATTCTCAAACTGAGCTTGGTAGTTATCGGCGCAGCTGCTCCACATGTGCAGCCCCTGAGCCTTTGCAGGAAGGATTCCTGCCCGTGGCTCTGCAAAGCCCTGGAACTGCCAACTATTCACCCATTTCTTTTCCTGACACCACAGGGATGAGGGGAGAGGGGGAAGCCTTAACTACAGGAGCCTGGGACCAGCACACTACTGGGTGTGTGTCCTGCAGGAGCACTTCCCAGATCCTGGCCATGGGAGCTGTGCTGTCCCCCCACGCAGGGGTGACGCTGAAGCACCCATCAGCTCCATCCCCGCCCCTCATGTCGTGGTTTCCCATGGAAACCCACTTTGGGTGATGGGAAGGTATTCATTATGGGATTTCATTTGGTCCCCTCTGACAGCCAAGGTGGACTGTAGGTAGCAGTTTGGGGTGCAGTGCTTTTGCTGCACAGCTGTAGGCTCAGGCCTCAAGTACTCATTTAGTCTCTTGACCCTGAATTCAAATCACTGCCTTGCTGGCTGTGGGCAACAGAGGAAACAAGGGGGAAGTTAGGGCTCTCTGTAGACTTAGTATCCCAAGGGCAAGGTCGAAAGGAGCATTTGGGCATATTAGATAAAGCTTAGGTGGAATTCAGGCATGTAAGTGCAAGGGAACAAAATACACAGTCTGCATCCCACTGCTTAAAGACCTTCTGCTGTGCGTGCCCAGAGGCTGTGCCATCTTCTCTGAACACCCCTGTTCCCACTTGTCACCCCTGGATTCGCAGCCAAGAGATGCCCTTATGCCTGTGTGCCCCAAGGGGCCTTGCATGCTGGGTGCTATCAGACACCTACCCTGGAGGTCCAGGGTAAGTAAGTCGAGAAAGCTGAAAACAAATGCGTTGGACCATGAGTAAGCCCTGTGGCAGGGGCACATGAGTTGGGAGTCAGGAGGCACAACGCACACCGATGCATGCAGCCTGAGGCATCTGTGTATGAGCCTTACCTGGACCATGGCTGGGTACAGGGATGCTCTGCCAATTTGGGAGCACCATTAGACTAGTCCAGTAAAGCAGCCGTATCAGTAGCTTTGGTTCATTCTCAACTCGCTGTGCAGCCACCCCCTCCCTGCTGAAGTAAACCTGCTCAGTAGAGTCACGTGCAGGTGGACCACGTCAGCACAAGGGTTGCTGACACATTGATGGCAGCAGGGATCACACCTTGTTGCTCCCCTGACCCAAAGAGGTGTGGTGGCAGGTGCTGTTCTGCAAACCTGACTTAACACATCTTTCCAGTATAATTATACCGTAAAACTTCTAGAAGTACAAATTTGGCCTTATCTCAAGGGAGTTGCTTTGTTTAAAATGTTAGCAACGTGAAAAAGCAGTCAGAAGACCCATGTTTAGGTCTTCTAAATTGGAGCTGAAGGGTGTAATTACACTGATTTTATGGGTTTACACATTGAACATGCAAAGCATTCCTACAGTGAGCAGCATGCAATAGTGCACTGTATCAACTGCCAGCAAAGGGCTGAACTCGGGGCCTCCAAAACCCACCGTGTGCAAACATCCAAACCTCTCTGCTTGTATCTCCGTGGCCTGCTGCCCCCAAACCCCATCAGCTCTAAGGCTGGCTTGCAAGTCCAGCTATGTTTCCACAAAATGTTGCAAACAAAAGTCTCTCACTCAAAACTGCCTTTGATGCACATTTCCAATTCTCTCTCCAAAAATGTTAGGCAGAATTTCCTTTCTCAGCTATGTCGTCATAAAATAATGAAAATTATTTGTATCACATTTTGATATAAATTATATGGTATCTGCAAATTAAATGGTACCCACCAAAAAATATCAGCCAGCTGTACACAGTGCCTCTTGCTCTGGTTTTCAAACAAGACCCGTTTTCTTTTCCAGAGCTGCTGTTTTAATACCATCACAGTGACTCCCTTATTTATTACTTTCTTCCCACACCTTTGGAGCTTGCATTTTATCTCGTGTTTGGACTCTGGTGGCTAGTTTTATTTTTATTTAAGAAAACATTTCTCAGATAGTTAAAGCAATTGTTGCAATGCTGTTTTATTAATGGTGGTGTAGGACCTTATGAGAACAGAGCAGAAAGTTCTGCTCTTAAAGAGTCCCATTACTTTGCCCTGAAAAGTTTTGTGGTGATAGAAGCAGGACTGGAACAGAGGTTGGGCAAAAACAACTGGGAAATTAAGTTTCCTGCTCTGGTAAGGTGTGCATTACCTGCAGCTAAAACCTCCCTGACATTATCCCAGTAACCCAAATGAGGCTGCATCAGTCATTTCTGCTGAGGCAGAGCAGAGACAACTGCTGTCCCTATTGAAGTTTTCTCTTCATAAGCAAATAGCAGCCTCTGCACAGCTGTGGTGGGGGGAGTTTCTTCTTTTTTTTTTTTTTTCCCCGCTAAACTGGCATTTTCTGTGCTTACAGTCAATGGCAATGGCAGTTCCTTCATGAAGCAGATGGTGTTTGGTGTGGTCACAGCGATGGACCTCCTCACCTTTGTCAGCAGAAATGACAAGAAGTAGCACAGCAGTTTGGCTGCACCCACCTCCGCTCCTCCGGCAGGGCCAGCTGCTCCCCCTGAGCCTGAACCACCCGGCTGAGGGTGCTTTCTGGTCCAACCCAGCTGATAGTTTCTCAAAATGACTAGGTGAAAATTGTAATGTAATAACCATTTGTCCAGTAAATGCCACCCAGAATATCACTAAAGAGAAGATAACTAAAGAAATTGCGTTTAATAGCCATGTTTGCTTACATGGAGCTACCCAGGGCTGGAGAGGTAACGCAGTGGGAGGGATGAGAAGGGCACCCAGTTTTTGGCAGGCGTGGGGTTTGGTGTGTTTGCTAGCAGTAGCTACACACGCACTGCCGGTGTTGTAGTTTCCGCGAGTTGTCCTGGTCCCACCAGGGCTGAAGCCTGTCTCTACCATGAGAAGATCCAGCCCTCTTGAGGGCTGGGGGCAGCGGCACCCTCCTGCTCCTCTCCAGCCCTCGCAGGGAGGGCTGCAGGGACCCCCCCAGAGACCTTCTTTCTCACCCCCCGGCTCCGTTTGGGGGCCAAGGGGGGGGGGGCAGCTTTTTCATCCCTTCCCTGGGGGTGAGTGGGAGAGGCAGAGCCCTAGAGGAGCCACGAGGAGGGGAGCGGGTGGGACATGGCACCCTGGTACGCGAAAGGTGGGGAGCTGGGCAGGAGGGACAGCCGAGGGCTGAGATGGGCACGGGGACGAGGTGCTGGGCAAGTGGGGAACGATCTCTCCTGCAGCAGCAGCTCGCCTTTGGAAAGCACCTTCCTCACCTCTGGGGGAGCGGGTGGCACCGGGTGCCTTGAGTATGGTCCCATGGGAGGGGGCAGTGAACCGAAGCCCTTCCAGGCGTAAAGACTCATTCTCACGACACAGTAAGTGGGAGAGGGGATACAGCTTCATCCCTGTGTCCCGTAGCAGTCATCTCATGAATATGCATCCTGAGAGCTCGTTATCGAGGGGTAGAGGGGAAGGAGAGGTTGGCCTTAATTTTGCTGTCAGAGTATTATGTTCCAGGAACTGATAATGAAGGTCAGAAGAGCCATTTGCCGTGGCTGCAAAAAACATAAATGAAAGCAAATGTGAAAGGAGGGCTGTGGGACTAAACTGAAGTGCCATTGAAACACAGTTTGGGGGAGTTACTTTCGAAAGACACAAAGAGCTTTACAATCTTTCCATAAGTCTCGGGAGCTGCTCCAAGGGGACAACAACCAATTCTGATTTTGGCTTGCTGCTAAGAAGTGGCTAGTCCATACTTCCAATCTAATCCAGTTTGTATGAGAATTTTATTAAATTATAGGATGCTGAAGTATTTATTTTTAGGAAGAGTGTCTCCGCTGCTTTTTGTTTCCTGAGTGACACAAGCTATATCAGATCTTCTGCAAGTTTTTGCTTGAGTAATAACCATATTTGTCCAGAAAAAGTAAAAACTTATTAGCTCAACCTCATTGTATTGTATTTATTTTAGCAACTCTGTTGCAAACTGAAGGATATTAGTCCGTGCATGTATGCCAAACTCACATGAGTAAGTCCTGAAGTTCCCCCTAACTCCATGAAGCCCAGAACTGAGTCTGAATCTGGATCACTTCGCAGCCTGGCACATGCCAGACCCTTCCTGATGCCCCTAACTGCAGTATGTCCTCCAGTGCAGCAGACCTGGCTGCAAGAGAAGGAGCAGAGATTTGCCTCCACCTGATAGCCAGGGGCACGTCTCTCTTTGCAGGGATCTCCCCTTCATTGGGATTTGGGACCCTCCCTTCCAACCCCCAGATCCCACACCTCCTATGCGAGTACCCAAATGAGACGGCTCTTGTCCCAAAGGCAGCTCGTGAGTTTTAAGCTCAGGCTTGAGACAGCTCCTTGGGCTGCTCCAGAGACATGGGCACCTCCAAAGGGGTGACCTGCCCGTGTCTGGGGACCGCTGCCACCCTGCCCCAGAGAGAGCCCCTCTAAGTGCACATGGATATAAGACCCTGTACCCTGGACAGGACTCTCCCAAGGGGTTAGGGAAGCTTTAGGATGCCTGGGTTGCACCCAAGAGCTTTGCAGCAGGAATGAGAGCTCCAGGCTGCTGCTGCATGTGTGTGCAAACAAGAGCTTAAGACAGCTCGCCTTCTGCTCTACCAGTGCCCAAGGCTGTGGGCACAAGCCATGCTAATGGGTTGCCTTCTCAGAAATTGCATATGTTTATGCCAAAGATGTTCCATTGCTGTGAGTTTGAACAGAAACAGATTATGATGCATTTGAACTGAATGCTGCTGCCTGGCATGCTGACCGTGCAGCGTGTGCGGCTGTGCGCTCACCTGGGCGTGCAAAATGTGGCAGATCTGAAAAAAACCAACCAGATGACAGGCTAACAGCACGTAACGACTGCCCAGACTTCTGCTGCTCTGAAGCTCCTCTCAGTCCACATGGCGCCTATGGCTCGGTCCGAACCCCAGTGCTCCCAGCAGCAGCAGCGCTGCGGGGCAGTGGCTGCCAACGCAGGCAGGCTATGGGACAGGCAGCTCCACTTCATCAGAGGGTGAAGTAACTGCTGAATATTAACCACGAATATTTACAACAGCGTCTGTATGTTAACTATGAGTATGGGAACTTACAAAGTTGGGTGCAAGCTCCAGACGTTTCGGGATTGCTCCACCTGGGCTGCAGCCAGCCTCACCAAGATGCTCCCAGGGCCCCTGTCCCTGGGGGCTGTCCCCAGCAGGCACATCTGATGGTGGCATCGCCCCAGCCAGGGATGTCGGCATTGCATCTGCTGTAGTTTGCCACAGATTGTGACCTTGAGGATGCAAACATGCCCTGTAGCACATGCCCGGGGCAGAGCACTGCCCCGCTGGCACCCTGGGGTGCTGGCTTGGGTATATGGGGTGGTGAGAGGGACCGGCTGGTGCTATCCTCCCTGCCACGTCTCTGGGGTGGAAATGGCCTCAGGAAGCAGGGGAGGAGGTTTCATTTGCCTTGTCTGCAGAAATCCCTGCAGGACCTGTAAACACGTGCCCGCACAGTGTCGGTGGCAGCAGCGAGACCAAGAGCCGAGTGTTTCACCCACCACCCACCATCCCTTCTCCCCGCATGCCCAGGGCTGCCCTCCGACAGTGACAGCCCCTTCCAGATAACTGGTCTTTCGAGTTCATTCCCTTCCCTCACCACCGAGGCCCTATCAGTATTTTACGTATCCAGAGGGACAGGGCATGTGAAACTGATGCATACCTCCTCCGCTGAGATACACGGCCTTGGCTCCCTGCAGCTTAATCCAGAGGAAAACAGCCACGCAGGGTCTAAAGCGCTTTAAATGGTATGTGTCAAGCATGTGGTGCGGGAGGGCTGCCCTGCCTCGGGAAACTGTGTGGAGACAAGGATAAACCGAGAAGGTCCTTGCCCCCCTCTGGCTCCTGAAGGGGAGCGTTGTGGGGTGCATCACCCCAGAGTTGGCTGCCCTCCACGTGTGCTGCCTCGCTAGAGCTTTTAAATCATTTTGCTTCCCCTCTGGACACCGGCATCTGCGCCCCCGGCAGCCTGCGAAGCTCAGGGGGATGCTGACTCTTCAGAAACCCTGGCTGAAATCTGCAAAGAGGGGCGTGGGGAGAGACGACAGACCTGCCGGGAGATGCCGGATTAGTCTGCGGCCAGACGGACTAAACCAACACCACTAGCAAGATAAGCATCTTGCTGGCCCTGCCCAGCCACCTTTTGTGTTACGGAGGAGGCTTCCCCGCCTCCCCTGTCTCCCCCCACCAGTGTTTCATCGTGGGGCCACCACCGGCGGCACATAAATAGAGGGCCCCGGGCGGGCTGCGGGGCGAAGACCGGAGACGCCGCTCAGGGTCCCGCACCGCACCCCAGCGCCCATCCTGCCTGGCCGGCCACCCTGCAGGTAACCAGCACCGCGCGGTGCCTCGCCGGCACGGCCGCGGCCGGGACCTGCAGGGACTTGGTATGGGGCAGGAGGGGAGCTCCTCGGCCAGCCTGCAGCCTGGTTTTCCAAAACTAAGGGGAAGGATGAAAACGTGGTTTTGCTGGAAAGTGGCTCTGATGAAGAAGCCTGACTTCATTGCTAGGTGGGGTCAGAGGTTTCGGCAGTGAATGGGACTGCCGGGGTTGGGCAGAGGTTTGGGTGTGCAAGACCTTTGACTCAATGGTGTCTGGCGGCGTTGCCCTGCTCTGTCTGTGCGTGAAGCCCAGAGGAACCAGGCTCTCGGCATGGGGCTGTGGAAAGGAGATCCTCCACAGCGAGCGGGTCTGGGCTCTGTGCTGCCCGGCACAGCGATCACTCCGCTGGGAACGATGATAAAGTAACCAGTAGATAAAAATGTGTGAATGAAACAAAGGGGCAGAACAGTAACTTACAGCAAGGATGAAGCAGTTCCCAGTAACTTAAACAAGCAAGAGTTTGCTTTAAAAATGGGAAAGCTTTAAAGTCTTTCCTTTTCAAATTGAAGATGGATGGAGTTCATGCTTTCAAGTTTTTTCTTTATAGTCACGCAATTTGGAAATACTTTTGTTTAAAGAAATATTAAGAAGTAATTGCAAGTAGTTGCATGTCTGCAAGAGTAGGAAATTGGGGCCATCAAATGCACAGCATGAAGGTAATGATATAATTGTAATCAAAGGTAGCACTGGGGCAACCGGAGAAGAGACCCAACCTGGAAGGACCCAGTGCAGGAGGGAAGCAAGGGTATTTAATACATGTAAGGTCACTCAGACGGGGGAAGGGATCCAAAAGTGAGGACTGCACTTAAGGAAATGTTGGGTCTTGGAAAGGTGGCAGTCTGAAAAAAGTCCACAGCCTTAAAATGGAGAAGGGAGTCAGCATGAGCTGCCAGGCGGTGCTGTGCATCCCAGGAGGTGTAAGCGGAGGAGGAGGGAGCAGGCACAGGGAGGGGATTTCATGTCTGTGAATGGATCTCAGCTTGAAAACCAGCTGGCTGAAAAACTGAAGAAGGCAGAGTCACACAGGAGTGCCCACCATTGGAAACATCTTCCTTACAAAGCAAAGGCTTCACAAGTTGAGACAAGGATGAGGTGACCCTCTTGGCTTCCCATGAGGGAGTGAAGTGGCTGGAAAAAGCAGGCAGCGAGCTGCCAGGTGGCAAGTGGCACAGCCTGAGGGGCTGGGAGCTGACACCCAGACCTAGTCCGCGGACAAGCAGGGTCCCAACTGCAGTGGTAGCCGCAGGGTGAGCCACCAAAGCAGACAGCGCTTCTTTGAGCCCTTCGTGTGTCCGTGCCTGAACGCCTCCCAGGAACAATTAGTCGCTGAAATGTAAATTATAAGCATCAATACGGGGTCGAACGAGTGCTGTTTGCTGGCCAGGGCAACCGTGCCAAAGCTCAGCGCGTGCTGCAACGTGGACTTTGCTAAGCCAGTGCCCACGTTGCAGCCATCTGAGCACCTGGTGGGTGGAGGACACCTCGGTCGAGCCAGAATGAGCTTTTGGGCACAAAATGTTTTGTTTTAGAGCAAACCACCCCGGTCCCAGCGAGCTGCAGGTGAGCAGAACTACAGCTAATGGGCCTGTCGGGCAGAGGCAGCTGCGTCTCATTCTCTTTAAACCTCGGGGGGCGGTCCAGACCTTGGGGTTTCTGGTGTGACGCCTGCACCTATCTCCCCCTTTCTCTCCCCAGAAGCATGGCTCTCGCCGGCGCCCTTCGCCTGTCACTCGCCTGCCTCCTGCTCCGCGCTGCGGCCCCGAAACCCACGTGTGACCCCGGCGCCTGCGCCCCGTGCCCCGAGAGGGACGTGGAGGGGACGACCGACGCCGGGACCTGCTGCCCCCCTTGCCCCCCTCCCTGCGCCTGCCCCCCTTACCTGGCGAGCGACTGCGAGATGCAAGGCTTCGCCAGCGGCCGCGTCCCCGCCGGCCGCTCCTTCTACATCGATTTTGCCCGCAAGCTCTGCACCTGCCAGCCCGGCGGGGACATCACCTGCGCCCCGCTGTGCCCCCCCCTGCCCCCCACCTGCCAAGCCGTGGGCAGCCCCGTGGCCGACGGCTGCCCCCGCTGCGTCTGCTACGACGAGGAGGAGATGGCGGTGCCCGCCGGCACCGTCACCGCCCGGGGTGCCCAGATTTGCACCTGCCCCCCCCAGGGGGGCCGGCTGCAGTGCGGCGGTGGCCAGAGCAAGGAGTGAACCTCTCGTCTCGGCCGGCCGAGGGCAGGAGGACGGGGAAGGCTCTCGGGCAGCAGAAGGCTTTCTGCACCGTGGGGCGTCCTCGCTGAAAAGGGTTAAATGCTTCAGACTGTCCTAGAGGACTTGGCGATGAATATAGCCGTGCCACGGAGCGCTGGAGAGATGCCGCGTTGTGTGTCATTTATACGCCAGGGCAAAGTGTCTATAGTGGGTGAGCTTGCTTTGTTGTAAGGTTTGTTCCATGGCGGTGGGCTGTGAGAGATTAGATTGCTGCTAGCATGTAACTGAAACGACGCAGTTATTTATTTATTTGTAAGATGATTGGGCTTTCCTACGTGTTTGTGTTTATGTAGTGCGTTTATATAACTTGCTGGATAAACTTCCTCCCGGGAGCGAGGTTTTCGCTTCCTATAATTCCATCAAGTTCAAAGTGGTGGCACCAAAACCAGAAGATTGGCTGACATCCCATAATCAGGCTTTTTTCGAGGTGGGAGGAGTAGGTGGGTTAGCACATGGCTGTTTTCTTAGGAGGAGGCAAGCCCCTCTCGCGCCTCCATCCTCCAGAGCAAAGCCTTGAAGACTCACGTAAGGATGTTGGCAGCCAAAGCTCGATCCTTCACAGCCACCTCGACAAATCAGTTACCCAGGGCTGACCCTGTTGTCGGTCCCTGCTGTGTCCTGATTCAGCAGGAATACCCCAAATTGCCTGTCAGTGACTCTGTCCTCCTCACTCTTGCTCTCCCCTTACCACTGCTGGAGACATACGATATGGCTGAACTGCATCTTCTGAATGCTTTGACATATATAGATATATACACACATATACATATATGTACAGGGAGACTGTAATAAAAAACACAGCTTCATCAGGCTGAGATGTTAACAAGTGTTAATTGTGTTCCTTTAAGGTGTTGAATAAAATCAATTTTACCAATAAACTTCTGAAAACTTTACCGATAAGCACACCTATACTTTCCTTATGCGTTAGTTGGTGTTACTGGGGCCAGGCAAGCCTCTCTCCAGCCGCCTTGGCCCTGGGTATACCTGGAAACATTAAACGTGGCCCCTGGCTTCTTTTCACATTCCTCTCTACTGCTCTGTCGGATGCCATTCGACTGCAAAAAAATGGTGAGCTCGAGGTGACCCTCGCCCAGAGACGTGAGAGATCGGTGTGTCTGAAAAACGGCTGCACCCCAAAGCTGAGCCTGGGGAATAAGGGCATCCGAGTGGCTGCACCGTCCCCCTTGGCACGGCTGCCCCACCGATGGCCCTCGGCTGGTAGCTGCAGGGTGGGAGCAGCTGGGACCCCCAACCCGGCCTTTTCCCGAGGCTGGAGGGCTCTCGGGGACGCACCGGGCTGGTTCGGGGCCTCGCACCAGGCAGTTTGAGAGCACGTGAAGGGGACATAAGGGGACGTGCTCTGCGTGGAGGTAACTCCATGGTCCTGCACCGGCGGCTGCGGGGATGGGGGAAGCGAGGGAGCAGGAGAGAAGGATGCCTTTATCAGGGAATAAGTGCCCCCTCAGGCACCCGACCGTGCCCGGCAAGCTCCCCAGCAGACAGGACAACCCTTGCAGCCATCGCCCAGCCCGCAGAGCCGAAGCGCTCGGCAGTTTCATCTCCTGCCTGCGTGATTTGCAGAAAGCCACAGTGAACCCGAGGGCTGGTCGGGGTGAGGAAGAGTGCTCGCTGCAAACCGAGATGGGACGGGGCCTCACAAAAGCTGCCACAGGGTGCCCGTGCCTCCGCGTCCTCCGGGTCCAGCCGGCTGCCGGGGCTCCCCAGCTCCAGCACAAGCTGAGCCCCCGGCCTCGTGCACGTCCCTGCCCTCTTCCCAGAGGACGTGTTTCTGTCACGGGGAAAGGGGTTTTACCCAGCGTCCCTTCCCCCACCACTCTTCTCCATTTGGTTGAAAAAATCTCTTTGTTTTTAATAAGGTTAAAGCTCCCTGTCACCTTACAGACCAGACACCAGGCATCGCGTGCTGCTATTGAAGCCAGAAGCGCAAGAAATTCCTCCCATTACCAAGGCTTAATTATAATTATATGCTGTGCAGGTATTTACAAACAGTTGAATAAATTCACATCCCATATACGCTTGCAAGGTTTGAGTATTTTAGTCCTTGGGGTTGCCTCTCATTCGTGTCTGCCAAGCATTTAAGGAAACCAGTTTGCAAGCGTAGTGGTTGGTTCTGCAAGTGTAGCAACTGTTCGGAGGGAGTCACGAGTGATTTCGGCAGACTCCTTTTCCCCTGGGGAGGGTGGTGGTCAGCTGAGGCTGTTTATTCTTTGCTACCCATCTTATCTGTCCCACCGCTCCCCCCCGCCTTGCGTGACTGATAACCTTTGAACAAGAGAGAATAACCGACAGACGCGATCCCTGAATAATGCTGGGTTTGTGTGAATGCTCTTTACACAGGGTCAGCATAGGAACAATGAGGAGTTATTCTTCAAACATCTGTGCAAAAAGTCCCTGCCAGCTCCTTTGCAAGCCACCCATTGTAGGTGGTGAAGAGTTTCGTTGCTCTGCCACCACCGCCGATTTGAGGACAGCTTGCATCTCCAGCCTCTGCCTGGATGTCTCGCAGGATCTGTGTCTACATTTCATCACACTGAAATAAGTAGCTGCGTTATGCTACTTTTTCCATCAACAGCTGCACTAGCACAGAGAGAAAAGAGAAAAAAAACCAAACCTGTTCAAAGATGACACACCATTCAGTTGTCAGAATTTATTCACTTCGGTTTAACGTCTTGGTTTTTAGCACGCTTTATTTGAAGGGGTGTTTTCCTGAATTCTCCAACATGAATCACCCGTGTGTTTGTCTACATTTTGGACAAAGTATTGCTGGTATTGTTATTTATATTTTTCCAGGTCAGATTTTCCCCATGGTCTGGACATCAGCGTAGTTTTGTGACTACCCATTCGCATGGTCACTGTAATTTTGCATCACAGCTAGGCACATGTTTGCAGGTAAGGAGCCATACATGTTTCTTACGTACAAAGCAGCAAACTCCCGTACCTCCCTAAATGAGCCCTGAAAATTGAGTCAAAAGCTGAAATCTACAACTCCTAAAAAGAACTCATTTCACATATAGCACTATCACATTTGGGGGTGTTGTTTGTGTTTTTCGGTGTCCCATAACTTTGTAAAAGATCATTACTGCTGCTGTGGAACTGACAGGGCCTTTCTTCATTATATTAATGATTTAATCATTGATTTAAATAGAACCAGGTTTTGGGCATCAGTCCTTTTAATATGTCCTCTCAGTTCCTGCCTCACAAGGCTGTAAAATATTAGGGTAAAATATTAATGAGTGACAGCCCATTAGGAGATGTCCTTTTGGCAGAGCTATATCCAGTGCCAAGAAGTATTTGCCCAAGCCCTTCTACCTTTCCTGACACCCTGCCAGAAGAAGTGAATTCCTTCTGGGTGGCTCACCAAACAACTTTAGCATCCCTGCTGCTCCGCTCCGCTCCCCCAGACTGCATCGGCAAAGCCTGGGTGTAGGTGGACAGCCATCTGTCATTTTGTTTAGATATTATGCTCTTAAATTGTCAGAAAACCTGATCCTGTGGCAGGTTCTGCGCTCTTGGTTCCTCATCAGGATAAGAACAACGTGACAGAGGTTTCCTAGAGGATCCCCCAATTTAACTAAACCATACCCACTCAGTGTTGGTAACGGACTGACTACATCCCCCTAGAAATACTTCTTCTTTAAAATTTGGGGGCAGGGAGAGAGGTAGCATTTGACACTATCTTTTGAATGTGTTCCTTATCAGAAATTTTCAGTGTATATGGTTGCCCCGACATGCCTGCTGGCATGCCAATGATGCAACGTACTGACCAACAAACAGCACAAGGAGGAGAACTAAACACACACACAAATGTTATTGGGTCAACATAAAAAGAAAAATATTATGAAGTCGGCCTACATCAGGACATTGAGCTGAAACAGATTTTTTAAATATGACTTCTTCACCTATCCCTTTGGTTCAGTATCACAGTGAAAAATCATGGATGTATTTTATAGAAGAAACGGCAAACAATATCGCATGGTATTAAGAGAAGTCCCGATTGTTAGACGTTCTCTGCATTACAAATAACAGCCTTTCCTTCTTCCGTGTGGGTGGGCAGGGGGGACCAAAAATGTAGATTTGGCATTTAAAACACATGTCCTCTGGGAAAAGCAGAGAAGCTGACACTTGGGTTACCTTAGTCAAAATTACAGAACAGCAGTCAGAGGGCTGTATAAGGAAAGGGATTTACTGGTCAGGAATTTCAGGGCAAACTCAATATATGCACAATTGATGCATCATCTATTTTGCTTCTGAAATTTAAAACAGAAGTGGATTTTTCTGACCATTTAAGTGTAATTTCTTTAAATTAAGGATTTGCATGATTTAATAGGGAGGGGTTTTGCATGTTTCCCTAAGATGTGCATATTTTGTGATGCAGAGTATTAAAATACGCATTTTTAACCCTAAGACCTTTTACTAGAGCAAAGATGAACATAAAAAAAGCACATACATAATAAAAATGACACACATTCATTTGGGAAAATAATGTACAAATTGCTTTAGGCCTAAAGCGATTTAGCTTTAGTGCATCTACGCTAAGGACAGCTTATTTTCAATTATCATTCCAGTACTGCATTCATAGCAGCAACCACAACTCAGTTCTGTAAAGTTGTTGGGCTTTTTCCAGCAAAGCTGGCTTTGAACCTTGGAGTGATTTGCAGAGTCATTATTCAACGCTTTTCACAGTTCAAAAGCTCAAGAGACACAGGAAAAGTCTAGGGCATGTAATCAAGGATTAATTGTTGCCAGCTTTCAAAGAAAGGAAGGGGGGAGACAAAAAAAAAAAAGGAATACAAAACCAGTTGTTTAAAAGCAGAATGGAGGATTGTAGAGGAAAATTATTATTTCTGTAGCTGCTCAAAGGGTCGCTGCGTTTACAAGTGGCTCAGGAGTATTGTTTCGCCCAGCATCTGAAAAGCTGAAAAGGCAGCATAGGTATTATCTAACAAATGCCAACCCACTTCCTCAAAATTTGAGTTTCATTTTGATGATGCTTCTCAAAATTTTCAAGAGCTTTCAAAGTCTCAATCCAGCTATAGTAGTGAGTTACAGTTAATCAGAATCAGCTGTGCAAAACGGTCTTGTGTAAAAACAAAACAAAACAAAACCCCAAACCAAACCACACCACAACCCCCCCCCCTAAAAAACCCCAAACCACCCTCTTGTTCCAATATAAAAATAGTGAGACAACAGTAACAGAAATATTCTCTCCGTCCTTCCTGGCCTTAATTTGGATCTCACCCATGGAACCATATATACTGCTAAGTTTCTTAGAAAAATCAGTACCTGCAGAGAAATTGATTTTGCTTATGTAATGGCAGGTATAAACAAGTCCCCTTGTCTTTTCTGTGTGCTAGCCTCTGCTGAAAGTAAGCGGTCTAAATCTTAAAGACCAAATAACGTTATAAACTGAGCTACGCAGAAATGTGTAGTAAACATAATTTGATGAATGTTAATACATTAAGGAGAGTCTCTGCAGTTTGTAGCTCATAGTGAAAGGTTGCAGGGGGGCACTGCAAAAACGGCGTACAAGTCAATCACTAGTTTCTTAAGCATGATCTGTGTATTTTTCATGACTGTTAAAAATCTAAGTTTAAAAATGCTTGGATCTTAACAAAAATGTCTCTAAATTAAATTTTATTACCCCATTCACATTTAGGATATGAATCAGTTCATAGTTAGGATTCAGTGATCAACTTAACAAAAAGAGTGCTAGGAATTAAGTGTCAGGAGTAGGTCCAAGGGCCTAATCTTCTGACTTGTGCTAGTAGTGACACAAAAGTCCAAGGACCAATAGGAAAGATAAATATCTGTAAGAGATTTTCCCTGGTGACTTCATAAGCTCTAGATCACAGCTTAGTTGCATCAGGAAGACAAACCAAACCTGACCTACAAAGGTCACATTATTTTCAGGTTTTAGTAGGATATCTAAATGGTGGTTTGTCATTTTATTCTCTAAATTCCTGCATAGCTTACACACTCTGAACTTGCACAAATTTAAATAGGCATTTAAAGTAAATACCATACCTAGTATGTGTCCCAGCCTTATCTGTTACTTTTTGCAGAATCCTCATTATTCCCTCATTTTAGGACTGAGGATATTGCTCTGGCTTTCTACAAAGAGGTATATTTAGAAACAGCCCTAAGTTTCATAGTAAAGGCTTACTGTTTTGTAAACAGGTGCTCCACAAAAGCAAACCGCTCATCAGTTACTTATGACTATGCTTCTAATTCCTGTAACGCCTTCTCGAAGAGGGGATTCATCTTTCAGGGGAATGTGAAACCAACAGACAAGAAACACAGTATACTGGACATAATTTAGGTGAAATAATCTGCTTTGCAGGTTTTGGTTGGTTGGTTGGTTTTCTTATTCTCTTCAGATTAGGAAAAAATTGGTCCCTGGCAGCAGTGGAGTTAAAACTATTTCCAATGATATCACCAGGAGTTACTCGCACTACTCTCAGGCACTCTTCTAACATCAGACAAAGAAATGATCAAATACTCCTGTGTCTAGAACACATACTGCTCAGCTAATCACAGCTTAACCCTTTAAAAACAGAATACGATCCAAAATCCGTGGGGACATGTTCTGGAGTAAATAAACCGCTATAAAAAGATCATTTTCTAAGAAAATGGTCAATTATGCTTATAACTGCAGTTTCTCCAGGGTAACAGGAAATCCGCCGTACAGTCGGTCAGAAAGCCGACCGAGACCCTGGCCCGGTCACCTGAACGGTTCTGACAGAGCCCATGAAATTCGGAGGAAGGTGCCCGCTCCCCGTCCAGCCGTGAGTCCCGGGGACGTGTCTGCCAAGCAAGGCAGGGCACCACGGGGCTGCGCCAGCTCCAGCCGGTGCAGCCCCACATCACCCCTCCAGCCCCGCGTACGGGGCTCGGGGCTCTACCGTTTGGGGATCACACGGGGATGTCACCGTGCCAGAGGCTGGGGAAGCAAGAGTCAGAATAAATGATGCTTCAGTGCTCAGCAGAAGTACCTCTTCTCTTCAGGGCACCCATGCCTGTCTGCATCTTTGCTGAGTAAGACTCACACACGCTGGATGAAATGAGTTTGAGTTTTGTGCTAGAGAGGAATCGCTATCTTGTAATAAAAAGGCTGCTTGTTTCCTAAAGGTTTCTCATTGAGTAGAGCATGGTAATTTTAAAAATGCATTACAATCTATCTGGCTGAACAAGTTAACACACGGGACTTGCACGGGGGAAGTCTTTTCAAATACATCGGTACCATATACGCTTGGAACCATTACTGAAAGTTTGATGTCCATGCCATTTTTAATTAACAATTTTGAAACAATGACAAAAAAAACCCCAAAGTCACACACATTATGGACTATTTACCTGCTAATTCTTTCTTTCATCAAAGCTGCTCCTGCATACAAAAGCGTAATAAAAATCCCCATACTGCTAAGAACTAGTAAACAGTTTTCTTCACTTGCATAAACAAGAAAACTCAAACAAATAAAAAGGCCAAGGATTGTCCCTGGCCAAGAACTGGTTAACTAGTTTGAAACTATGCTCAAGACTTCTTGAAAACATATTTGTCTTTCAGCCAAACAATACTGTTAATGTTAAAGTAACGCAAATGCTTTGCTTTAAAAATGTGCTTTTTCTGTTCACAGAGAAACAGTAGTGTAAAAATAAATCATCCATGAAGCATATTTTCATTTTTAATTTTTTCCTTTGATAGATCAGTTGCTTCAAAATCCCTTAACAACCAAGGGAAAAAAAAAAGTTACAGGGTTCACATTTTAAAGATTGTCGATTGTATAGACCAAATGTTGCTAACCCACAGAAAGATTTACGGGCCACTTCTGTCACAACCCAAACCCACTGGATTCTATTAACGTGAAGTAAATATCTTTATAGTAGTCTACAAGGTTGGTAAGGCATTTCACTGCTTTCTCACACCTTGCTTTTCTCTGGCAAAACCAGCTGTGATCACTCAGCAGGTCCTAAAGAACTAAGTCACAAAAAAGGAACAGATTTTCTATTTCCAGGTGACAAGAATGAACAAATAACATGATTTGGGCAATCACTTAAAAGCACATTAGTGCCAATTTTACTACGTTTTACACTGGATGATCAAGTTACTTTAGGACTTAAAAATTAAACAACCCAAAACCTATTTGAAGGAGCTTAGCAAGCCCAGGGCAGGGCTGGGGGTGGGGAAGGAATCCACACTGAGTTTGAGTTTGGCAAAACGAACCTGCTTTACTCTTCAGCTACGCTGAACAGTAAAGACCAAAGTGTATTCAGCATGAGGCTGATCATTTGATCATTTGCACACTACAACTAAACGTGCATTTTCACGGATATGCTCTGTTTTTAGGAGATGGTGAGAGTTTGAATTTATTATTAGGAAACCAAAACATTTCACTTAATTGTTTAACATGCGAGATTTTCATGAGGGAATGAAGGTTAGTTACATTTCCAACAGGATTTCAAAACTACATTTTGCCTATTCAACTCTAAAAATTAAGCTGAATATAAGGCTGAAAGGTTTAAAAGACTAATCAAAGTAACAGAAGTCAGAAAGACAATAACAGTACAGCACCTAAAAATGGGTAATTCACACATTTTTGACATTTATGTCTTGCATAGACAAATATTCATTTTTTTTTCCTTCCAAGACAACTCAGCTTCAGAAAATAAATCTTAAATCAACTTCAATTACTATTAAATGCATGTGTTCCAATTTTTCAAAATAACCAGGGTGGTTTAGGTTTTTGTTTAAGTGCTACAAGTCTAATGGTTTTATGAAACTATCATCCATTGGAAAGACTTTATTTCACCCTTTGGGCTGTCAAGTTCCTAACGTCAGGAAGCTGAACTGCCTTCTAATTCTTTTTCCACGTGATTAGAGAAGCAAATAGATACATTATTCATGCATTAAGTCTTTGTGACCTTACTCCACCAGAATATCCATAAGCCCGAAGCTACTTTTAAAGCACAGGAACTGGGAACTCTAACTCCTCAGTACAGGTCTGCCTTCTGGCCACATTTTGAACATCAAAACAATATGTGGTGCACACCAGGTCAACGCAAATTCCTGCCCTTCTAAGCCCTTTGTCCATACCCTGGTTTCCACTGGAAGAAAACCTAAGTATGCAGGCAAGACAAAGTTGGAGGGTTCTCCGAAAGGTTCCTAATAGTGATCAGGGACCAGAACAAGGAACCAATTCTCTTGCAGGTAAATGCAGCCCAACATGCACCCTTACAGAGTTTCCATGAGGTCAGCAAGACTCCACTTTAATCCAATATCCAGATCTAGGAAACTCTCTGCAGAGCCAGAGCTATGCCTGTTGATTCTAAATGTTTTCCAACATGATTATTTCTTTGGAACTGTATTTTCAAAATATATCCCGATCAATTTGGAATTGATTTACTAAAACACAATGTTTCTAAAGTTAAAGAACAACCAGCAATTGCCTTGCCTGTTACAGAAATCTTGGAAAAATTGGACTGAGAACCCTGTTGTGGGTTAATGATCTAGATTACATAGAAAACAAATTAAAAGTTTCAATAACCATAATTGCAGGAGAATTACATTGATTTTAAAAACAAATTAGTTCTATTGCATATTAATATGACTTCAATTGGGGGCAGGGGGGGATTATACATGGGTTTAAAGTTAGGTCCCCTATAAAGACTTTTTAACTAATGCAAACATGTACCTTTCCTGAATAGTTGTGCTGGTTTTGGCTGGGATAGAGTTAATTTTCTTCATAGCAGCTGGTATGGGGCTATGTTTTAGATTTGTGCTGAAAACAGTGTCAATAATTCAGGGATGTTTTAGTTATTGCTGAGCGGTGCTTACACAGCGTCAAGGCCTTTTCTGCTTCTCACCCCACCAGCGAGGAGGCTGGGGGTGCCCAAAAAGTGGGGAGGGGACACAGCTGGGACAGCTGACCCCAACTGACCCAAGGGATATTCCAGACCATATGACATCATGCTCAGCACATAAAGCTGGGGGAAGAAGAAGGAAGGGGGGGGGACACGACATTTGGAGTGATGGCATTTGTCTTTCAAAGTAACTGTTACACATGATGGAGGCCTGCTTTCCTGGAGATGGCTGAACACCTGCCTGCCCATGGGATGTGGGGAATGAATTCCTTGTTTTGCTTTGCTTGTGTGCGTAGCTTTTGCTTTACCTATTAAACTGTCTTTATCTCAACTCACAAGTTTTCTCACTTTTACTCTTCCAATTCTCTCCCCCATTCTGATGTGGTGCAAGTGAGCAAGCGGCTGTGTGGTGCTTAGTTGCTGGCTGGGGTTAGACCACAACAATAGTGATGCTTTGCTTAAACCAGCAATCTTTCTTACACAGCAAAAAAGGAGGACACTTTTAAAAAAAAAAAAAAAATCATGAAAAGAACAAGAATTTCTGTGCAGTTCATACCACTACAGAATTCTCACTGAATTAAAAGACAAGGTTTGAGTTCCATATATTAGGCAATACCTTTGATTAACTTGGTAAAGCCTTTTCAGTTTTAGGAATTGACGTTCCTATGTTTTTATGTTTCTAATTTGACAATAAAACTACTCCGTATTCCCTCTTTCACAATAAATTCTGCCAACTTCACTTTCCAGATATTGATAAACTTGCTGAAGATAAGGCTGCAAATGTTTCAGAAAAATAAAACTGCTGCAGGTAAGGTGGGGCGAATAAAAAAACCTAACCAGATAACAGTTTCTTTCTGATAAATAAACTTTCAGAAGTTTACAAACCCTGATGCCTTGTTGTTTCCTATTGAGTTCCAAGTGGCACATAAACTACATATTCCTGAACCCTCTTCCAGCTAGCTGTATAGATATTAAATTGTCTTAATACCCTCTCTCTTTTTAAGATCTCAGTTCTCATAGTTTCCAAGCGTGGGCAAGTGCCCATTGCCACATTATCTCCAAACCACACAAGTTTTGCCCATTTTGGTTTACCCTTCCCTTTGCTGCTGGCTACTTGCTACCCCAAACAAGTCTGCCAGCTGAGGTGCTTCCTAAACTACTTCAAAGCAGGCTGGGGAAAGCTCTGCTGATAGATCTGAGGCAGCAACAACTGGTCAGGGAGGGAAAGGAGACAGTGAGAAATGGCCTGTTCCTCCAGCATAGGTTGATTTGGAAAAGCTCATATTTGTGCATAGGCCTGTATGCACCAAGAAGTAGACTATTCATCTGCCTACGTGCTAGAAGTACAAGGATTAACACACTATTAAACGTGAACAAAGGTAGCTGAATAAAAACCCCCAACAAACCAACATATATAACCTACTATATAATGGAAACTGTGAGGGCGATGAAGCACTTAGAGTTAAGAAAAATACAGAATCTGTCTCTCAGTTCTAGTCATCTCAGGTACCCTTTGTAGGAGCAGTAGGCTGAATGTTTCCAAATGAGCATGATTTGTCTTTAAATGTTTTGGGGTCAAGCTAGATTTGACAATAGCCTTTGAGATAGTTATGCTATGTCAAAGCCTTCCTAATTAAATCTTTCATTATTCATTTACTATGCTCTTTAAAAAACATGGCACATTAGCGGCAAAGCAGAGAAGTTAGAAGAAAACACATTCTTTAGAAATTACCACTCCAGCTGGAGTAGATCATTACAGCACTTGAACTAAGCAGCAACATCCTCAGCCAGAAATAAGTGAAAGCCAGAGCAGAAACATCACTTGTGTTGAGTAAAACCCAACGCCAATTTTTCAAAATAGCTACTAGTCACTGAAAACTAGTATTCTCCACATATGTATGCCAATGCTACTGACATTTATTTTTGAAGTTTTTCTTCACACCAACTTATGCTTGCCTTGAAAGACAATCTTTAAAGACCAGCTTCCAACCATTTAAGCATGTCGAAAAGTACATGCATTAATCCTGCTGAAATCAATGGGACCTAAGCACATGGCTGAGTGTTTTGTGAAGCAGAAATTAAGTATTCAATTAAATATTTGCATCTGTCAAAGGACTTTGTTCAAATACAATATCTAAAGATTCTGAAAGCTAACTTTTTTTTCCTTGTCACGTTAGAAACGCAACTAGATTTGGTCTAAATCAGAAGGAAGTTCTGGCCTTGATCTAACCCAGCATTGTGACAAACAGACAAGGGGAAAAGAGGACGTTGATCATACCATGAGACTCTTGGAGTCTGTTATTTGTACTTAACAACAGTAAATACAGAGTTCCAAAAGTAAGTCTTCATGGACAGACAAACACAGACTCCAAACTTTGGGAAAAAAAGAAATGAAATGTTACCACCAAAAAAAAAAAAACCCCAACCAAAAAAAAAAAAAAAGCATTGTCATCACTACCTCTTAGTTTTTAAATGACACACAAGGATTTCTACTCTAATAAAGCCTGCTGTATAATCTGGTAGTATCCTTCAGATCTGAAGAAATTTTATATAAATCCATAAGTTATATTTCTTTTTGTATTAGGGGAAAATATTTAAAATGCAATATAATAGCAGAGTGATAGCAGAATTCATGAGCATATAGTAGGCAACTTTTCATTTTTCAGATTCAGTTGTACAAACTATAAACTGCTAAATTTCTCTAATAACTGGAAAAATTGTGGGTATTTGAATTTACTTACCTGAATACTCATTTAGCAAATATCTTCAGATACAAGTCTAGACACAGAGTTAATGTAATCTGAATATTAGTTTACACATAATATAAATCAATGTTTGACAATATCAAAATCCCATCAAACAGTGGGCTGTTCTTATGCTATTATCAAATATAATATATCACTGTGGGATAGCTGAGAATCATAGAATGCTAGCGTAGGCTTGTTTATTAAATTTGGTCAGTTTTCAGACCTTCCAAATAGGAATACTAAATATTTATTTTTTCCCCTCTGGAAATTCTTTTTTTTTTTTTCCCCGTCCTGCTTAATACAGTCGTCATCCCAATTCCTAGTGAATTTATAAAAATATTTTTTATCCAATAACCCCAGCAAGGTAAAAATAGGAGTTTTTATAGCAAATGATAAACAGGCTCACAGACTATGAGAGAAACTAAACTTATTTAAATTGCCATACATTCGCTACTGAATCACACATCAACATTTTCTTTTTATGTGTGTTGCTGTCCACCTCAGACTAGCAGTTTTTAAGGTGCAGAAGCATCTTTCAAATATATGCATCTAACTTAACGATCAAGTTCCACACACTAGTGTCACATGCTTTAAATTTACATCACCTGCCCATCAAGAGCTGTGTTAAATAACAGCACTAATTGAAACTGCATAATTCTTTAGAAATTGCAGCACTTCCAATTCATATAACAAAGGGGTGCTTATGTGGTTCTTTATATTACTAGATAAAATTTTCTGAAATAAGAAATGAAAAAACACATTTGAAAGAAGTTGCTGCACCTGCAAAAACACTCTTTAAGCTTACTATGAAATACAAAAAAGTGCACCCTTCTATATCTACATATAAAACATATTAGAAATAAAACTTGTGTAAAATGTTTGCTGTGCAAACTATAAAAACAGTCAGTCAGTCAGTCCATTCTTTTTCCTAAACATTTTGTCACACTCTCTTGCTTCCTACTGCAGAGAATCGCTGTTATCCAAGACCAGCCCACTGATATTTGTTGTTGAGAGATCTCCTCCATCATCTTCACCGCTGTCTACAGACTCATCCTCACTTTGCCCTGCCATCATAACTTGCTGAACAGCCAAAGTAGCACCATCGGATGACAAAGACTGGAGACTGTCTACATTCATGTTGACTGGAGCTGTAATTGTTACAACAGCACCTGGAGAAGCACAATTGTAGTACTTTAGCATCTTTCTTGGTTTCTGATTTTAAGTAATACATATTTATATATAACAGAGTTTGTTTCTAATCAACAGGAAGAAAACCTAAGGAACTAAATTAAAATAAAAGCTATACAGATTGTCAAACAAATATCAAGAAATGCCAGAATTAAGTTGGCCAGGAATCTTGAATTTAGCTGAGTTATGGACACCCATTACACTAATTCTCCAATCACCACGAGACCATTTCCACAACTTATTCCAGCTTAATTCATTGCAGAAAAATTGAAGTGTTCATAGAGATTCAAGGTGACTTAAATGGATAAAGCTGTTGTCAGATTGAGTGGCGGCTGAGGGAAAAGTGGCTACAAACTGGAAAGAAATAAAGCAGCAGGCGGCAGGACAGAAAGGATAGTCCTGAGATTAAAGCAGTTATTTATCTTTCTTAAATTGAGTCTATTTTTTGAACTGATGCTAAGGAAGTCACTTCACTGTAAGTCTTTGGAGGCTCCATTACATTTCTCTGCTTCTCAGCATACAACTTGAAACACACGAGGCATACACAGAATTGCAGATGCTCAGTCCCTCCAGCAATAGTGAAAAGAATGTGAACAGGATGGGGGAGTCATGAAACTGAAACTGCAGTCCAATACTGCTAATCAAACAGAATGCTACTAACACGCATACGTATACTGAAAGAAAAAAGGTTAGAAGTGCAGCTAAGTTCTGTTGCTTCATAACTTTTGAAACGAAAGCAATAGTCTGTCAAGATAAATTCCAACAAAATACCCCCCCAAAACACAGAAAATTTTTAAAGAGAGAAAATTGACACATTTCTGTTACATTTTTCCAGAATAAAAACACATTTATACTGTAGTATCAAGAAGTTTCCCTCCCCCCAAAGGTATCAAACCGATCATTTCCGTTACAGAGGAATCAACTTTATTATCTGTGATTTAGCCAGTTCTCCTTACCATCCGACATCGTGAGCTCGTTAGATTGCTGCTGAGCAACTCCTGAGGCAATGGAGTCAGGCCAGAACCTTTGAACCGGTCGGTTCTGAGCTGTTTTCTTCTTTGTTTTTGGAGTTTCAGAACAACTGGAATCCAGCATTGGCTGAAGAATTCGCCTTCTAGCATTGATAAACCTAAACACAATCAAAAGGCAAGAAGTACTTATGACCAGTCGGCTATAAATTCTCTCTCTCTCAGATATGCAAAGTATGCAGTGGGGGGAAAAAAAAAAATTAGGAATATACAATCTTATCCCTACCAGCTTGGCTTGACATTCTTTTTAATATGTAAAACTGCTCCTAGAATACTGGCATCCTTTGATTTTGGCAAACTAGCTAAGAAAGTACTTCTATCATTTTGCTGCTAGCAGCATTTCTCCCCCCCCCCCCACCTCAGAGGGGGAAGTTCTCCAGACAGCATGACAGATGTACATATTGCAAGATCTTATTAAAAACTAAGCACCAGAAAACTTGCTGACAGCACAGCTCAGAAAGCTGATACTCCTCTCATTAGGGTTCACCTAATATCTAGCCTCTGCCTAACCTAGTTAGTTTTGTCTGGTTTCATTTACTTCCTTAAGCTCCCGCATTACTTATTTTATAGGCTCCCTGGCTTTCCAAGGTCTGGTTCCTTTTCCAGGAGACAATAACAAACACATTTTTCAGATCTTTCCCAATTCCTTTTCATTCCCTGATTTTCACTTGTTATACTTTAGCACGCTAATCGCTGCCCTTCCCCTTTCTGCTAGTGAACAAGAAAATACTTCAACCACATCTCACTTCGGTACCAGCAGTTAACCGAGTCAATTTCAATGTAGCTAACTGTGGCAAGGAGCTGTGACTGAGGATAGCATCCCTTGCTAAGTCTGACAAAACACATCCAGGACCCATCTTTACCTGCAATGGAAGGAAGTAGGGTGCAGCTGGCAGGTCGACATGGTGTAATGCAATGCTTTGCAGAGACATTAGTCGGATCCCAGTACCATAGAGCTCCGTTACTACCGTGTCACACAGGCATAGTTACACTGTTCCACTTTTGGAATCAGTGTACTGCCACTATCTTGAGTATTTCCCCACTGGACCCCTCTGCAGCCACGCAGCCAGCGTCATCTTTGAAATCTGAGGAAGATCCCTGTTGGGACTTAGCTGCAACAATTTTAGGAACCAATACCACAAGCAGAATAGGATGCATGTCAGCACCTTCATTTCTCTTCTGCAGGGGCAGGCGTATTATCTTAAACCTCTAGTGAAGATTAGACGTGCTAAAACATGTTGAGCCATGAACTAGAGTAGTTGAGGTACTGACACTCTCCATTCAGACATCATTGCTCAGGGGACAGCATCCTTTGATACAAGAGCAGAATGAGTATCTGTTGATGGTAACTTCTTAAACATTTGCAACCATGATTACCAGAGAACACTTTCCAGAGCTTCAGGTCACTAAATGCCTTTAAACTTCTATTTCTTTACTTGCAGAAGAGACATGAGAGTACTTCCATCTCTTTCAGCAATAGAACAGAGTGTAATTCCTTAACGTTGAAAAGTTTTCTGCAGTCCTTATATTATTTAAACGGCACAAGTATTATTATACCTTACTATAAAAATAATATGCTTATGTATGAGTGCATTATTATTATATTTTTATACATATTTTGTAACACATGTAGAACAGTAAGTTCAACTCCAGGTATCCAAGTTACATTCTCAACTATTTCTCCATGTTGTAAGCACGTGGAAACACCAACAGACATTAAGTAAGAGTTTTTGCTCTTACCAATTGTTAACCTGGAGTAGTGTCAGATTCGTTTGTGCTGCAATCTGTTTCTTCTCATCCTCTGTTGGATATGGATGCTAAACAGGACAAAAAGGCAAACAAAAAAGGCATAAGCTTGTTTCATCTCCTCATCAAAAATAAGAACTCCTTTATTACAACTGATTAAAGCTGCTAGATTAAGACCATCTGACTCGTTAAAACACAAACTTTAGAAACCTCACAAACTTTTACAGATAAAAATCATTTAACAAAGAGTGCTTTACTACACAAAACTGATTTTATCCTTGAAAGTGTATATGATACCATTAAACTGCTGATGTCTAATTCAGAAGAAAAAGCTTCTCATAGCTGACAGGCTTTATTAAACAGTGTGATCCCTGGGCAACACAGCATGTGATAAGATCTGATTAGTTATGCTGTCTAAAGGCAGTGTCATATGAGAGTACTGACACGCATTTTCTACTTAAATAAAGCTACTCCAAACTAAACAGATGAAGAGAGTGCATGTAACATACGAGACATACACGCAGTTTCCCTGTATCATTTGTTTGTTGTAAAATAGTTATAAAAGACCAAAAAAAAAAAATCAATCAACTAAACATTGTGATACAACTTGAGACCCATTTATCCTTTCAGGATAAGTGTGCAAAGGAAAGACATTCTATTGAAAGCACAAGTAGATAGTAAAACACTTGGTACATACTAGAAGGATTGTTGGAAAGGAGATAAAGCCAGAAAACTTAAAATTTTTCTCTCTAAAAAAAACCAACCAAAAAACCACAACCCCCCCCCCCCCCCCCAAACCCACAGAACACAGAAGGAACCATTTTTCCTTGTGCCATGAACCAGGGTGTAGAGAGCATTAAGTTCTCAACACAGTGAAATGAAGAAAGATCCCTTTTCACAATGTTTATTGAGATCATGAGGTACAAATGTAACACACTTATTAAAACAGTAATAAAAAAAAAAAGTGTCTGACATTAGACAGTGGAGCTACTCCAAATGACTTCAGGGAAAACTGAACTGAGATTACACAAATGACAACAGAATAAATTCGCCTTCTTTATGAAGCAAAATCATAAGAGACCACATAAAAGAGTTACGTAAAAACCTGTGACTCCTGATCATGTTCAGTCCTTACCCCTATGTGCTGAAAAAGCCAAGATCTCATCACATTTGTAGCGTGCTTGGGAAGAACTCCTCTCTTATTTTTCGATGAGCCATCATCTTGATGCAAGATGCCTAGATCTTGGTTTAATTGCAACTGAAGCTGCACATACAATTTTAGAAGAAATAAGGCAGTTAACATAGTAATAGCAGTATTCTGTATCAATGTATGAGTAACTCATTTATAGAAGGAATGAAAAGGCTTGAGGCATGCTGATTATAAAAAGCTACTTAATTTGCTAGGGAAGACTTACAATAGCAGCTCTCCTACAATAGCATTCCAAAATGTCTTTATCCAGGGAAAATGCTGTATCAGATTTCTATAGTTTCCACATTTCATGTAACTTCTGTTTTAAGAATTACGGCTGTTATTAGGCTATGTGACCTTGTGACAATAGCCAAATGTTGATTTTCTATAATTTAGAATAAAATCCACCTATTCAGTATATGTCAGATTAATCCTCTGTATTAATCTACACTATCTTAGGGATCTGATTGCCTTTTCACCCTATTTAGTGATTTGCACATGTGAAGAGCAACTGAAAAACACAATGCTGAATATAATCGCTGTGTGCAAACATAAACAACTATGGAAGCTGTAAAATAGTACTGATTTAAGACTTAAATGAATAACTTCATAAAATTAGTTGTTATGCTAGAGGTGCAAACAAAGATGCTAAAGGTCCTGCTAAACAAATGCATCCAAAATCTCAAAGAGCAAGAAGATATATATGGTAGAACCCTTAACTGACTTTACAACACTCTTACTATTTTCCTAGAGGTTCATATTTCTTTCTCACTTTTTCTTTCTTTATCACTTCCTATGGATACACCAAATCATTTGCACATTGGTCATCTGAACATTAGGGAATACATTCTTAAATGCTTACGCAGAGATAAGAAGAAACAGCACATAAATTGCATATGAGATTACATTTCAGACAATTATAACTTAAACCATTCCAAATCAGTTTTTTCCAACAGCACAGAGCAATTTCTTCAACCCAGTCATTATGTCTATGTCCTGTATGAAACAAGTTTTAAACGAGGTTTAAGCTATCAAATTACAACAAATATATATTACAACAAATATATATTACAACAAATATATATTACAACAAATATATATTACAACAAATATATATTACAACAAATATATATTACAACAAATATATATTACAACAAATATATATATTTGAAGCATACTTTTATTTCCAAAATAATATTTTATTCTAAATAATCTGCTTGTGTATGTAGGCTTTATAATGAACTTTCAATAACTCTCCCCCAGTATTTTTCCCCTACCTCCACAGCATTCTGAAACACTGAAAAATATTTTGAAAAAGAATTTCCTATGGGTGGCAAGGAACACAGGTCCGAACCTATGTATAGTAGGAGAGTCCTACTAACATCAAGAGTAGCCACAGATATATATAGAAGGTCAAGTCCTCTTTTTGTTTATAGGCTATAGGGACTATTTTCCACTCAGTATTTAATTTTTTTCATCAGAGGTATAAAAAGCATTTTTCTTCAAAACCACTTCAGTCTAGAAGAGTAATTTTACACATTTATTTCTGAAAGGTATCTGAAGACAGAACTGCATGCATCCTAGGGAAGAATATGGGCAAGTACATATATGCTACTGCCAACAGAAATACGATAAGAATACTCTAAGCATACTTTTTCGGTTGGAAGGTCAGAAGAAGGAAGAAGAGAAGACTGAGTCAGTGATTCCCAACAGATTTTATGCTGTGGAGATGGCAGCTCCTCATTCACATTTTTAACTGACTCCGGATTCCTGGAAGATTTGATTTACCACTTCCTGCTACAGGAGAAAGCTAGCAAGGTTTTCCCTAACTGAAGATGGTCTAGTTTTCATGTTTCCTTTTCCTTACTTGTTTCTTTGAGCTCTCCAGATCCAACTCTTAAGAGCCTCCCCCAAAAAGAGTGCTGGCCCTTATATTTTAGGGTATGATATAACGAGCCCAATGTGAGATCTCCCATAGTCTCAACTGAGTATTTTGAAGGTTTTATGGCAAAATGCTTCTCAACTTACATAAATTCTGAAATACATACAGTTTCACAGTACTAGTGGTTGCCATCATGACAAAAAGTCACATTTCTGACAACAGCAGTGTGGCACCATTATGCAGCATAGCAAATCTATCCAGCCGTAAACGTAGTTCAACAATTAGAAAAGTTTTAGTCATCGAAAAAGTGTCTACTTAATTCAGCGGGTTTTTTGGTTTGGTGGGGTTTTGTTTGTTTGTTGGGTTTGGGGGTGGGATGTTTTGTTTTGTTTTTAAATCTGTGTACCTGTTCTTTTCTGCCATCAGTAAAAAAGATATTTAACAGGTAGGAACTACGATGACCTGTCATGGCAAGGGAGATCTGTCTGGGACCTTATCGCACGTTATACAACTTGTAACTCCTATAGAAGAGCTTGCATTAATTTTACATTAGTCACTCTGTGCGGGTACACATAGCTTATTCTGACAGTGTGTCAAATTTAAAATGAAACTCTTAAAACCAGTGAGATTTATTTGAACCCAGAATACTATTCTGTGAAGCCCATGAAACAAACCTGAGAGTTCTGAATCCGAATAGTCCCAGGTGACAGTGCTTGTGTCACCACTTGACCTTGTGGAGTGACCACTGTGACTGGCTGATACACTGTCCCCCCTTGAAACAAAACAGCAACAAAGATTATAGGTAAGTAAAAGGCCTTCAAATATTACTCTCTTTAAACACACAAACACATCAGCACTGCAGACAATACAATGGTTTTGATAATACATCAACTATTCTTCCCTGTGTTTTAGGCATTCTAAATCCATTTTCAAAGGAAAATGCCATGACTTTCAGGCTATAAAATAGTTCAGCGTCTTAACTGAGCTAACTCTTCAGCCAACAAGGGTCACACCACCAAAACCACACCTATGTGTGTCGACTGGTTAGGGCAGTCAGCTGGTATCCAGATCAACCAAGGTGACAGAATCTTGGTGAATGCATAGTGGGTCCTGGGCACCAGAGCCACAAAGCACATATTGTGCCTCAGGGTAACCTCTCTGCAAGTGTATGCTGTAGGAGCCGACTACATTGCTTTGTTGCATCTGTAGTCAAGGGTTTTTTCTGTTTGTTTGTTTTAAAACCTTGCTTAGAAGCAAGATAAAACATTTCAGTTCAAGCATCATCCCTATTCGATAGTAAAAACTCCATAGAGCATGAGACAGCTAGGAAGTGCAATATTTTAGGTAATGCATTTTTTTGTCAAACAGAATTGTTTTGTAAAACACCCCAGTCTCTGAAGTGTCTTCTAACAAAAGTAGCATTGCACAAAAAGATCTCTTAATATTATATATATGTAACCTCCACTCACAGATGCATACTTGGTACACATATAAATTAAAGGAACATTCAGAAGCCAGTAAGGTGCTTGACTGTATTGTAACAGCTTTTCAGGTATTAGAGTTAAAACACATTTTAAAAAAATATTTGTGTATTTTTTTAACAACTATAAAAAGAAACCAAAATGAAGACCAAGGTGCCAGTTTTTTCTTCACTGTGTCATACCTGCTACTGTTGCCATAGTTACATTTCCCTGCTGCAATGCTGATGCTGGCACCATAATCCCTTGGGGACTGAGTGTGCCTGCGATGGCACTTGGAATTTGCTAGAAAAATAAAACAATTAGTTGCTTGCATTTTTTTTTTTTTTTTTTTTAAGTTTAGTTGGGTTTTTTTTGAAACAGATAAAGCATGCTTGTGTAATTTTGGCTCTAAAAATACATTTGGAGTCTAAATACATACAGGATTAACTTCAAAGAGAAAGAGACTTCACTAGAGGTTCATCATTACCTACATTAACTTTATCATTATCACCAACCATTACCTTTGAAAACCCTCATGAAAGCAACTGTTAGAAAAGACGTAAAACTATCATGAGAAATTTTAGGAAAGAAATGATTCTAGGTATATAAATACTAAGAGAAACAGTTTCAAAGGCACAAGGGAAAAGGACAGATGAAATGGACCCTTGATGCTCCTATTACAAGCATCAAAGCTTTTCAATTTTAGTTATTACCTTAATCCCTTCAATTTCAAAATAATGTATTATGTATTCAAGATGCCCAGTATGTTTTAGTCTGCTCAGGACAGTTCTTACTCAACCCTGACCATGCAAACTCTTACACATTCCTTAATATGTATGAATAATCTCTGTTGTAACTAAATGCAAAATTCAGTCCCTCCTGTCTCGATAGAAGACTGTAACAGATATACAAAAAACCTCTTTTAAAAGGTCTGATTTTAGACTTTCCTTTCCACACTTCCAGACATGAAAACCTAAGTAAGGAGTTCAGACAGTGAAGTTTAAAAGTCATTGCGGCTTTTCATAATACACAGCATCAAACACATTATTAAGTCAGAAAAGGACCATCCCCTAAGACTAGGTATCTAGTAGGTACTCAGATGGCAGGGCTCACTTTCCAGCATCTAACAGCAGAAGCATCAACCATAACGTACTAACTGTTGTCAATTTACTACAAAAAATGCAATTGGTTATTGCATTAGGTAGTGTCAACAATGTATAAACTGAGATTCACGTGTATAGAAATGGGTATTGTTCATAACTACACAGTTACCCCAGGTCACATGCAATGACATACATCTCAAATATTGCAACTATAATCCATCAGACATTGTCTATTTGTTCCACAATACAGACTGTATAAAAAGTATCAGTCATCTCAATGTTTTAATGAAGCAGACTAGACTAAGGAGACCTTCTTAACAAGGAATTTTTTTTCTTCTCCTTTGTTTATTCTGTTTCCTAGCCACCTTCCAACAAAATTTTAAATCCAGACTATTCTGAATATCTCTATTTGCTGAACTGAAGGAAATCATAAAAGGAAGACAAACAAAAAAAAAGTGACTTTACGTTCCGGACATTTCAAGAAGTTTGTCTATCAGGCAGTGGTGCACAGGTGTGCACAAAAGAAAATAAATACAACAAATAGCTCTTTCTACTCTTAACCGATTTTGAGAAAGTGAAAGAAACGGCAGAAACCCTTCAGACTAATAGCAATAGAAGTGTAGTTATAACTTCCTAAGGAAATCTAAGCAAAAATACACTTACCTGTATTTGAAACATACCTGAGATTGCACAGGTGAATAAGGACTTCCAGGCTCTCCACTTAATAGAGTTTCACTGTTCATTTTTGTCTTCAGGCAGGCAATGTAACGACTACAGAAATCCTTACAGAGTTCATTAACCTTTTCTAGCTCAAGCAGATGGATACGTAGAACTTGGATTGCTTTTACCATCTAGGGAGCAAATTGGAAAAAAATTTAGAAACAAAGTAACTGTTAATTTTAAAAATATTTAATGTGAGATTTAAGCAAACACTACTTTCCAGTAACAACAACCATCCAATTAAAGCAGAGTTACTAATTGCCAAGTGCTGACTAGAGTTCCCTAGCTCTGACCATTATGGTCCTGAAATGTGAAGGGAACATGTTTGCATACAAACCCTGTATTCTTCCACTGCATAAGCAAACTACCATACAGGGGAAACAAAACACAATAACAATACAATCTTTGTCTCTGTCACATGCGACACATTAGGAAGACAGAGCACAGTTAAGGTGTACAGGGAGCGCAGAATGAGCCTGCATGTCCATATGATCTTTATCCCCATCATACTACTCTGGGTCATACACCACATAAGACCACACGTGAAGGAAGGCAATCCCATCCACACATATTATTTGGAAAGTGTGGCTGGAACAGGCTTAGTAAGCAATAGTCGTCTTGAACTACATATCAGAAATACCAAGTTCAGTTCCACATTACACCCTAACCCAAGAAACCCGAAAGCTTACAGATGAATTTGAGATAAACTGAGGAAAACCCTTAGCATGAATTTGTCACACAGATTGCTAGGGAGGGTGAAAGGTAGAGGAAATGGCCTGCCATCTCACCTATAACAAAAATACAATAGCTTTTATTTTTCTGTAAAATTAGAATAAAGAGGTCACAAAGTTTGTTACAATGTTCAATGAAGCTTAAAGTAATCAAACAGTTCTTCAGTCCTAGAGCTTCCAAGTTCCTCTGCAATTGTATGTCAAAGATTAAGAACTCTGGGGTAAAATCATGTAAGAACTTTCAGGTGAGGAGATGGTTTCTGAAATATAAACCATTAAACACAAAGCACCAAACCCAATAACAAATCCATGTTTAAACAAAAATTGAAGTACAGGAGACATGTACGTGATGAGAATACTTATCATGCTTACTGCAAGAAAAATACTCATAAGCTTGGATAGCTAATGGTATTACATACTGCATAAAAATAGCTTAGGTTATTGTAAGGGTCATGGCACAAAATCAAAAGCTAAAACCAAATCCAGATGGTCTAAATTTTCACGAAGCAGTAGGAAATCCAGGACATTCAAATATGTACATAACACATTGGCAAAGTAATTACTTTTTTTTATAGAGCGTGCCATCCCCAACATTAACTTGCTATGCCATATCTCCAAGAAAAATATCCTTCGGTTTTATGAAACTGAATAGATTATGATTTTGAAACAGTGCAGAGCTTGATTTTAGCATTATTTAGAAAAATTTGTCCTATATCAAGGGTCATTTACCTGGCCAGAGCGCTGAACCCAATGACCAGAAATGATAGCTTACTAAATAATCCACTTATTACTTCTAACTAAAGAAGCCAACTGGGACCTGAAGTTGCCTTTGTTCAAAGCACCTGAAGGAGATCAAGGCAGGCAAACTTCTGCGTGTCCTCCCCTCTCCACCACAACGACTTTAGCTTTCACTGACAGATCTTTTCCCTGTTTTTTCAGTAAAAGGCATTCCAGTTGTATGACACTCACCCAGTGTAGAAAATTGTATGTTACAATAAACAATAGAAAAAAACCCTGAAGTGATAACAAAAAAGGAAATCTTATCCCTTCTCAAGGCTAAAAAGACAAAAAACCAAACCCACACCATATATCTTTAAAAGCACAGCTGCAGAAAAACCTGAGCTGTAGACTTGAGGCAGTTGATCCAAATTAAAATATGGTAACTCTTATAACCTATGACACCACAAGCCTTTGAAATAATAAGTGTAATGGCCCAGCGCTGAGGTATATAAAACAGCAATCTTCTAAAACAGCCCTCAGCAGTGGTTGCTGTTTAAACTGTGTTTAAGTACCTTTAAACACAACCAAGTTAAACTATGCAAGTTTAACTAGATTTTAACACAAAACAAAGGTCATCTGTGTTTAACGATATTCTGCTCCTTTCAGAATTATTAATGATTGTTTTCCAATACTGCAATAGCCAGAGTTTCAGAGACAAAAAAGCTTAAATTACAAAATTCTTCATGTGTGGCAGACCAACACAGAGCACATGTTAGCAAATGCGTTGAACATTTGGCTAAAACTGATGTAACAAAAATACGCCTTTAGGCACATAACATGTGACCATATCAGTGATTAGTTTTGCTCAGTCAGGAGGTTTCTTTTTTCTTAAACCATTACCCATATTTATATTATTTATTTATCAGCATTTGTTTGGAGGAAAAATGAAAGTCCTTTCTTCAGCTTAGATTTAGTTTCAAATTGATGGTTGATACTTGAAGTGAAAATTGAATTAAAGTCAAAATTAACCATAAACCAAGAATTAGTAACACTACCCAGGTTTCTGCAGAGCCACACACAGTCACACTACTCTTACAGGAAGCTGCACTACTGTGGTTAGGAAAGCAAACAAAACTTTGTAAATATGCCATGCCTGTCACCAGGACTTATTTGCTCATTTACAACTACACTAATTGTGGCCATATGGCTCCTGGTCTCTTGCAGCATGGGTGGACCAAACTTAAAATCTGTTGGCAGAAGTTCACTTTCTCCTTGAAATTAAAAAATAAAAAAAATTAAAAAAAAAAAAGGAAAAAAGAAAAAAAATCAAGAACTCCTGATAAAATCACCCATGTTGAGCAAAGATAATACAAATAAATGTTTCCAGACAGATCACAGCAGCAGTAATATTTCATTCCTATGTTCTTAAAAGGCATACCTTCAAAAAAATCTGTAACAAACATGTTTTTGTTATTTAGTGCTACTAAGTAGAACATGCCACAGAAGAATGAATTTTTATAACCCACTTGATTCAGCCTTTTCAGCTGTAGAAATAAACCTGGAGCATCATTTCAGAGAAATGCACAGTCAGAAGTAACCATGAGATATACATATATTGTTGAAACTGTTGTAAATAAAGATAATGGTAAACATTAAGCAGAGGAAGACTACTGAAAAACTTCCAGTTCTTGCTAAAACTGCTATCCAGAGCATATTCACACATAAACGTATCATATATTAAATTTGGAGACATCTTTAGCCCTAAAAAAAGCTTTAGATGGTCTTTTCAGTGCCTCAAGCATGTGGTGCAAAGGGCACAGAACACACTATGCACTACCTTAGTCATAACCCCCAGCTCACTTTTGTTTATCTAAAACATATACCCACAATTTTTTATGGATTTCAGGGCATATAACATAAGCATATAGCAAATACATATGTGGACAACATATATGAAAGCATCTCCATATACTGACAAGTAATCTTCTCACTCAAATGACTCTTCTCATTTGCAAAAAGCAATTAAAATATGTACAGTCACAGCTCACCTACCTTCCTAAGCAAATCCCTCTGGGGCGATTTAGGTCTTCAGGGAAGAAGACAAACTCTGGGAGAAGGGGTATTTTGTTTTCATTTGCTTTGATTTGATAGCCTCCCTCCCCTATTTTGAGTTCCCAGCTACGAGACATAGCAAGGAAAGGTATGACTAGAGGTTTATGAAACAGTTCTGCAGATAACAATAGTAAGAACACTTTTCAGAAATGCAAAAGCATGGCTTGTTCACTCAAGAATATTCAGATGACATCAGCCAGCTTTACCACCACTACAACTTTCCCTAACACAACTAAAAATTCAATAGGATAGCCTTTGAGAAGAGGGTACTGAACCAAAAATCCTCACCCCAAATGAAACAAAAAACTCAGGGGTCTTCAAAAAAGGCAGTGTCCTGTTCAAATACAAAAGTGAGAGTATATTTAACAGCCCATGTTTTGTATTGTTTCTAGACTTGATAAAGCCGTAAGTAACCTGCTCTGACTTCACAGCTGACCCTACTTTGTGCAGGAGGTTGGACTACAGACCTCTTGAGCTTGTAATCCAACCTGAATCATCCTATGGTCCTATGAATGTGGGGAAATTAAAAAAGCCACCCATACGTGGGAAGAGTTTACTCTGAACAGAAGCTATACAGGAGGTAGGAACCACCCTGAGGCAACATGATGTTTCTGCAGTGGCTGGGTAACAGAAAGCAAGAAAGAAGTGTTAAGTACTGAATGTCTTAAGACATAATGTAATCTGTGAAAGCTCTAAAAATTATCTGCAAACACTCATGCTGAACAACTTATAGGGACAGGTTCCTCCACGCCTTAGAAGTTCTAAGCACAAAAGGATACTAATGGAGAACAAAAAGAAGTTGGTTCACTGGTTTGTTCCAAGATCTGTTTTATCTGTGAAAAGGAGACAGAGATGTCAAAGGGTAAGGGGCAAAGGTTAAGAAGCTAAGGGTAAGAAGCTCCAACAGATGATACTCCATGTTATGGGGATATAGCTGAGCACACTTCCAGAAAGAAGCATGTGCACTTGGGAACCTCTGGCTAGCAATACAGACCACCAAGATTTGGGTTTTAACAGCAAACAGCTCTTCTGGTACTGATGCTTGATATAAGGACTAGAGGTGGATGCAAAGTAACAAGTCAAAAAGATAAGGAGGAAGTTAAAGCTCTGGGAGAGAAAGCACACTTCCAGTCTAGTAAGCAAAACAGGAGCACAACCTTCAGCTCCTACTTCCTTCCCACAGGTACTAAGATTTGAAAAGCGGAGGTTTGCAGCACTTCTTGCAGCTAATCAGCACTTATATCAAGTTCAGAGAAAAATCAATGGAGACACAGACAGCATGAGTGACCAAGAATCAGAAAGGAGAACAAAACTGTTGAAAACCAAAACATCCCTGTAGAACACATTCCAAGATAGAGGATAATTCTGACTCCATGCTGTGCCACGCGTATCTGTAAGAGCTAAGTATTTACTGTAAAAAATCATAAACTTGTACCTTTCTTTTACCTCCCTGAATAGCCTAACCTGTGTGGTCAGAGTCAGGGAAGTTGGAAGGGAAAAGTTTGAAAGTTCTGTTTGCAGCAAATAGTTCTTGAAAAGCAAGTATGTAACTCCCACAGAAAAGCCACTTTCTTTGTATATTTATTAGGGATGGACTGGAACTCCTTCTGACTGGAAGATGAATCTGCATTAAAAGTAAAGACATACCTAGAATGTCAAGACTTCCTAGATCTCAGGACAAGCTGATAAAATCTGTCCAGGAGCTAGCACTGAAGCTTCTCAGTTTTCTTTCAACAGATCTCAGAATTAAACTTTGCATTTTCCTGTGGTATGCTCTTCCTTGGAAGGAGAAGAGGCATCTTATACACCTCTCAGACAAAGGAAGAGACAACAACTAAAACTTCATGCTTCAGGGAAGCCATAACAGTTTTGTGGGTTTTTTAGAGCTGCAGGTTTTGAACAGTAATCATTGCTGACTATTACGTGAATGCACATATAGAAAAAGAACAGGAACATAGAAATAAATCAAATAAAAAACCATGTTTAATCCAGGTCTTTTCACAGAGTACCTTAAGAATTCATTTAAGGAGAAAAAGCCTTCTACAAGAAAGTGCGATTTTTTCCACCTCTTTCCAAATTCTTACAATCTCTTCTGAGAAATTATTGCTCTTCTAAATATGCTGAAGCCCAATACCAAAGTTCTGACCCAATCCAGAAGCCATCAATATTTATAGAAATGTTCTCATCCATTTCACTGCAAATGCCCTATTTTGACAATATGTCTGACATTCAGTCTTGGGAAAGACACTGCAAAAGTAAAAGGCCTAGTAACACTATTTCTGTGTTGACCATAACACTTTGCCATGCTGCTTCAAGATCACCAACTGATGCTGTTGGAGTGGTTAACTAGAATGAATGGAATCCCTCCATCTAGATATTAAAAAAAGGTTTGAAATTTGGTTTACAAGCCAGGCTTAGCAATATATGCATATCCTTAAAAAATTAAGTTTCAGGTGGATGCTACCTGTATTTCCCAGTGCTGAAATCCTTTATACTAGTAATGCAGGAAACCACTGATTAATTTAGAATGGGAACCGTAATACCAAAGTAACAAGGTAATCTAGGCTGTTGCTTACTAAGAGCTACTCAAGTTAGAACAACCATGCACTGCTCTTAATGAGCCTCCTTTCTGGTCAAACTGATCTAATGCCTGTGCTGTCCAATTAACATTCTGTGGTCCTCTGGATGAAAACCAAACTTTTCCTTTGGAATATTCAAGGCATTTCAAGTAAGTGCACAATGTGAAACATTGCCAAGGTTGTAAGAGGCCCTACAATCAGTATCTGTGACCCTTCACAATTTCTGTTATCTAGTCAATTAGCCTATAGGCAGTATGGAGCCTGCAATGATATTCTGTTGTTTTGGACCCGTTAGTTTAAGCTCCATCACAAAAACTGTGCACTGTAGTTGAATTCTACGTGCCACTTCCAAAAGAAGGAAAAAAACTGAAGCAGCTGAATTAGTGGCCAATTTCCTTACTGTAGGCAGGCCTGTGACTCTTTTCAGATAGGACTTGAATTTGGCTTTTTATACTATACTATAACGTTCAATCCATCTCAGTTTAGCTCTGACTCCAAGTTGAATGATTGCTACTGAGCAAGCATTTACATGGTATTTGTTTGACTCTGCTGGGTTCAGATAAGAGCACAGGTGGAAAGTAAGTAGCTGTCTGGCCTACCTGCTCCACCATTCTGCCTCGTTCTAATTAGCAGTCTTCACTAGCTTCTCCTTTCAAGTGAATTGTCGATTTAACATTGGAGTTAAAAAGGAAGGGACAGCAAGAACAGAAGACATAACAAAGGTGCACAATATTACAGTCCCTCTTTACTAAAAAGAGATATTTCATCTATATAAAAATGTATATATTTATGCAACCAAGGCAGAAAAAACTGCCCAGCTACAGCCTTCTCTGTGCAAGCACCAATAGTTCAAGCCGATGAAGAGACTGAAAACTATATTAGCTATTTCACAACTTGACAGAAACTCTTTTGCTCTTCTGCTCATTGCCCCTGACAAAATGAACAGCCTGTCAAAATGTCAGCTGTTCAGAGTCCCCAGCCTTCAGGACAGGCAGAGGACAAGTTGCACTCAGATTTCATTTGGTATCTAGTAATAGAAAGTCATAGCTAACAATACGACTACAGAACAGGAGTTCAATGTCGAAGATTTTTGATTTTGCAACATGGTTCCTGTTTAAGATAGTACTGACCTCAGCAGCCACGGAATACAAGACATAAACAAATACTTCCTCATCCATCTCAAGCAAAAGCAAGCCACATTTGTGCAGCCCATCAACAAAGGTGAATACCACATAAACCAAGAAACTTTGTCACCACTAAAATCACAAACAGGTCAATCAGCAGGGAGGACTATTTGAACAAAGCAGACCCATCTACAACCAAAGTAAGCTAGGTCTGAGAGTATGTTTGTGTACAACCAAAAGCATGTGAAGCAGCCCAAGGCATGTAGGATCTCTGGGAAACCAATCTTTCAAGGCTCACAGAAACCACAGAATAGTTGAGGTTGGAAGGGACCCCTAGAGATTGTTTAATCCAACCCCCCCTGCTCAAAGCACGGTTAACTAGGGCAGCTTGCCTGGGTCCTGTTGAGTTTTGACTATCTCCAAGGATGGAGACTCTACAACCTCTCTGGGCAATCTGCTCCAGCATTCAATCACCCTTACAGTAAAAATTTTTTTCTTATTTTTTAATGGAATTTCCTGTGTTTCAATTTATGTCCATTTCCTCTTGCCCTTTCAGTAGGCACCACTGAGAAGAGTCAGAGAGCCTGACTTCTTTATTTCCCCCTTAGGTATTTAGACATATTGGTAATATCCCCCCAAACTTTCACTGCTGCAGGCTAAACAGTCCCAGCTCTCTGAGCCTCTCTTCATACGAGAGATGCCCTAGTCCCCTAATCATCTTTGTGGTCCTTTGCTGGACTCACTCCAGTATGTCTAATAGTGGGGAGCCCAGAGCTGTACCCAGCCCTCCAGATGCATCTCTCCAGTGCCAAGCAGAGGGAAAGGATCATGTCCCTTGACCTGCTGACAATGCTCTTCCTAACACAGCCCAAATATGTTGAATTTCTTTGTCACAAGGATGCATTGTTGTCTCATATTTAGCTCGGTGTCCACCAGGACTGTCAGGTCCTTTCCCACAAAGCTGCTTTCCAGCCAGTTGGTCCACAGAATGTACCGGTGCACGGGGTTATTCCTCCCTAGCTACAGGACTTGGCATTTCCCTTTGCAGAACTCCATGAGATTCCTGTTTGCCTATTTCTCCAGAAGTCACAATGTACCTCTGAATGCTGGCACAGCCATCTGGTCATCAGCCACTCCTCCCAGTTTTGCAACATCTGCAAACTCACCGAGGGTACACTCTGTCCCATCATCCAGGTCATTAAAGACAATGTTAAACAGTATTCCAGTACCAATCCCTGGAGTACACCAACAATGACTAGCCTTCACATGGACTTCATGCTGCTGAACGCAATACTTTGAGCCCAGCAGTTCACCCAGTTTTCAGTCCATCTCACTGTTCATCTATCTAATCCGTATTTTACCAGTTTGTCTATGAGAACATTATAGGAGACTGTCAAAAACCTTACTAAAGTCAAGATAAACCACATCCCTTGCTCTCTCCTCATCCACTGAGCCAGAACTACTACATTCCAACTATTAAATTTCAATTGGGATTAGAGAGATAAGGCAAAACTATATTTGTACTGAATTCAGAGTTACAAATGAAGAAAATAACCTGAGACTTAGCAAGTCAACAGACCTGCTTCATGCAGAACAGAACTAACTCTCATTTTTTAGCAAAGTATTGTAGGCAAGTATATTCAAAAAAGTTTTTGAAGCAAGACCCATGGGGAATTTTACTGGTGTCTTCAAATTCACAGCTGATGTGCAAGAAGCAATCTGGAGGTGTCACTGATAGCAGTAACAAAACCCCAAACATATTAGAGAGTGAAAGAGATAAAGAAAGAAGCAATTCCAAAATTATAAGCATTCGTGGTAGTCAACTTTCTAGATGCCCGGGTCAAACCACAAGATCCTGAAACTGGTATGTTATTTGGGGAATTCTGTGTACAATTCATTCTTTAACAGCCAAAGGTCCCACAAGATTGTGTACATGTACAAATTAGCGTCTGTGATGAACTGCAGTTTTTAACCTGGATTTAGTCTTCCTCAGAAACTAATGGCTCTTAAAGTATTTATCTCCTTCTCCCTTAATAATGCACTTCCCCCTCCAGCCCCTAATATGCCTGAGTGCTTTCCTGTTCAAGAAAGATCTAAAATGATGGTACTAGTGGCCCTTAATCTCCAAGGGTTTCTGCACCCCAATGGAACAGCCATACTCTTCACAGACAGACCATCTCATTATAACCATTCTGAAGTACTTATTTCTGCTTACAAACATAAGACAATCGTTATATTGTGCTACAGGTATTTCATAAGTGTAATATTACACCACTCACATTTCAAATAAAAAACCCCAAAACTAAAAAGCACAGCACCCCATGCTACTGCTGCTCCCACTAGGGCAGTAACTAAAATAAGAGAATTATCATTTATGTCCCCTTGCCTTTATTTTTCTTCTTTCATAGTCTATTTTTAATTCCTACAGTGACACAGCCATTCGGCTACAGGGCTTATTCATGGAACTGTTTTAGTAGGTATGTCAATGCTTCTTTCTACTTAGAAAACTAAGTCACTGTCTGTATCAATAAATATTTTTCAGATGAGCTGCATCAAAATTTGCCCACAAAGGTCTAACAAGGTCTAAGATATTGAGATTTTGGGAGTTCCATTCTGTTATAGTTGTAACTTTGGTAAAAATGGCCAATGCCTGTTCTCTAGTTCTTCATTTATAAGCTGACAATCTTTACACTAATACTGAGAGTATCATTGTGTATCTTATTATGTGTCCTCCTTTAGCTGCTTTCCTATCATTCTGAAGGGCGCTGCTTGGGGTCACTTTCTAACACAAAAACCTTATTTGAGCCTCAAAATGTTCCCAAACTGAAAATAAAAGCTTCTGTAAGACAAACAGCTCCACAGCCAAAGCTGCGTGATAACTTTTTGAAAGCACTCTTGCAGGTGGATTAGTGCAGAGTGAATTGTGTTAACTTGATCCATCCTTGAAGAAGATTTAATCTAAGGTGACTTTATATTTAGACTAAGATCACTGACGCAATGTATTAAGATATTTCAATCCTGGGCACTGTAACGTACAGTTAAAAGGTATAACAAGTAGCTGAGAAGGTAACTTTTTATGTCTCTAGCTAGAGCTGTAAAAGCTTGCCTCACTCTAGAACATACTGTCTTCTGCCTTCTTTACTCTCACGCTGGTCTAATTATAGAGACTCTGGTAGCTTTATTTTCTATGACACTATTTAAATACTATCTTCCCAGAACTTAAGTACACTAATGATTGGTCATAAAGTGCTTGGAAAGAAATCAAGTTATGCCAAATTACTATTTAGACTGCTTGCAAAAGCAGCCAAAATTGACCCCTTTTTTTGCTACATGTGCCCCTCCTAACATGCTGTTCACTGCAACACGCCGGCCAATTTTAAACAGCATCTCAGATTTATTCCTTGCTTACGTCTCGGTTTTGTTTAAGGTACATTGTCTTAGCCTGCCCACATAAATCTCTCCAGATATCAGCCTTAAAACATCACCATTTCTGTTGTTTACAACCTCCCATCAATTTAATTTTGTTTTTGAACGTCCATATTTTAAGTAGCCTTTTCTCCTGTGAGTTACGATCAAGGATGAATACTTGTTTTACAGCCCCCTTAGAGGAACAGGTTTTCAAAACTGAAACACTTGACCTCTATAATTCTAACACTCTTGAATATGACAAAATCTAGTTGCAACATGACTCTAAAGAGACGAAGGCAGGTAGACAGTTTAGAAACTAGCATGCCAAGAGAGGTGTTCTCTAGAGATGTGGTTCAAGAGGGAGACTAAGGGACTGGGGAAATCACAGCTTCATCACAGGAAAGATTTTCAGAAAGCCTAAAGGAGACAATGACACGTAAGAAAAAATACATATACATTAAAGAGTTTCTAAGCTCATTTTGTAACAGCTCTTCTCCCACATTAACCCTGACTAAAAAACACAGTTGGAAAAAATTTACATTGATCACATATTTTTGAAAAATATATGTTATACACTCAACACACTGAAGTTGATTTGCAGAGTCAACCTGGCTATAGCAAGCATATGTTTCCGTTCATCTCCAATACACTGATCTCAGCCAGTTTAGAATGGGAAACAACTGTGAAGAGCCTAATGTAAGTTTACAGGTAAGAGGGAAAAAAAGGGGTGAGAAGAAATTTTTTTAAAAAGTTTCTCAGCGTTAACGTAATAAAGAATCTCTCGTAGGAAGAAAAATGTAAGGAGAAACTGTAAACACCAGCTGAGATCAGAAATTAAGAGGCAAATGTGATGATTGTTTCAGAAATAAAAGAAACAGCTTATACTTACCAAATTATCAGTTTCTGGATCTTCACAGAAAAAGGGTTTTCCTTCTTTCTCCTGCTTCCTTACAAAATTTTCAATATCTACATCAAAACTAGCAGAAGTTGTACCTTCTGAGCCTTGTGTAGATTGTTCACATTTTTCAAATAATAGTGCTAACAAGGGAAATAGTGGGTGCCTAGAATGAAAGTTAAAATACATGAATAGGTATTTTCACTCATGTGTACACCACTGAAAAGTAAGTCATCTAGCTCATGTAAGAAACAGAAAGCCAAGTTTTGGAAGAGACTGAGCATAACACTACTGACTAGCAAAACATGATGAAAGTTTGGGTTTTTTTCATTTTGATTTACCACACACTCTAGAGGCAAGTAAAGCAGTAAAATATGTGTATTTAAATAAAGAGAACAATCACAAGCTAAAAAGCTAATTACAGCTTAATTCACTGTAACTGAGTGGCAAGAGATACATCAATACAGTGCATTAGAAATGAGGATTAGGATTTACAAATAGTATGAATGCAGATTTAAGTTATGAAATAAAGTCTGATGAAATTCATTTATTCTTCAATGTGGGCCTTACTTATACATCAGAAATAACTTTACAGAACTGAGAATAGTATCCAGGCTGTACTCAGAGGCCTCCTATGAAATTATGTTCAGAGCAGAAGATGGTTTTGTTAGCACAAGTCTGTAAATGAGTAGATACATCTTTCTGCTTCAGGTTTTTGGTTTGTATTTTTTTTTTTTACATGCAAACTGGTAATAATTATGTCTTTATAAAGCACTTAAAGTGAAAGAACACTTAACCTCATCAAAACTGAGCACACTGCTTAGCACAGCACTTAACACTCGAAAAATCTCAAAATTAGTGTGTTTATACATCAACATTTAATCCAGTTTGAGCTAATTACTGGGCAATAGATTGTTATCCCTGAAGAGAACGGAATAAAGATCGACCTAATTACAACAAAAATAAAATCTCACATTAAAGATAAAAACTACAGTATAAGAAATAGTGACCATAGTTCAACAGCCTGAGTAGCTTGCTAAATTTAGCTTGTGCTTTAAAGGCAGCCACCTTTAGCATATGCTTTAAAACCATGCTGAAATTTAAGAATCCCACAATAAAGGGAAGTTTTTTTTCTTGGCTGAAGACTGACAGTGAAGCTAATTTGATCTCATTCTTTCCCTGGAGACTACTGGGATGATTAGCCAAGAGATCAACTGATTTTAAGCTACTTATTATTAATAATAAAAAAAAATAATCCTCTATTCTTTACCCTTCAGAAGACAGAACACGAGTCCATTACTACCTGTAAATGGCCTGCTTGTCTGCATCCATTGGAGTTTGAGATTCTACAGGGGCAGGACTCACCCCTTCTGCATCAGTTTCAGAGCAGTTGGGATCTTGTTCAGTTTTTAACTCTGTTACTACTTGCATCTGTAGAAAAAGAGTAAGTTATAAGTAAATCTGTATGCTTGACGTAAAATAAGTGTGCTGTTTTCTAAGGAAATAGCAATGCAAAGGGCTACTAAATTGCCAGAAGGTTGGTATGACTTGGCAGTTACACAAAAAGCCACAGCAGTAACAAAACCCCCCTTTTAATCCTTGACACTTTTTGATGGGTAGTATAAAGGTCACTTCCAAGTTTCCACACTCAGCTTTAAAATGGGAATGACGGATATTAGTAAACTGTTAAAGCATTTTGTCTCTGAAGTGGTTATTTTTGGAATAGGCTAGCAAAAAATAAAATTTTTTTTGCTTAAAAAAATTTATGGGGATGTCTACATAAAAAGCCTTTAGGACGAAAACAACAGAAAGCAAAGTTTCTACTCTTAAGTGTTCTTTTTTATTTCTTACTGTACATTATATCAAGATACTGAAGAAAAGAGATCCTGAAGTTTTTCTCGTCCATTAAAATGCACACTTTCTTACGATGAACTGAAATATTCTGTGTCCCTCCAATCTTTCAGTTATCAGGAGCATAACCTCCCCTGACCTTTGCCACTCAAATTTATATATTGTAATAAATTATTTTAGGAATATCAAGCTACTGGAGAAAACAGCAGTAACTGCTTCTACAAATCCATTTAACACACAGTTACACAGTCTGCCACCACTGGAAAAACAACACAGAGCCACAGTTTCTACTGAGCACCTCCTAAATTGCACTAGAGCCTCCTCATGCCTTTGAGGTGCTTTGAAGGTGTTGAAAGTGGTTTTCCCATCACCTCCAGCTAAATATCTTTCAGATTAAAAGGTCTTAAAGGAACCTGACCTCTAAAAGTCACAGTTTCCACACACAACCTAAACTCCTAGGTTTTCTCCCCTTTGAGCAGTGGGAACCCCTGTACAGAGACAACAAATCACTGCAAACTTTTTCTAAGTTAACCCTACCAAGTTTTATCTCGAGTAGAGGACAGACACTGCTCTAGATATGACCAGGCATACAGAATTGACACCTGCAGAAAGGAAGCATACAGAATGCAATCCTTCGCCCTCTTTTCCCATGAGATGTATGTATCACATCAATCACAGAAACCCTCTGAGAGGAGGGCTGGCCCCCAGAAACTATGAGAGAACCCGACCGACAGAATTTAATCTATTTCCACACAACATAAGCAAACGGAATTTATATTATTTCCAACAAGAAGTCTGGGAGAACCGAAAGGTTTGTGCTTTATTACCTGTCAGGGCCAAGCCACCTCCTAGCAAAATCAGAAATTGAGAAAATGCCAGCATATCCTACCCAACAGAGCAGCCTGCCTGGCAAAAAGCTTCCTCAGCAAGCACAGATGATTTTTAAACCAGAATGCTTGCAAAGAAGATGCAACTAATGGACTAATTTCTTGGCTAATGACAAGAAGGAGGAGCAAAATAAAAGGGGATGACTCATACAAATGATTATAAATGTTGAGCCACACATCTGCAAAGTTTGAAGGGAGAAAGCATGTTCAGTTAGGGGTCTACCTCACTAGAAGGAGGAAATAGCTCATTTAAACCTGCAGGCTATTTTCTGTGGGCCATTTCCAAACTACAAAAGCAGCAGGCACCCAAATTACCTGTCTATCTTGGTCACTGAGAGCTTAAAATACAAAACAAATAGGAAGAAAATGCTCTCTCCCAATCCATTCTTTACAAAAACAAATATTACTTTCATTGAGGTATCACAGGATGGCATGTATTTACTGGGGGAATAAAGTAAAAGATGCAAGGTAGGCGAGAGGAGAGAGAAATTAGAACTGCAATAAAAGAAGCAAACAACAACAACAAATCAATAATCCCAGATTGCATTCAGATAAACATATTTTTATAAGAGATGGGTAAAGTTGCTGGTTTTCCTCTGACTGTTCGCCACTGTTGCCATCTGCTGACAGAAATACTTGTATTTTCTGCTTAGGGCTGACACATAGTAATGTAAAAATGGGTCTTCAGAGTACAGGCCATGGCATGACTTGTGTCCAGTTAACAGTATTTTAATTTAGCAATTCAAATTGTTGCAATATACAGCCTGTTGTACAAAAAAGAAACATCATGACCAGACATATCTGAGTATGTTTCATTATTCTAGTTGTTTGTTAACAGATGTAAGAAACTGGAAGCCCACTGACCAGCTTTCTAATTAGCAATTCTAATCAATAAGCTCATTAAAATTAATTCCAGTATTTTACCAGTTTTCAGCCTGCAGCATAATTGCATCAACTTAAATGTAGTCAAAGTAGCATATAATTCTAGATAACTAAATTTATCCTTCACTTGCTCAAGACCAACAAGTCTATGACTGCGTAAACATCATCTAGCCATTGTAACTGCAGACATGTAAGAACACTAAAGCATAATGTACTCAAAATATTACAGATGCCCATTTGACTTTCCTAAAAATAGGAACATCACAGCACACAAATCATCTAGAACAGATTCAGAAGAAAACCCCTTACCTAACCATTCTTCCATAAGTTAAGCAAAGTCATGCAAAGATTAGCTAAGCCTTTAATAAGTATCCAAGTATTAAAGAATAGCAGCTTATCACTTTAAAAATCTTGTGTTACAAACAATGCCAAAGCAGGCATTAAGGAAAAAGTCACTACCTTTTTTCTCTTGCTAACTGTATAGAGTTCACAGAGAAAGAAAAACACACCTACCTGTTGTCCATCTTGATAGTTGTCTATACTTAATGTCTGTGTTGCCATCATGGTTAATAAAACATTAGTTATGTCAAATCATCATAAGTATGAACAAATATTCTTGGGGAGGGAGAAAAAAAAAAGTCCATTACAATAGTGACCACTTAGAATCCAGTTCTAAAAGGTGAAGAAGAAAAAAAAAAAAAAAGAAAAAAAAAAGATTTACGCACACCTCCCCCCCCAAATCAGCGAGTTTCAAGTTTATTGACTATGATAGTTACGTGCATTTTCTCAAGGGGAAAAAAAAAAGTCATGTTGGAAAATGCAACATGTTTCATCAGCAAGAAGTTCACTGTATCATTTTATATTTTAATGTAAGATTTTTAATAAGAAGCTGAGGTTCTTTTACATTCACAAACTTCAAGTAAACATAGCATTTATTTTTGCACTACTTAACTAACATTCTAAGGTAACACATAAAATCTAGAAATGAGCAAAGGTTTATGTTTCTGTGTTTTGAAAAGGCTAACAAGACATTGAGCATTACTGTAACTGAAATAATAATAGTCTACAACCAACAAACCAAATGTAGGAAGTGTTAAGGAATACCCTATTTATTTATGAGTATGAATCCATATTCTAAAGTAGGGCCTGAAATTACTTTTAGAAAACAAAGTCTCAAATCACTTCCAACATCAGGAATCTACCAGCCAAGTCATTTAAGGCTCAACAAAGAATGGAACAGTATCTAACAACTTTTAAACAATTAGGCCTGTGTCATTATACAGTTTCAAAAGTGACCTAGGAATTCAGAAGTCACATTTTCATAGACATTTGATACTTTGGGAAATACTCATTTTATTAATAGGATTTATAACACAAGTAAATTTATGTATGTTATTCCCTCCAAGCATTAGCTGGAGTTTGGTGCCCAGATAAGGTAAACATTTTTTTTTTTTTAATTAAAGTTAGACATCTAGTAATTAAAAAAAAAGTTAGCATAGCACCACCACCAGATAAGAGTTTATCCATCAAATTACCAATTTACATTTCATTTTCTTGTCAGATTAGCAGCCACTACAACTGAAATCACATAATTCATTAAGCTATTACCGTTAACTATTACCATAGAACTCAATTTTCCTTGACAAGTAGGAGTTCTAATGTTTAACTACTATAAAAAAAAATTCGTATTAGAAAAGAAGACAGAGCTCATGTCTTGAAAGAGATTACATCCAGGTATTAATTCCAGGTTTTCTGCTCTCTTCCACTTATGTCAGTACTGAAGAACCAAGTTTCAGAATTTTCATCAGTTTAAGATCTGAAACAAAACCTTTTTTCTTTGTAATGTGTTCAATCGCTACAAATATTTCAATTATTTTTAAATCTTTCCTTTGCCATTGCATACTACTACAGTATATGACCATTTTGAAAAGCAATTTTTACATTTCTGGATATCTTCCCCTACAAATTATAATAGTCTCAAGTAAATGTTTCATTTAGGAAACAGAGGACAAATTTCAAGATTCCCTTCTTCGTTTAGTTAACAGTTTCAGGCACAGAGACAAACCTAACTCCTGAGGACAAACCTCAAGCCTTACTTTGCATCAAGTTCTACTCAAAGTGTGATTCCTAAGCATTACTGCAATTTCTTTTTTCTTTTTTCCTTTTTTTTTTTTTTCTTAAACAGCTTTAAAGACCAGAGAAGTTCACTGGGATGACGTAAGCACGACTTCCTTTACAAGCTGGGTTATTGACTTCCACTCACTCATGCTTAAATGGAGCTGTTACTCTCTGGTAGTCTATGCCATTTTACACACACAAAAGGATCTTGGGAACCACAAATATGAGCAAACAAGAGCAGATCTTGGTTCTGGCATTGGGTCATGTGCTTATGGAGCTGAACAAGTGTCTACCTGTAGACAACACGCACATATCATCTTAAGAAGCTTGTGGAATACTAGCTAAAAGGTATCCTACAGTTTGGGAACTCCTATGCTGAAGTACATTTTTCTTATGAATACAATCTACAGAGGAAAAAGAGTAAAGACTGCCTTTAGAGTTTTTCTAATAGGTTTAATGAAAGTATTTTCTGGTCTGAGTTTGTCTATCCGTCTTTATAGGATATCAGTATCTCTTCCTTTGAAACTCCAAAACCATTTCTGATTTCTCCACCAAAATAATAATTAAAAAACCGGGAATGACATAAATGCATTCACTGATAGAAGTACTTCAGATTTTTAATTTTTTTTTTATAGTTATGAATCATTTAATGTTAAAATTAAACTGGCATTTGCCAGAATAGCAAAGTGAGATATTTTTCAAAATACTTTAAGGGGACACATTCTAAAACATCAGCCCTGTAAGCATTTGCCCTGTGTTTAAACATTCGTTTTCTTTCAAAAATGGTAGCTTACAACCAGGGCATTAATGTCTTTCTGTATAGAGTGAACAGGCACATACAAAATGCTGGTTTTCTTCCTTCTCAAAAGGTGCACATTTCATTTCAGACCAGACTACCCTCAAAATAGAAGTAGAACAGTTGAACAGATCAACAAAGAAAGAGTAAACACTATTTCATGACGGTTTTAGAAGCTGAAGAAGTTCCTCACAAAACGCTGTTAAAGAAATTGTTTGGCTGTGGAAGAAAGATGAAGTTCTTTGTCAGAAGTGAGGAAATAAGATGTAAAAGTCACAGAAAAGGAAGAATGTCTTAAGAGTTAGCAAGGATGTGAGATCATATTAGTGACACAAAGAACAACATGGAGAGGGAAGCAACAAAGATAACACATGTAAATGGGTGAAGACAATAGGACATGGCAAGAATTTCTGGATAATCAGACAACCTGGACCAACCCTTCCTTCCAGTTTTCCATAAGGAAGAACACATTCCACATCTGGAAATCCCTCAGGCCACACAAAGGAAGAAAGAGGTGCACAGCTTTGAGCTAGATCCATAGATTATTTCATCAAGAAGGACTTTTGCCCTATTCTCTCCCAGGGGAATGGCTAGAAAGAATACTGCATGGGTATATCCTTCATTTCTCATAAGAGCTTCCCCTCTGACTTATAATTACAGTAGAAGAAGATTAAGCTATTAGGCAAGATAGCAACTGATGAGATTTAGTGAAGACAACTACTGCAAATCAAGAAGAACAAATTGAGCTAATCACATACTTAAATTGAGGCAATTAACTGAGGAATTACTTTGGTTCACTAAAGAGAAACATCTCATTACCCAGTAGTGGTAAGAAGCAAACTATGTTAAACTTTAAGAAAAATAACTGAAAAGGTATTTACACATTTGGCTTTTATAACCTAATTTAGGATACAACATCCAGTTCTAGTTAGCAGATACACAGCCTAAGCAGATGTTCATTCTGCAAACAACGGTGGTAGATGAAGCTGGTATCGCTCCCAGATGTTTATCACTGCCACCCTGCCAGAGCTAATTACTTCCACAGCTCTACCACTGAGCTCACAGAACATGTGAATGATTCTGATCCTTTTTACATAAAGTCAGTTAGGCTAGTTCAACCCACTGTTAAAGGTGGCTATGATGTAAACCAGCTGACTTTGTCTGAAGCATATTGCTGTGCACTCATACAACCCCTGCTCTTGGCTGACCTATTAGTGTGGTAATTTCTGGCTCATGTGTGGCGATTATCAACTCACAGCAGGACCATCTTTAACCAGAACAGCTATACCCAATACTATATGGACTAAGGTATCTGAAGTAAGCCTAAGAACATATGACTTCTAGACAGCTTAACGTTAAAAACGCCAATTATTCTTTGTTAAAGAAATCGAGAGTAGAAGGAAAACTGTGCATTGATGTTACATTCAAAGAGTTACAAATAACAAAAACAACCCGAGGCTGAGAAAGTCAGCTAGTCTTCTTCATGCAGAACAGAATTAACTCTCATTCTATTTATTTTGAAAGTAAATTGTGAGGAAAACCCAAGGAAACGTTTAAGGTCATGTAAACTGGAAGCTGATGCATGAACTGCAATCAGAAACTCCATTGATACCTGTGGCAAAAGGGAATTTGTAAAAGCATTATGTTCTGCAAAACAAAGCAGAAGGAAAAAAAAAAAATCAAGCCTTTAATAAAAATAAGCATGAAAGTAAAACAGAGAGTAGAAAGGAAGCTAAATTAAGAGGGGTGATCATAATTAGAAATGTGGATTCTTTGTGCAAGTTAAGGAGTATCTAAGAGAAGAGATTATAGGTGAGCTGAAACATGTACACAAAGTGATCACTTAACATACATCACTCCTCACTTGCTCTACTCCTTCATAATTAAGAGCAAAGGGACCACCCAGTAACGTTAACATAAGGTGCAAGTAAGCTGTTGGAGTTCAGTAATATCATTTTTAACATATACAAGCTACAACAGATGTTTGTAAGAGATATAAATAGTTATGCTTCAGGGTATAAACTAACCACTAACCTTCTTAGGGTTGTGAAGAAACTACCCAACAGACTTGCTAACAAGTAATCGTTCCTTCTAATTTTCCCCTATACACATTTCTTTGAAGTCCTTCATGGACAACTGGCAGATTCGGCATGGCTATTTGTTCATTCTTATTTAACTTTAGGCCTGGCACTTGCTCTATAACATAGATTCTTACATTCACAAAGTTAAAAAGAAACAAAAATCAAAACAGCAAGCCTGTTTGACATACGAAAAGCATCTAGAACTGCCTTCACTTTTCATCAAAATACAGTGATATTTGCTTCCAGGGCACGCTGCTTTCTAAAGGAGATAAAATATTGGCCGCGAGAAAGCTGCTCACCCCTTTCCTTCAATGGACTGAAGATAACATTATCTTGTTCCAGCGGAGTGATCCCACTAATGTACAACGTAGAGGACAGAAACCTAAAAATCAACAGAGAAATATTCAGGAGACAACAACATAGAACATATTTTCTTTAATCATATTCAGTCTCAGAAAGTATTTTGCTTATGATGTGGTTCCCTCCCTAAGTTTAAATAAACTGACAGGATTTTTTGTTGTTGCATGTTTTGCAAAGGGTTTTTTTGCATTTTTAATAATCTCTAATCGCACTCACTATCCCATGCTATTATTTGAACTTTCCCTCATCTTATCCCATTCATTCTCCATATTTATCTTTGTCTTTGCTGATACCTCTAACAGAAGGCTACATTTGGACTGCTAACTTGCTTGCTGTTCATCCTTCATATTTTACTCTCTGGCTCATGTCTGTCTGCTTAGATTAGACGAGACACATTCCCAAAATACAACTACAAAATGCAAAGAGGAATAACTCAACAGTGTTGTAAAAATTAAGCATGAAACCAAGAAAGGTGAAAGCCTTTTTTTTTTAAATTTAAATCTCCTTCGTAATCATGCTTTGATTTTACCATGGAATATATTCTAATGATGGCTATGATCAAGTAATCTACTACATGATAAAAACTAACAGACTATAGGAATGGGTGTGAGCCATTGTTAGGATCACATGTTCTGCGAAGACAGGTTCTGCTACAGGATTATTCAGCAACTTTAAAAAGCTTTCAAAATATTACCACTTAAAATTACTTTAATTATATTTAATTTAATAGCACCTGTTTGATATATTAAAGCTACTTTTAAAAAGCAGTAGTGATTGTGAAAGAAAAGTAGCAAAGATTGTGAAAATGTATTTAGAAAACACAACTGCTCAAAAGCATTATAAAAAAGCCTGCAAAACTATCTCAGGGGAAGTTCCAGACACTAATGTTGCACGAAGGCCATCTGAAATGATATGATGGCCAAAACACACAGCTGAGATCTTGAATCAGATTATCTCTGTTTCTCACCTAGTCAACGTTCCTGCGTTCCCATATTTACCAACTGCGTAAGAACTGTAATGAAAGTATCTCCAACATTTTTGAAAGCAAGATGAAGTTGGTATTTGCATTTGAGAACCAAAATTTATCCATGTGTAGTGTACAAGTAATGTTTTTCAGACAAGTTCACATAAAAACAAAATGCTAAGGGACACTCAATATAGACGCCATTGCCAGTTCATGAAACCTAGCTCTAAAAGAGCAGGGAAGATACACAGGAGTTGTAAGACAGTATAAGCTTCAGCCATTGGTTAGAGGTGAAATACTAAGCCAGAAGGAGTTTCAGTCCAAACTGATACTGACCAAACTGAGGTCTTGAAGCCTCAAGGGGCAGATGACACAAAAAAAGTTCTTACCACTTTCTCTTAAACCGCCAAAGACCTATGTCCCCAAAGAATCGGCTTCTCTCATTTTTGCAACTTCTTAATTCTGAGAAGACAGTGTACCCTTTTATCCCCTTCTTCGCATGCTATTTATCTTCTATAATTTTGGTACTCATTTTCACCTACCTCAACTTCTTAGGCTATTTTCAAATAGATGACTTCTCACTATTCATAGTATCTTCTGAATGGAGGTCACTGCCAAATAAATTGGGATTATCTATTCTTTGTCTCTGCTCAGACATAAAGAAGGACTACTTCACCATTGCAAATCTGAAAAACCTGCTCCCTTCATTCAGAAACAACTGCAACAAAGGACCACTGCTGCCAGATCTGGTCAGTCAAAAATATTTCATGTATGAAGAAGCCTTGCCTGCAAAGCCTTCAGCTGAAACTGTGCAAATAGGCAAGTTTCTAGACAGTGTATGAGATATCAAGGGCAGAAAGAAAGAGGTACTGAAGAAATGCATGCCCAGGTGAAAGATGCTGCAGAGGAAAAGGTTTCACTGAGGAGCCAGAGGACATTGCAGTCATATTGCCTTCTTCCAAGAGACACTTGGCAGCAAGTAAGACTAGAGTCTACCCTAGAACATACCAGACAAGAAAACAAAGAGAGATCCAAGTTTGCACGTTATGTCCTCCTGTATATCTCAGTGGGGACAAGAACATGGAGACAACACCAAGGCTCTGTGGAGCCTGAACTCGGAACCACTACTGCTTATTTGTTTTTTCCTTTTATTCCTCTGCAGACAAGCTTTAAAGTCATGTTATAATAACAAAGAAGATATTTAACTATGAAACAAAAACCAAGGGCAACTTGGTTTGTCTCTTAAAAAGCGTATCACGATTGGAGTTTTCACTACAAAGTAAAATATGACCTTGTGCATTCAAGCGTAGAACCCTCTTTTGAGTCATTCTCTCATTTTGCATGTCAGCTAGTAAGAAACAAAGACCTGTGCATACATTCACATATACAAATATTAGCAGACATTAAGATCAAGACACATTTGTATTTTTATAGATGCAAATAATAACATAGAGTATACATGCAGAGTATGTATGACAACATGCCATCAGGGATTCATTCTACCTTTGCTGCAGTGGTTATCTATTTCCAACAACCTGCCTACGAAGAGACATTCAGTAAAATTAAGACAAGCAAGTAAATATGAAGTTGATGCATACAAGTTTATTAAAGCTGTGCTCAATGAGAATGTACTCCTTATTCAGCAGCAAGGTGGCTTCCATTTCCTCTATCTTATGTACTTACAAAGTATAGTCATTATTTAGAATATTATACTTTTAGGAAGATGATGTTCCTGTTCAGGAATATAATACCAGCCTCAGGGAGTTGCACTACACAGATACAGTTAAACAGTTATTACACAATAGCTATGCTGTCAATTTCCCTGGGAGACAAGGCCTAAAAAGCCACAAAACCAATTTTCAGCTGCAGTAAAATGAGATTTACTTTGTGTCACTTTTTTCCCTTTTATTGTTTGTTGGTGCAATAAAGTTATTTATATATTAATCTTGATGAATATGAGATTACATTAAAAAACTGAATGCACGTTATACTTTAAGAAACTGAAAGTTAACAATAAATTAAAACCCATCACTAAACTTATGTTTCTTCAGAAATACAAGCTACACTACAAGCTATTACCAACCTTTCTTTGCCTGTAGGATTTTAAGCATATATACTACGTAACACTGACTTTATTCAGCAAGACCTCTTCAACACTATATATACTGCTTTGTTGTCCCATTAATCCTTCATAGCATCCTCCTTTCATATCATCCCATTTCAGAACTTAACAAGCTATACAAAGTATTTATATCACAGACTATCTTCGAAGCATCACCACACAATGTCACAGAGCATGACAAACAACAAACCATCTCACAGAAAGATTTGCATTCATTTACCAATTCACTCTGTGTAAACTCTGCTTTCAGAATTTTAAAGGAATTCTGGAAATTCTTCCATTTGCAGGTACCAAATATGAAAAAAAGTATTATAAAAAATGTGCCACTTTACAAGCTAAAATTACATATGCAGTAACTGATAAAACCGATATTAAGGATGCATAAGATAATATAAATTTCTCAAGGCACAACAACAAAAGCAGAATTAAGGGCACCTGGGTCTCTTGAAGAATTTCAGCTCCTTAACTCTGCATATGACCTTTGCCTTTACACCAGCATATTTCTTGGGAAGCATTCATAACCATGGTTCACATTCATGGTTCATGTAATCGCTCATTTACCACAGCACATCTTAACAACAAGGAAGATAAAGATGAGAAATCCTATCCAATCTAGTCATAAAATAATGTCACCTCAGCATGCTAGGTATCCTGCCTCCAGGTAGCTCTTGGCATTGCAGAAGGAAATCCTCAGGCTGCTCTCCTACCTCCTGCAAAATGAAAACCTCATTCTTCTAACTATTAAAAAGATTCTTAAATTCAAGAAACTTCTGGCAGCATCTCAGTTTCGCCTACCTATTTCACACTGTAATTTGACCCTGCTTTATTAGCTCCATAAAGTAATAGTAAAGAATTAAGGGGACTAAACAGAAATTTTGGTAAAAGGGAAACAAAACTTGCAGGAAAGGAAACCCCCCTTCTTTAATTGCTCCAAGAGTTCCAAGGGATTAGGGTACGAGGGAGCAAAAATATTTCCCATCACTCCCTCATCCATCCCAAATATTCACATAGTAAATGAAGATTCCTTTAGGGTTTGGGGTATTTTTCTGTATTCGTAACACTGCAAACTGAAGGACTTTTTACAGTTCTTGCTTGTGAATCCTAGCATACACATCATGAATCCTCACACATTATCTACCTGTCACAGGGCAGAGAATTATTTTTTGCTCCTCACTATTTAACCAATGTGCTGTTATCATAACATTTTAGACCCAAAATCAAGAAGATACTACACTATCTGCCTTGCTGCTATCGTGGTAAGAGGACTGCATTAGAAAGACTACCAAAACCCCCTCACACACCAGGGAACATGTATCAGCAATTCCACAGCTGGACCTCATTCTGGTACAACTTTCCTACTTAATGATATTTCATTACTTTTTCAAACACGATGTAATTTAAAAAAAAAAAAGAAAGAAAGAAAGAGAACTCCACCCTCCACATTTCCCCAGCATTCCCTACATGGATAAACAACAGGTTTGCATATGTGCTAGACACAATTCCACTCCCTTGCCACTGAAGCCTTTGGAATATCCACACAAGTGTGAGTGAATCTCTTACTTCTGGAAACGCTCATTTTATCATATCCTTCCAGGCGAATTAAACCAAAGCAACGGGAAATCCCATTTTAATCATGATTTGTATCAGCACCCAATAAACTATGACTCAAATTAATCTTGTTTTGTGTTTATACTTTGCGGTTTCATAAAGAAGACACAGAATAACTACCAATCTCACTATGCTTTTATTGCTGTTTAATACTTTACAATGTTAGCAAGCAGTTTATGTAAGCATATGTAAGTTTTCCAACATTTTTATTATAAAACCATAGAAATTTCTAATGATTCTTTCTATGAAAGACTGAATTCCTAATGCACAGTTAAAGGATGAAGAAGTTTTATTTAACTAATAACTGCATTTAAAATGGACTGAAGACGTTGAATGCAGAAGAAAATCCCCTCTACACATTTTTGGCATTTAAACACTTCATCAAGATTAAGATGTTCCACTGTCAATTATTTCATTTTTATGTCCTTTATGATTTCAGAAATAACGAGCCTGTCAATGAACCAAGCATTAACTCAGACTAGCTGAATAAACTAAAGTGACACAAAATCCTGGTCCTGCAACCCTCTGTCAAATCCAGTTCCAACTGGTCAGTAACTTTCTCAGAATCTTCCCTCTTTTGACTCTAACATTTGGTCAAACATGAACAACTTTGTTTTGCTACTAAGTTTAGGCCCTAAAATGAACTGTTATTTTATTTTCAAAATGGTGATTAGATAAAAATTATTCCTTTCCTGCTCCACTTTGTCCACAACTCTTTAGTAATAGTGAAACAGAAGCAATCAGGTCAACTAGGTTTTGCAAGGAAGATGTGCTGTGTTCTAGCCTCTTCTGTTCCTGCTGCCAACCTTCTTCATGCTCCCTTACTTTTCTATCCACGTTCTTTCCGCTCTTCAGCCTCGTACTACCCTTCCCCATTGTTCCTTCCACACCAACATACAGCTTGTCCTCTTTCTCACCTCTTGCCCTCTCTCGTTCCCCCCACTTCTGACCATTTGTCATTTTGCTAGTGCCATCCTTTTCAGGTTTCAGGGCCTACTGCATTTTCACCAAGCTTCAATCTCTGTTCCCCACCTCTCCCCAAACACCAGTCTTCATCCCTCCACGAGTACAACTGCTGCCTAAGCATTCTGGGGTTGGCGGAGAAGCACAGATAAAGAAAGACTATTTAGGATTAAACTTACCCATCACCTACTGCTGTGGGATGCATCATGCATAACTACTTGGTCCAGATGATGACTGCACAGTCAGGTGACATGCAAGGACCAACAGACAGGAAGATACTTGTGTTACATGGAATATTCAGATCATTTAGTTAATAAATATTTGCTGAGTAACATGTGCGAACCAGTTTTTCAAGAGCTTATGATTTGTTGAAGTTTCTCGAGGAACAGCCATATGCTCCATGTGAATGCTTACGCTCTCTTCCCCTCTCTCCTCTGCAATGCTAAATTCCAGAACACAAGTGTTGATATGCTCTTAAATAAAGCAAACAAGCATTCCCCCACTCCCCCCTTTAAATTAACATCTTTACTTTCTCTTAAAGTAATTTTCAAAATGCTATGTCATTTTAGCTTAAAGTTTCCGGAATAACCCTGCTCAAACATATTTATCATGGCAACTTCCAGTATGACTAAGAAGCAAGCTACTGAAAACACCACCTCAAAATAAAAAAAAAGTTAACCAGGTAACTTTACTCCTGGCATTGCTACTGTCATGGCCTAGAACACACAAAAATGGGCTAGAACACATATAAATTCAGTGATCACAGACTGACCTGGAAGTGTAAGTTCTTTAGTTACAAAAATATAAGACAGCACATACATTTTCTTTCCCCTATTCTCTAGGCATGTTAAACACGTATAAAGCTCCAGTTTCTGTTTTATAACCACCTCTGTTTCCTTTGAATATAAAAGACTAAGACTTCAGTTTTTAGTAATAAGTATTATAATATCCTTTCCCCTTTGTTTTGTTTGCTATGTAATTTGAAAAAAGCTAAGCAGGATGTCAAGTATAGCCACATTTCCTAACTTCCTCTGTCCTCAAGAAAAAACACAAGGCAATCCCAAAAGCTCCCAAATAAAATATAAATTGGAATTTGGTGGTTTAAAAAAAAATGGATCCCTCTTAGTACACCAGCAGTAGGCTACCATATTCTACTTTTTTGGCCTGAATGTACTGTCAGCTGCAGAAGATTACAGTTACAGACCCACAGGTACAGCAGGCTAAGGGACAGTACATGCTTATCACAGTCAGTTAGCTCCCATTTTCAAAAATGATCTTTTGACTGTCTAAGTACTTAAACGGCCATCTGTTTAACAGCAAATACCTCTTTTATAGACATATGTAGAGAAAAAATGAGAACATCATGGCCAGGAGTAGATGCTATATTAAAAACAAACAAGCATGTTCATATGAAGGATGATAAGCAAGCATGTGACGACAAAGAGACTTAAGTTTTATTTCCACTTCTAACGCTGACTTCCTCTTTGTCCTTCAGTAACATACACAACTTGGTATCCTCATGCTGCTGGCAGGGGAGCCAAGTTACTGCCCTTTACCACCTTCATAAAAACATGCCAGTATTCCATTAATAACAAAGATTGGCATTTCCAGATTCTTGGTGTCATTATTTTATACGCTAGTTCCATTTGATGACACCCGTGTTCCACAGTTACAACATGAAACAGTCTTATTAAACAAAGTGAAGAACCTGCTAACAAACATGAATACTTCAGCATTCAATTATCTTGGGGAGAGCTATAACAGTCTCGGTAAAATACTTTGGTAACATCTGGCACCAAGTAAGCAAAGGAAAGAACTCTATCAGCAGCTTTTTTCCTTGCTCTTGGAATCCTCTTGCTTAGAAGAGCAATAAGTTGTCTTACATTTTGTACAGCATTGAGCTGTGGTAAAATATCACCCCCCAGCCCCCGCAGAGACTTATCATTTATAAACCTACATACCCTTTTAACAAGTGAGACTGAAGCAACCAGCTGCTGCAAGAGAGAAGTAACATTTGTGGAATTTTAAATTTCACAGAAAAAAAAAATTTCAGTCTTACTTACACCAAAATAAAAATATTAATCTGCTTTATTGTAAGCTTTCATCACATGTGTGCCAGTTTTGCAAAGGTAACATTTGGCTCCCAGACCACTACATAATATTCTGAAATACAATTTGGACTACATCTCTCTTCATTCAGGACATTAGCACAGCCATTAGAACAAGCAGTTCCACTATCACAGCAGTGGTTCTGTGGATCATTCACCTTTCACCGTTAGTACAGGGCTTAATGACAGCAAAATAGTTATTCTTTTCCAGGAAATTTAATTGCTCCTAAACACTTCTAAACTTGCTGTGGTAGCAATCAGAATTATTATGAGTTTATTACAGCACTGCATTTACAGTACAGGGAAAGGTATGAGAAAAATACAGTCAAAAAGCAAAATTTTGAAAAAGAAAGTACAGCTTTTCTAGAAGATATATCCATTTTATAAGACTGAAGTATTTAGAACAAACACGTATATTTCATTCATTCTAAACTCTTTTCAGTTGCACTAATGGAACACTGCAAGGACTTAGTTTTTAAATGTTTTTATCTTCAAAAGATAAACTGAATCTTAAAAATTGTATCTAGGTTAAGAAAGAGTACAAATCAAGGCTGTAAGTTATTTAATATTAGACTAACTTTTTACATACCAAAGTGAAATTTCCAAATACAAAATAAAACCCCAATCAAGTGTAACAACATCATACACAAGATTCGAAGAATTCTCAGTTTTCCTATTAGCACATAGGAAATGGTTAACAAGATAAATTCCAGTCCAGCAAAGCACTTTAGCTACACGATAACAAGACCCACTTCAGACATGAGACAGGTATTAGTATTCAATTTATGTAGAGAAGGATACACAGGCACAGATAAAATAAATGCATGCCCCAAAATCACTCAGGAGACCAATGAGAATGATCAGTCTTCAAGGTCTCAGTGCAGTGCAATGGCCTCTAAGCTACCTATCTTTACCATGGGAATGAAGTAAATGGTGCTATGCCTTTCACCACTTAACTGAAGCTTACGTTAAGAAAACACAGTGAAACCTACACTGAGGTTTTCCTGTGGATACTTTAACCATAAGTTGACAAGGAAATAAGTAAAGTGGTAACAGTCAACAGTAAAAATATACTATGCACCTCATAAAACTGAAGACAGAACACACATAAAAAAAAAATTAGAATTACTTACTTTGGATAGATTAAAAACAATGACAGACCAAGAAGTGTGAAACTGTTTCTTCAGACTGAATAAATGTGAAATGTTTGGGGTTTTATTCCTCACAAGTTTTTGCAAACTTAAATGTAATGATTATATATGGCTACACACAGACTCAGAAAAGGATAACTCTGCAATTTTATTTTACAGAGCTATTTAGAAAATGCACTCAAAATGCATTTGCTGTTGCTTGGTACTCTAGCAATGACAAGAGCTGGAAATACATAAAAGGATTTCTGATACAAGCACAACAATTTGTTTCCTGGTTCAGCGTAATCCATAAAATTTGTACATGCAGCTAACAGGGACTAACCAGGACTCATTCTTAAACAACACTTCAGCGCTTACCCAGCTGCAGAACCTATATCACTTTAACTACATATGTATATAACCAGAGGGATATAACCCCATAGCACAGCCAGACCATAACCAGTTTATATCCCACAGAGGAAAGAGAGCAATCTGTAAGTGTATTCACAGTACGGAGAATAGCAAGGTGCATAAATTTCTTAAGCTATAGTTGTTACAATTCCCCTAATCAAACAATCTACACTGGTGAAACTTTGCACAGAGCATGCTCTAGAATAAAATTATATGCAGTATTATGAACTAACTATATGTGCATGTTTTTGTAACGACCAAGAATTCTTTAGCTTTTTTAAAAAAACAATTAGATGAGATATTTAGCATACACTGAAAATGGTCTACACCCTCCTGTTATCCTCCATAGGATGCTGGCTCAAATGTTTTCCAGCATCCACAGACCAGAACATATTGTCCGCGCTCCCTATTCCTGTGATCTGTTTAATGGAATGCACACATCATATTCCAAATAGGGGCAAGGACAGAAATGAATCTTGCCTGGACAGCTCTTAACCGCATGTGACAATTAAAAAAAAAAAAAAAAAAAAAAGAAATTTATTGCATGGCATAAAAATTCACTTATAAGGGTATCATACCAGATCTAGAGTCTCATTCTCCCTCCCAAAACCATGCTAGTCATTTACTTAGATGTAACTGACAAAAAGGCATCACAAACTGCCACCACAGATTTAAAAAAAAAAAAATAATACCGTGACTGCAACTCTAAATTACATTATATGTTCCCATTTAGGATATGAGAAAATAATTAAGAAATCCTAAAAAAAAAAAAAAAAAAGGACTGTGATAAGCTATAGAGAGAAGTGTCACACAGATGCATCAACTACTTATATTGTTAACCGATGAACTCTGGGCCATACAGCTGGCGTTGTGGGAATGAGGGAAAACTATCGACTGCTCCACGGAGACCCGAGACATGTGGCTAATTGAGGCAATATTTCAGGATAAAACCAGCACTTGATTTATTATTGTTTACACACATCATAAGCAGGGCCTCTGGGCAAGTCAAGTTTCAGCTCCTAATTGCGGCTGTGTAAACACTCAGGAAGCCTCGGTCTAGGTGTCAAGAAGCCTCTGCTCGTAACCGAGGCAAGAGACAATGAGGTCACATCAAAAATATAAAAAAAAAAAAAGAAAAAAGGAAGAAACCACCTCACGCCAGAGCTGCGCACACTGCCCCAAGTGCCAGCCGCTAACACAATCTGCTTTCTATGAATAAGAGGGGAGGCGGCGGGGGGGGGAAGCACAGCCACAGACGCGCCAGACCCCGCTCTCCCGGGGGCCGGACCGGGCTCCGCCGCAGCGCGCCGCCACCGAAGCGGCATCAGGGCCGGGTCTGGGGGTCACCACCGCCACCCCCCCCCCCCCCGCCCCGGCACCCCCCGGGGCCCGCCCGCGGCCGCAGCGGCCAACTGCCGCCGGCAGACCCCTTCCTCCCCCCGGGGCCGCACCCGGCCGGGCCGGGGCAGGTGTGGAGGGGCGGCAGCTGCCGCGGCGGTTTGATCCCCGCCACAAGCGAGGGCTCGCCGGGCTGGGTTGGGTCGACGGGGCCTGGCACGGCAGCGAGGGGAGGCGGGGGCGAGAGGGACCCCGGAGAGCCCCTACCCGCCCCCCCCCCCCCCCCCAAGGAACTCCTGCCAACACGGCGCTGGCCCTTTAAGTATCACGTCGCCTCCCCCCTCCCGTCGCCCCCTCCTCCTCCTCCTCCCCCCCCCCCCGCCCCGGCCGCCGCGTCCCCTCCGCGCGGCGCCGATCGTCGGCCCGCGCTCCCTCTCGCCCCGTCTCCTTCTCCTCTCTCCCCCCCCCGCCCCACCACCTCCCCGCGCGCGAGCGCGGCGCCGGCGCGCCCCCGCCGGCGCGCGCCCACAAGAGACAACGGTTACACGGCGGCCGTTCCAGAATTTTCCTCGCTCCCCCCCCCTCCTCCTCCTCCTCTTCCTCCTCCTCCCCCCCCCGCCCCACTCCCCTCCCCGCGCCTGCCCGCCACCGCCCCTAACCCCCCTCTGGGTGAGTTGCGGAGTGCGGGTGCCCCCTCCCCGCTGTTCCGCGTGGCGGGCTCGCCCCCCCCCCCCCTCCTCCGCTCCTTCCCCAACCACCCCCCCCGGTCTGGTGGTACGCCTGGGCCCGGCCGGCGGTGGCGGCGGCGGGCGCGCCGTGATGGATGGCTGGCTGGCTGGCTGGGAGCGGGTTTGAGTGACAGCGCTTACCTGGGTGCCAATCTTCGTCACACTGACAAGCGGCTGCAGCAATCGGGACCCGCACCGCCGCGACACGCGTCACCGCGCACACACGCACCCGGCCAATCGCCGGCCGCGCCGCCCGAGACGACACCACGCCGCGTATCACGCCTCATCAATATTCACCGCGGGGGGCGGGGCGCGCGCCGGCGTAGGGAGGTGGCGCGCGGTCGCCCCGCCCCGCCGCCACAGCGGCGGGGCGGGGCGACCGCGCGCCACCTCCCTACGGCGGCACCTCCCGGCTCGCGCTCATGAATATGGACGAAGCGGGCGGGGAATCCCGAGCGGGCCCGGCCACGCCTCTCCCCCGGGTGGGAGAAAGGCGGGGGGGGGGGGGGTGGAGGTGAAACCACCTCCTTAGGGTCGGGGGGGAGGAGGGAGATACCAAGTGGCTCCGCCACGCGGGGAGAGGGCGGCAGCCGTGAGGCGGGGGTCCGCCACCGCCGGCTTCCCGCCGCTTCTCCTCAGCCTGGCGCCCGCTGCTCTCCCGGGGGCCGCCTCGCTGCTTCAGGGCTGGGGCTGTGGGCCCCCCTGGCTGAGGGCCTGGTGGGGGTCCCTGGGGGCTGCGCCTCACCCCGCCTTGTCGGGTGCCCCCCGGGGAGGGTGGCGGGAGCCGCTTCGGGCGGAGAAACCCCGAGTCTGGAAGTCTGTCCAGTCCCCGAAGGCTGTACAGGCCTTTGTCCCAGAAACTCGGAGGAGAACTTCTCCTCCACCCTCTGTGTGGTGAAACTGCTCGGCAGATCCTTTGCCGTGCTGTGACCCTTCCTCCCCCAAACCTGCTCCCCTCTTCCTCCAAACCCCGGCCTCACTGCAGGCTCTGAGTGAGGGCAGACCCTGCACTGCAACCAGCATATCCCCAGAACCTCAGGATCCCGCCCCGAGGTACCGCGAAATAAGGGTGCTGGGTACAGATGGCTGTCTTTTACTGAAACTCTGCTTTCTTTCTCCGCTTGGAAGAAAACAGCACTATCGCAGCTCTTCCCTCATGTTTTACCACTGTTAAATATGTGCTGTTTCCCAAAACTGTTAAGGAGCAGGAGAATCGGGGAAGGAAATGTGGTTTCGGACAGATGCATGACTTGTGGCTTAGCCATTTTGCAGTTGGGATATCTAAAAAGTTTCTTGTAGATTCTCTGCTGTGCAAAAGGGCTTGAATGTACACCTTTTGATCCGGTCACCGACATGATCTGTGATCTCTACCCTGCTCCTCATTCTTAAGACATCTGAAAGATCATCGTCTCTCTCTCTTTGAGGGCAAAGGTTATCGGGGGGGGGGGGGGAGAAGCTGATATGTACAGAGCAAATCTCATCTTAGGAAGCTCAGCTCAAAACCAAAGCAGGTTTAGTTTCAGGTTTTGTAGCCCCTCTGCAGAACAGCAGCTGGGAATCTACTCAGTTATCCTGTGCCCCAGTAAACTGGGAATGCCCTACATTTTTTCAAGGTCCATGCCACTCTTCCTCTTGGTTTAACAGTACTAAGCTGCCTAGTTTGTTTTATATAGCACTTTCCCGGGCCAGGCCACTTATAGAAGATGTGGCTAATAGTCTCGCAATAGAAACAGCTACTTAAATGTTCCTGCAAGCCAGGTCTACCTTCGGTCCTCCAAGCATAACTGCTGTGTCGAGACCCTGCTCAGCCAACACAGTTGCTCTCGGCCTTCAGGAATCTAGTCACTCTGTGCACACTGCCACCATTTGTCCACTAACAAAACAGTCATTTCATCCTCTCACTAGACTGTCTGGAGTCTTTACAGGAGTTCATTTTCCAGCCATTTTTTCCCCATGCAGTCCGAACCACATGGACGTTGGGCTTGTGAACTGAGAAATTACTTGCACGCCTAGCAGAGAGAGTGGGAAGGAAAATGAACTATGCTAATCCAGAGCGCTCAGATGTGTGAATCGGGTTGGTCTCAAAGTTCATGTGAATGACGTATATAAACAAGATTTAAAAAGAAATACAACTCTTAGTTTGTCTTACAAGAGCCTCTTTCTCTATTTCTGCTCTTGCACTGTGTAAAACCTCCTCTAATAGAGTTCCTGTGGCCAGGCTGGCTTCTTCTACCACAAGTTTCATCTCTCATTATCCCTGACACATTCATTAGTGACACATTCACTAAACAGTGCTTAAAATTAACTGGTTCCCATGCCCAGACTTGCCTCTTCTTCAAATTTGATTCTCTCTGCAAACCCTTTGTTCTCCTTCTGCCTTGCCTGCACTTCTTCGGATAGGAGTTCACCGATTTCTTCTGAGAAAGTACAGATTAAATTCAAACCAATTTAGTTTCTGTTTAATCTCTTCTCCCAGTGATCTTCAAAGCCTTTCTTGATGCCTTTCTCAACTTGAATTTTGCTTTCTCCTCCTGCTTCTCTTTGCTTTTCCTTCCCTTCCTGCCTGCCACTTTCTCTTCCCCAGCTGCCCCCTCACACATGACAGGTGTAGAAATCCCTCATCTGCTGTCTTCCCCTCACCCCAGTAATCCCATCTCTTGGTCTCCTTTGTAATTAAGGTTACTCCATCCTTTACTCTCCTCAGCCTCTTACACTTTTCATGACACCAATAAATGTTCTAACTCCCTCGATCTTAAAGCAGGTGACTCCCCAAGCACCAGAATTAAGAAAGCCTGGTTCCCCACACGTTTGTGCCTCGTGGTTTGCTAACTTTAGGGTCTAAGGTGCAAGCTTTAACTGAAATCTCTTCCAAAGTTGTCATGTACATAATGTCTCTCTTTAGTCAGTGGATGCTGTTGCCTAAAAGCTCCCACTGCAGACTTTCCATCATTCAGGGAGTACATGATACATCTTCCCTATGCCACAACTTATTGGCATGAAAGGTACAGGAACTAAATTATTCTCACAGCTTTAATCCTATCTGGAGTAAGTCGCGAGGCTCAAATAGCATTAAACGACATGGATACACCCCCAAATATACGTGTATGACATGACTGTATACCTCATGACATGACCATGTAAAACTTGTTCCCATAAGAAAGTAACCTAAAAATCACACCTGATGTAACTCGTGCCTTCCAGCTGCCCATCTCTAAACTCACTGAATGCACTCTTCCCAATCACTGTCAAGAGGTCCTTGCTTTTCATTTTATCTTCAGTTCTCTCTGATACAGCTTCTGCAGGCTCGAAAGCTAAGCTTAATTTTTAAAATATCACAGCTGAAATGACTCCGGGAGATGAAGATTTAAGAAAAGCACTAAAAATGACAAGGCTTTTGAGAGAAGCCTGCAACATTTGGAAAATAGAAGGAGCTGGGAGGAGAGGAGCAGCAGGGGAAAAGAATGAAGAAGTAACTGAGACAAGTGATTCAAAGGCAAACAAACAAACAAAGAAACATAACAAAAAAGGGAAAGGATAGGTAACCTTTTACTTCTTTGTTTCTAATTGTCCAAACAAACTGTGTTCTCCCTCGTCAGTTCTGCAAAAGGACAAGGGTTCAATACATAGGACAGAAGACAGCAATCATGAGGAAATTCTTCATACTACGCATTTTATAAGGGTTGTTACACAACTGATGTAGTTTTGTGCTATGAACTTCCATGGGTATGGGTGTACTTGCTTAAATGCAATAGTGAGAGGGCTGATTTTTTTTCTAAAAAAGCAAAAGCTGCATGCCAAGGTGAATGAAATGCCATTTAAATATTTTGTAATCGCAAATTACAAGTACGTAAAAATGAGGTTCTGTAATATTTAGACTTGTAACTGCAAATAACAGAATACTCACATTCTCAAACCTCTGTTACTTTCTCCACACTGTACATATTAAATACGCTTATTAAGTATAGCTCATTACTTAAAGCATGCACAGATATGTTTGTAGGGTCAGGACCTTACTTGGTTACTGAGAACAGTCCCAGATATATAAGAGCATTCCTCAGTTGGACCAAATATTTGCAAACACTAAGCAATGAAGGTCCCGTCTCACCAAATGAGAAAAGCACCCTCCCAAATCTATTCTCTGAAACACACTTTCAAGTGCAATTTAGTGATAGTAGGATTGTCTAAATATATTGGAGGGCAAAACTGTATCCTACATACAGTTGCTAGACAAATTAGGCTTACTCTGACATCCTTTATTAATTTCCAAGTTCTAAATATTACAACTGTGTGCATAATATAACATTCATATGCACTTAATGTATTCAGAAAAAGGAGACTTCTCATGGCTCTTGATTGCGTACTTTGCAACTCTTTCATAATTAAGCTTTCAAAGGAAGCATTTACACAGAGGTGAAGGGATGGGCTTCCATGCAGGTGGCGGTAATCTGCACTCATAACTTACTGAATAAAGACTGTCATTGCAGTGATAAGACTGGAATAATCTAAACAGAGCAGGGTTTTCCCTGGATTCCCATAAAAATCAGGTGAGTTTTTAAGTGCTGATCTCTTAACAATGGGAGGCCTCTGCAGCAAACCAGTTTCTTCTTTCATCACTCCAAGGGAAAAAAGTATGTAATAAGACATGTCAACGACTTAGATGTCCTCTGGCTGTTTGGAGAGCATTCCAAAAAACAACCTCTGTGTGCCCTGTTTGCAGGCACAGCACATTCACATCTGCAGCCACAACTTTACGTGGTACAGGAGGAGCCTGGGAAAAATGTGTGACTTATTTTATAATGGATATGGCTTTTAAGATTTTAAGGCTGAAATTAATGAGTTAACTCAGCCTAAATAAATGTCAAGCTTTGCTTGAACTAGATCATGGAGATCAGTGTAACTCAGCTGGGAACACTCCCTCTGGAGAAATTAAGAGCTCATGTCCCACAGCAGGACCTGGGCTCGGACCAAGAGCTGGCACTGCAGTGCAGTACTACTGCAAGGAGTTTCTGTGTGGGGATCAAGATGCCATCCTTTTGATGAGCTGTTATTGTCCTATGTTTTTCCACCCTCTCTGTTCAGTAGAAAAACCAACATACTTAAAGCTTCCTTCAAAAAAGGAAAAATTATAAATGTCTTATTCAACATTTCTCCTCTTGTTAAATCAAATTTGAATTTCCAGAGCTCTACATTAGCTGAATCACTGGCTGCATACTACTCACTCCATCTGTTTATATGGTTGAGTCACTGCATTACCAATATCTTAACACGTTACTTGGAAAGAATTTTGGGCGATCTGGAGGATAAAACCCCAAAGCTCTATAAGATAATGTTCCCTTCTGTATGTTCTGTAGTACCATACTTTACATTGATCCCTTTCTGCTAACAGAGATGTTAATTTGAACAAACTGCTATTTTGGGAAAAAGAGCTTATCATAAAAGTACAGCTTCCGCTTAGAAGCTGAAGACTGAGCTGTGATGTAGAAATCCACTGTCACCTCCCCATGTGCAATGCCTTGCCCTGGGAACCGTGCGAGGACTTCCATGGTGATGGAACAAACACCTTTCACAACCCAATGTATCTTTTTTCCACTTGAGATGCTATAAACAGATTACCTTCTGAGGGCAAACTGTCTGCTTTTAATGATGCCAAAAGATGAGAGTATCTTGTTTGACTGCAAAGTTTCATAAAAAATGTGTTATACTTAAAAAGACATTTTCATTTCCATTGGCATGGGGGGGGAGGGGGGCAAAAAACAGGGCAGCTGGCCAGAAAAGCAGAATCAGAAGGACCAAGGTGGAATTGCTAATACACACCTTGATTTTTATTTTACAAAAAACATGAAAAGAGAATATTTTGTATGAATCTCACATTGGAGGACTATGAACGTATTCACGTTATTCTGGGAATTGAGAAGCAGAAAGTGAAACCAACTGAAATAAAAGAAAACCAGTGAGACTAGTTTTACCTTCCAGACAAGGGGCTAGATCCAACTCTCACAGAAGTCAGTGGAACAATTCCCACCGGCTTAGGCGGGATTTGGATTCAGCAAAGCGAGATGCAGAAAAAATAACCAGGAAGCATTAATGAGAGGTTCTCAAACACTGGTCTACAGAGCACTTTCCTCAGTCCATAGAGACCTGTCTTTCCTCTCCATTACTCATTTACTTCCAGCTGCTTTTATGGGTTTCTGCCTTTTGGAGCCTAGAAGAACCGAGAGGCGTTGGTAACAGGGAATGAGAATGGCCAGCCAGCCAGCCTGCTCCCAACACTGTTTTGCAAATGGAAGGGGAAAGAATTCAATTGCTGAGCAAATAGAGAAAAAATAAAGAAGGGACTATCTGAAGGAGTAGAAGGCCATTAAGCTGAGAGGATTAGGTGGCCTTCAGCAAGGATTAGGTGCTTTACTGCCTAATGCAACTGTCTAGCCAGGCACCCGAGCTCCTAGCACAAAGCAAAAGAAAAGCTGAGCTCCACACAGACATCTGCACTGAGCTAAAAGCAAATAGGAAATGCCAAGGGCAGAAGCGTTCCACAAACATTCCCCTTCTCGTCTCCGCCAGGTTGAGATTTGTGGAAACTACCATGCACGCCCATCCCTGGGCTGAAAGCAGACAAGCCCGTCTCTGACGGTCCACACTGCAGTACTGACACCATATCCTCCAGGCCCACATCCACGCTGTCATTCCAGATGTGACACACATTCCTACCACCACGTCTAGCTGAAGCCCTTCCTCTGTGGAGCAGTCAGAACATCTGGACCAGGCTCTGGATCAGCTGATGGTCAATGTTTGGGACGACATTCCCATTAACGCTTTCAGGCTCTTCCTCAACATGAAGGGCTGTTGTCATCTGAGCACAAAGCTAACACACGCATGCATGACAGCCTGGATGGACCTAGCTGGCACCCAGTTCTTAAATGCAGGGCACTCCTTTCTTCCACATGTACATGTGGGTCAAACTACCTTAAGTCCAACAGTGGCCAGTAGTAAGTGCTTACTGAAAGAGTGTAGGAAACATGAAAACAACTGAGTCGGCCTTCCTCTGGTGTATCTTAGGAGCTCCTGGGGTCGATAGTTTAGCACCTTTCTGAATGAGAAGTTGGAATCAGACCATCATATTCAGTGGCCACAGGCAGACTTCTCCATTAATTCCTGTGTTCCCTTTTTTGAACCCATTTACAGATTGCAATTCTATAATGTCCTTTTGCCCACCAGTGAGTCTCTCCTGGAGTTAGACTACCTAAGTCAGCCTTTCCTCACAAGAAAGAGGAGATACAGGAGACTTTATGGACATTTTTTCTAAGATTTATTGGTGAGAAAACATTCTAGGAAAGAAAGAATATGTCAACAGCTTGCAGAACAATAAGGTACAGAGATCCGTATACTGGCTCTGCTTGAAATAGCTTCGGATCTGGAAGCAGTAGAAGTAATACTAACCTCATGCTGGGCTGGGGATCTGCAGCACAGAGATGCATTGTGCCACACTGGCACATCCCAAGAGGCACGCTCCCAAAGTTTTGCAATGCCTGAGGACACAGACTCACCTCCCCCATGGACCATCTAACCTGGAAGCTGCACGGCAGTGACTTTTCAGCTCTTCTGAGTTTGCAATATCCTGTTTATTACCCAGAGCAGGTGCGGATTCCCAGGGAGAGACTCAATCCTCCTCCCATACAGGCGGTGCATGAAATCCCACAGATCTGCAGACCACATGCCTCATACCATTGCTACAGGGCCTCCTGGGACAGGAGCTGCACCCATCCATTACTGAGATTCTTCCTCATCGCATGCAATATTTATTGACCAGCACAGACAATGATGGAATGATACTCTGTAGGATTATTGAAGCACATCTGATCCAGAACCAGACCAGAAATAAAATTTGCCCTGTAGCATGCCCTGATTGCTCTCATGCCCCATGTCCAAGCTGAGTCACATCCTGCATCCATCAGAAAGCCCCATACTTCACATCGTGCTCTTAGGAAGGAGCTGAAGCACAGCCCCTGAGGCAGGGTGAATTGCTTGGTGTGCCCAACAGCCCACTGCTGTCACACACTGCTTCCCACTGATAGGACTTGGGTAAAGTTCTCCAGCAGACCTTGGACTGCTGACCAAGGCTCGTCCAGACTAAATGAGTAACCCTGGTCTAGTGAGCAGCACACTGACCAGGGAGAGGGGAGACCTAGGTCCCAGCTCACAGCCCCAACCAACAGCCAACAGTCATGCTGAGTGGCTTTTTCTCTCTTACCCAAGGAATTTTGAGCCCTGGAGAAGAGAGCTATTAGCAACTCATTCCCTTTTACTCATGTAAGGCATAAGTCATGTCAGTAAGGGTTGGAATTTTTGTTTTTTAAATCTAGTAAGTGAAGTTCATGTAGATTGCATCTCTTTTCTAATAATCTGTATATTTTGGTAGCTTTACTTTCATAAATATGGCATTGAACAGGGTCAGAAAGAACACACTGGAATCAGCAGAGGCCTTTCAAAACGTGCCAGCAACAATACTGCTTATGGCTTTGTAACTGTTCATAGAAAGCAAGAGTCAGCATTGCAGTCCATTTCATAACTAACCCATACACTCCATAAGTAGTTTAAAGCATCAGAAAAGGCAGCGACAAAATCCATTCTTCACTGAGAGGTGACTCTTGTTATGCTCCCTCACCATTTCAGAGATTTACAGTTCAGCTGTCTCTAGGGTTTGCTTCCTGCAGTCCTACTTTCTGAGTATTATCACTGAACCCTGTCAAAATTGTCCTTTTGTTTTGCACTGCCTTCTCCAGTTCTCTTCTAAAAATGATTATGCTTCTCCTTTTCCAGGCGCACAGGAGTCAAAAAGCTGTATCAAACCCAGCATGTTTATCTCAGTATGACATCCCGTGTATAAAATGCGTGCCTATTCTGGATGTCAATCTTCATTATTTTATTTACTTCAGTCAGACCTAGGAAAACAATCACAAAACATGCAGGGGGAATTTTTTTCTTCCTCAGTACTATTTCAGAGTACTGTATGCATCCATAGGATGATGGCATTCCTCTGACTGCTAAGTAAGCATATTCCCTGACTGCACAGTCTCCATAGGCAGCGAGTAGCTGAGCTCCCATGCTGCACAGTTTGTGCGACGGACTGCATTTGCACAGTGAGATTCAATTCTATCTTCTTGTAGGGACTGTAGCTTGCTTTTTCTTTTTAAAACTCAGGAGCAAAGTTTTACATTATCAAAGGTTTGGTGTTTTGTGTTTTTTCCCCCAATTACTATAACATAAGCTGCATGTAGCCAGAATCTGTAGTGACTATAAATTCCAGCTGCTCCCCTAGTAGACCACGTAGTGGTAGGACGCTACTGATATAGTTAAACATGAAAAAAATGAAAGCTTTCAGAACCCCCATTTTCCTGTTGTACCTAGACCCAGCCTTGCCACTTTCTCATACTCCAGTTCAGTTTTGTATCACCGCCTCCACTGCTGACAATACTTTTTTCAATGGGAATATCACAGCCGTAGCCACTGCCAGAATCTCTTGGCAAATGAGCTGCTCTCTGAGTCAGAGCCTAATGCCATTACAAGGTCTGCAACAGCTGCAGCAGTCATACATCTGCAAGTCATTTGAACGTTTTATGATGAATAAAAACTATCCATTACATAGACCTATACATTATATATTAACCCTAATACTTATTCAGTTACACTAACAATAACCTTTTCCCTCCGCATGCTGTAAACTTCTTTGGCTACAGCATGTGTTAACAGAGATACTTAGAGCTCCGGTCCATGGTGGAGCAGTCCCTGTGTACATATTACCTAACTTATTCTACCTATTTAAACACAAAATGGGATGGTGGAAAGAAAGAAAGAAAGTGAATGTAAAGCTATAAAAATTCACACCATGCATAAGGAAACCATTTTTATATAATTGCATGAGATTGTGTACACTCATACAAATAGAGAGGACACAAAACAATGAGAAATGCAGAGGAAGAATGAAAACATGGACTCAAAATATATAGTTGAGAGATTTGATTATGATATGCACAGATCTCAAACCCATCCAGATGTCCCCAGCCGGCAACCTGATCCTCAATACCATAGCCAAGATCTGAAATCTAAAAAGTCAGAGTACTGAAGATGGGGTAGCAGGGCTTATGGAAAAACAGGAGTTGTGAGTAGTCAAAAACCTTTAAAATAATAACGATAATAAAGAAACATAAATGTGGTTTCATGAAGGAAATATATACACAGCCGCAAATTATGAAGTCAGCCCTTCAGGATATTACATTCCTCATGCAAGTTGCTGAGCCCGCTCAACATAAATAGGTGTAAAATACACTCACCGGCTTAGTGACTTCAAGGATAGAGTCCCATATGTGATTCCCTACCAGTGAGTCTTCTACATATGTATACTTTTACAACAGTAAATGTGAACTGGGCAAGACATACCTCCCTATGAGTTTCACCATAAGAGTTTTAAAGAGACAAGGCGAAAGTCTGGCATGACAGAAATCTATCATAATTTTTCCATGAGATGCTTCCAGACCCAGAATTTTACTAGCAACCCATATGCATGTAAATACTATTTCATGTTCCTTCTTTATCTGTCATTTGCAAACTCTTTTTGGATTCTCAGAAATACATCTCTATTGCTTCCCATTCACTTTTACTCTGTATTTCATGTATCGGTTTAGTGCCCTTCATAATATCAGTATCGCTTTGGAAGCAGAATGTCAATTAACTTGCACTTCCACACTAAGTTAAATGTGTGGATTAGTAAGCTATGAAATAGTGTAGGTTTTAAATAAGAAGCAGCTATTAGAATAGTCTTACAGTTAGAGAAGTGACTTTTAGGAAATATTTTCTTGACTTGATCTGCTTCCTCTGTGCAGTCAGAGGCCAAACTGTTTATTTTACTGGCAATCCATCTTTATTGCTTGTGCTGGCTTTAATATTTCCATTCAAACAATCCACATATTAAAAATGAAAAAGAAAATCCTAATAAGGTTACAAACAGTTCATTTAAAGGGGATTCGAAAGGCGTCCAGCAGAGATCTTTTTTTTTAAGGGTCAGAAAAGCATTACATTTCAGGGCTGAAAAACCACCTTGCCACTGATGAGTGGGATGCTTTACTCGACGCGGCCAAATCCCCGTGGTCAGTTTGTGGAGCGCCTACCTCCCGCTTAAGAAAAAAGGGAAAATCCTGGCCCTTCTGATTGCAAAGATAACTTACCAAGCGTGACGTGACGCAATGATGTCTTTCTAAGTCAGCAGCCAGCCAGCTGTCTCTTTGCTGCTGCTCCTACTTTTCCCATGCTCCGGCAGAGCGGAGCTGAGCAGCCAGGCCAGTTGCACAGCCGCTATCGAGTCAAAGGGCAAGAGCGAAGCTTAGAATAAACACGTTGTTTTCACTCGCTTGCTTGAAGTGCTGCCAAATCTCTTAACATTAGCACACATAAATCGGTGAGTATCATGAAGCCCGAGGCCTGAGCAGCTGGAATCTTGTAGTTGTTACCTGAAATCTTAACGTCCAAAAAAATAGCTCCCCCATTCCTTGAGGCTATGTGGAAAATCTCAAAAAACACAATCATAAAAGTATGACTAACATCAAGGAAAAGAACTCCCAATTATTTCTTTCTTTAGTTCTTTTTTTTTTATAGTAATCTCAAATTTGCAGGAGTGGAGGGGGGGAATGGGGTGTCTTTCCCTCAAGATTTTCAAACATGCTGGTTTCCCAAGACCACACGGAAGAAAGCACTCATTGATTCTAGAGGTAAATCCTAAAGTTATTCAAAGGGGAGGAAGACTGTGAAGATAAGCAGCTCAGGGCCCAGCAGTAAACAACGGTATAGCAGGAGCTAAGCAGCTGGAGGAAGGGTAGACTGGTCGATTTTCCTCTGCCCAACGGCGACCTTCAGGAGGCAGGAGTGGGGTAGAGTAGTGATGTTCCTCCTCTGGACAACAGCTTTGAAACGGTTCTTCAGCAAGGACTTGAGAGAAAAAGCTCCTTCTCCATATCCAGCCGCCAAGAGAAAAGGAGTTGAAAAACACCGAATCCTTACGGCTAATGGGAGGGTGATATAAAAGATGGAGTCCATTGACTGGTGTCCAGAGACAACAACCTGGTATGAATTCCAGCACCATTCCACTTCCCAGCAGCTGGATTTCTCACCAGGGTGGATTGCTGGTTTTGGACACCTCCCCATTTTTTCCCGTCTGTTAACAGTCTTCCACTAGTAAGTATTTGGAACAGTTGTAAAGCTTTTTTTGTATCTAAACGGCCTTGCCATTGCATAAATGCAACTTCAAAATTGCTGGCATTTCTGCGCAGACTATCTGAAGTGTATTTTTGTCATGCTGTTAATAAGCGTTGCATCTCCTGGGAGAACCTCAGCTAGCTCAGAGTTTCTAAACGATGTGCACGCTCAACGCAGATGTAAGGAAAAAATCTTTCCCATTTTTTACTGTTTTTTATTCTGAGTTGCTCGCTAAATAGATGTGATGAGAAAAAGAGAAAGTTGGGACCACTAACTCATCTATAAAGTGAGGATGAGAACCCAAGAAATGATGCGACTTGCCAAGTTATGCAGGCAGCCAGGGGTCTCACAAATGATCCAGAGCCAGTCCAATACCTGAGTCACGAGGACTATCCTTGCTCTCAGTTCCTACATTATCCTTCTGTTTTCTATATTCTGAATTTCTTTCCAGCTCCCCTCACGTTTCTCCCAGTCCTCAAACAACAGAACATAGCTCACTTTTAGGGATGCCTCAGGAGAGCTTGGGAAACATCAATAGAGTTTAGAATGGCCTAGTCTGGCATGATTCTAACCCAAAATCTAAACTAAATAGGAGATGCTTTTTGGTAAAGGACTGCATGAAAATAAGAAATGAAAGCATGAAGGGGTGGTTCTTTCAAGTCCCTTTCCAAGCCTTCAGGGAAAAATAACTATTGCCCCCTTCTTTGATAAAAGATATTAGCATTTGCCTAGTACAAGGTGTGTTGTGGCTTGCATGTTCCCTCTCCAGTGGTAGACAGATGCTGTCAGATTTCAGAAACCAAGTATATCTCCACTGTGCAAACAGCCAAACGGAATACCAAGAGCACGTCATAACCAGGGAGAGAGGTAAGACAGGAACAGAAAACAAATTAAAAACTCAGCCAACAAAAAAAAGCATAAATAATCTTAATTAGCTCATTTTTTACATTACTGGATATTAACTGCTTTAGGAACTACCTATCCAGACCTGATAAAACACTCAGATTTGGAAAGGGGTACTGCAATTTGAACCACATGTCAGACTGGAGAAACAAAGACGACTACTGCTAAGAATTTTAGGCATTAATTTTAACTAAGACTCACAGCATGGGTTCTGTGAGTATTAGAAGTTAACATGCATATAGGCTGTACTCTGTGATACTACAGATTTACAGAACCATGTTCCTGTTAATCGATTTTGCAGTTAAATATTTGTTGAGAGTGCAGGGGAAACCAAAATAAATTCTGAGAGCTTATCCACTGACTCCATGCACTGACCCAAAGTTTGTGGGATACTTTATTATCATAAACACACATGCTTAAACTTATGTCCCTAACTATGCATTAACACAGTCTTTTTTATCCCAAACCTGCCACATATCCTAAGACTTTCAGAGGTGGTTATGAATTTCCAAATGTAACTGAATGTGTGTAGGCAAACAAAAAAAGGGGAGCTCAAAAATATGTGCATTGGGAGTGGCACCATCCTGAGATGAACACTAAGGATAGTATGTAAGTGCCAAAACCACAGAGTCATAGAAAAGATAAATAAGTATAATTCCGTGTAATAGAAGCACATGAAAGGAGAAGGACGATCTGGAAACTTGATGGGATATTTTGTTTAGAGTTTAATTAAAATTATCCAGAGTTTAGAGGAGTTTCTCTCAAAGGATAAAATTAAAACAAATAAAGAAACAAAGCCACAATACAAGAACACCATGGTTGTAAAGTCAATCACTCAAACGTTCAAAGGACCTGTACTGAAGTGCCTATATTACCCTTATTGTGTTAGTTCCTTTTGTCTAACTCTGTATGCAAACAACAGCATACAATACAGAACAGCATGGAAGGGCTGTAAATCACAGGCAGATAGCAAATACTTGGGCCAAGAACGATTCCAAGATTTTTTTATTTGTTTTTACAGCAGGACAGTGGGGACCTGAACCTCCCCTGCACTACTGTCGCTGAGTAGCAGCCTGAAGAACAGGAGTCTCCCAGGTCCCTTCTCATTCACTACAGAAGATTCCACACTAAAAAATTAGGAAAATTAACACAAGCCCCCTTCTAGCACATTATACCTTGAAGCATAAGCTACGGGGAGGAAGACAGTCAGAGACCACTCAGGCAACCTCTATCGCTACAGAACAGAGTAGGATGCGCCGAGGGTGCGCTGTGACCACGCGAAGACGCAAATGGGCCTGGAGTATGTCGCACAAGGTGAGCCTGAAGGAACGGAGGTTATCTGTCTGAAGAAGAGAATAAGGGGGATGTTATTACTACCTTCAACTACCTCGTTGGAGGGTATAGAAAGACAAAGCCAGGCCTGTCAGAGGCATGTAATAAGGATTAGTGTCAGAAAACAAAAAATTCCAATTAGATAACAGGTAAAGGCTTTGCTTGCTGGGTTTTTTGTTTGTTTTTTTAAATCACGAGGGTGTTCAAATGCTGGAGAAGGTGACTAGAGAGATTGTAGGATCTCCATCCTTGAAGATATTCAACACTCAGCCAGACAAGGTCCAGGACAACCTGATCTAATTACACCTGCTACAGAGCAGAGGACTGATCCTCTCAAGGCTTTCCTTCCAACCTCAATTTGCATGATTCTGATGTTATGATGCTACAGGATATCGTGAGCATGCTTTCTACTTGCTCACTCACTGCACAATAGTCATTGACTGGACCCACCAGGAATTAAGACTGTTCGGAACAGACAAGCAGCTGCTCTCACCAGCTTCTCCTACTCTTCCTCCCAAATGCCACAAGATCACAAAATCTCACCAAAGCACTTTATGAGCTGTGGAATTCTCATCAGCATAAAGCTGAGAAGTCCTGCTCTTCTATGGACCTTCAGCAGACTTGGACAGTCTGGTGACTGTTCTCAGCTCACATTCTCATTACCCTGAGTAGCTAAAGGAAGAACTGCACATCATCCCAAGACAGCCTTAAAACTTCTCACTATGTTTCCATCACATGTTAAGAGCTGACTCAACATAATACACAAGTAGCTTAGACAATGGCATCTCCTGTGGTGAGAGAAAAGACTAAGGGCAGGTTTTTATGGCTTATGAGTTTACAAGAAACCAGAGTGAGATCCACTGAATGTGTTTTGATTGTTGAAAGTTGGGGACATACTGTGGAAGATCTGTAAGTGCAAACACTTAAAAGTTAACTCTCATTTCCCAAATTTAAAATAAATCTTGAAGATAGCCTTATAGATTGCAGTGCTTATCATGACCGGATGCCAAAGAAAGCACCAGGAAGGCCAAAAAAATCTTGACCTTGTAATTACTAAAGTGATCACCACAAACTCTGCTTGCATTACTACTTCAGGACCTTGGATTAGTGGGTTTTCAACTGCTGTACAGAACCTTCTGGGCTCATAAGTTACTTCTGAAGGTGTAAGAAGTTCTTTACTGAGGGTGGTGAGACACTGGAATAGGTTGCCCAGGGAGGTGGATGCCCCATCCCTGGCAGTGTTCAAGGCCAGGCTGGATGGGGCTTTGAGCAACCTGGTCTAGTGGAAGGTGTCCCTGCCCATGGCAGGGGGGTTGGAACTAGATGATCTTTAAGGTCCCTTCCAACCCAAACCATTCTCTGATTCTATGATGAAATTATAAAAAGCAGTTTTATTAGCAGTTTGCCACACTAAAAAAATAATTCAAAGGACCTAAAGTTTGAAAAACACTCCCTTTGACAAGGAAAGTAGTTGCTTCATTTTTTTAATGAGAAGTTAGTGAATTCCACTTTCCAGATTTCCATGTACTCCCCCCCCCCAATAACATTGAAAACCCCACTTCTGAAGTTTATGCTGGTTCTGAAGAGCTGGTTTTCACAAACACTAAGATGAGATTTCATTTCTTTCACATTTGAGGTTTTCCAGGAATTATGTTAATATCCTGGATTATACGTTCTTTAAAACAAGGTCCATGACTGTATCTGACAAGTGCCTAGCATAGCAAGACAAAGTTACTAATGTTACAGAATTTCAGCATATTGTATCACATCCTGCTTGAAATTTAAACGCTAGCATATGACTCAAACACAATAACATCTGATAAAAGCCAAGTACAAAAAAAAATGAAGCCTTTTTCATTGAAGTCCAGGAAAACACAACAGTGGGAAAAAGTCTCGGTGCCCTTCCTCACATTATCTGCCCTTCCCGGAGCAGACTGGTTCACTGAACAGAACAAACATTAAAACATGCACTGTAGGTACCAGAAGGGTTATGAAGTTATTTGACTTCCAGCTTGATTCTACAGGCGCAGAAAAGATCACCGGAAGACACCGAGACAGGATTAGGAAGGGCATTCACCATTACTTTTTGCTGTAATTGCGAAACAAGGGTAGCAAAATGCCTGGCCCAAACACAGATTAGAATCTCCTCAGCTAGAAATGCAGTTAAGGAGAGCGTAGGAGTTGACTAAAAGCAAGACACACTTCTGTTTCAACCCACTCCTCCTCAGCTTATTAAGTCAGTGTTTATAACACCAACCCTCCTTAGAAATAAAAAGGGCACTAGGTGAACAAATCTGACTCCAAACAGCTAACAGTCACAGCTACTGTGGGTAGATTTAGTAAATACATAAGCATATTAATGGACTACATTTAACTTTCACCGTTTAGATTCTGACAATTTGCAGCCTCCTTCCGTAATCACAAAACAGTTAGGAACACAGTTCAGCACCAATGCAGATCTAAGCTACAAGGTTCAGGTTATTACAGAGAGTCTCAGTTAATAACAAAACACAGATTTACTGGGGCCCTCCAGTGGGCCCTTAATAAAGGAAGACCCTTTTCCTTATTCTTTCATGTTTTCAATGTTAACAGCAAATTTCTTTCCATTTTATAAGTACAGTGTGCATGGTACCACTGTTGTCTCAAAGTGACTTTCTGCTCTTTATACCTAAGCACATGGATTTATACATTTGCTCATTTTTAAATTTCATAGTTAGAGTCAGTAATATGCTTTTTAGTTTTTACAGGACAATAAAATTGCTTGCCAGAGGTTTTTGACTTAAAATTCTACACAGCAGATTGATGTAGGCCTCTTGATCATTCTTACCACATTTTTGCCAAGTTAGAATATAAAATATCTGTTCTACTAATTGCACCCAGGGATTTGCGTCCAATATCCAGATAGACTCCTAAAGCTGACTCTGTTTTCCCTTTGATCTTGCATATTCTGTTGCTTGAAAGAATACAGACAGGTGATGGAAAATGCTGGAGCTATTGAAACTACAACTGCTCAAAGACCAATTAACTCCAAAAAACCCCAAATGAACAAGAAGCCAAAATGGAACTAAACCCGCAACAGCTGGTGGTCATCAAGGCAGTTTTCCCAGAGGGCAGAAGACTGTTACTAATAGGATGGAAATACAAAATTTACTGAGACCAACTGTAACTGCTGATAACATATATTGAGGAATGCCTCATTTCTCACATTTTCTGTAGAGCAAGAGTGAAGCAGGACAGCAATCTTACCTTTTATTGGGGGGGGGTGGGGGGGGAGAGGGAACTGAAGCATAGTCCCACTGAACAATTAGTACCAGGAGCTGATTTTACACCACAATGCTATTTTCATCACATTTAAAAATAACATTCAGGTCATTCTACTCATAGAACTATGTTATTCCTCAGAATTTAATCAATGTAATACAGTTCATTAGGAACTGCCCACTGAGGTTCTCTTACATTTTACATTATTTCAGTCACTGCAGAACCTGGATGCTAGAACCCCCAACAGAAGATTAAATAAAGTTGGACGTTCTCCCTTTACAACCGCAGAGGTTTTGAGATGTTTCAATCACATTACATAAACTTACATTCCTCTACTAACACAAAACATACACTACTTGCCACAGGAGACAAATACTTCTTATGCTGTTTCCAGCCAATGATTTTAACTTCAAATCCAGAGTAAACATAGCCTCTTCAGAGCTGGGAACATGTTTGTGTGCAAGAACAGCCTGCTGCGGTACAGTGATAACAATACCTATTAAAATCCACGGCACATACCGAAGAGGCACATATGCAATGGCCATTACATTCTTTGACATGGTACTGAAAGAATGGTCAGTTTCAAAAGTTTGGAGAAGCTGAAAAGTCAGGACTTGTTTACACTATCACCAAATAATACATACTGAGAGGCAGAAAAGCTATTTTCATTCAGTGATGATTCATTTGCAGCTCATTCATAAAAGTGAGGGACTCCCAAGAACCAAGAACAACTGTTCAAAAGCACAAGCATAAATTATCATGCATCTATTTATTATTTATGATCTGATTTATAATACAGATGAAGCAACAGTGCTAAATAGAACAATTTATCATTCTGCCTGGGCATTTGTTTTGAATGTGGTTCTTTCAGTGCCTTGGTGATGGTCTTCCAGAAGATGGCTGAGGCTGCCTGAATTTTGAGAGAACCACAACAGAATCAACAAAGGTATAAATGTTATATTCATGATGCTGAAGGTTCTTGTAGGTAGAATTATCGAATTCTTCTGGAGCAGGCTCAGCAGCTGCTGTGGTCTCTGTGAAAACAAACAGTAACCAGTGACTATAAGGATGCCACACCAGAGGGCAATATTCTTAATTACTGAGCGAGCCTTCATATACTGGCAGATCCCTCATCCAGTCAACATTAATTAAAAAAAAAAAAAAAGAGAAAAAAAAGTCAGCAACTATAACAGAAGGATAAGTTTACTAAGTTCTGCTGTACCTTGTCTGGTCCTAAAGCAGCATATTAGTATGCAGTAGGGGAATGGGAATCAGTACAAGTCATCTAATACAGCATGGGTTTTAAAATCCAAACTACCACCTAATGCTGGGGGTGGATAGGGCAGAACATTTCATTTAAATTTTGAAGACATATGTCTGCATTTCCCAGCTTTTTCATAGTTGCCTTGGTTTTCATTCCAGCCAGAACAGTAGGTGACATTCTTAGTAAGCCAGGAGAGGCAAAGCAGCAGTACAAATGATATATCTTCATGTCAGACCATGAGATACAGCTATTAGAACTACTCTACAGATTGAATTTTTTCCATGGGGAGAAGTGATGGAATTATTGAGGTCTCCACAGTTCAATTTCAAATGTGGTTATACTGAACAGTAATATATCAAGAGCCTTTGATGTAAATTTCCTTTCTTCTAAATGTAATCTTCTAAACTTTGTATCAGCTCTTCTTCCTAAAAGAATAACTTAATGAAGTTATTCAGAACTCCTTACTTCACATTAAATCCAACATTAAATCTTACACTTTTAGAATATTATGCAAATTTAGGCAGTACCATTTACATAAAAGGTTCCTGTTACAGACTGATTTTACAATCAAGGAAATTGCAAGAAATAAAACTTTACTCCCAATATTAATTTATTTTCATATACCCAGAATTTTAACAACAGGAAAGACATAAGCATAATCTAGTTAAAAGCTTCATCATATAAATCTGTATGTAGTGGTTTAGGTTAGACTGTATATTAAGCTTCTTTTTGTAATACAACCATCTACAATAAAAATACAAGAACTCAAGCAACTGAACACCAGAATTTCCCTTTAATTGTGACATAATTATTGCAGTGTAGCAGTACCAGTTTAAGAACATGTATCCGTAACATTTAGCAAGACTTGCTTATAAAATGCAATGTATTAAGCCATGGTTTCAGCAAAAGAACACACACAACCTATGAAAGGAAATATCCCTGTGCCTACTGCTTACTTCCTACTGAGACAGCTCATAGGAGACAACACTACAGATATAAAAGCCAGATGATGTGGTCTTTGCTGCAAATAGCCCCAAGAACAGGCAAGCGTAGGCAAGTGTACATTCAACCTGCAAGAGACAGTTGTTCCAAATTAAGAGACAGATGCTCAGGAAGAAAAGCAGATGGAGTCTCATTTTTCCTGCCCAAATACACTGTACTTGGCTTCTCGAAGGAAAAAATTTTCCCTGAGTTCATCCTCCCCATACTTCAGACTTCATCTATGCTTTCTGTCTTAAAGAGCAAGCATTTCACAGGATGTTCTCCCAAAATGAATCAGAGGTATATTTCTGAGTTACCATGCTACTATTTTGCTACTTACTTAGCAGTTAAAGTCAGTTTTTGCTGACTGGTTAGCATGCCTGCTCTACAAAGTGGATGACATCACCTTAACATCCAGGTTTGTAATGAGAAAAATTGCTTTTACATCTTCAGTGTGCCTGCTGCAGAGTTTGCAGATGAACAAAAGAACACAGGAACAGGACAGAAGCAGAATACAGAAGGTATCATTATCTGTGAACATTAAATATGGAAAAGCAGTAGCTGTTCTCAAAGGTGGCCTCAAAACGAAGAGAGAACAAGATAGTCCTGGAGATACCAGTGACACTGTTGAACACGGTGTAGCTAGGTTTGACTTTTTGCCACCCTCTGGCACCCAAAGACATTACACCAGCAGTAAAGGGGTGTGAACTTGCCTGTACTAACCCCCACCTCTCCTACAGCCACTGCAACATGGTTCTCTAGCACGTACCAAACAGAAACTTTCCTGCTGTCACAGTCTTACCTACCTCCACAGAGCAAGAGGAGCTCAACAGCAAGGGCTGCTTTCAGCAAAGCCAGGTCCTTCCTACCCGAAAGGGTTTTGCTGGTGTGGTTATGATGACAATGGGTCTGAGGCACAGTGGTACTACTGCCCCATCACTACAGATCTACAGGAAAAGTTTGTCACCCGGGCTTAACCTTATTCTGGATTTACAGCATCAGAGTAGAGGAGGCCATTTCATAGATTTTCAATGTATCATAATCTTCACCTTGAATCATTAGCACATATTAAGACCAAGTCCTCCATATCATACTTGAAATTAACTGAACTCATTTTTGGGGTCTTCATATCAGCTTCAATGTGGGGAAAAAAAAAAAAAATGCTTGAGCATCTAGAACTCCACTGTGGATGAATGGGGAGAAAAGCATCATCTGTAGATAAATACTAATGTGTTTCGCCCCCTCCTTTTCTTTTTTTTTAAAGAAAGCTTCTGCTGCTGACTGCGACGAGGAACAAGTAAGTGAAAATGTCACTTGCAAACACTGCTGTATTTTACCATTTGAGTTGCAGTCAGGGAAGAAGGCAAGCTTAGCTTCCAACTCTTAAAACAGATCAAATTATGAGCCAACTAACCCCTTAAAACAGAAGGCAGGTCTTTTACTCAATACTGTATCCTGAAAACCGATGTACAAAAGCAATTAGTTGTCACTTAACCTGGTTAGACTTGTCACAGAATGGTTGAGGTTGGAAGACACTTCTGGAGGTCATCTGGTCCAACCCCAAATGCTCAAGCCAGGTCAGCTAAAGCAGGCTGCCCAGGACCATGTCCAGACAGCTTCTGAATGTCTGCAAGGATGGAGACTCCACCACCTCTCTGTACAACCTGCGCCAGTGCTCCATCACTCTCACAGTAAAAAAAAGTGTTTCTTGATGTTCAGGCAAAACCCTGTGTTTCAGGTTGTACCCACTGCCTCTTGTCCCACCAGTGGGTACCACTGAAAAGAGTCTCACCTCTGTCTTCTTTGCACCCTCCCTTCAGGTATTTAACATACATTGATGATGTCCCCCCCCCGAGTCTTCAATACAGCACTCCAGGTGCATCTCACCAGGGAACGATCCCCTCCCTCGGCCTGCTTGCAACACTCTTCCTAATGCAGCCCAGGTTACCATTGGTGGTCTTTCCTGCAAGGGCACATTGCTGGCTCACGTTCAACTTGCTGTCCATCTGGACATCCCAGGCCTTTTCTGCAAGGATATCATTTGAAGGATGATATCCAAGCAGTTTTACAATTATGCTGCTTTTACTTCCAAGTAGGCAAATTCTTTAATTCAAAACAGCAACCAGGAAGGGGATCTTAAAATGGTATGCTGCCTAAGTTGAAAGGCAAGAATGGTAAGCCACCGCAGTTCAGGACAGAGGGGCATTTGCTACTGAAACACATAGAATGAGATCAGTAGGTAAGTTAACAGGACTGGTAGTCAATAAGGCTAAGTTAGACAGGGAAGTATAGCTAGGGAAATGATTATATGATGCATGATGCTCATTCCTAAAACATATCACTGTCTCCTCCCCAACTCACTAAAAAAACTGGGTTATAAGGTCAACTCTGTGGTACTTCAACATGACTCGCTTACAACCTACCAATCTCAGAATCAATACCTGTTACTGGCATTACACTATGATTTCTTGAAGTCTACTGAAATCTGAAACACTGCAAGATATATATATTAAAAAAAAAAAAAAAAAAAGGTAAGAGAAAGACAGCAGGATTTAAGCAAAAATCAAATGGCATCAAATTTGGCTCAGGAGAAAGGCAGCTACCAAATCCTCCCAAGAAAAGAGGGAAAACAAGTTTTGTCATACAAACCCCATCATTTTGCTCACAGTGGAAACAATCTTGGTTTCATTTTATAAGTAACTGGTTTATGAAACTAAACACAGTGAAATGAAGACCGCTTCCTTTCTCAGCATAACTGGAAACTGAGTATTACTGAGCGCTTGTAACAATTAGCAATGAACAAGAATTTATCTTCCAGAAAGTCACTGCTACATAGTTAGCTTCAGTATAAAGATCAGAGAATCATGAACAGAGAAGACTTAGAAACCCTTTAAAAAAAGTTAAACCCTAGCCCAGATGAATCAATACATTTCAAACAATTTAAAGTTGTACCCTCAATTGTGCTTCTTTCTCCATCCTGGACTCCTGTGTCCTGAATGGTCTCCTCCTTTGCTGTAGTGCCCATCGCTGACACTGTGCTTTCAGAAGTCTCCTCTTCTAGTTTAGGAGCAGCTACTACTTCTGCTTCTGACTCCTGTGCCTCCTTCACCTTTTTTTGTTCTCCTCTGGATACCAGTTTTTGCTTTTTGTCTTCCTGAGTCACTGACGAAGCTTTCAGCTGAATAGCTGCTACTTGTGTTCCAATGGACTTTTCCTCCAAATAATCAGATTTATGAGTCACATCGGTCAGGTCTTGGCTGTCAACGATGTGTGGGTCTAAGACCAGCTTCTGCCGATCTGCTTCTTTTGGAGTTGATTTTACTTTGGGGTCTCTTGCTTTGGATTTTGATGTTTCATGGCTAACTGATGTTTTAGAAAATGCGACCTGCTTGACAGGAGACATATCAGTTTCTGTTTTGCATGGCTTCTTCTTAGCTACATATTTTTTGTGGGATTTCTTGGACAAGTTCTCTTTTGCTAGCATTGATGCCTTTACTGCTATGTTCTCAGAAAACATGGAATCTCGTCTAGGAAACTCAACTTTGGTTTTAACAGCAACTTCTGAGTCATCATCATTTTCTTGCTCAGAATCTGAGCTAGAATCTGAATCTGAGCTGGATGAAGATGAAATTTCTTCCTCAACTAACTCTTTCCTCAAGACTCCTTCTGTTGCAGGTGTAGTGAGGTTTTCCTCCTCAAGGGAAGAAACAACTACTCGCTGAGGAAATGCAACCACAGTTTTTCTTGACATGAACATCCTCACATCTTCAGCAGAAGGTTTTGAAGCTTTCTCAAGGTTAGTACTAGATATGCTCTCACCTTTGTTTGCAGATACTAGGAGAGAGCTGGAAGACAACATTTTAGGAAATTCAACTGGTGCCTTGATGGCTAGCAGCTTGGTGCTTCCCTGTGGTGCCACTACATCTAGGAAACGGCATAAAGAGGATTATCATCATTATATCTGACACCACTGTTAATTAGTGATCTTAGTCATACAATTTTAACTTTCTGAGATAATCTAGTACAAAAAGCAAATTGAAAGAAGTCATTATACTAAATACAGGCATTATGAAGCAGAAAGTTTTAAGACATTTTAAGAAACTAGAGTTCTAGTTAGCACTTAACAGTTTTTGCTGCTGCGATGCTGAAACTCCCAGACTCTTTGCAAGAGCTGTTTTTCTCTGTGCTTCAATTCTGCATCACTGAAAATGGTTTACAGACACCTTCCTATCTCAGATGAACATTAAGATAGCTTGTTAACCGAGCTCTTCAAATATGCTGCTTCAGAGATAATATTTGTATATGAACAAGCCAGCGAAGCAGAAGACATAGTAAACAGTCATAGCAAAAGCCAGCCTCTTGCAGTAGTTATCTTTAAAGCAGTAGGAAGGGATGACTCCCAAGAGACAAAGTAGCGGAATAAGAGATACCTGAGGCCATACATGAAAGTATTACTTGTTCACGCATCCATGTGACCTACCAACTGAATTGTGTCTAACACAGTTTGACATTATTTCCCCAAGACCTTATCTCCTCCAGTCTTCACTGTCTCCACTTCCTATTTTTGGTTTGAGATTTCTATGTAAAAAAGGTCTCAGAAGATCTCCTAATGCTTCATGTTAGCCTGCCTTTATTTCTTCTCCCTCATGGATACTTTCATTAAGCTCAATTCTCCAGACAAGGAGCCAACAGCTGAAGAGAAAGTAGCAACTTTCAGGCCCCTTCAGAGTACCAAATACCCCTTGGATGCTTGTGCCAATGCTATCCTCAAGAGGCTGATCAACAGCAAATACTGTTGTGGCTACAGAAAACAGGAGGACTGGGAGCACATTAGGAAGACACACCACCACTGAAGTTTGCTATAGCAAAGCCAACTCCATTATGAGTTACACCACTTCCAACCAGCAGTGTAATTCAACAGATTTCCAGTCTATGGTGCAGATTTATCTGCACAGTTTGGAAACCCAAATCTACTTTACAAGACCATAAACTAGATGTAGTTTTCCCCCTTACTAGTATTTTACAGTAATACCTTGTATGATCCAAGGAGTTACTGTAATTAGTGCTGAATAGAAGCAAGTCTTTAGCAACATCCAAATGAAAATACAGAAGAGACACATGAAATTTAAAGTATTTAAGAAAGAAATACAGAGTTCTTAACATAGGTACAAATGAAAAAAAATATCAGTTTACTGTACAGGTAATACTTTGAATAATTTCAAACACATACTTCTCTCTGCCAGATGGAAGGTGCAGGGTGGGGAGGGAAGTAGGAGGATGGGCAGCCACCTTTGAAAGAAGCCTGACTCCCTCCACAGACTGACACAGCCAAACAGCAGCCCGTATAAACTAATACGTGAGGAAATATCACTCAGGATTGAAGAGTTCTTCAAAGAAGCATACAGGAAGGTCAAACTAACACAACAATGCCCAAAGGGATGACAGACAAGTGAAAGCTGAGCAAAAGCTGAAGAAGCATTGATGTTAAGATATCCTAAGAAACCAAGAAGGCAGGTAACATTCAACTTGACCATTAACAGTAGGTGTTACCAGAAAAATTCTTTAAACAGTAATATTTGGATATGTGAAAAAGATACATTTCAACTTTTAATCATAAAGTCTAATACAACTGGTACAGACACTTTAATTAGGGTACTTCAAACTCTGTACCACCTGATCTGTATTTGAATCGCTTTGCCAAAAGAACAACACATTCAAATCAGTAACAAGGATATTATTCCCAGATGCATTCTTACTGATGCTTGTAACATCAGTATCATTATCGGAATGTGTTTAAAACATGTTTGCACTCAGAAAGGTGGCATGCGGAAATTACAGCTCTATTCCCCATCATTGACTTCGTAAGTAAACACAACCATTTTATTAAAGCAAAGCAAATTTGCACACCCTGTTGCAGGCAGAATCTGAAAAAGACAGATGCATCCTATACACCTTAACTAACCTTAACCATTTGCAGGGGAAGCAGCTGGCTGAAAGAGGTGGCCTAAGAGGTCTCCTGACACCTTGTGCAATCAGAGCTGCAGGACAATGAATCTAGAAGCTGATGCTAAAGTATATCTCAAACACACTTAAAATAATGAAAAAAAAAATTATAAAAAGCAATTTGTTATTCAGTCAAGCTTATAGCAATCTATGCAGCAACGGCTTCCTTAATGGAACAACCAAGCTTTTATTTGCTTTGGAGTTTAAGAAGCTAACATTAGAAGCCAGAAGTCTGCATTCAACTACTATTTCAGTGGTCTTTTCAGCAGCTGTCAGCAAGTCTGATCACTCCTATGTATGGTTCCATGGAGCTTTGCTTTTTAAGCACCTGCATCTCTAATTTGGGATGGGAATCCTACTCACTGAATCAGTGAGCCTCTATTTACAAACAGCATTTTGCAGAAGATATCCCTCTTTGAAATTCGTATTAATGTTTTGACTTTAGTCAGGGACAGAAGGAGTTCAAATACTTCTGAATGTCAAATGCACTGCAGCATCCAAACCCAGGTCCATGTATTGACTTGCCTGCAAACCTATAGGGCAAGAAGCATTATAACTAAATTTAACAGAACAGGGCCATGGTAGTTTGCTGCAGCTTCTCAACACTGTTGCCTGGAGCAGATATTCAGATCTTGCAAGTCTTTCTCTCTTTCTGTAAAATGGGACGCTTTTTGACCCTCATAATCCAAACATTTCAAAAGACAAGGGGGAGTATCTGAAGTTCAAAACCAGATTTTGCACCTCATTAAAAAAAGTAACTTGCTACACTCATTTCCACCAAATTTCAGGCAATTTGCAAAGCTTCTTTTTATTAAGACAAATGTAATGATAGCTCTCCTTAAGTCTGATCAAGCATCACAGCAGCTAGCATATTAAATTGAAGGTAAACAGGAAAGAAGTGTCAAACTCACAGTATGGCCTATGAATATAAATATATCCCAAGCAGACCCAGTCCTGCCAGACCTTTACTTTTAGTTTTCTTACTACGTAGTACATTTCAACAGAAATCCTTGTTTACATCGTGATGACCTTTCACTTTCTGGGCTTACATAGCAGCTGTTCAGAGTCACGGCTGTGAGCATTTCTAAGCTCTTCTTGCCTACGTTCTCACCAACAAGGAGGGGCTGGTGGGGAATGTGATGCTCAAGGGCAGCCTTGGCTGCAATGACCATGAAACAGTGGAGTTCAAGATCCTTAGGGCAGTGAGGAGGCCACACAGCAAGCTCACTACCCTGCACTTCAGGAGAGCAGACTTTGGCCTCTTCAGGGATCTGCTTGGTAGAGTACCATGGGATAAAACGCTGGAGGGAAGAGGGGCCCAAAAAAGCTGGTTAATATTCAAGGGTCACCTCCTCCAAGCTCAGGAGCAATGCATCCCAACAAAGAGGAAGTCAGGCAAAACCACCAGGAAGCCTGTATGGATGAACAAGGAGCTCCTGGTCAAACTCAAACACAAAAAGGAAGCCTACAGAGGGTGGAAGCAAGGACAGGTAGCCAGGGATCAGGTTAGAAAGCTAAAGCCCTGACAGAATTAAATCAGGCCAGGGACATCAAGGGCAACAAGAAAAGCTTCTGTAAGTACACTGGTGATAAAAGGAAGACTAGGGAAAATGCGGGCCCTCTCTAGAAGGAAACGGGAGACCTGGTTACCTGGGACATGGAGAATGCTGACGTAGTCAACTTTTTTACCTCAGTCTTCACCGGCAAGTGCTCCAGGCACAGCACCCAAGACGCAGAAGGCAAAGGGACTGGGAGAATGAAAAACCACCCACCGTAGGAGAAGATCCGGTTCGAGACCATCTAAGGAACCTGAAGGTGCACAAGTCCGTGGGACCTGATAAGATGCATCTGGGAGTCCCAAGGGAACTGGCGGATGAAGTGGGTAAGCTACTATCCATCACATTTGAGAAGTTGTGGCAGTATGGGGAAGTTCCCACTGACTGGATAAGGGGAAACATAACCCCCATTTTTAAAAAGGGGAAAAAAGGAAGACCTGGGGAACTACAGACCAGTCAGTCTCACCTCTGTGCCCAGCAAGATCATGGAGCAGATCCTCCTGGAAACTATGCTAAGGCACATGGAAAATAAGGAGGTGATTGGTGACAGTCAACTTGGCTTCACTAAGGGCAAATCGTGCCTGACAAATCTGGTGGCCTTCTACAACAGGGTTACAGCCTTGGTGGATAAGGGAAGAGCAAAGGATGTCATCCACCTGGACTTGTGCAAAGCATGTGACACTGTCCCACACGACATCCTTGTCTCTAAATTAGAGAGACATAGATTTGATGGATGGACCACTCGGTGTGTAAGGAATTGGCTGGATGGTTGCACTCAAAAGAGCTGCAGTCAATGACTCAATGTCCGAGTGGAGACTATCGACTAGTGGCGTTCCTCGGGGGTCAGTATTGGGACCAGCGCTCTTTAACATCTTTGTCAGTGACATGCACAGTGGGACTGAGTGCACCCTCAGCAAGTTTGTGGATGACACCAAGCTGTGTGGTGTGGTCAACATGCTGGAGGGAAGGGATGCCATCCAGAGGGACCTTGACAGGCTTGAGAGGTGGGCCCATGCAAACCTCATGAAGTTCAACAAGGCCAAGTGCAAGGTCCTGCCCATGGGTTGGGGCAATCCCAAGCACAAATACAGGCTGGGTGATAAGTGGACTGAGAGCAGCCCTGACAAGAAGGACTTGGGGTGTTGGTTGACGAGAAGCTCAAGGTGACCCAGCAATGTGCGCCTGCAGCCCAGAAAGCCAACTGTATCCTGGGCTGCAGCTAAAGAAGTGTGACCAGCAGGTGAAGGGAATCGATTCTCCCCCTCTACTCCACTCTCATGAGACTGCCCCCGGACTACTGTGTTCAGTTCTGGGGCCCCCAACATAAGAAGTACATGGACCTGTTGGAGCAAGTCCAGAGGAAGGCCACAAAGATGATTAGGGGGCTGAAGCACCTCTCCTATGAAGACAGGCTGAGAGAGTTGAGCTTGTTCAGCCTGGAGAAGAGAAGGCTCCTGGGAGACCTTATAGCAGCCTTCCAGTACCTAACAGAGGGCCTACAAGAAAGCCAGAGAGAGATTTTTTTACGAGGGCATACAGTAATAGGACAAGGGGTAGTGGCTTTAAACTGAAAGAGGGTAGATTTAGATTAGATGTAAGGAAGAAGTTCTTCACTGTGAGGGTGGTGAGGCACAGGTAGAGGTTGCCCAGAGAAGTTGTGGATGCCCCATCCCTGGCAGTGTTCAAGGCCAGGTTGGATGGGGCTTTGAGCAACCTGGTCTAGTGGAAGGCGTCCCTGCCCATGGCAGGGGGGTTGGAACTAGATGATCTTTAAGGTCCCTTCCAACCCAAAGCATTCTATGATAACCAGAGGGACTTGAACTTCAGACAGGCACTCCCCGGTCCAACAGGCAGATAAACTTTTATGGTCTGGGCACCACCACAGGGTGCAGAAGGCTCCCAAGGCCGGCAGGCTGCAGGGGAAGGCGGTTCGCTACCCTGCTGGTTTAGCAGCAGAAAACAGGCTCTGCTACGAGCAGCTGTACGCCCGTTTGCTTTTATTTACAACACCCCACCACCGCTCAGCACGAAACAAGCATCTTACTCGTCGGCGGCGTCCGGGAGCCCACCGGCTTAGTGCAGAGCGCCGCGGAAGGGGCCGCTCCTCGCAGGCCCCGAGCCTCCAGCCGCAACACCTGCAAGGCACCATATAAAACAAATGAACGAAACGGGACAAAACCCCTCTCTTGGGTACGAGGGGACTTCCTCCAACCCAAGGCGCATGCGCGCAAACGCCGCCAGTCCCGCCCGCTGTCCTGCCCCACGCATGCGCACCTCCCCTCCCCCGGGCCCGGTGCGCGGGCACCGGCCGCCTCGCCTCAGGCGCACCGGGCCCGGGGGAGGGGAGGTGACCGGCTGGGTACGTGCCACCGAGAGAAGCCGAGCAACCCCACAGGGGTAGAGGCGGCCCGAGAGAACTCTTCCCTGCCCTTCTACCCCCGCCCCGCTCCGCCCGGAGCCCACCCTACCCCTTTACCTCACGAGTCGCCGCTCGGCCGCAACCCAGCAGCGAGGGAGCGGCCATCTTGAGGTGGGCGGGGTCTAAGCCGTGAGGCGATGGCGGACGCCGTTAGGCGGGGGGAGTGTCGTCAGCGGGGTTGGAAATGAAATAGGCAAGTTCGTCTCTCCTGAGCGGCCTGACGGGGGCTTGCGTTACCGCTTCAAACGCTTAACGCAGGACAAAACAAAGTATTTTCACACAGAGTCGCCGCTTTTACGTTAAAAGCGGTCATTCTCTGCAGCTGCACCCCGAGCGCTCTCTGGCGCAGCCCCGTCAAACCCCCCCCTCCCCCCGACGGCGCAAGGCGGGAGCGACCACCCCAACCCCGAGGCGCACCGGGAGGCGTACGGCACAGCCGCTGCCGTGGCCGCCGTCCCCGGTTCCCCTCAGCCCGCTTTTCCCTCCGGCCTCGGGGAAAGCCGCCGCCGTGACGCGCCGCGGAGCGGACGGACGTTCCCTCGCCGGTTCGCCCCCGCGGCTTTCCTTTCGCCGCGCAAGCCGCGTCATCGCCTCGTGCCGTGACGCCGGTAGCGCGCGCCCGCCGTGGCGCGCACGTGGCGGTGTTGACGCATGGAAGGTGGCGGAGGGGGACGCGGCCCCGGCCCCGGGCCGGCGCTGGCGCTCCGCGGGGCGCTGATGGCCGCCAGCGGCGGCAGCCGGCTCCTGGCGGCGCGGTACAGGGAGGCCGGGTCAGTGCCGGGCGGGTGCGGGGCCTGTCCCGCTGGCGGGGCGGCGGAGGCGAGCGGCGGAGGCCGCCCCGCCGGTCGCGGCCCAGCGCGGGGAGGGGTGTGGTGGCTGCACGGCCCCTGCGGTTTCCGCAGCGAGTGCCGGGGCCGGGGGGAGGTGGTGGGAGCGTGGAGGAGGCTCGGCCTGCTGCCGCCTTCCAGCAGGGCCTTTGTGTGCGCTCCTGGTGCTGACGGAGCGCTTCGAAGGTTTTTAGTCGTTAAGGGTTTTCTGGCGCGATTATGTACCAGGAGACGGGCGTCACTGGTGTGTGAGCAACAGGGTGGCTGCTGGTGGCGAAGGTGTTAAGCCTGACAAAAGTAAAATATCACCGTTGCTTTGCCAACAGGTGGGAATTTATTTTTTTCGGCACGTGCGTACAGTCCAAGGTTTTAAACTTCTACCGCGTCCGTAGCACTTTGGGAGCCCATTTCACAGGGGTGGTTCCTCGAGATAGGGGTCAGTTGCGCAAATAACTGTGAAATAATAGCATGTTACAAAGGAGCTGACACTTGTGATAGTTAAACTCATGGTGGTTCTAGTTCTGTGGTTTTAGTCTGTTGTTTTTTATTTGCAGTGATGATAGTCTCTTCGTGTACGATTGCATCAATGCGGAGAAGAAGACCTTAGGAAATAAAGGGTGAGAAAATCTGCTTAGGTAATCTGCTGTTTTCCTGGAGGGTGCTTTTCCTCCTGAGGTTATGTGGCAGTGAAGGTAATAAAGTCTAGGGATGACTCCCTGATCAAGTGATGGCTAGGTTGTTTTTGCTAACCCTGATGGGTATATATGTATGTATTTTTTTGTTTCTTGTAGAGGGGAGACTCTACACCGTTTTCGTTTTTAGAGAAACACCAGTAGTGTAATCAATGATTCTGTATAACTCTCCTTGGTCAAGACATTTATGGGAGAAAGCTGCATTTTTTATTAGACCATCTAAGCCAGAAAAAAACCCTAACCAGTTACATAACTCCTCCTTCAGGTCTATTCTCGAAGTCATGAGATTTCAAAACCTGAAAAAGTTTTTTTCTTAGTTTAAAGTCAACCACTGGACATTGTTTTGCCTGTAGCCAATTCTACTGTTTCCCCCTAAATTTGTGTTAAGATCTGCTAGCACAAACTCTAGCGTTGGTTGTTTTGTTTTTTGGTTTTTTTTAAGCAGGTAATGATGCAGGCTTAGACCTTATATCAGTTTCCTTTTTCTTGGCTTTTTTCTTTGCACTAGTGTTCAAGTTGGCTCAACATTTTAAGCACAAATAAAACTTTTAGCGTTGTACTTTATTCTTCATGCTCCTTCTTGGTGGTGTGGGAACAACCTTCTCTTAAGGATTTCGGTAACTCTCAGATTGTGAACTGTTGTTCCCCTTCTTTCTATTAGGCAGGATGGGAAACCAACAGATAAAGGAAGTGATGACATCCTAGCTTTTGCCTTCTCCCCATCAGGAGATTATTTTGCCTTGACAGATGACAGCAAACGTCTGATTCTGTTCCATACACAGCCTTCCTGGGAATGTGTTAGCATCAGGTAATTAAGCAGGATGTTGCATGTCACTTTGTTATGGAGATACAGCTGATTAATTTAGAATTATAAAATAGTAGTACTTGGAATGTTGCCATTTGTTATCACTAAGCTTCCTCTTTTTTTTTTTTTCCTTGCTCAAACAAATTTAATGTTCTTGGGAATTCAAAGATATTTGTCAAGAAGTGATGTGTGGTATGCCCCACACCAAGAATGGGAGTGCACATGTTTATATCATTGGCCAAGGAAAGGATAATCTCTTTTCTTACTCCAAAAGACAGTATTTGCATCTTTAAGAACTGAAACTTTACCCACTCCTAGTGAACACTAAGGTTGGGCCCGTAAGAGTGATGCTGAGCAGTTTAGTGGGTGCATTGTCAGTTTCTGTTGATTTGGAGAAGATGTTTTGGGGAGTTTGTGAACTCTCTTAAAAGCATATCTTCAGAGATGCTGCCAACTGTTTCCTTCTGTAGTACGGTCCTCTTGAGAAAACAGTCTGTAGCTGTCCACCAGAGGTCCTCCAGTTACAAGTTTTCTGCTGCTGCTTGTGACAATTGTCTGTAAAAAAGAGGACCATGAAGGGCTTCCTGAGAAAGTACCTCAGCACGTGATGTCTCTGCTTCGGGTGGTCTCTGACAAATGTGAGGCTCTGGTTGCAAAACAAAATGGAGTCTCTGTCAGCTTGGCTGTGTGTGTAGGGTATGTGATGGACCTTTGGTGAGTTAACCAATCTTGTAATGAGTAAGTAATCACTGACAAAACCAGAAATGGCAAATTCCGTTCATTCTGTGTTCTGTCTTCCCTGCTGTCTTGCCCTGTATGTCTTGCCTGTAATATGCCATTGGGTAATTGTCTGATGCAGTTTTCTGCTGAAAGATGAACTAGGACAACAGCGGGATTTTTTGGGAATGTCACTACCTCCTGTTAGGAAACTGGGAATACAGGCAAAAGGGCCTCTGTGTGAAAAAAAGAATGCCAAAGTTGAGCTATATAATTTGCATTGGTGTTTTGTGGCACACTGTATAAAAGTTTTCACGCGGTGCTAGCTTTCGTAGTTAGCTCGTTTCAGACAAGGGGAACTTTTGAATCCTTGTGTTTAAGATCAAAGGCGGTACAGTGAACTTGGAGCAAGACTTTTTCTTGTTGGCAAGGTAACCTATTTTGAAACTGTGCTCCCTGAGCCTGCAATTTGTTAGTAGGCATTTTTGTCCAATATGTTTTCCCATTGTTACGGTGTTCCTTTAAACAGTCACTGAAAAGTAACAGAATTTCTGTCTTCCTACCTGAAGTACAGTATGTTGTTCTTTTGCCACCAGACGGTCACTGAATTTCAGAGTAGGTGAATAGGAATGTCCATTCCCTACGATCCCTGGTGTCCACAGTCCTATGTTAACACACAGGACATAGAGGGGTTTGGAAAACAGGTGTTGTGAAAAGAAAAGCATAACAGTAATGACAATAGCTGTTAAGTTGCAGAAGCATTCTCCAGACTAAGTGATTAAACCTTTTTTAAAACTTGTTTTCTGACATGTATGGCCCTATGTTTATCTGAAAAGTTGTAGGAAAACTCTTACCTCCTACACTGGCAACTGGCACTATATGATACTGGCAGATGATGAGGGAAACTCACAGTTCAAGTTCAGGGCTTTGCCTGGACACCATACCCTGAGAGCGTGGTGCTCTGACTCTGGATGTGGGGAAGAGGAGTCCTTGAGGCTCACAAGGAAGGGCTTCCTTTTACAGTACAAAGTGTCAACTGGAGAATTAGTTTCAACACAGTTTGTAGATGTGTTGCTGCAAAGGACTTTTACTAGGAGAACTACCTTGTCTTCTCTTTTCTATGTGTTTAACTTGTATTTTTATTATGGAGAGTGCGAGAAAGTCTACCAGCTTTCTTTAGAGTACTGGCAGGCTGCCGAGGCAAAATGATCCGTTGAGAAAGTACCTAAGCAAAATGCAGGCATGTAACTTTAATGGTCTCTCCGTTATTCCCCCCCCCCCCCCCAGATGTTTGCTATTACATAGTTTAGTCATTTAATAGGTCTCAAAAGTGCTATTTCAGTCCCATACCCTCCCTTAACGTTATTCTCATTGCTGCCATTTCAAGAATGTTGCATCTGAGAGCTTTTTGTCCAGTCTCTTGGTCTGTTTAACTGGGTCTGAATCCAGGCTTGCTGAAGCTGCCATCCAGAGCTGTTCGAACTGTGCCATTTTTCTTTCAGGTCTGTGAGCAGGAGATGTACTTCCTTGATTATCACAGCTGCAGAGGATAAGATTCTGGTTGCAGACAAATCTGGTGATGTCTATTCTTACTCAATAACAGAACCCCAAGCAGATGGAAAACTTGAGCTGGGTCACTTGTCTCTGCTGTTGGATGTGGTAAGTATGTGCCTCCTTGCAGTTAGTGTACAAACCTGCATTCCTGCTTGTGTTTGGGTCTTTCAGCATTGCTCTTGTCCTACATTTGGGGGTTTGTTTTTTTTATATAAATGAAGTATGTGGTCTGGATTTCTTCCTACTGAGTTTGTATCTGCAGAGTTTGGTAAAGAAACAAGCTTACCAAAGGGTTATCTGTTCTGGGAGTGTGAGTGTTCAAAAAGTCTTCATGTTACAGTCACAGAAGACTCGGTGGTGGAATATATATGGGAATTCACCCAGTCTGTCATGTCAGTTGGGCTCTTCAATGTGATAAGTTTCTTTCTTCTTAAGATGCAGTGGGACTTCTGCCTGTACCATTGGAGCTCAGTAGCTTTCACTGAACCCAGTAGTTGGTGTCACTTGTCTTAGTGAGCGAGGAAGTTACTGTTGTAAAGGTTTATGCTTTCATTGTCAGGGGAAAAGCGTGGCTTAATGTTTGCACCTGCCATTCAGAGTCAAGAGAAACAGATAGTTTACTGCTTATCTTTATTTTTCCTGGTTAGCAAGAATTATATTAAAACAAACATTGAACTACTGGACGCTATAACTCTCCCTTTACCAACAGACACTGAGTCCTGATGACCAGTATATCCTAACTGCAGACAGAGATGAGAAGATCAGAGTCAGCTTGGCAAAGGCTCCTCATAATATTGTATCCTACTGTCTGGGACACAAAGAGTAAGTTTGTTGTGTGCAGAATTTATTGCGTGCTGGTCTTCACTGTGCCTCAGTGGATGAAATGATTGTCTCCTCAAATCATATTAAACAACAGCTAGGTCTATGTCGGAATCACAGAAACATAGGATGGTTTGGGTTGGAAGGGATCTTTAAAAGTCATCTAGTCCAGCCCCCTTGCAATGAACAGGGACATCTTCAACTAGATCAGGTTGCTCAGGGCCCCGTCCAACCTGACCTTTAATGTTTCCAGGGATGTGGCATCTCTCTGGGCAACCTGTTGCAGTGTTTCACCACCCTCATTGTAAAAAATTCCTTATATCTAGTCTGAATCTATCCTCTTCTAGTTTAAAACCATTAGCCCTTGTCCTATCACGTCAGGTCCTATTAAAAAGTCTGTCCTTTCTTATAAGCCCCCTTTAAGTATTGCAAGGTTGCAATAAGGTCTCCCGAGAGCCTTCTCTTCTCCAGGCTAAACCACCCCAACTCTCTCTGCCTGTCCTTATAGGGAGAGGTGTTCCATCCCTCTGATCATTTTTGTGGCCCCCCTCTGGACCCGCTTGAACACGTCCATGTCTTTCATGTTTTGAGGGCTCCAGAGCTGGGCGCAGTACTCCAGGTGGGGTCTCATCAGAGTGGAGTAGAGGGCCAGAATTACCTCCCTCAACCTGCTGGCCACAAGAGAATCCAAAGCCCGGAGATTGTTAGTTCAGGATGGAGCCTACCTTAGCCTTAGGAAAGGAAATCTTAGGAAGTCTTTGTGGCTTGAACAGACGCTAATCTAATGGCATCTCAATGCAGAGCTCAGACTTGGAGGTTCTGTGGTAATGCAGAAAAACCTGGCTGTATCAATAGGAAGGATAGAGCACTCTTCCTGCCTGGACATTAGACTGCAGTGAGCTAGAGGGTGCAAAATGGTCCCATAAAATAGATTCAAGGAATCACGTTTTTTAATGTAGTTACCTGGCCTTTCTGGTAGCTGAGAAAAGGGACTTGGTGTTTTACTTGAGATTGGTTCTATTGCTATGAGGAGGAACACTCAGGCAAATAGAAGGATCTGTGGAAGGTGGATCATAGGGGATATCCCTGTAGAAGGATGATGTGCTGCTGTGTTACTAAGTCCAGTAAAACGTAGGGTTCACTCTGCATCAAAACAGGAAGGATGATCTTGCCTTTCCCTTCCTTTCCTTTCTCCTCCATCCTGAAGTAAAAGTCCTAATTACAGTGATCTAAAGAGTGGAAGGCAGCAAAACAACCTGCTAGCTACACTGATGTGATTCAGATGTACTCTGACTTGCTAGGAGACTGGTAGTTCTTTAGGAATAGGAATGGGGGTTGTCTTCAAGCCAGTTTATCAGGACTTCCTTTTCAGCCTACAGGAGGGACTGTACTTTCCCTTTTCTTCTCAGTAGTCCTTTTCCCATGAAGAAGACTGATATGGCAAATAAACTTTTAAAAGACTTTTCCCCCTACATTTTGCTGCTTAAAATGTCTATGAATTGTGGTATTTTCAAAGTCTCTTGCCTTTGCCTTCCACAAAACCACATAGAGGTGGGCTTTTGAAGGCTTTTTGTTGTTGTCAGTTGTTAGGGTTTTTGAGTAGGGTTGGGGGGTTGTGCAAGGGTTTTTTTGTGTGTCCACTGCTACATTTTGAAGTCCACAGTGACAAGGTAACAGAGAAGACATGACCCTGCATAGGGCTGGCAATGCATGTAATTCTGCTTGTCTGGCCACTGAGTTACTTGGGGATAACACCCTTCCAGGCACGTTCTTTCATAAGATGATGCAATGTGGTACAGTCAACTCACTATATCAGAAACAAGACTTAAAGAAAGATGATGTGACTAGAGAACTTGAGATATGGGTAAACTTGCCCACCAAGGTGTTTTAATAGAGCATTTAGGACACAGGTTAATTTGGAGTGTCAGTTTGATTTTAATAACATCATTTGGTAGTCTAACCTGTGTAGAATTGGCATAGTACAAAAGCAAGAGACTACTCATGTTAAAGATCTAAGTAGTCTTTGATCAGGTCAGTTTCTGTAGCATATTTACAGAGCCATGTCTGATGTTCCACCTACTGTGTACACAGTTGTACTTTCTAATGAACAGAACTTGATGGTTCGAAGGACACATTTAAATCGGGGCTGTTGTGTCTGCACAAAGAGTTAGTTAGCGGCCACAGAGTGGAAAAGCACTTAGTGTAAATTGATTGAAATATTTTTAAAAAATCAATATTTAAATTAGGAACGAATAAGCAAAGGATTACATAAAGCAGCTATAATTGTCTTGTTTCACGCTCCTGGGTTTTCTTCTTTCAACGGGGTGCATGGTGATTCTTGCTGGATCTATTATGCCTGCATGCACCTGCCATTACTGCTTTGTCATGAAAGTTTGTATTACAGTGACCAAATCTATTCCTTCTATTTTTTTCTCTTTCTTTTTTTATTGGCCTCAAAATTATGTCTGTTTTCAAAAGCGAGACTGCCTCACTTAGGTAATGTTTTGCTCAGGTCACTATGTTTTTAGTTGCTGAGCTCTAAGATAATAACGAACTCCAGAAGTTCAGGTCCTCATTACTCAGCAAAGACAAGTCATGGTAGACACAGCAGTATTACATACTTCTGAAAAACAAGGTTTCTAGGTGAATGTAGACGCTGGTGGTAAATTGCCACATGTTTGTTTTAAAATTTTGTAAAGATTGCTTTTGAATGATCTCCAAATGTGATGGGAGAGATCTGGTACTCTGAAAGCTGAGTCATCACTGTTGTGTTTTAAAAGCATCTGTTGATTCATGTTTTTAATGTGCATCATGAATTGAGAAAGGGGAATGTGCTACCCAAGTAACTGTGTCTCCATTGGCATTTTTTGGTCTAAATGGCAATGTTCTCAGTCGGGAGGAAGTCAGTAGAATTCCTTGAGTGCAGAAGGGGAAATACATTTTTTTCTGTTAAGTAGAAAGTCAGTAGTTTGTGTAGTATATACACTGTATTAAGTACTGTAGACATATTTTTTTCTTCCTCCTAATTAGCTTGATGTGGAGAATCTGCTTGTTTGTTTGTTTATTATAAGGTTCTCTTTAAAACTGGTGTTTTCTCTTACTGCGTGTGTGTAAAGACCAGAGTGTCATGCAAGAGAGTTCAACTTTTGACTACTTTCCCTTTAGGTTTGTAAGCAAAATACTTGTAATACCCAACTATCCTGATCTGCTGTTGTCAGCTTCTGGGGTATGTATTGCAATTTCTTCAAAAAAGTATTTTTCTTGAAAATTTAGACTTTAAAACCATTGTTTGCTTGTGTTTCCTGCAAGTTGCTTTGGATACTTGGAATAATCTGTCATGGTTTACAGCATGCCCTCTCTCTCCCCCCTTTCTCAGCTTTCTGTTCAGTGTTCAGTCATTCTATTGCTAGATCATATAAGAGCTGTTTACTGTGTTTATAGCAAGGCTAGCTTCTTATTAAGATCTTTGGGATGAAGGAATCACAAAGTCCTTAGTATTTCTTCATCGTTAACTCTTGCTTTGGAGCACAGATAAACTTTAATCATTGGACTATTAAACAACTTTGAAGTAAATGGGTATTATGCCAGCCTGCCATGACAATCAGTGTCTTGAGAATGAATGGCCTTATAATCACAGATTTATTTAATTTTTTTTTTAGAGCTTTTAAGATGAGAAAATTGTTCACTCTACACCCTCCCACTTGCTTTCCCCTGTGAGACTTGTTCTGAGTTATGTTCCTTGTCTGTATGTCCTCATTGTATGTCCAGTGCATGTTGTGCAGAGATTGCAGTGCAGTGCTACACAGTGCTTGAATGAGAACTGAAGAAGTGAGTGTTTCCTCCTTTCCCTCCCACCAGCCCTTTCCTTAAATTGATGGCATTCTGCTCTTGTGCCAGACCTGTACAGAGTGAGTAGATGGAGTTGGTCTAGAAGAAGGGAGACAACATTCTTTGTTTCCCAGACTACCAAAATTGCATAGGAAACAGATAATGTTTTCTGTGAAGATGTGAAGATCATAGTAATACTTAGCATTTGGTTTCAGCTGCTGCTCTTGCTTCCCTAAGGCTCTTGGCTCTTGTTCCTCTAATTCTTCAAGCAACTCTAGTGTTAGTGCTGTGTTCGGCTGTATTTCATTCTTAGCAAATGCTCTTTGATGACTCTAGCTTCTCTCCAGGAGGTTACTAAATCAAATGACAATTTGGGTGATAACAAGAGTAGGGGCAGAGAAGGGCAACCTGAAAGAATGGCCATTAAAACGCTGAGCACATGTATTACTGTGCTATTTGAGACAGACTTGAAATGCACTCCTCCAGCTACCCAATTTCCACTTCAAAAGGAGAATTAAAGTTAGCATGATTGAATAATTTAGAATGGAGGGGGAAAATTATGTTAATTAAAATGCTTTATCTGCAATTTGAGGTCTTAACTAAGTGACTATTTAGCAGCTTCTGTGGGAAGCTCTTCAGGGAAATGGGATTTAGCTGAAGGCCATGAGTGGCCTCTCTTTGCCTGAGGTGCTGTTATTAATAGACTTGTGTCTGCTTCCATCTGTCCAGGACTTGACACTGAGACTTTGGGAGTACAAAAGCGGAGAAGAAGTGTACTGCTGTCATCTAAGTAGCGTCTGTGGGCCTGAGACAACCAAAACTGACCAGGTATGCACATTTGTGTTAGTGCTTTTGCTAACCTCCAGATCCTTGTGACTCCCAAACGGATTTGTTGCATTTTGTTAGGAGTGCCTCCCTTCTGATGGTGGGTTTTGAAGTTGTGTGGGATCTAGAATCTGTTACAATAGCCTGGAATTTCAGGAAAGGAAAAAAGTCCCTGAAATGCATTCCTGTGTCTTCTGTACATTTCTAAAAAGTACCAAGCAGTGACCAAAAGAAGCTGTTTGTAATTCTTCCCAAATACAAGTTCTGCACACTGGACAAAGCCTTCACTAGAAAATTTTTCCAAAAACACAGGTGACTTTGTCTCTTAGCCAGCAAATATCTTGTAACACTGGAAAGATCTAAAAGTTCACCCAGTTTTAAAAATACTTAGAATTTGAAGTGTTAAAGTTGCAATTTATCTGAGCAAAAAGAAGCTTTGTAACATTTGTAACCAGTCACCTGCAATAGTACTGCCTGGTGGAGTCAGAACACTGGGCTTGTTCCTTTGGCTTGTTCTGAAGCTGAGTAGTGTCCAAAATTAAAATGTGTGAGTCCTATGTGAAAACTGAATACCCCAGGAACTCTCCTTAGCTTGAAGCCTGTACATGACTGGTGTCATACATACACGTTTGGGGTGCTACTGTGATTTGGGATGCTAATCTGATGTGAGCAGTGGTTCTGGTAGTAACTGATGTTTGGTTTTGTTCTTTCTTGTCATGTGAATTGGCATATGACCTATTAGCAGTGAAACAGTACACATTCTTGTCCCTGCTGTGTACATCATATTAAGCCAGCTGCTAATCTGTTGTGTCATTTAGGAGTTGTTCATCTTATCACCCATCCTGCTGGGTGTTATTTTCATGTGAATCTCTAAAAACACTTCTTTCTCTGAAGACCACAGCTGTCTCCCAGTTGTTAGGTGACTGGGAAGCCTGTAGCCGTGCATGGTTCTTGAGGCAAATCCACTCTGGAATTCATATCCAGGCTGAAATGGAATTGAAAAGTTCTGTCTTTCCTCCCTTGTGTTTTGTTGTGGTTTTGGTTAGTCGAAGTGTGTTGTGCTTGGCCTCTCCCAGCAGTTGGGAGCCATTCGTGGGGATCTCTGAGATTCTTTGCTGTACGTGTAGGTCTGGCCTGATCTTGTTAGTGGGATTCCTAGTTAATGAAGTGGGAGCACAACCTATGGGAAGCTCCTAGGGACAGACCTGACAACTCAAGGTTTCTTCTGTGTAGAAGACATCAGCAAGTTGTTCTTTGTGTTGGAGTAATAACGTGTAACTTTCTGTCCGTGCATAAGCCCAAGAAGGCAGCCACTTGCATCACAGCATTCAAAGCTTACATACTGGAAATGTTGGTTTTGGCCTAGAGTTCCTGTTAGCAGGAGTTCAGGGTAGTATATATATGTGGACAATTTAGCCTGCTCCTGAACTTGAAAGTATACTTTAAAGCACACCTGAGCCAGAGACCTCTTGTACACATTCACAAGGTCTCGGACCCATTTCAGCTTGAGTCTAGTGCTTGAACTCTTTGAAGTAGCTATTTCTGGGTTTTTTCACAAGCAAAAAAACGGGTGTACCAAATTGGGGGACAAGCCCATCTGGCTGGTATCCTCTTACAGTCTGGGCGCAGCAGGATTTGAGTGAGGAATGGATAGTTAACATTGAGGCAAACCTACAAATTTACTTTACCACATATAGCCTTCTGGAAATAAGTGGACTGGGGAGTTTCAAAGCCCAAGTGTTTTATCTTTGTGTTCAAAAGTAGCTCATGAATTGAGTGCTCTGAAACAGCATGGTTTGATAGACATTGAATCCATGTCTGCAGTAATGTTGCAAGGTATTTCTTTTGGAGAGAAGAATGGTTTTATTTTAAAATACTTTGTCTTTTAGCTTTATTGGATTATTGAGGACTAATAAGCAACTAGATGTGAAGTGGGGAATCTTAATATTAATTTTCAAAATGTTACTTGTCGCTTAGACTGGCTTAGCATTTAGTAAGATAGTTTGCATGTAAATTAACGTGCTTGATCTCACACTGAATCCTAACTCCATTGCTTACAAACAAGTTTATAAAAAATATTAAGTTATATAATAAACCTTGAACGTAGTATTGGATAAACTAACACGTTAGAGGAAAAAAACCTTGGTGCTGTAAGCAAGAGCTATTTAAAAAATTATCTCCAACTGTCTTAGAATGTTTTTGAAGGCTTTTAAATGTAGTTTAGTAATACTTGCCTTGTGTCATAACACCTGATGAAGCCCCTTCCATGTGATAGTCTTTATGCTGATGGAGTCTCTCAGTAGAAACTTGGGGTGCCCTTTGACTGAGGAATCTTTGTTTAGCTGCTTTACCTCGGTGTGAGTAAGCAATGACAGAAAGGGAAAATCCACAAACTGTGGGTTAATAAATGTAACACAGTGGTTAATAAACTATTCCTGCGGTGTTTTGCAGTTCTTCTCTCCACTGCTCTATGTGTCTCTTAACTGTGGTCTTGGAAGCCTCAGGCTGGCCTGTTCCTTGAATCTGTGAAATTCTGCTTACTGCCCACTCTTACAGGTGTTTTAAAATCTGTCTCTGATGACACTAAATTTGCACAATGCTTGAGGGGTGCAAAAGACTCAGTTGACTTCCAGATTTCATATGTACTTGGAACAGTGATCAGACAGCGTCCCAGGGTTTACAGAGAGATAAAGGACAGATGTAAACCTTAATGCGGTGCATTGCCACCTTTGTGCTGTATTGCTACACAGGTGTCAATATGTACTTCTTCTAGAACAGTTACTATCTTGATGGCCAGCAGGACCAAAGGGGAAAGGAGACTTGGGTTTTGCTGGCATAACAGTGCTAGAAATGCCAGAGATGATCTCTGGTGGTAGTATTTAGCCATGCTGTGCATCCAGGTGTATCAAAGATCATCTTCAAAACCGAGTGTGACATTTATAGTCTGAATTTAAGGGAAAAATCTCTTGAGTCAGCACTTTGTAGGTTGTAACTACAACCTACAGACAGCATGCTGTCTGTAAATGACTCCGGCAGCCAAAGATCATATGAGGACGTAAGTGTTTTTTCTTTTCTTTTGCGTTGCATTTCATTTTTACTGTTGATAACCACTGTGAATGCACTGAAGCTTGAAATGCAACTTGAAGCACAATGATAATGGAATCATCAGTAATGGTGGGTTATGTGAGCACATAAATGTGGGCTTATTTTGCTTGGCAGATGATGAATATATGTCTGTTTTGGGAATGTAGGAGTGTTTGTGAGCAGTGTAGCATTGATTTCAGCTGATGGGTTGCAGATCCTCAGTTCATTTTCCCACTAGAATGGGAGTAATTCTCTAATTTTGTAGTGCTATATAAATATTTTTCCTACTTCAGAGCTTTCACCTCATCTGATCCTCTTGATGGCAGAAGCTTGTTTAAAGTCCAGAACATGAATTGCACAACTCTACCCCAGTGCTCCAGTACATTAATTTTTCATAGGGTCACCTCTCCTTACAGAGGACATCAAAAGTTAATTTTAAGGTGTTGGCAGGCTGATAACAGTGTCATATAAATGCTGAATAAGTTCAGAGAGTATTAGGTGAACATCTGTTTATCACAGACTGCTCTTGTAGCTCTTCTTTAAGTTAACTGATTTCATAGGCTTGTCCTTGAACAAGATACTACTCTGGGGCTTGCGTTCACTTGGCTGATTGTTAACTTACCCACACATGGAGAGGAAAGAGCTTGCAAAGAAGATGTATTTTCCTGTCTCCATCCAGCTGTAAGTAACACTTGGTTCAAATCAAAAAAGCTGCTGTCTCCCTCCCCCAGTGAGGGTGGGGGAGAGCTGCTGCATACTTCAAGTTCACAGAACCCTTTGTCTCTCTGACAAAGCACTCAGCTGTGTAGGTGGCATTTCCCATCGCTACACTTGCCCTGCATTTTTGTCATGAGAGAGGCAGAGCTTTGTTATTAGAAATAAATATCAGAGGTTTGGATTTTTTTAATATATATATGTGTCTTGGCTTGTTCCCTTGAATGTCTAAAGAACCCACAATAGGTATTACAATAGGAGGTGTCAGTTCTACTCTGAATCTGTGGTGTAAGTGGCTCCATACTGCAATAACTACATTTAGATGTATTAGCTACAGAGAATGTTTCAGATTTAGCTCACTCGTCCTACCTGGTATTTGGAACCGTAAGCATTTTATGTCCATGTTAAACAGGGGTCCCGGGTCCCAATGCTAAATATGGACTAACAACTTAGTATTTCTGCAGAGTAGCAAGAAATTAGTCCCATCCATTCTCAAGAGCTCTGAAACATATCATCCTTTTGATAATGTCTTTTATAAAGTGCTCCTCTTCTGTCCAAACAGGCAATTATGTGAGTGAAAAGTGTGTGCATGCTGTTGTTCTTGCTTCCCCCCCACGAGATTGTATCACACAACAGATTTTTTTTTTTTTTTCCCCCTCATGTGCTGGAGATGCACTGTGTAACCCTGGTTTTCAGCTATATTTATACAATTAATTAAATTTCTTTCCTGCAGTTGGTTTATCTTTTAGTAGTTGCATCATGTACTGTTGACAAAATAGTTAGCTTCTGGTATTAAACTTGCTGACTTGAATATTTAGAAGCTGTACAGCTTGTTTTGCTTTCCTATACTGATTGCAAAATTCTGAAACAAGCACCCTGACAATGCCTATACATCAGCTGGTAGCTCAAAGGGTAAAATCTTGTGGTTACTTGCAAATTCAGCTTAAGCTGATGAACCAGAGGTTCTGTCTAGTGACCAGTGTTGTGTTAGGGAAAGAGGTGAAGGCTGGAAAGGGGGTAAAAGGAAAGTGGACATGATGCATCTGAATTCTGCCAGCAGAGCGTCAAGATCTTTTTTCCCTGACCTAAAGAGAATAGCTCACTGCTTCTCTAGTAGGAAGGTTTTATTAATCAGAAGTGCTGGTGTTATCGCTACTTATAAAATATACTTGAGAACCAGCCTTTTTGCCTTTACAGTTTTGTCTTTCACATTATATAACAGATACTTTTGAAAAAGCACTCTAGGGCATCTTTTTGCAGCTTCTCTGCTCCTCCCAAGTTCTTGCTTTGCACTTGAGCCTCAAATCAGTTGCTATATATTTCAGGTAGTATGGTTGTGCGGCAAAGGTATTTCTCTGATTCTCTTCCACATAAAACTATGTATCTTTTAAATCAGGAGTGTGGTGTGGGGTTTTTTTGTTGTTGTTGGGTGTGGGAGTTTGTTGTTGTTGTTTTGTTTTGGTGTGTTTTTTATTTTAATGAGGAAAATGACTTCAGGCAGTCTTGCCTTGTTCTTCAGAACACCAGAGACAACGCAGCAAGGATATTAGCTATGCATCACTATCTTCTTTTTTTAACAAACATAACAGCAGCTAATGGCTTGTGTTTATAATCTCTAAGCTGCTAGTGTGATATTCTAGCTGAGCAGGCTTAATGTTGATGGTTTTGCCATTAGCAGTGCAGGAGAGAATATTTGAAGGTGGTGTACATTTCCTTCATCTGTTAGTTTGTCTATTAAGAGTAGTTCACTAAAACCTTTACATTTGATCTCTGTTTGGATGGCTGTGAAGGGAGAAGCGTGGAAAACTTCATAAAACAGCAAACACTGGTACAAAAATATACTTGACTGCAGTTTAGAGCTAATTATGTTGCTTAACTTGCTGTAAATTAAGACATCTGCTAAATTTAAAGGCTAAGACATGAAATGGAATGTGAATTTTCTGCCCATAAATGGTCTTAACTTACAAGGATGTTTCTTTTTCTTTTCCTAATAGAAATACCCTGTGTCAAGAATAACCTACTGCTGTCAAGGTGCTTATGTTGCTGTTCTTTGTGATGGGTAAGAATAAATGGAGTAATGGCTAAAATCATCACAGCTCCTGCAAAGGCAAGAGCAGCTTTCCCTGTTGGCTGTCCTAACTTTCCCCTAGCCTGCAGTACTTGGTACTGTGGGTCTCCGAGCATCCCAGGCATGCCTGTGGCCTCACAGGGAGCCTCTGAGTCCTTGTTGTACTTGGTCTGAGTGCAGAGGTGAGTGCGAGGGGCACCCAGCTTAGTTAAGTTTTGCAGACTTTGTGATGCCTTTACCTCGCAGGAGGAAACGCAAGACTAGGATGCACTGCTCGGTGCTCAGGATGTCTCCCTAAATCACTGTGCCTGACCCGTGTGTTTTTATTCAGGGTGCTGTGGTGACGGAGCGGCCAAACTTCTGTTACTGTATTCTGCTCCTGTAAATGGGTTCAGCCATTCTGTTTAAAACCACAGTGTTGCTTCAGTTTAAAACTGTGGAGAGGTTATGTTGGCTTTTGGGTTCAAATGTACGTGTTTGCCTAAGGAGAGAGTGCTTGGGAGCTGAATGGCCTAAGCACTGAGGAGGAACCTTACAAATCCGACTGGCAGGGAAATGTCTTGTGGGGATGGACAAGCCTTCTTCCCCTCTCATTCCACAGCACCTTAAGCCTGCCAAGGAGGCTGTTCTTCCTGACAAAAGCTTGCCAACAGGAAAGGGAGAGATTGCCAGAGCTGACTGTACAGTGAAATCAGCAATCTGTCCCCTCAGTGGACTTGCTCTTCACCGGAGCAAGGAGCCTTAGCTGCTTCCCATCAGGCTTTCTGCATGGGCATCCAAACTGGCCCTGGAAGGGGAAGCCATGTCAGCCGAGGGCTATGCCTGTGTCACTTGGCCCAGGGGCTGTGCTGTGCTCTGCATCAGGCTTTCATTTCCAGCTCCACAGCCCAGCGTTTCTAACTAGTGCTGTCATGTGGACCTGGTAGGCAACTCAGGAGGGAGCTGAGCTGTCCTGCCTGGCACACTGGGAACCTGTCTGAGGGAGGTTGGGAAGCTCTACACGTAGAGGCTGTGGCTGTTAGAGGAGCGAGTGCTGATGGAAGAGGTGGAGATGAGTGCAGTGCCAGAGTCCTATTCTTCAGCCATGTCAAGGTTTTCCTGTCCCTCTCATTCCCTCCTCCCCTCCCCGGCATGTAATTCCTTTCCTGTTTTATTTTGACCGGTGCTCAGCTACATGTTCTTTCAAGTGAAGCCCTGTAGGTCACTGTGCTATGATGCAACACTCCTTATATAAATCCTTAGTAATCCTTATGAAATTCCCTTTACAACCTTTTTTTTTTTTCTTTTTTTTTTTTAAAGAAAAGGCAGCGTTGACTGCTTTTTCTTTCATATAACACTTGAAAAGCCATTTGACATGTTAGGTATTTACAGCTTCTGTCTCAAATCACATAAGCAAACTGCACTTGAAGTGCTAGGGTATTTTTTGCAATTCCTAATGACTTTGCTTTGGCTCTGTTTGGAATTAGAGTGGGTGTTTGCAGTTTGCTGTACAAGTGATGGCTGTAGGTGGATTTGGTTATAATAGTAATTAAGTTTTTCCTCTCAAAAGTATTCCCACAGTCTACATCTTTCAGCTTGATGCCATTGCCCAGCAGCTAGTTTACAGACAGCAAATCTCTTTGAAACATAAAGTTTGGGACATTGCATTTGAGGAAACGGGAAATCTATGGATTTTGGAGGAAGACAGTGAAGCTCCTCTTCAATTGTACAGACCATGTGATGGACAGTGGAAGGTAGATAACTTCTGTTATGCTAACATCCCTATGTTCCATGAAAGCTAAATGGCACACTTCTCTATGTCTTGAGACTGAATAAAAGTCGTAGATACACATCTCATTCTACTTCTCTCACCTGTGTATAACACAAAGCTGCTGAGAGCTTGTCATGAAAACCAGTCTCTTCTCTGGTAAAGCTAACATCTGGCATATCAGGATCAGACAGAGTAGTTGTCAGCTGTTGCACTCAGTACTTTAAACCATTGCCTGTGCTTTCTGTGTGCTACACTTGATTATTTAAAAAAAAACCAAACCAACAAAATCCCTTTGTGCTTTGCTCAAGAATGCTTTCCACACAGCCTTTCCTGTGCCTGCCTCTCGAGGGATCCATTGGGGGCAAGGCATTCTGGAAGCATTAGGGGATTTTTTTTTTTTTTTTTTTTTCATTGAGAACAGGGAGTCAAATTTGAGGGATGTGCTATCAAGTTCTCTGTAATAGCCTATTAAACAACTGGAAACTCACTTGTTATCCATATAAATCCTCAGTTAATGATGGTGTAGTTGTGAAGTGGTTTTAAATAAAACTTTCTCTGACCTTTTTGTGTTCCTCGTGATATTCCTTTTCCTCACAGATAGTAAGTGGGAATCCATTTTCTTTTCGTTCAAGCCACAAAGCTTCCCCAGCAGAACACATGATCTCAGGCCAGGTTTTTGTAGCAGTCCTGGAAAAAAGGAGCCTAAAAGACATCGTGAAGGGCTTACACTTGCTCTCGTTTCACTGTACTCATATGAGAGCTGTTGCATTTTCCAGTGTGCTGTGAAACATGAGATTGTTTATTATTCCCAAAATGTCATGCAATGTTCCTTCTTTTCCTAGCCTGTAACTGATGACGAAGGATTACAGAAGATGTCAAAACATCTTCAGGACAACTGGACAGTGTTTGAAGGTGAGAAATTTGGCCTAGAGGCCCAGGAAATGCAGTTTTTACAGCTAAAGCATAATTTTTAGGAGCAAAATCAGAGTTCAGGTCAGCTCAGCTGGCTGTTGAAGTCACTTTCAGTTTTCTCAGTTTCATCACTCCATCTGGTATGGAAGTTAGTGTAGATCATGAAGTGTGTTCAGGTTACTGTTACAACAAAATGGTGTAGGTATTTAGATCAGAATTACAGCATTATAGCTGTTTTACCTAGGCACCTTATCACAGGGCTGTATCTGAACACCCTATGACAGAGCTGCTGGAGTCTGTCTTACTGCTGTAATATTGAATACTGTTGTTTGTGGTCTTGTCTCTTACTTGGGCATGACACTTTATCAGAAATACAGCAGAGATAGTAAGAATGGAATAGTCATGGGAGGAGCAGCTTTGCTGTAAAGATGGGCCATTTGGGTCCACTTTGGCAAAGCAGATTATGTGGAGCTTGTTGTGGCTGGAGGGTGTGACCCTGGATGGTATCATCAGGGGTGAAATTGATTGCTGTGAGGGCTGGTTCATTTTGTTCTTGATTTCTGCCCCACCTCCAGTCTCTGGCAGAAAAATAATGCATGGTTTACTAGTTCAGAAGCACCCTATGTTTTCAGGATTTTTTGTATTTAAAAACCATCAAACTTTATTTAAAAGCTGAAATTAGGGCAGTGATGGCTGCAGGGTAGAGAAGGGTTGTGGCATGCGCTAGCGTATGTCTCATTATGTATTGAGAGTTGATTAATTGAAATGTCTCTCCTGTACTTTGCTGCGAAACTGGGAACCTTCTTCCTTAAAAAAGGTGTTACAGTCCTCACTGGTCTCTTGGTCTGTTCCTGGTGGTCATACATAAAGGTGATTAACCTACATAGATGGAATTGTTGCAGGAATGGGCAGTCTAATGGAAAGTCTCCTTGATATCTAGTATTGTATGGTTTAGGGTGTATCTGTCATTAAGTTGGTCATTAAGTTGTCATTAAGTTGGTACAGTCTTTGAAATTTAAGAGGAAGTCAGGTACTCCTTTAGAAGGGAGATTGTTTGCATGTAGATGTTGCAGACTTGATAGTTACAGCCAGGCAGATAATTAGAAGTATGAGGTCTGAGTGAAAATGAGCAACAGAAAAGTAAAAAGAGCAGGCAGGGGAAGAGGTTCTGAGCATAATTAGCCAGTGTAGCAAATTACTGTGGTACACGGTAGCTGGCTGCATCTGCAGATGGGAAGGGAGGACTGCTCAGATGACAGGGTCTATTATTGTTAATTAGTAAGGGCAGGCTCACTTGATGAGCACTTATGCTAGTGCATAATTAATGCTTGAAAAGGTAGTTACTTCTTTTAAAAAAGGTGATCATTATATTGTTTAAAGCCAGTCTTAATGCCTGTATATCGTCCTTTTATAAACTTGTTTCACCTGATTGATGATTCTGTAGCATTTAAGATGCGTAGGTCAATCTTGAAGTACACGTTAAACACTTTGACATTCTATTATAACTGATCTCAGAAAAGATAGAGCAAGATTCAGTGCAGATTGATCAAGTAGAGAGCAGCATGGCTATTCAAACTGACAACACGCAATTTCTCCCAGGGCCAAAGGCCAATAAATTGGTTACTATGCCAGTGCAAGACCCTCAAAAGTAAAGGCATGCGCTTTGCTGAGTACCAGTGAGGGAAAGTTGTTTTGTTTGTGTACCAAGAAACAAGGGGACGTTGTATGTACATTACTGTGGGGCAGCACACTAGCTTCAGGACCAAACCCTAGCAAATACTGGATTTCCTTGCATTTGCCCTTTAAGATTGAGAATTTGGGGAAGTGGGAAAAGGTAGGAGTACAAAGAGAACTAGAGGTAACTGACTTTGTCAGGTACCACTCTAAAATTTTTTTGAAATGTGGACCTAGCCAACTAGTCTTATTCTGTATTCTCTACAGAAACAATCTGTTCGGGGTTTTTTGGAAAGTAGTTAGTTCCCCTGTTAAACTTGTCTAAACTTACAGTCTTGGAGATGGTGTGTTGAACATTATGCTGGGTTCACAGAAGGTGTAACAGAACCATTGGGGTGGATATTTAGAAATGTGTATGTGCTGTAGGACATCACTATTTGAAGTCTACTTCTTTAAGCTTCTTTTAATACTCTAGGAGGCAAGTTAGCTAAGCATAGTTCAGTAGCATATGCCCGTTGCAGTGCTTAAGTCTTGGGGAACAACAAGTGGTGACAGCAGTCATTTTAAAACAGGAACCTTGAAGTTCTGCAAGTGTCCAACATGTAAAAAGAGCTGTGTGCCCTCTTTGCTTGAATGTCAGGTGCTTGCCTCTGCGAAATTAAAAATGGAGGCTGTGCTTGGCTGTGTGAATGCAGGACAGACGCTTACCAACACAAATCAGGCTTACACAGTGCAAATGCTGATATTAAGTAAAGTGGATAGGACCACAGTAAATGAGTTGAAATGCCACTATCTAGAATTACAGTACAGGAAGTAATTGGTGAGACTGCTAAGGGAAATAACACTTGTCTTGTGTTCTTGCTTTGCCCAATTGCAGGTTTTGTTGGCGCAGAGAGCCACTACAGCAGTCTCTACAAGGCTTCATTTGATAACATGGCTGCCTACCTACAGAGGAAAGAGGAAAGGTTACAGCAGCAGAAAAAGAAAAGGCAGGATCTGCAATGTGGTTCAAATGGACAAACAAAAAAGATGAAGACTGAGGAATCATTGCTATGACACTTGTTAGCTTGTAACTTTTGCCTTGCTGAGAACTGATCTGACTGCAGACTGTTTTTAAATGTAAAATGAATTACGGAAGGAGACTGGTTTAAACTTTTATTCAGATTCAGGTTTTCAGGTAGCCTGATATGAAAAGATCCTGCTTGCAGCAGATAATGTGTTTACAATATGCTTAAGCTTCTAGCAGCATACAGGTGTTAGTGGTTCAGTCCCAGGAATCTCTAAGGCATGATAGATGAATATTGGAAATGGTATTTTCCTTGAAACAGGATTTTCTTTTTGCCTACTGTGTTCAGGCTTTCTTCTGCAGGTGGAAGTGCACAGATTAAAGTTGATGTGATTTTTTTTTTGTTGTTATTTGTTTCTTTTGGGTTTTGGCTTTTTTTTTTTTTTTTAAACTTTTTAAAAGGTCTGTTAGTTAATGTAGCTAACTTACTGTACCTGGCTATGGGAAAGGGACTGTAGCGAAATTGTTGCTGTATATGAAAGCTTTTAGCTGAGACTTCGCCATCCCTGGTTTTACCCTTTACCTTCAGTTTATATGGTAGGGATTCTGCCTAGCTTCTAATCCATTGCTTCTTACTTGTGGCTTATTTCTATAGCAAGAAGTGCAAAAATAGATTTTATACACTGGAAAGTAAAAGTAAAATATGTCAGTCAACTTCATGTTATTGGAAGATCCTTCTGTTACAGTATGATCCTGGTGTGTCTGTGAAAACGATTTGAGTGTCCGATGTGCAAAGCCTGGAGTGCATTCTGCTTCTTTCAAGAAGTCTTTCATGTTGCAATTAGCCAAAGAATACATCTTATTGAAAAGTTATCAGTAAGAGCCTTATGGGATCACTTGTTGCTTCATCATGGGGCAGAAGATAGCATTCATCTACCAGATGGCATCATGTCTATATGGAATATAATGTACTTCATAAAACCAGGTGCAGAAATCTGTACAATTGATTAAAATTATTCAGAATTAGCTCATGAACCGTGAATAGTTCTCTAGGTCTCTATATAGCTGTCCTCTTTGGAGTATCTGGTCATTTAAAAATTTTCACTCAAATTTTGGTTACACTGATGTGTAAGACATTGTTGAGATGTAGCTTGTTTTGAGAATAGCAGGTATACAGCAGAGAAGCAGAACTTGCTGCTTATGTCTGCTCAAAATTGCAGCCTTTGTCCTTACTATGTGTCCCAGAGGCCACAAGTCTTTCTTGTGCTGTAGGATATCACATGGATTTTCATATTACTTCTATTTGGAATTGCCTTCTTAAGCATAGAGCGTTGCCTGCATTAGTACAGAGGCAGTCCTTCACCTCCATAGTCTGGTTTCTTCCAGTGATTACCTCTAAGTAAAGAGCCTTCTGCCTTGGCAAAGGTCTCTTTGGACAAAAATTGTGAAGTGTCAAGAGTGGTATTGTCTGTTCCAGTTAAAAGTCTTAATTCTGGCAGGAGCTGCCTTGGCGCAAATAAAATGCGAAGTATTTTCTACTGTGTGTGCAGTTACGTGATGTAAGAATGCAGTGTCACATCGACAAAGATTATGGTCTTGTGTAGCAGTTCAGCCCCCTCTGCCCAATATCCACATACCAGTGATCTGAGGCATCTTGTTTGGGTATCACCTACTCAGTTGAGTGCTCCTGGATTACGCTGGCCCTTAGACAAAGGAGAGTGTGGTAGGTAGGCATGTTTGGGCTTGACGAGGAGTTTTAACCCCTCAGGTGCAATAACCCTTTTATTAGAGAGTCTACTGAGATAAACGGACCTAACTTTACATAATCTGGAACAAACAATTTTGAGCTGATGTGTTTTTCTGTCTTTCAAGAGAGTGCCTGAACCACCAGGCTGGCTTGGTGGAGTGGCTCACTGGCTGTCACGGCAAAGAGCTGGCCTGGCGTGGAGGCTCATCCCTAGGACAGGGTTAGCGTCTGAGCATGCTGAGTGCCTGAAGGCTCTTGTGCTACCTGGGAGTCCTTGCTGTTTCCTAGAAGTTGGCTTGGGTAGTTTCTTGGTTTGTACTGTGACTGGTGAGGACCACGTTCTCATACACGCAGTGCCCTCCTTGCGCTGGGAAGGTGGTATCTCTACCTTAGCTACGCTGTATTAGGAGTAATTATTTCTGCAGTGCATCATGGTATATGTGTGCATATGTGATGCCATATAAATGGAGCAAATGCTTTGATGTTGAGTGTTATGAGTCCATGTGCATAAACAAAACTCGTAGAGGAGGAAAATCTTCTGAGGACGACACAGGTAACTGCTTTCAGTGGGTTGGTCACAGATCCTAGATGGGGTTTCGGCATGAACGTTGGTATTGTTACACCTCTAAAGGACAAGAGACTGCAATGTCAGCAGTTTCTATCCCCAAGGGATGTTTTTCCCCAGCCGTTTTCTCAGCGCAGGATAGACCTTGGCAGTGATCTTCACTGGCTGTGGGGTACTCTTGTGATCCTCACCCTGCCTGCTGTCCTGGAAGAAACCCAAAATTTCTTCCAGTGCTTGAATTGATGACAGATCGTGGCATTTGGGAGTGAGATGAGATGTGATATCTGGCAGATGATTCAGGCCTTTTCGTTCTTTTTCCTTTCCTTTCCTATTCTATTTCATGTTTCCTTTTCTGCATGCAACAGTTCCTGAGCTTAAGTTGTGAGCTCATGTGTGTCTGTGGACTGTGTTGAAGGGGTCTGTGAAGTGATCAGAGAAAGGAAACTTGCTGGAAGGTCTAAATCCGCTGTAGTGTGCCTATACCTTGAATGGGAAATGGTTAGACACCCGCAAATCATTAAAAAGGAGTGAATACCACTACTACAGAGAGTGAGACAACACTCCTCTCCCTGGTATTTGAACTATTTATTTCTAGTGGTTAAACCTGGTGTCGCTTGCTTGCATTTATTTTCTGAACTTGAACCGAAGCATGTATGTGTGCCTAGCAAAAAGGGGATGCATCAACGAGGGTGCAGTTTTATAGCAGAACTGGGAATGGTCAAACCATTGCAAGGGCTGTTTGTAGGCCACATAAGTTCACCCCACACTGCGCTAGACCTTTTTGTGGTGATTGTGTGACTCCCCTGCGTCTTCCCTAAGCACTGACAATTCAAGGAGCCTTTAAAAATGCAGGTAAGGAAAGGAAAAAGTTGAAGCAATAATGAGTTTCTTTTCCTCAGTGTTTTAAACCAAAACATATGCTTCCTACTCCTGTTGCTGGGATTTCACCAAAACCCCTTCAGCAACACATTGTTGAACAGAGCGACTTTTCATCTGTCCTAACAGGAAGGAATCCTAATCAAATGCAGCCCAGTAGCATGCTTTAGAACAGTCCTTACATTTTTAACAAAACTTTGAAAGCATATTTACTCTATAAACAAAAATGTTCCTTTATGTAAAAAAAAAATAAATTCCCAGTACACTACAGTTGCTTTACCTTCAGGCTAATAAAAAGTTGCTGCCAATTTTGATACACTCCAAAGTCTGCTTCAGCTTTTTTTGCTCTTTGCTGAAATATTTTGTATGAAGTGCTTTGATCTGACAAGGAAAAGCCCTATGGGCTTAACTCTTTCTGGTTGTCCCTGCTGCCATCAGTCCTGGTGATGTGGTGTGATCGAGGCTGGGATGACTCAGCTGAGTTGTAATTCACAAATGAGAAAAAACAGGCTGGACATGATTTGTCAATAGTTGTAGATGCAAAGGCTGGAAAGAAAAATTATTAGAGAACTGAATGGCTTTGGAGGCCGACAGATCTCGATTTCCAATGTGTTTGCACAAGTTACTGTGCATCTCTGAACACGGGGGTTCTGGAAAGTCCTGCAAGAACTAGAAGTGAAGGTTCTTCCACTCCTGAAGTGGGGCATTGCTCAATAGCCCACATAGCACTTTTTTACCCTTCTGCACATCCCCTTCCCTCGTTCAGGTCAAGGTCGGAGTAGAAATTCTGTGGCAAAAACCTCTCGGAGACTAATGTGACTAGAAGCCAAAGGAGCAGCTGAGGGATAAACCAAGGGCAGCAAGGAGATGAAACGTCCCTGCAGAAGGTAGGGACCTGCATGTGGAGGCCACAATTGAGGGCACACCTGTATGCAGGTGTGGGTAGGAGGCTCTCGCAGGTCAGTGCCGAGTTCCCTGGCACGTGGCTGCTTTGAGCAGGGCGCAGAGCTCTGGTGTCCACCCTGCCACTCAAAAAAAGAACGCTCAGGCTTTCTGCTCTGCACTACGATTCGTTTTGTCTTTTGCTTTTCTCCCCAGCATCATCCTTTGCTTCAGGCTGAGTCACCCACCCCAGCAGGGGTTTGCAGCACTGGCAGTTCTTCTCCTGGGCACCTTTAAGCACAAGCCCCATTTCGGTGCTGAGGTCCCCGAGCAGCAACTTTATGGTTTGTGGCTGGAGCTGGAGACGCCATGCCCAGCGTGCAGGCAAGTGTGCAGTCACCACTGGTGGTGAGGTGCAAGCCTCGTGTAGTGTGTGACATTTGGCAGTCCTATAATGCAAGGCCACCGTGTCCTGTAGGGATTAGCAGCTAAAATCTATCAGAGCTCATCTCCAAATTGAGCTACCCTGGCTATGAGTGCCTTGGAGACTGGACCACAGCAGTGAGTAACCATTAACATGGCAGAAGACTGTTTTGTGTGACCTGATGCTTTGTCTTCAAGAAAGCTTACAGCATCAGCAACATACTTCTTTTAATACTATATTTTTTCCCCCTTGTTTTTCTGTTAATAAAGATAATGGATGCGTTTGCATATGCATAAGACACATGTTCCTGTGTGCATAATCTGAACATCCAAGAGTGGCTACGCCCCATTTTCTGATCAGTACTTACAACCTTGAGTCTCAACGACTTTCAATAAATTTTATTAGAGTCAGTGGGACTGACGTTCATTGGATATGGAAGTTAGGGACTGTTGGTTGTTTAATTCAACTTCTAATTCAAACAGTACATTATAGTCAGGTATGTGTATTAACTCCAGAGAATCAGCACAAAGCAAATACACATAGAAGCAAATATGACAATAATGCGGTCATGGAGTCCGCCTGCTTGTGTTAACAGCAAAGCTCGAGCTCTCGATCGAAAAGCTTTGTACACTTGCTCACTTGTCTGAGATTGATCAGATTTACATCTATAAGCAGGATATAGTATTTCTGCATGTTGCCCATAGGGATAAAAAGAAGAATTTAATAGTCTCATCTGGAATGGAAATGTTGATTTTGGAGTGTCAGACCTGGTCATATATATTTATAAATATAAAATCATATATATATATAAACACAACGAACAAAAAATCCCCAACCATTAGTAGGAGACCTAAACTGCTTTCTAACACGAAGTAAGGAGACCCTCGCTCTGTATTGTATCTTGCTGTCATCCATTGGCTTAAACTTTACTTGTAAATGGGAAGAGAACAATACCGCTTGTGGCCCTCACCTGTCTTGACCACCGTGGGAGGACAAGGGGACAGCCTTAACCCTGTGCAATGGCCAGGGAGCAGTACATGCTGGCACTTTTGAGTTTTCTATGCCATGTGTTAAAATAGAAAAAAAGAGTACAGTGCAAGCAAGTAGCTGTTGCTGTTAATCCTTTCTGAAGTGACTACTGGGGGAAGGCAGTTACGAAACACAGTATTCAATATGAAAAACACCAATTAAAACATCCATTTCAGCATTCCATCTGTGCAGGTTTTTACGCATGTAGCCTGATTTAACTGCCTTTACAGCTGTGTTGCAACCCACCAGGGTTTTGTGCTTTTAAATAAGAACTGTGTTACTATATTTTCTCATCAGCATGTTGTCAAGATGGCAGCATCCAATATAAAATCTAGGTAGTTTTCTGCAGTGCTGGGTGTCTTGGATTTCTCCATTGACTTTTCCCCTTTATAATTGCAGTATTTCACATTGCAGTGCTTCCTTTGCTTTCTAATATTCTAAAGCCCAAGAAAGGTAGGATGAGACACCCCAGCTATTTTAAATTAAAAGCAATATTGATCTGATTTTTTTCCTATTTCCTGGTCTGTGGAAGATTGATATTATTATCTATGTACCATTTAGATTTACCTGAAATAATAATTCATCATCATATCTAAGGCCAACAGTATTCAGCAAATAAACCAGCCATTAGAAAGTGAAGGCTTCTTATCTTCAAGGAAATAATTGTAATAATTAGTCACTGTCTTAAGATTTGCATGTACTGTGTTTCCGGAATACTTTACCAAGAAATTCTGTTTTGTAAAAAGGGCAGAACTGTGCCAGGCAACTTCTAGTAAGAACAATAAAAATAAACCAGCGCTTCTCAGTTTTCCTGAAATTTCTTGAGAGTTTCTTTAGAGAGAAGAGTAGTGTCTAGCTGCTTGTTTTAATACAAAGACATAGGAACTCTTGTCATTATGTCATAAGACTGAGTTTTCAGCCTTTTCCCACTCTTGCCACTGCCTTCATTAAAAAACAAAAAAGCTCTCCAAAAACCAAAACCAACCAAACAACCCTCCCCCAGCCAAATTAGGACAAAAGACCTCAGGGATCCCTCTGCTCAGTGTAAAGTCAGCTATATAAAATTTCAAATTTCTTATCAAAAATAGTCATATCAAATCAGGCTCTGTCCCTTCTCTACTCTCCGTGGTACAGCCAGGAGGAAGTTTCAGCCACTCTGGGTTTTTTGTTTGGTTTTGTAACCCAGCACAGGTACGATCTACAGTAAAAAGAAATAAAAAGAGAAAAATCCACCTGACTCTTTCACCTTTGTAGCTATAGAAAGTCCTCTGCATAAAAGGTTAATGGCTTAAAGTGCTCGTTGGTCAGATGCAGCAGCTTGGGCAACAGTTGGGTATAGCAGCTCCATTTGGACGTGTCAGGTGTTAGCATGGAAAAGCTGCAGCTGCATTTTTGCTTCCTGTTAATAAGCAATGGGTATATTTAGGAAGGCACTGAAAACAGGTTGAAAAAATCAATAAGCAAGAGGTTTTTTCACCCTATCTGCTTTTTTTTATGCTTGCTGGGAAGCTGAACAGCGTTATCTAGATAGAATAGGGGAAATCCATGCATGAATTAATAACAACTACCGTAATCCCTAGGAGGTTCCCAGTTCACTTATTGCCCTGTGGTCCACGTGGGGCTTTGCCAGTACCACATAGGCAATGCCCTGCCTCTCTCCTTGCCTGCCTTGTGCCACCATGCCCTGGCACCCGTCTTTCCCCATGCTGGTACAGAGCTGGAGAGGTTGGGGGACCCAGTCTGTGGCCAGGCCTCTTGCTGCATCCCCTTCTGGGAACACCCAGCACAGTGAGAGCTGCTCTCCTCACCTGCTGGGTGTGGGAAGGAGGCTCCTGTGCCTGCTGAGGGATGCAGGAGTGCGTGAGCCATCAGAGCCCTATTTCCCACTCTCCCTCTGGCTTCATGTGTGTTCTCTTCTGGTCGATCCCCCTTCGTGCGTGCTGCTTGTGCTGTGGCACAGCGCCCAATGCTCCTGCTCCAGTCTGGGTTCTGACACCTTGTGTCATGCTGAGAGAAGTGACAGGTGTCAGGCTCTCCCTGCAGATGTCACGGGCATGATACGTCTTGCTGAGCAAGGTATGCAGTTGCACTGAACAGTTCAGTAACGAGAAACAGAGAAGTCGCTCTCCTGGTAGGGCTCTCCAGGAGGTACAGTAGCCTCCCCATTCCCACACTCATCCTTCATCGCTCAGTGAGAGATGCCACCTCTTTCTTCTGTTGGCATAGTCAGGCCTGCATACCTTGTGTGCATCTTGGCTCTTTCTGTGATTGCCATCAAGAACCCAGTTGGTCTTACTTGCCTGAGGACAATTAACATGTGCAAAGCCTACTGGTGTTAGCCTATTTTAAAAAAAATTGTATTTTTTAATAAAATAACCTATTTTTTAAATATAGGTGACATCAAAGTTGCAAGAGATGAAGAAAGGGTCAGGAAATTGTGCTCCCTGGTAAGCAATGAACAGCATTGCAAGCGTGGCTGCTGCTTTATTTCTGAGCAGGAGACATTAGGGCTGAGAAGGTATTTCACCACTCGGATGTTCAATCCTTTCCGCTGCCCCGGGGAGCGGGGGGGTGGCGGGAGGGCTACCTGCTGCCCTTGCTGATCAGCTCCCCTTCATAACAGCAGGAGCGAGCCTGGCAAAGGCAAACACACTGAGACATGCCGACAAGTTGAGGGAGCTGGCTGCGGCTGGCTGTCATGAGCACACAGAGAGAAAGAAGTGGTGTGACTGTGTTTTTAGCTTGCTTTTGCCATCTTTTCCTGCTCCTGAGCTGTGGGCAGATAGTGTCACTGAGGCTGGGAGCTGATCCCGCCCTTGCCACCTCTAAGCCGTGGAGGACTTCTGCAGACACAGCTGCCATGAAAGCCAACCCGCGCTCAGGTTTTACTGGCAGTGCTGCTCCTGAACTGGTCCACCCAGTTCACAGCACTGTGCCATCTAAAGCTGCACAGCCACGACCCACACCCAGCTTACTGTGGGCGGGCTCCCTGTTGGGACAGAGCAAGCTCCTATCTGCCTGCAGCTTATCACGTAGACTCAGCCCAGTCTGCTCTGCCTGAATGAGGTCCCTCAGGGCCTCAAACCAAAGGGAGTTTAGTCCTAGCAAGCACTGACCGCTTGTTTTTAGCCCTGGCAGGAGGAAAGCCAGCTCCTCTCCGAAGAGACACAGCCGTGCTGCCCCTGCAGTGGGTGGTACATTAAAAAGCTTTTACTCAGCCAGGAGGTGGTGAAGTGTGTGTGTGACCCTGCCATGACATTTCTACCCTGCTCCCCAGGCAGTAGTAGTCACTGATTTCCAGCTCACATGCCTGTCATTAGTCAAGTACACCCCCATTTATAGGAAAAGTCTTTCCCGGGGAGGGTAAAGGCAGCCTGTTTTTTGCCCCAGTGTGCTTTGCTTTATCCCTGTGAGGTTAATGGGCTCTTTGCACTTAGCTGAGCTGAGCACAGTGTTCCCAACTCGGCTCATCCACTTACAATAAAATTATGTAATTCAGGAGGAAAGCATATCTAAATTATCCTGATTTAAAAGCATCAGATAAGCTGAACATGCAGGAGTAACATGAGGCCCAGCAAATTCTAGGGGAGGAAGGGAAAGTCTTTCTGGATCCGAGCTTTCAGCCAAGCTCCTCTGAGAAGCAAACAGATCACCTCTGTACAGAGCTATCTGGCAGGCTTCTGTCCAGGTGTAAAGGAACTGCATCAGCTCCTGCCTGCGCTGCCATGGGTTGGATTGGTGCAATCAACAAATCTGTTTTGAACTACAGCAGAAGAAATATGCTGTGACCATCACTGCCACTAGCCAAGCAAGAAACTTCAGCTGAAAAAATGCAAATGGGTTTGCACTGGCAACTTCATTTTGGAGAAATGTAATTACTGTTTTATGTATTGGGTTCTGCATCTCTGTGAATTTCCCAGCTTGTCTCTCCGATCTCTTGGTGACCAAAGCTGGCACCAGCACTGTGTTCACAGAGGTTAATGAGTAGGACCTGCATGAGGAATGAGGGTGGGAGGAGGAGTCTGCTGTCCCTGCAGAACATTCAGCATCACCAGAGTGCTTGCTCATCCTAGGGCATGTATTGCACCATTTGAATTCATTTATGTCCCATTTTGGGTTATGCGGTCAACTTCTTGAGGTAGAAACCATGCTTCTCTTAACATTTTCAGACTGCCCAGCAATTTGGGGCTACGATGATATGAAGTCTTCTTCCAGCAGAAAGTACTGTGGGGTTAGAAGTGAAAAGAGAATTTATGACATCTGCTCTAACTTCCCCTAGGAACGGGAGACAGCTTTTTTCATTTTATGCTTACAGGTGCCTGTTTCCTGGTGGAACATGGTTGTCCCTGGAGAAAGCTGGATGAATCTTAAACTGAGAGGCTTCCAGTGAAGTGTTACTGTTTTACGTACCCATGTGGATAACCACTGTAGAAGTGTCCTTATTAGAGCTAGACCGAAGCAGCAGCATTTAGATTTGATAGATAGTCTAAGATTTGAGGTCAGGGTTGCAACTGAGCCAAACCCGTTTGGGATGATTCGCATCAGAGACCGTCATTAGGATCTATGATTACAGAATTGTAAAATTGCCAACTGGTTAGTCTCAACTTGATCTAGAGGAAGAAAATACTGGAAAAAATTCATGGTAGTCTCAGTGTTGAGAGGGTAAGCGTTGGTTCCATCTTTAACTGTTGTGGTTTTAGTGGCCATGCAGCTTGCTTGTCTTTCTGGGGAGCTGCGCCTGTGGGACCACTCAGAGCTGGAGCCTATGGGTGGCTGATGCATTTTACTTATGGAATCATATTCCTGGCAGAGACATTTGAAGTGATCAGGAGCTTTTACAGACATATAATAGTTACAAAAGTTCTTTATTGCCAGCACCATGTAATCACTGAGAATAGTGGCTATTATCCTCCTCACCCTGCTAACTCCTTAAGGATCAGAAAATGTAAAAGTTCTACCTAATTTTCTTCTCTGATCTTCCCTTGGCAGTTCTTTAACACAACGGTTGTGCAGTTGGGAGTGGGGAGACTGATGTGGGTGTCATTCAAGGGATTTAAATGTGTTTTCCAAAAGGATAATGAAACGGCCTGCTTGGTGCAGCACTCTTCCAAAGATGGAAAGTCCTTTCAAATGATTAGTTCCCTTCACCTGTAAAAAGACAGACATCATTAATATTCTTCTAGGACATTTTGAACAGTAAGTACCAGCACAAAAAGAAATGTCAAGCTCCTATATGTTTCCTTGTTATTATGCTGCTTTTATGTACATGAGAATACATTTAGATGGGCTAAAAAGGGGTTCTTAATGAAGTAGAGTTATTATTATTATTATATTATAATATAATTATAATAATTATATTATTATATTATTATATAATAATATAATTCTGAAAAAATGAGAAACTGGAGAAGATAAAAGGTTTCAGATTTGGACAACATGGGAAATGGATGGAGCTGATGCAAACTAATGAAACCGTATTTGGGCAGAAGAGGGTATAATCATGTCTGATGTAAATACTACAGCCATCCTGTAGCATAAAACGGTACGCCTGTTAGGGCTGCGCATCTGCTATTCTTGCATGCACTGAAGGCTTGATTGCAATTTTGTCTAATGAGGCCAGTATGCAAATTTGTATGCAAATCTAACTGCTGAACCTACTTTGTTAAATGCTGTATTGCAACTTGAAAAACATGCCAACAGCATGAAGGCATTTAACTCTTGCATCCAGGTGACCAGTGCTTCTTATTTTCTGTGTTGGTTACTTGGCAGTAGTGTCTGGCACTTTGTTCCTCAGTTTTATTCTTTACATGCAAAGCCCAGGTAAGGGGTGCCAATCTCCTATCTCCCCCTGGCTTTGCAATGCCAGCTCTTACCTCCACTGCCTGGAGGTGTATGTTGCATGGACCCCATGCAACAGGAGGTCCTCAGCAGGGACTCCACTGCCCTTCCTGAGCCTGGTCTTAGCAGCACTGGCAGAGCAGACATGTGCAGCCTCAAACCTGGAACTCCTTCTCCCTCTCGGAAGGGTGGGGGTGAAGCTGGGGCCATGAGATGGGGATTTTGAGGGTGCCAGCTTTGCTCTTCCTTTTGCTACAGCTGCGTCCCTGCTGCAGGGGCTAACCCTGCCCTGGCAGCTGCCAGCTTCCATATGTGTTAGTGTTGACAGCAAGGTCACAGCCATGCTGCCATCCCTAGCAGTATCATGCCTTGGTCATTGCCATGTCTACCACCTAAAAAAAGGTGAGCTGTGCAACTGTGGTGCCTTAAGGGGGCTGGCCATACTGGGAGTGCAGATTGGAGCATGAGCTCCCTTTCTTGCAGACCAAAATGCTCCTGCTGTGCACTGAGGGAAAGGGTAAAAGGGTTTGGCTGCAGATCACCCTCTAGTGCCTACTGTGATGCCTCCTCCTCCTCTGGGCAAGGAAGAAACAAGGAGCCCCACAGCATTGAGCATCTGTGGCTATGCTGCCAGTCACCTGGCAGTAAAAATACAGCAACAGTTGGGATAGTAGAGTAAGGGCAGCATGTGCACATATACCCAGGGCTAATCCAGGCACTTTTATCTGCTCTTGATTATCTGGCTTGTTTACAGAGAAGCTGATTTTCCAGGCAACTAGTTGGAGCACCTGCCTGCCGCTTCAGGAAGACTGCACTGTGTAAATGCACATTCTGAGAGCGAATTCTGATATAACTTACAGTCATGAAACTAACTTTTTACTGAGCTCTAAAGAAGACAGGGCTCAAAAAAAGAAACTTAAAAAAACCAGGCAAACCCTATCTGGCAAACAGGCTTTGATTTTGACCCCACTGTATGGAGAGCAAATCCTCCCACGTAGTGCAGCGCAAGATTCACCGATTTTTTGAAAGAATGTCCCAGGGGTTGTTATCCTCTTTTACAGTCTGCAAACACCATTCTTACTCTGCAAACTTTGAGTTCCTCTTGTAAGTCACGCCACCGAGTCCCCCTCCGTGTGCAATGTGTCTTTCAAGAAGATTATTGTCTCCCTAGTTAAATTTTAATAACTGGGATGAGAAAAGACCTTTGTCCTAGAGATAAATTTAAAGGTGTTATAAGGTTATTACACTGGAAATACTGGATTTAATCTCAGCTTTGAAAAAAGTAAACCTCCTGAGTTAGCCTGTATACTTGATGTTTGAAAGAAAGAGCTCTACCATACTAATAGGTGCAAACTTTTTATATTAATCAGCTTGTAACCCTTTCAGTTTACTTTTATGTATTTTCATGCAAAAGTAGCATGTTGAGCCTCAATTCTGTACAACACCTAAACGAAGCTATATAAATGCCTATAATTCAGTGCAGTTCACAGCTGTGGGTGGCACTATCTATGTGTTCATAATTTTCCCCTTAGTCAAAACAGTTACATAAATACATAAATAAAATAAGATGTATGCATAGGAATGAATTTTTTCTGCTTTTTAAATGTACTTGCCAGCAGATGAAGCAGGATGACCTGTCATAGCCTAGTCTCATAAAGGTGCTTAGCACTGTGCAGAGATCAGGCAGCAGCTGATGCTTTCTGCCTGGGTGGAAATGGCAATGTGAAGCACAGGTCAATGAATAAATCACCATACAGGATGAAGAAATGAAACAGCTGGTAGGATAAAATGAAACACTATAAATAAAGGGGAGATTCCTGTACTTGTTGTCCACTGAAGTCCTGCAAACCAGGATCTCCCTGTATGCAGGCTGCCTTCCAGATGGAGATGAAACTCGCCACCCTTCTCTGGCAGAGCGTGGGCAGCCTCCGGAGGCTCTGGATGATGTAGCCTTGGCTCACCTTCCCTAAAATGAGTGGCGTGTCCTCTACAAGCAAAGGAGCTAGGACGAGTCACTGCAGCTGGAGATCTGCCCTTGGCAACACACACAGTAGCCAGCATGACGAGGAGGATCAAAGTCTTGAGTGAGGGGAAAAAAAAAACCCCAGCCTGGAAGAAATGAAATTGTCATTTATGACACACACATTGCCCCGGTGAACTTTCTGAAGGACACAGTGTTTTAGACTTGTTATCCTGTAACCTTTAGGAACATATTATTCAGCTCTTCCCCAAGATAAGCAGCTATCTCCCTGCAGCCAAACCCCGCCGGCCAGCCCCGGCGGCACCATGCAAGTCCCAGTGCCCCGGACAGCACTGGGAAGCAGTGGGGTGGAGGCACTAAAACTCCTGGTGCGAGTGGGGTTGGGACCCACCGGTGCCCGTCCCAGGCTCTTCCCCACTTTCTGGGGTGCACTGGCCTCCTCTCGGGTGCGAGGCACTTACCTGCTGCCCACCCAGCTCCCCTGGCCTGACCCCGTCCTCTGCCCTCTGCCATCTTCTACAGGGCCCCAGGGCAGCAGAGGGGGGATCCCAGCCACGGCCTTGGCGTCGCCTGTGGTTCAAAATCGAATTAGGCAGGTTGTTTCAAAGCAGGGCAAGGAAACGTGACGGAAAACCTTTCTAATAGGGACGTTGTGGGTTGGTTTGTTTCAAGGATTTCACCTAAAATTAATAACATTTTTTGAAAGGGAGACAGTAGCTCGAAAATGATGCAATGCGTAAGCATTGCTCTGAACGTTCATTTAATTTAGCTGAGGATTTTTTAGTAAAGGAAATGAAATTTCAAGCTTTCAAGTTGGTGCAGAAATTTGGAGGGGGAGGGGAAGGGAGGAATTTGCTCATCAAACTGGAAAATCTCTTATTCCTGTAACTTTCATTCTCGAAGCTGTGAGGCTGTCAGAGGCTTTTCCCCACCGCTCCCCTCCTTCCCTTCACTGATGAACCTGGGGGCTGCGGGGGCAGACGTGGCTGAGGGGGGCAGCCTGGGATCGGCAGCCAAGAAACTCCGATGGCAGCCTGGAGCCGCTCTGCTCCCTCTTTCCCCACCGCTTCTGAGCCACCCTGCGTGGCGTGGGCACCGGCTCTGCCTCACCATCTGCTTTCCAGAGCCACAGGCCTACTTGTAGGCTACGTTTATAGTTAAACTACAAGAGGGGATTTCAGGCCCCGGGGCCATTATATGTGGCCCTAGATGTGAAGGCCTGACAAGGCGGCTTTGGTGTGACAGAAAGCCTGGCTGATCCCCAGGCACTGACTCCAGCGGTATGCAAACATGGCCACTATGTTTTCAGCACGTTGATTTGAAAAGCAGACCAAGCGCTGCAGGGCCAGATGGAAAAGTACATGAAAAAAAACTATCCAGCCCAAAAAAGAAGCTCCCCCTGAAAAAGCAACCTCAACCAGCTTCCCTGATACGAAGCTGGAAGGAGCAGAATGGCCTCAGAGCCAACGTGCCGTTTGTGTGGCCTTCTCTTTGCCAGTCATTTGCATTTACGTTGAAGCCCTTGCAACGCTGGCCGCCGAGGATGGTCGTGGCTGGGAACAAGAGCCACGGTGCTCAGAGCCCAACGTGTCCATTGCCAGCCGTCCTTTGGGGGGGACATTTTCACCTCTCGGGTATGGGGAGCAGGGGTGGTCAGGCAGCAGACGAGCAGCTGGAGACACCATGCCAGGAGCAAGCTGTGCATACCCAAACACTAAAACTATCTGGGAAACCCTGAAAAACCCCCCATAATACCTGAGGCTGACAAATTGTAAGGGGATGCTATGTCCCCATACCATGTGGTTGCCTGGCTGCCTGTCCCTCTGACTCGGCATGTTCTCCTGTCTTAGACCAGGCCAGGGACAGGTCTGGATCTGCCTTTCCACCGAGATGCATGCGTATCTAATGACTTATAGCTTAATTGTCCGTACACAAGCCCATTAGTTATGGGTGCTTTAGAGCATCCTGTGTTATGGGGTGGCTGCAAAGGCTGGCAGCTGTCTGGTAGCATGAGTGCTGTGGGACAAGCTGGCTTCCAGGGGTTAAGCAGGGGAGCTATTAACTGGGCATGCTAGAAGGCATGGCTTGAGCACACAGATTTGAGGAGGATTTATCTGCTTTTGTGTTGATTTTCTTGTTGTGTTTTTCAGCCTGGAGCACGTCCCAGCTGTCCTGAGCCCAGAACACCATAAGCGGGCTGAGAGCAAGCTCTTTTTGTCTAGAAAGAAATAGAGCTGCTCCAAGTCCCTGTCACCTTGGAGCTTCCTTTAGGGCAGAGGATCTGCCAGATCTGTCAGCCAGGCAATAAGTGTGCTTCCACGCAGTTTGGAAAATAGAGATTTTTTTCCTTAGAGACATTATAGCAAACGTTGGCTGTGACAGGACTAGTTTACACTTTCCAAACCCTCCTGGTTCTAAGTTTATCTTGCAACAGAGCCAAGAGTGGTATTACAAAAATGTCTACAGATAGCCATTTTGTGTGTGTGCATGTGCCTGAGTACACCTGTAATTCCTGATTACATGCCAAAATAGTCAGAAAGCTCTTTTTGTGTGTGTGAGATGATTTGAGAAGTATGACTTCTCACTAACAATGAGCCAGATCTACTACAACATGATTATGAAGAAAGAAATGTTTGACTTGGTTACAGCTTCTTCATTTATGAGGACATCTAATAAGTTTTTTGGCCAGAAGTTTCTGTGAAGTTGTATTTTCTGAAAATGGTAACTGTTGGTTCTTGCAGTGAGGAGCATTTTACACATGCTGAATACCACAAAGTGCTTTACAGAGGTGGGTCCCTCTGAAAGGAGAGGGAAACCCTGGCTTGATGACTCACTCTAGAGGGTATTTGAAGCCAGCGGCAGATCTGGGTTTATTATTAAGACTTACTGGTTTCTTGCGCTATCATAGCACCCACACAGAGACCAGGACTCCAGTGCACCAGTTTTTCAGAGTACAAACTTTACCTCTGCTTAGGCAGTCCCCTGGAGAGCTGAGAGAAAGGAGAGATCACCTGCTGCACTGCCATGTTGCCTAGAAAAGCAGCATCCAAGCTGTTTCAAACACACTTCAGAAAGTCTTTGCTTCACTTTGCTGGCGCTGAACAACCTCAATCGCAAGGGTGCTACGTGGCAGAGGGTCGTGCGTACAGAAAGGCGATCCATGAGGGCAGGACCTGCCTGGTGTCCTCTGGACCACAGCCTGGAGCTGGGATGTGCCTGATTCCAGAGCAACCTCTTGGAAAGCAATTTTTTTGCATTAAGAGTCAGAGCAGCAGCTGGATGGCCCTACAACAGGCTGTCCTTTCATATACATCCTTCCTGCAGGCTGGGACTGAGTGCACCTTGTCACTAACAGGCATGTTGCTGTGTTTTATACCCTGCCTTGCCACAGGGAAATTAAGGAGATGATAGTGTGGGAAAGAGGTAAATGTGGGGAGATTTTGCATTAGTAGGGTGGATGATGTGCCTCACTATGTCTGCTCTTTTCACAGAAACCTTCACAACAAAACAGAACAATATGACAGGAGAATAAAAGAAGAGTGTATGCTCTTAATACCACAAACCAGGCACAAGGGTAAGACTTGTTCTTCAGATGTTTCCAGAGACAAGGGGCAGTTTGCAGTAAAAGCCTACTGTTTAAACAGGAAAATTGAATACTGCTTGACAGTGCTTCTCCTGATGGGCTCATACTCCACACCAGCACTCTGCTTCACTGCCATATGGAGCAGATGCTGTTATTATTGCTGCTCAGAGGCAGCACTGAGATTAACAATTTCCATGTACAGATACTTCTTTGGCATTACATAACCCATGTGTTTAACACACACTAAATTTTCATTGCAAATTGGCTGCTGTGGGGGTATTCATATTTTTAAAAAGCTGTTTCCTTCCCAAGGCATGCAGTTATACTATAGCCTTAGTTTGATCTGATTATGAAAGCCATACTAAAAGGTGAAGTGAATATGGGGCTGTGGGATCTCACCTTTTTAAAAAAAATGCAAAGTAAAATCCCAGGGCTCATCATTAGTTTTCCAAGCTAAACAGTGTGGAATAGTTATAAACTTTGATCACAAGTACAGGAGTAGCAATGTAAGGCTGGGATGCATGTGGCACTGTCATGATGCTGAAAAGACGCATGCAGCAGATCGTATAAAGTTCTTTGTAAGGCACCTACCATAACCTGAAACAACACTGAGATATAATATTCACTCTTATTCATTGGATTAGGAAGGGAAAAGATTAAATCACACTTGAGACATCTGTCTGGCTGCCTCAGAAAACTTCATTTTCATGCTAAGTGTACTTTTAAAATGTCACCCTGAAAATGTGTGACATTTTAATGGGCTGATTGCCAAGATTCTCAAATCTGTTAATTTGCATATGAATCACAGCATCAAATATTATGGAAAAAGTATAAGAAACTAGAATTATGAGAGAATGCCTTGCATTCCTCTTGGTTAAGCATATGTTGGGAGGATTGTCTTTTAGAAATTTAATATTAGAAAGGCAAATGAGATTAAAAAATGCTGTGGTATTCCCATTTATACCAATAGCCGGTTGTGACTGCATGAGTTCTTTTTTACAGCTGTCTGTGAATAGCAGCCTGGATGTTGCCTGTTCTTTCAATAAGCTGCACAGCACATTACAGCATCATGACAGCCACTAGTGCAGCCCTGAGGAAGGGCTGCATTCCCGTCTCCACATCTCTGCTGCAGCTCCAATAAAGGCAGCGGGGTTTCACCAATATCTTCTGATCATGTCTCTCCAGTAAATGGTTTTCAGGTTGCTTTTTAAAATGATGGAGCCAAAACAAGCACCAAGGGCCATCAATTCTCAAACTCCCATGTACTTCAATTAGAGAAAGCTAAGGAGCCTGCACTGTGCAATTAGCTACTGTATGCCAGGGTCCATGACTAAGCTTGTGGGAGTTAAGCACATGTATAAATACTTGTTGGATTAGGGTTTATGGTTAGAGAAAATCCTTCCAACTGAAAAAAACCTTCCTATCAGGATCTAACTCTTAAACAGTTTTAGTGGGAGGAGGGTGGAGTCAAGTTCCTACAGCAGGTTTTCTCATCTAATGTAACTAGCTCAATGCAGGACTTGGCATATCCTAAGCGATTGTTTGTAGCTCCTGCACAGCACATCTGCTTTGGGAGCTGATTTGTGACAGAAATCCACTTGAATGGAGACGGTAAATTTGATTTCCTTGTGAAAAAGAAGTGAAGAATTCCACAGCAGAACAATCTGGGTCACAATGTACTTTGGATTACAAGATTTAGTACAGAAAAAAAGGCCCAAACCACATAATTGAGATCCAACTTTCAAAGCATCAAAAGTTTGAGGTTAATCAAAACTAGGGTTTAGTTCATCCATTCATGAAAATGTCTGTGTAGCTTGGAGCTGACCCTGTGCTTTGATCTTCCCTTCTCCCTTGGGGTCCCCCAGGACTGTTCAAATCCAGGGATCAGACCTTTTCCCAGTTTGCAGCAGAAAACCAAAACCCACACAGACAAAAAGCTGTTTAAAGGAGAAGGCAGCTTCGGCACAAAGAGGCACAAACAGAGAGAACTAGTTGTGGGTCTGTTCTGGGTCTCTGGAAATGTGCAAGCAGGAGCAGGGTAGAGGGATGAATGTTTCAAGGTAATATTGATCTCCCCGAGAGACTGGAGAGCAGCTGAAGCAATAAGAGTTTTGTGCAAAAGAAAGAGACCAAACATGGGAAATGGCACTGGGGGAGAAACAAGAATTAAGCTCAGAGTTAATGTGCAGAAACAACAGGAGAATAAATCTGAATTTCCAGAGCAAGAGGCAGGGCTTGTTGTTCAGCAGCGAGCTTGGTACTAGACACCTGACAGAGAGGCTGAGCTTGCTAAGGGGTTTCCTGTGTCACGGGGGGAAAGATTGACCCCCACCTGCTCATCTCTTTTTGAAAAACAAGCTAAGACAATGCATGTGGCTTTGGACTTTGCAGAGGCATAGCATGAGTGTTACCCTTATTGCTAACACACCTAGCAAAGTCGATGGGGCAGCCTTGGGAATGGAGCCGAGGAGGACTGGAGCAACATGCATGATGCTCCGCTGGCTGCATGCCTAAGGCTGCCAGTGGAGGCGGGGGTAGAGATGTCAGCAAGGCAGGGTGCATACAAATCACTGGTCTCAGCAGCCATGCCATGATGGGAACTGATCCTGTCCGCTGAAACCCCCAGGGAGGGTGACCTTTCCCCAGTGGGAGAAACCAGGAGCAGCTGAGCCACGTGGCCATGGGCTCACATCTCGTGGGCATGAGGAAGAGAGATATCTTCCAGCCTCCCCTTTGGTGAGGCAGTGCACAGGAGTCGATCACGGTATTGCCTGCTGTCTGTTTGCATGACTGCAACTTCGGGCAAAGCTTGGCTCACGACTTTTACAAAGTCATCAATGGAAGTGAAGCTCTTTCAGCATCGCGCTTATAACACAAAAAATGTTTCCATAGCTTCTCCTCTTAAGGAGAACTGACCCTCCCCCCTCCTTTACAGCCCCTTACCTTGTATTCATTATGAAAGCATTTGACTTTAGGAACAGAGATAGTTCTCATGTGAACGCATACACAAAAGAAAACAAGTACAACACCCATTTCTGTAGAAGAATATATTATTTAGCAGATCAGTTTAAAAGTAAAAAAAAAATCTGTACATCTTTGAAGGTTTTTCTTGTTGTTGCTTTTTGCATCCATGAGCATAAAAATATGCTTGCACAGTGGTTTCAGCTTTGTGCTCCCTTCTTTGCTTGTGCTGAAGCTTTCCGTGATGTCTAGCTGTACCACGCCACAAAGCAAACCTGCAAACTCACTAAGGTTTCTTCTGATTTCTTCTAGTGTAGAAAAAGAAAAACCCTGCATCCACTATGCTGGGCTTCAGAATGTACTGTGAACACTATAAAATTCAGAGAATAATACAGAGAAATGTGTCATTAGGGCCTAGTAGGCAAACAAAAATATATGCCAGAACCCCTGTCAGAATATAAGTATCTGTTAAGCTATGCTGTCATTAGCATACTGCTGTACACATATATATAGTATCTTGACTAAACTTTTTCTTTTGCTTTTGGATGCCAGTGGATCATTTTCCAGAAAAAGCTCCTTAGCTAAACTCCGCTTTGTCTCTACAGACTGCGGTCAGTGTGGTCACCAAAAAGGCAAATCTGCTGAAGATTTGAGCCATGCTGCAACCTGTGCAATGTCCGCAGAGGAAGTCCTGCTGGGGCGGCTGCGGTGGGCATGCCGGAGTGAGGGGAGCTCTTGGTGCCCAGCGGCCGCAGCGCCTGTGCAAGCGGGCTGCAGGCTGTAGACAAGGCATCCAGACAGGCAGGCAGGGCATCCATGCCTGCCACCTCTCCGTGTACACGGTCCTCTCAGTTGGATTTTGACATGGCCACCACATCTGTTTGGCAAATACAGCATTTCTCAAAACCAGAATAACCTTAGGGCTTATGTTTTGCTCAAAGACTTTTTCGTCTCACTTTTCGGTATTGCTGGTAGTCAAACTTTCACTTTTCTTTTTCTGCAACTGAAATGAAGAGCAAAGCAGGATTAATACCCGGCTCACACAGTGCTGCTTTCCACTGCTGCTGTGAGTCAAATGCTCATCTCTCCACAAGACATGTGCAACATTTCTTGGGAAATAATAGGCAGCAGCCTGGTATATCACAGGCACTGTTTCATCCAAACAGCTCTGGATGTATGTCCTGAGTAAACAAAACTTAGTCTTTCTTATCGTCTGCCGTGCTAGGCTCTCAGATTATTAACCGACTCCTCTTGTTTCAGGATAATTCTGAATTCAGGCTGCTCCTAAGACCTCTTGTGCCAATACACCGTAATTAAAGCCCCATCAGTTTGTCTAAAACTTCTGTTTTGACAGCTTCTGTAAACCAGAAGTTAAATCTCGGCTCAACTTGAAAGATGAATAGGACTCAGAAAGTTTGGCAGTCATATTTGTGTTCTTCTTCCCTCCTTTGAGAAATGTTCCTCTCTGAACTGAAGAATGCCTAAAAGACTTTCTTCTCCTTTGTAACTTAGTGCCCTCAAAGCATATGCTCTTTGATTAACCGGCCTTAGTATTTGTGCTGCTGAGGGGCTTTTCCTCCAAAGCACTTGGGAGGAGGTGGTTGCTACACCAGAAAGCTACTATTCCACTCATCCAAGCAAGGATGATCAAGTGAATGAACCTTCATTTCCCACATATCAAACAATATAAGCAGAACTAGTGCTCCAGGGCACTTCCCAATTTATTTTAATGACAGAGTGACTGATATATCCTATCTACATGATAAATTTGTTCGTGTCAGAAAAACCCTACACTGTGATGCCATTTAGGTGGGTTTTGTCATCTGCCTCGGCATGGAAAAGAAGCCCTGGAAGAAGTGTGCAAGGAAGGCGTGCAGGCCCAATGTCGCAGGGTGCTGCGGAAGCCGGGCCAGCATGTTGGCTGCTACACTGCAGGCACAGGGCCCTTGCTCCCAGGGCCTGGCCTCGGTCTCTGCCCCGCCAGGCTCCTGAGGCAATTCAGACATGGTCAGAGACAGCAAAAGCGGTTACATGTATATCCTACTTCCCCTAAGCCTTGCATGTCAAAATGAGAGACACTGTAAATGGAGGTCCTTACTCAGCCTGGGCCAGAAGATGGCTTCATTGATTGTGTGTTTAATCCTACTGTGTGCTGTGTATGAAAGAGTAATTCCTCATAAATTTTCAAGCACATCCTTGATGATAGACACTTGAGTGGAAGTTTCTTCCCAGAAAATAAACTTATGCATTGGTGGTGCAGTGCCTTGAACTGCCCAACCCCAGGACATTTTGCTGCAATCTAGCCATCTAGCCTACGCTAACTCCTTCCCGTGGGAAGGCAGCTCCCTTCAGGAAAAGGTGTTTGCTAATGCACTCCCCTCAGGGACTTACTTATCTCTGGGTTTTGTGTTGAGGTCCCTCTCCTGCAAGCAGCTCCCTCCCCATGGCTGTACTTGTGTGGTGCCTGGTGGACTCTGCAAGGGCATGCTCTTGTGCAGACTTACTGCTTGTGGTTACATGCCTCTCTCCAGCCAGGTATAATGATTGTGTTTCTTGTGATGATGGTTATGCCATAAGCATTCCTACTGTTTTGGAATTAAGCTGCTATTAAATGATAATGTTTGACTTATTCAATCATAATGTTTGCTTTATCAAAGAGATATTTAGAGCTTACTTCTTTCATAGCATCATCTATCTGTTTTAATTCCTCATAGTGGTCCCTGGATTCCCAAAGGGGCTGGAGCATCACCTCCTCCACTTCTGGGAATAGCTAGGTGAAAACAACAGAGAGAATATCAACATTTCCTTTTGTATTCATTAACTTGTACATGCTAGAAATGGGGTGAAAGGCAGGGTGTGAATTGTACATCCTCATTTCCCAGGCTAACTAAATGCCTGTCGGAGCAAACGCTGAAGCTCTGCATGCCCCCACTTCTGCTTCTGGCCTTGGGTGACTTACCTTTGTTACTGTTTCAAACATGGGGATGAGAACGAACTTCAGGAAGCCGATCTGTGCCGTCGGCTTGGTCACTTTATCACGGTCCATGAACGGTGCCACTGGAAGCCCCTCAGATTTTTCTCGGTCGCTCTGGAACAAATTCAGAGTTAACAAATATTAATCCTGGCTAGAAGTCTGTGAGAAGAGTAATGTACCAAGCAGATCGCTAGCTAAAGAGCAGTAGCCTTCAGATACAGATCTCAGTACTGTCTGAAGATAGCACAGAATAGCAATATGCTTCCCTCGGGCCAATGTATCCTGCTTTGTTCAGAGCAAGCATCTGAATAAAGTGAACTCTGTTCAGTTACCTGTGCATAGCACTGGCCTGAAAGCGTTCGCCTCCAGGCTTACAGGGCAACGAGGCCACCTAATTCCCTTTGCAAACCCATGGGACTTGTGAGGTAAAATATTTCAGAGCATTCAGAAAGGTGGTAATGGCTCTTGCTGCTCTGGAAGAGAAGGAATAGGTCTTTGATTTCCTCATCATTCTCCAGAGGGTGATTATTTTCAGGTATTCAACCAGAAATTACATCTCCTTCTTTACTAATGATTAAAACTCGTTCTGGCTAGCCAGGTCAATGGAGAATAGTTCCATTGACTGCAAAGACCTACTTGACCACATAACTCACTGTTTCCATGTGGGTTCATGTGCAAGGAGGTCACAGACTGTGTGTGCAAAAAAGATATCCTGTAGCAGACTTTCTCTCTCAATTACTGGGTCTTTCAGCACATAGTACCTTTGCTGGATGGCCAAAACAGTAAGGCTCACAGATGATACTGTAATTTTGAATAAAAAGCTGGAGACGCAGCGAGCTAGAAGTGTTTCTGACACATCATCTGAGATGTCTGCCTCTTGTGAGAAGCCCTCCTTGGCATGCACCCTATCAAAGTATAGACAAAACACACAAAAAAGCTCTGGCATCTCCTCCTTGGAGCACTGCAGCTGTGTGTAGGTTAAGATCGCGCTGCTGCAGCACGTACACACTGCTCAGGAGCCTGTGTGCCAGAGGCAGCTGAAGGCTGCTCTTCCAGGGATCCTTTTTTAAGCGATCAGAAACTGTGTTTAGCTGGGAATCCAGTGAGGAGCAATGGTTTGTGGAGCTTAAAGTCTGACTGTGCACACCTCAGCAAGTCTTCTGTTTTCTCTTTAGGGGAATGTTCACATGCAGTGAAAATTATCTAAACTAGTTCCCATGTGATATTTGATATAATTTACTTGACAACTTTCTCTTGCCAGTAGTCTTGCCCTTTTGGCCCCCAAAGCATTTACACATCAAACGAACTTGCAAGGCAGCCACTTTACAGAGAACAAGCTTCAGTCTGCTAGCATTAGGATTTCTGGGTTGCTATTGTCTTTCATCTGCAAATTGCAGTCAATTGCATTCACCTGCTTTCTGAACAGCTTCTCTTGCTGATATCCTTCTCTGACTTTCTGTAAAAGAATCCTTTCCATCCTAGAGCTAGACTGGGCTGTCAGACAGCAAAGCACCTGTAGCTGAGGTAGGATTCAGGAAGAGCAGCAATTTGTGCAATTGCATCTCTCCCTCATTCTTACCTGCATAAAATATTCCTCTAGTAAGCAATCTACCCAGGGCTCTGCTACTTCCATCGGGCGGACTTCGTTGGAGATGTCACAGCATTTTATCAGTACCATCTTCAGCTGAAAGAGGACAATACTTTAACACTGCAGTCTTAATGCCAGTCCTTTTTCCCCTATCCAGAACCTGTGTCTTTACAAGGCAGTGGGAGGCAATGTTTTCAAACAGAAAAGACAGGTTTAGGATGAAATGATCTGGATTCTTTTCCACTCTCCCAGTTACTCTGTCTAAATCCCTTATCCCCTTTCTGCCTTGGTTTCCCTGTCTGTAGCGCTGGGATGTGTCACAGTGGGATGTGCGCTTATCTGCTGCATGAAGAGATTCAGCCACAAATGACCATGAAGTTGTTTGTGGAGCACTCAGAGGCAGCTGGGGAAAGAATTCCCTGGATGTCAAAGATGACTGGATTAGGAAGTAGAGGATACTAGAGTTTGTACTCCTGTGGATACTTTTTGCCCCACAGTAAGGGACAATAAGAGTTTGTGACCCGACCCACTAAATACATTTTTTTTCCTGATGGGACTCCAAGATTTTTAAAGCTGGAATAATCTATTTTATATAGAGCACTTCCAAATTGTAATTCTTTTTGGTGGGGCAGAGGACGTAAGAAGGATTCTTTTCTGATAATGTATATTGAATCTTGGTTTTTAAACAAACAAATGGTAATCTGCAAGCTTTCACACTATGCACAGAAAAATAATAATCCACAAAACCTCCTTACACAGGTCATGTGTTCTTCATTTGAGTAATCAAAATTTTCCATTTTTTCCTTGAAAGAGTCCAGTATTTCTGCATGTCTCGCCATGTCTGTAGCCAGGATTAACGTAATTATCCCCTAGCAAAGAAAATATGTTCACATATTAACTTGACATTCTTTACAAAGTCTTCTATTGCAGAGCAAAGTAGAGTCTTTCTTACACACAAAAAACCTCAGATGCATTACATTGTTAATACTGAAAGGGGAAGCTTCTGACTTGAAACTGCCAAGCAAACTGGAAGAGGGTTATAAAGAGTTCAAGGTATATGAAGATCATGGTTAGATTGATCTGTAACACTGGTGTGATATTCCAGAGGCGCTGAGGTTTTTCCTTTCTGATTGACTAATTGTGGAAAAACAAACTATACAACAGGATGTTAAAAGCCGCACTCTGCCAAGATCCACTTTTGGCTCCTTGGAAAGCACTATAGGTTTTGCTGCTGACTCTTAGTGGCCCTAGGAAGAGACAAAGATCAGTAGATGTGGATGTCCTCAGTGCTTCTCCTCCTTGGATTAAGGTCTTTGAAATACCCAGATGCAGCCAATGTGTTAGGAGTTCTGTATCCTCCTGCTAGGCAGAGTTTATGATGGGAAAACATGTGGTTAATTTAAAGTTGTGGGTTTTCATACAGATCTATCCATTTTGGGTCCATGCCTGCTTCCCATGTACTGGCAGAATCAGTAACTCCAACCAGACCGGTATCTGAGCCCTTGTATTGGTCTGCTTTTTCATTTGGTGTTTAAGGAATGTGCAATGTGGAAACTAAGACCAAATTTTGGCCCTTAGTGCTCTGATGGGAATTGTAGCATTGTTCACTGTCTCAGAGATAACTGTGGTGACTCCCAGTCCACCAGAGCCTCTTCCAACAGTACAAATGCTCTGCTGTTGTAAATCTTTTCCTATTTTGAAGCCCCTCTTAAAATTAATACAATGTTTTCTTAAAGCATAAACTTCTGCCATGAGAGCTTAATCCTTTCCCAGTCAGAGCTAATTGGCTTCTTCAATAATATAAATATCTATCCCCAAAATGTCATAGGCTTTAATAGTCAGGATGTACTCATTATTTCTCAGCAAGACATTCCAGGGAGTGCTGCTGTGGAAATTTTCCAAGAATCCCTCTTGGATCCTTCCAGTGTGAGGGGCTTTCTCAGTCATACCCACTAGGGAGAATGATTCACTTGCATTGTACAGCAGGGAAGTCTGTGTGTGCTTACATCTTCAGGAACAGTTTGTACGACACAGATGGGACCAGCATTCATACCTGTCTTATCTGTTTGAATTGGTCCTGGTCGACATTGGAGAAAATGTTGTATTCTGGCTGGGAAATGATCTGGAAAGCCACAGCACAGTGGTGGTTCTCCAGTGGGGAGATGTCATTGTAGCGTACTGCAAGCTCAGTTCGTGCGTTTATCTGATAGCTGATGGGAAGAAAAACAATGAGAACTCCTGCAGACACACACCAGCTGCTCTAAACCATGCTGCTTACTTTTATTTACATTCTTTTCAATACTTATTCAATTAGCTGCAGTTTGGTTTTTGATTGTTAATGCTAAATCAGATTTTTAGAGAAGATACATATTACTTTAATATCATCTCAGGCACTATTCTGCTATAGGGTTTTTTTTAAATTTTACCAAGTCTCTGCAGCTTAAAGTGACATAGAACAATCACAGAAGTAACTGTCTGGGCTTCATTCAACCCCCACTAATGTCAATGGGGAGATTCTCACTGATCTGAGTCAGAATTGGGTTCTGCCCTTATTTAATGAATGGCCCCAAATAAATTAGATTCTCTCTCTCTTTTTCACCCACACATACATGCACACAAAAGTGTCCATGGGTCAACAATTCTAATTTCTTCACATGATAATAAATAGAATAATATGCACTTCATGATTTATAATTATGAAATAATGTGTAAGTTAAATCACCCTTTGCATTTTAGTGTAATTAGTCCATTTCAGTAAATGGAGCTATAATCATTTATGCCCTCTCTCTCAGCTGTGAAACATTTTACCTTGTTTTCTCAGGAGTGGGGGAAAATGTTGGAATAAAAAGCTGAAAAAACATTTTCCTTACATAGCCAAGGACAGCTGGCAACCCCAACCCAGACCTGAGTTTTCTGCATGAAGCTCTGCCTTGGCCCACATGTGAGTGAACAGCAGGGCCTTGGGGGAAGGTCATGGCCAGCTCAAGCTGTGAGAAGGAAAACCTGTTCTACCAAAAATGCCAGCTGGTATTACCTTCCCAATAAATTTTAAGGGAAGAGAAAGCAAGAGACAGACTTACGTGTTGTTATAGCCCGGATGGTCCAAATCATGGCATACTGCTGCAGTCATGAGAATCAAGATATCAATTTGGGAAAATTTCTCCTGTAAAATACAAAACATTAATGTAGTATTACAATTTCCACTTCCCCTATCTCCATAAATGAAAAGAAGTAAAAAAACTACCCACATTTACTTTTTAGAGAAATGCAAATCTGAGCAAAATGAAGTATTTTTCCATAGGTCAATTTGCTTCAGTCAACAAAGAGAATTCTGCCTTCCCTTCCATTAAAAATGACTCAGATGTGCCTTTGTTGCATTAAATAACAGCAGCTCAGAGGCGCCAATTTGCTTGAAACTTGCTATTACTGCAGAGATCATATAAAAGCACTGAGATATTAGTACAGTCTTTTACAAGTCATTTGAGCATCCTGATTAGTTAAGGGAGGGCTGGAAGATAGCTTAGTTGCCATTGCATTCTGCATTAACTAAAGTTATGAAAAGAGTGAGAAAAATTAAGTGTTGTGTTCCCACAGCTTCTGAATAGGATGAACTTCCACTAAAGCAAGTTTTTCTTCATACTTTTACTGGCAAGAAAATAGGCTTAGGCCAGTAACCAAGATGTTTAACTATGGAGAAGAAAGGCATTTTTTAACTGAATAAAATCTGGCTTGTACAGAAATGAAATGAATATATAAACACAGGTTATCCAGTCAACAAAAATAAATGATGCCTATAGTTTTGGACAAAGTACAGGTTGAATGTAAAGCTTGCACACAGTACGTGCAAGGCATTATTTGCAGTAGCTCACCTAGGTGCAAGCACACATTTGGAGAAAACCTCTTGTGGGAACATTTTGTGTCACAGATGAAGCCCATATCCACAGACCATAATTTAGTAGGCTTTTGGATCTGATTCATCGATGTTTCATGCTATCAGAGTGTCAAAAGAGCTTCAGTGTGCAAACTGGGGATATCCAGGAGGTGAAGGTAGCTTCCCAGCAGCCTCAGAAAGCTGTGTAGGTTCTTAGGGTCTGGGATGGGATGGCTGACTGTGCAGCCAGAGGTGGAAATGCAACAGCTCTCCTCCTCTCCCCAGGGACTGAACAAGTGCAGCTACTCTAAAGCTCATCACTTGCTAGCAAGGTGGTGGGCTGTTTTGCAAGAAAAGTGGCACAGGTGTTGTGGTGCTCAGTGGACAAACATGTGCCCCATGATGGAAATGGAGTGATACTATTGAGGTGGGGGACATACCTGGAGGCTGCAGAGTGAGATCATGCTGTACATCATCTGGGTCACACAGAAGCAGTGCCGGAAATTATGAAAGGGGTTGTTTCTGTAATTGTCATGAATACACAGCTGCAGAGAGAGGGAATGAAGCAGTCAGAGACAGGAGAGCTCTTTCTTTATAAAAACATGATTACATATGCTTCCCAGCCTCCCTGGAAGCATTGTGTATCCCTACAGGAGTCCTATGGAGCTCCGTATTATTTTCTGCTAGGGCAGAGTGACAGCACGAGGCCCTCTGACACCCTGCCTTCCTGGGGGAGGGTGAGAGATTACTGCCTTTCAAGAATTTGTCAGCAGGTAAAGCTCATAGCAACTTCTCTCTCATACCAGCTAGCAATGGGTAAACATCCCAGCACAGCTGCAAATGCATCTCAGTCTTGAGACAGGACTCTGTGCTCTCATCCTGAATTTGTATTTCAAACCATGTGGTGGTTAAATGGTGACTTTGAGGTGTGTAAAGAACTTAAAGTACATCCCTGTTCCCCTCTGTCGCTGAATGCAAATCACAGCTTTGATGTCTTCAAGGCTGAAATGTAGTTATTTCATTTGCAGATGCTCAGAGCTGGCATTTTGTGATGCGTTGCTTGGCAAAGTGAAGATGCGAATGCACACACACTAGCATACCTGTGTGGATTTCCTACGCTAGGCAGCATGGGAGAGATTTAGCTATAAAGGCACATGGGACTGATTTTTGTGTGTTTTAACTTTCTACAGATCCTGGCTATGTGCCCTCATTAGAAAAGCAAGCTAAATCTTGTTTTCCTATGTGTCCTTGCTATTGTCAGCCGGGCTAGCTGAGTGAAGCTGGCACAGCTGGGCTAACACATGCCACAGTCAGTCTTCCAATGCACTGGATAGCCTTTGGTATCCTGTCCCACAAAAACCAGCCAAGCATCAGCAGCACTGCTGGACCCCTGCTGCTGAAGCCTCCATAGCCTGGACCCTAGAGAGCCCTTATGCACATGCTTCAATTACTGAGCCTGAATTAATGACATTACCCCCTCTCCAGCTAAACAGTGAATTTTCTTCAAGTGTCCTGAAGCCCCATCAGGATCAAACCATTCAACCTGGTACCTGACTTCAAGGAGGCCTCAAAGCTCTGGATGAGGTCAAGAGAACTGTGGGTTTTCAATGCTTATTCAGTATCTGGGGGCATCATTGCAAATGCTGTTCAGATTATTCTGCAGCAAGGACTTTAGAAATATTTTACATTATTTTAAAATGAATAACTAATGGCACAATATGGTTGACAGCCAGGCTCACAAGTGGTGGGCAGTATCTCACAGCCTCCACATGGACACCGTGGTTGCGCTCAGGCACCGTACAACACTGCACGGATGTAATGTATACATCCAGCAGTGGAGCCCAGAGCATCCCAGGGGACTCCTGACTCAGAGCACTGAAGGGCTGGAGAGACTGGGTTGTGTTACTCATCCTTTCCTCCCCTTTCTGGAACGTTTCTGTAGCCAGTGGATGTGGGAGCAAGAAAGCAAGCATATGCATGAGGTGGCTTTTTCTCACCCACTTAAGTTCAAACTGGTGCCCATACTGTGCCTGTGAAACTATCATAGTTTGAAGCAGAGTCCTTGGAGCTTTTTTGAATCACCTTTCTTTCTGTGAAGCTAGTGTTTAAGAAAGGAAATCTCACCCTGTCTTACCTTTGTAGAAAATACATAATAAACTTCCCTCGTTGTTCAGAACAAGGCTGTCTTAAATGCTAGTGGTAACAAATTGCTTGGAGATACGAGCTAACAGGAAGCTGCCTGCAGTAATGCGTGTGGGTGGCATGTTGATGTGTGTTGACATATCACCTTATTTCCCATGTTTTCAGTCTGTGAGACAGGAGGAGGAAATTTTCTGGTTTATCTGCTCTGTGCTAGCCTTGATTGCATTGGGTTTCGTCCCACCCCTTCTGTTCAGCTGCTTCCTAAGGTCACAATACTAAGCTTTTCATCCACCTTATTTGGGGAGAGATTTCCAAGGTCTCGATCATTTTTTATATCTCCTTGAATGTAGTCATACCATTTTTCTAAATTCCTAGGCATAAATTCCAGGTAAGCCTTATACCTTCTATGGAGACATGGTAACATAGTTCATTTTATCCCTGATTCCAGTCTCTGATCAGCCTAATGCCTCGTTAGCTTCAGCCGGTAGCAGCACACCAAGCAGTGGCAGTCACTGCCCTGCGTACGCTGGTGCCCAGGTACTTTTTGCTCTTGCTGTACTTTGTGATATAATGAATCCAGTGTTTTGCTTTGTGTTTTCTAGCCACCTTCTGAATTTGTGGAATTTGTTCAGGCCTTTCTGGGAGCCTACGTCAATCGTAAAAAAGTTCCTTCTATTCTGTCCATACTCTTCAGGTAATTAGAAGATATTAGTGAGATATAATTCTTTGCTACAGGAATCATATGAAACATCTGTATAATGAGCTTCACATCATGATGTTTCTGATGTTTCAATCAATTTGTCGGGTAGAGATGTAAGTTTTACTAACCATAATTCTTCAGGGTATCCCTACATCCTTTTTAAACAATGGGTGAAATATTTACTGTTCTACAGTCCTCTAGGAACATGATGGGTTTTTCTGAGAAAGCCAATATATTCTTCAGCTTTTTAGCAAATTCTTTCTTATGGTCTCCCTTGGACCTTATAACCAGTGTTTCTTCTTCAGACATCTTAGTTTTGGTGTGAACTCATCTTTATCATGTCTTGCACCTCTGCAACCTTCTCAACATTAAAGAGCAAGGCAAAGAAAATTATATAACTTCTCAGCAATTCTTTTTCCTTCCTGCCTTGCTCTTTTACTCCCTGTGATTTAGGACATCTAATGATTATTGCACATACTGGCTTTTTTTGGCCATATCTGAAGACACTCATCTTGTCTCCATTTACAGCAGGTATCAAGAGCATTCAACAGAAATGAACTACTTTCAGTAATAGACAGCTCAGCAAACAAATGCAAAACAGTTTAAAAAATGTAAGCTGTTACCACAAGAATGCAAACATTTGCTGAAGTACTTAAATTTTACGAATTTTTATAGATTGACTGCTTTCAGTGGGATTACTCATGTAAGTCAAGTTAATTCCATGACTAAATGTTTTGTTTATTGGCTTTGGAATTTGAAAAATTGCAAATATCAGGAATTTGAAATACTTACCAACCACCTCTTTAACGTGATAGGATTGATGTTGAAGTCCTTTACCAACCCAAGATCATGGTACATATGTTCCAAACAACTCAGCATCTGCAGCCAGGAACAGATAGGTTATTGGCTTGGTAAATAGCACTTTATGATACATTGCAGAGTGAATTTCCTCCTTGCAAACATTGAATAATTGCAGAGCCCTCTTGTTAAGATGAAAGAAAGATGTTCAAAGATTGCATTATTAAAGACAGTGCAAGAGGTGAGACAGAGAGGTTCTCAAAGCTTTTTGAAGTAGACAGATTGCTGTTGACTTCACAGGTTTTGTGCAGGGCTTTGAATCACACCAGCTCTCTTTAGTAATTGTGATTCATGCATACCATACAGATTCTTTCTCACAAAAAAAGTATTGCCATTTTTCTAATTCAGCTGGGATATGTTCTAATGGTCAATGAAATAGTTTTCCACTCACTCCAGAGGCCCTAGCTGTACAGAAATGGATCAGGCCCTAGCTGTATAGAAAGTGACAGCAGAAAATAGGAGATCCTTAAAGAAATATTTATTCTAGGTATGTGTCAATATCTTCTTTCTTTATGACTTTTTGTGAGTTCCTAAATCCACTACCTTAACTCGGATTTCTTGTTTAGCAAAAGATCTCCCATTATAACACTACAAAATTGCAGCAGGTTTGTGACCATCCGTTCCCATAAACTGTTAACTATGAATCCCAATAGCTGAAATGCAAAGGCAGGCTCCTCTTTGAGACAACATCTGCTCTGCAGTAGGAAGGGGGATGCACTACCGCTCCCGGTTAATATCTTCTGGGTTTGAAAATATTGCAAAAGAAAGGTATTGATGATCTGATGTGTCTGGGCAGTTAAAAGCTGCCACCAGTCAGAAATGAACAGACTTCAGGAGTTCAGGAGTTTATGTATCTGCATTCCCATTTCTGAAGGCAAAATCTGCAGGGGATGAAATGCAGCCATTGCATTAGCAGATACAGTTCTTAGACTGTAGACTGATCCAGGAGTTTTTAATACGATGAGTGTAATGTCACAAATATGCCTTGGAGACATTTTTTGTTAGGTTTCTGTTATTTAGGCTCTTAAAAACTCTCCAGAAAAATGATTTAATCTAATGAAACTTTATACTTATCCAGGGAATATACATAGTTCACGCAGTAACAGGGGGGCTGGTTTCGAGTCATCCGAACAGGAAGTGACTTTCCTGCAAAACTTGAGGGACAATGTCACGAGCTGAACTGTGCTCAGATCACATGGCCAGCATTTTGCTGTAGACCACCTTGTCTTGTTCCTAGTCCCTGAGGTAGATTATATGTTTTGCAATAGTTTCAGAAAAGACTTTCCGAGACAATAAACTTGACCTAGAAGGGCTGAATTACCCTCAGAAATGCTTATCTCCCTTCAGTTGTTGCCAAGAGAGCTTTGGGTGAGTGGCAGGGTGACTTTGCCCAGGGTGACAACGCCCCTGCCCCTGAACACATGAGAAACTCAGTTTTCATTTTTAGCTTTCTTGGTCAACAGCAAAAGCTTGAATATTGGACTCTTCTAAGGCTTGAAAGTGAGTGGGGAGATGCGTTGCTTGGCATTTGAGAAAGAGAACACAAGCTTGCTGCATAGCTCTGTTCACTGAGATGCTGCAGAGCACAACATTATTAATTTGCTTACAGAAGACGATGGTTTACAACCTGCCTGCCCCACACTGAGCATGTGGGCAAATGCTCATTACTAAACAAGCATTGACAGAATTGAAATATTCTCTGTAAACATAAACCAGAGCTAAAAGGGCAAGATAAACCCATATGGTGCTCGGCTCACCAGAGTTTGTGCAGTATGTTATTTCTGAGCAGCACTCCTCCTTGCAGGGCATGTCTAACCTCCGCACCCTCTTGTTAGCCTCGTTCATGCCACCATATAGTCTTTCCTCGTACTCTGAATGAGTTACTGTGCTAAAATACTATGCCTCAGCACACAAGAATCCGTGGATAATGGTTTTTGTCTCTCCCTATTCTTTCTTAATAGTCAGAACAACAATGAGCCAGCAGTGTTATGGTCCACCTGGCAGGTCGTAATTCTCTCTTGCTGTAAAGACCTGACAGGCATTCAAAAGCTGGGGGCGAGCCATTTTGCCTGAGCTGGAGAGGGAGCAGTAACTGCAGAGCACCAGCCTCAGCTTGGCACGGACCGCACAAGGGAAGCTGTGCCAGCCTGTGTGAATGGGAGATGGACCTAAAGTCACCAGAGAGTCCTTCTGTTATTCTATCAGCCAGATGAAATATCCTGAAGGGAATATGCTGTTCCTGTGGGTGCAGTATGGGGTGGTTTTGCTTGTCATGTTGATCTACAGGTGCTGAGCCAGAATGACTCTTGTATGCACAACATCTGATTGAGAAGGTAATTAAGGTGATTGCTGCTGGGGTTGCTGCTAGAACTACCTGGTCATTCCCTTGGGAAAAACCTAGTTTAATCCTGCTCTCCCTTACATTTTTCCTAGGTGAGGTTGCTGGTATTTGCTGAATCTAGTTTTACATTATATTATAAGCTGGCCATTACAGAAACATCCTTCTCCTTCTTGTTTCTGCAGAGGTTTACAAACGGGCTTTCCAGAACCTTCTGCATTACAAGTGACAAACAACGAATAATACTAATAGCAATAAGAAAAATAAGAAAATGAAGCAATAAGAAAATACTAATAGGCCATGCGTGCAGCTTTGCAACCTCTTCAGAAAACATCACAGAAAAACCCTTGTCTAAAAGGGTATGAATCAATGCATGCACCTCTGCCTGGCTTCACACAGCAGCATGCAGCTTCATTTATCTGAGCAGTTATTGATGATGTGCTTAAGCATACACTTTGCTAGGGATCGATTTGTTCAAATAAAATGGCACGAGAGAACTCATGTGGCAGCAATGATAGTGCGCTGGTTGTTGTGGGACATTGCTAGCAAGGGGTTAAAGAAAAAACAGAGGGATCAGGTTATGATAATAAGCATAATCTATCTAGCATCTGTAAGGAAAAAGCACTGTAATCTGGTGTGATATGAAAATAAAAAAAATACAGAGATTACGGGGCAGAAAAGGGGAAAAACCCTGCAGACCATCTCAAAGGGCTCTTCTGGCCTTGTTGTCTCTCAGGAAACGTGCTAACCCAGCTAACATGGCATCCTTACCTCGTTGGGCTCCCACAGCCAGACGTCAAAGGTTGGTTTCCGAAGCGCTTCTATGGTCTCCTGGGACAGCATGTACTGCAGACAAAAAGGCAGTCAGTGTAAGTGAGGGTTCCCTGCCCCAGTGTGGGAACCTGCCATTGACATGTCCCTGGGATTTCTGGGGTCCCATTCACATGGGGTTTAGCTGTATTTCCCAAGGATAGAGCAACTGATCTCTCCCTCTGCCTGCCCAACCCTCCTCTCCCTCCCCACCAGCTGCTCGTGGTCATGCCAGGATGCCCACGCTTGGTGGGCAGCAAGCCCCCAGGCAGCTTGCTGCCTGCCACGGCACCAGCTGGCAGGCCACTGATCGGTGGTGGAGATCCTTATGGAGCAGGGAGGTGGAGGGTTTGGGAGAAAAAGGAGGAGAACGGAGGTGTTATGGACGGGGTTGCTGGTAGATGCAGCAAGGGGATGTAAGGGGCGCAGGGCACAGATTCATCCCCAGCTGCACTGGTTCTGCTGCCTGCAGATTATCAGCAACATTTGGTGCAGCCAGTCATGGCTGGGTGGTGTGAAGTGTCTATGCTTATAGTGTTAAATTAGCCCGTGGGCATGATATATTTACTTTCAGATGATTTATGCTCTCATTTTGAGTATTTTTTCAAGAACACCCACATTTTCAAATTGGTTGTCAGCCTGCAAGATTCAAGTGATTTTTTTATCATTTTATCATTTGAGAAGGCAGTGATTTTTGCATTTGCCTATATAATGTACATTTAATATGACATTCTGCAAGAAATCTGTCTATTAGGAGTACAGATTTGTTATTTGATAACAGTGTTGTAATAACATCTTCTTTCAGTGGACTCATCACATCCTAGCATCACTGACATTGGACTAATCCAGTACTTGACAACTGATAACAAATTTTGCAAATCTCAGACAGAACCCAAACTTCTGAAACCAAAACTCCTATGAGCTTTGGTCTAGGGACAGCCCAGACTATCAATTTACTCTGCAGTCAGTTAGTACAACTCTTCACTGCACTTGTTGTTAATTCAAGATCCTAATATCATAGCAGTAGATCAAAAGTTGATCTGACATACATACTTATCAAGGGAAAAATAATTTTTAGAACTGATATGTTTTGCGAAAACGCGTTAGTGTCAGGAGCACAAGCCTCTTGGGCAACAATTAATTAGAAGAAATGTAAGTCTCATGATGTCCGCTTCAGAGACCTAGAGGTCACTTCTGCTAGGCAGAGCAGAATAAACAGCAGAACTTATAATTTGTTACTCTGCAAGGCTCTGAAGATAAATATACAAGGATGCATGTCCATATCATACACCTGCATCACACAGGACCACATGAACTTGAGAGCAGCTCAGCCAGCTTTGATGTGTGCAGGCAAATGCCCATGTTAACTATGATTTCCACATGTGTGAGCTGGTGTTTTGTCAAGGTGTGAGCTGGGCATTGTGCAGACATAATCTGGTAGCTTTAAATAATTCCTGTGGGCAAAGACTGCTGGCGCTAGGACCAAAGATCCTGTGTGCTTCATGGTTTCAGCCTCATTCATCACTGTGGATTTGTACTTGCACTTGCCCAGTAGACATTTTTCTTCAAGCATTACTCTTTTCTCTAGCAAATACAGTAACTCATTTTCACAGGGACAATGAATCATTCTGGAGAGAATCCAATGTCGCATTTTCACTTTGTTTTCCTAGGTGAAGCATCCCCATAAATTACTTTTTAAATTGAAAAATAATCCATTAGGAGAAAACAGGCAGCAGCACTATTTTCAATTAGAGTACAACATTATAGGCTACTTTTGATTGTTTGCTATGAGCATGGAGAATAAACAAACATAACTAGACAAAAGAGCGTTAAATGTTGATGAATTCAAAATGTTCATTAACATTTCAAACACTAATGAGCTTTTAAGTATTAAAGACTACTGAGGATCCAGCTTTAAGTTACTGCAGGCAGTGACAGCTTTTTCCATTGAATTCCAGGGATTTTGGATCAGGCCCTGGGTTTAGAATAACTAGGAGGTAGATGGCTAGGGAGTCATGCATTGTAAACCAGCACTTGTCAGGAAGGCAAGTCCGTGGTAGGATTCTGGGAAGAGCAAGTATTGGGTGGTACCTTTGGGTAGGATGGTACATCCCGCCGGGGCGTCAGCCTCTTGTTTTCGTCCAAAAAGTTGTACTTGCAGGGACAGTTAGTCCTGAAATGAAATATTCAGCTTTTGACATTGTGGGAACAGAACCACAGCACAGAAAATGTTTGAAGTACTCTGGTCTCTCAGTAGGCATGGCTTGGAGAATTACCCCACTCCCCAACCTCTCCCTTTCTAATGTGGTGTTGCTGGAATGCTTTAAAAGTGTGATCTTTAGGATTTTCTCCCCTTGTGCAACACCCCATCACTCCTCCATCTATTTGAATTCAAGCGAGGAGCATCTGTCTTCAGGCACGTATCCATGGATACCTAATCACTTCTATTTAAACCAAGTAACTTTCCTTTCAGCGAGCAGCTTGCTGTCCAGTGGCAGGCATAGATGTCCAAGGATGGCAGAGCCCTGCCAGGGGCCACGCTGTGTATGGACACTGGCGCGCTTGTTCTTATTTACTAGTGTAGGCATCCACTTTGCCCCACGGCTTATTGCAGCCCAGATCCAGGCCTCGTAAAAGCTTGGATAAGACAATCCATTTTGATGGCATGACCATCTTGCCTGCTGCCTTTCAGGCCGGGCAACAGCAGTGAGGCACAGGCTCGGCAGACACAGTCTGTTTGGCTCCCTGGTCCTGGAGGAAGGAAGCTGCTGCCAGCAATTACAGGTAATTAACACTTGCCTGGTTATTAACATCAGCACCCACTGCCAGTTACCTACTCTTCCTTCCTCTGCATGTGGAAGAGCCAAGCTGATGCTATCCCATCTGAGCAGAGGACCATGATGGTGGGAGGTGCACACCAGCCTTACAACCTTTGCAGAACATCTAGGTTGCCGCATTGCAGCACGAGAGCAGTTTCTTGCCTTACAGCCACGGGGGGCACAATAAAACTGAGAGCTCTGTGATATCACCCATGGCAATTGTCACACTTTAACTCAACACATGTTTCCCAGGTAGTTGGTCACATGGACTTTAATAACTCTCATGTGAGGTTGATCTGCTTGTATTTTGTATTTATCCCTGTAGTCCTAACATTTGGATTATCCTTTCTCATTTTTCAAGCCTCCTGTGAAATGAAGCTAAAAGAAACTCTCGAAAAGAAGCCAACCAAAGTATTCCATTAACTTTATTTGTCCCTTTTAAAATTATTTCACATATTCTGTATTGCATCTCTTTTTAGTGCTTCGCTTCCTGCTGGGAATTGGTCCGGGTCTCTTTCCTTTTCTCCTCTTAACATTGATGTCTGCTATAATTTCGGATGGTGTTGTCTGAATCCTGCAAAGTTATGTCATTTTACAGTTCATGGTGGTCAGCTGACTTCAACCAGCTGCCTTTTCCTGCCCTTTTTAAGGAGACTCTCATTTGGTGAAAAGCTGTCTTAATTGTTTCTAAAGCTGTTTCCTCAAAACTCCACTATGGGGGGTATTAGTAGGATAAAAATAGTGAGACTGGGGCATTCCTTGCCCTAATTGGAGCTGGCTGCCAGGGTTAGCTGAGGGTCAGCCAGCTATCTCTAATTCCCAACTGTAGTAAGACATCGAAGCCTTCATCCTACCACACTGGGGAACACATCAGAGCCAAGATGCATCAGACCTTTACAAACATAAAACTGTATCTGCAAATGATCATGATTTTAAATGACACTATAATGTTATTAGCATCTGCCAGTGGTGAGCACAAAAAGCAGACTAGCAAAAAAATCAATTTGAGGGGATGCCAGTGGGGCTACTTTGCTCTTCTGAAAAGGAGAGGTGCACAATTCACTGTGTGTGATGACTTTATAAACCTCGCCGTTCATTCTTACTCTGTCGTTTGGTAATGTAACAGCAAATGTAAGAATATGTAAACATACAAGAATACAGCTGGGTACACTGTGATATTATTGAAGGAATATACGCACTCACACATACTTATGTACATTAATTAAATTTAGACGTGATCCCTAATTGCAAATGTAACGCATTATCCAGCAAATGACATTGCACAAGGGATGCCAAGTCTGAACAGGAGCAAAACCATTTCCACTTGCCCTGGGATGCCTCTGTTCCCCCCACAGCATGCACTTATCCCACGCCAATGGGAGAGAGCTTGCTCAGCTGCTCTGGGGTGAAGCACCCCTAGGGTGGGGTCACCGTGGGCTAGTGGCATGGCTCCTGTGGAGCTGTGGTCGCTCGGGAATAGGGAACCACAGCTCATTCCTCAGCAGCTCCCGACGGGGTGCCTCTTAACAGCCAGCCAACAGGGAACATCTTCTCCTCAGTCCTCTAGCAAAAAGAGGTGACTTGTAGCCACCCCTGGTTATACACTGAACCTGGCCACATCTAGCTGCTGCTTTGAGACCCAAGCCCTTAGAGTACAGATAATCATGGGGAGAATTTTGTGCAAGGAGGAGGAGCTTTTGCGCTGCCAGGAGGAGGAAGACCCAGCTCAAGGCAACCAAGAAGAGCTGTGACAGGTGCTGCCACATTGATGTGGCAAAAAGTGATGCTGAGCAGAGCAAGTTAGGCTCCTGCTTCATCAAAAGCAGCTACACAGTGTGAGCCCAGAGCAAGCTAACTTGGGTGTCTGTGCCCAGCACTCCCTGCTGCTAAGCACCATACCCATTTTTACCACAGCTTCCCAGCATCACACTCCATGCTGGTCTCTGGCTTTTGGCGGCTGTCATATCTCACTACAAGCCCTCGGTGAAGACTACACCTCAGCTGGAGCTGGCTGCACTGGGCAGACATAGCACTCCCCATTCCTGTTTTTCTTCTTAACAGATTGCTGTTTATGCTACAAAATATAGATTGTAAGGTGACAAGATCTGGGATAGGAATGAGTCATGGATGCTGCTGGGACAAGTCTCGTACTTCCTTGTGTATGGCAGCAACTGGGCAAACGTGAAGTTGCCATAACTTCTTTTTTTGGTTTTAATTCCCTATCTGCCTGTGCGTCACTATGCTTGTAAATGCAGCTCTCCCAGCTCCCTACAACAGCTGAGGAAAAGTAAAGACACATGCACGGGCACACACGTTATTCACATTACACCCAGCACAAATCAGCATATATGTTTTTGCGTTTGCTGACAATCTGAGCTCTGATTTTTCTGATGAGATTTCCTCACACTCAAACAAGAAATTACACAAGTCACAGGGCAAACTGCAATCCATCCTACTGGTATAAATCTGGAGCAGATCTGAGGTTAATAATATTACTTTGCATTTATGCTAGTATAACAGCTGAGTTTGGCCTTAGACTTAATAGGAACGTATTAACACTGTGCCTCCTGACACATCTGGACAGCAAAATTTATAAAAGCGAGTGATTATAAAGCCCAGTTATTTTAGCAAATCTCCCATTGCCCTCGATAGTAAATAGCTTTGATTAAAGGTCAGAGAATTTGACCCCATATGAAGAAAATGAGAGAGGCTGGCAAGATAGTATAGTTACATTTACTGAGAAAAATCCCCTTCACCCACACTTTGAGCAATGCAGTATAGCCCTCTTCAGCAACCTTCCCAGAAATATTCATAATCTCACAGTGATGATTTGTTTGTCCTAATGGGGCATTTCAGTGACACCGGGGGCAGACTTTCCAGCTGAGACCACATACCGTACAAAATGCAATTTTTTCTGCTGTTGTTTTAATCACAGTGAAGCCAAGCTTCACAATCACAGTGAGCCCTTGAATTAGAAAGTAAATTCCCAATTTCTTGTTGAATTTGAAATGGATGTTTTATAATAGCATGAGATCATAATTAGAACTGCTACATATTTATTTGATATTTTCCCAGAATATATTGGAGCTGATTTGAATGTTAGCTGGTTCCCAACAAAACGCCATACTATGCAGAAGTACTTTTCCCATTCCCTCTCTCCCAGTAAATCTGGACGAAGAATTCCCATTCTGTATGGTGAAAAATAACTCTCTGTTGCAAGATCTTTCTCTCTATTCCTGTGGCCTGAGCTATTTTAACTAACTGATGCATGGCTATAGATCTTCAAATGTTAAATTAAAGCCACTGTCCTTAATGGTTATTGGCTTCCTTGCTCCTTTACTTCTAAGCCCAGAAGGTAACTCAATTCTGTGGAAATGTTGCATTAGGGTTTGAAACCAGATGCTTATTTCTTTGGTTAGGTCCAAAGCAGAACTTACCTGCTGCTTCTTGCTGCCATTTCCTCCCTCATCTTTTTAATGTCGCTCTTGCATTTCTCAATCTCTACTACTTTCAGGCCTTCCACTGTCAACAAAGGAAAACAACAGGGGTGTTACCATGGCGAAAGTCGAAGGATCTCATTTCACAATTGTGAAAAATTTCAAAGGGCTTTAACAGTGGAGTTATCCAGTGAGCCAGCAAGCTCTTACAGTCTGCCCCGGTTCTCACATACGCAGGTGCTGCCAAAGCGATATATCTTGAAAACCCATAGGAATTCTCTGCTGCCAATTTTAGATAATAGCTACAGTATTTTAATTCACAGAATGGCTATAATGTCTCAGCTTTTCCACAATTGTTAGCAGCGGTCAGCTGTTCTGGTGCCTTCACTTCTCTGCTGTAGAACACGAATCAAAGGAAATCCTGAGCAAAAAAACCTTCCCGTGATGGGTTGATAAGCGCAGCTAGGCAAACACGTCCCTGTAGGATTAGAATTCCCATTAAGATAAAAGGTTTTAATTTGCAAGTTCATACAGAGCATTAAGGAGCTCTGAAAGGCATTGCTAGATACAGAAAAACCAAAGTGAGAATGCAGGAGAGAGAGAAATGTTGAAAAGTTTTGCTCTAGTGATTTATTTCATTTTTTTTTAGGTATTGAAGATCTGTCACTTCTTTTTGCCAATCAATTTTGTAATCAAAGGTTATTTCTGCATGTAGCACAAAAAAATCCTATATTTCCCTCTGTATGTAACTGTGAGAGCCACAAGGCAAAAAGTTTGATTGCCTGTTTATGCAGCAATGCACTTCATTCCGCGTAGCCATGAGAACATAACGCAGTGCAAGTGTGAGAATATTCTCCCTTTTCTTTCCCTCTTGTTGAACTATCAGTGTGCTCAAGGACATAATACAGCACCATTTATTAAGTTCATGTCATTCATATGCAATCATTTCACAGCTCATTTGTTTACTGAACTCATTGTTTGCATGGACAAGCTGTGGTTCAGGGAACTCAAGGGAATATGCAATTGTACAATCAGTATTCAGTCACTTTCTTAGAAAATAATAGTCAAAATCACACTTATCTGGAGGGTAGCATGTAAGTGATAAAAAACTGCCTTGGAAGGGCACAACTCTGTAGATAAGCAGAGACCTCAGTTTTGTTTTCTTTATGCTCGTAACAACAAAGATTGCTGTTGGAACTGGGAAAGGGTCAAAACAGAAAGGTGTATGAACTGAGTCCAAACTGCCACTTATTAGGAAAGGAAAGGGAAAGGGTTTTGCTTTATGCTTGATTAGAGGGACACCCTCCACTTAAAAATCCAATTTCCAATATTTTTTTGTCTAGCATTGTTACAAGCAATTTCTTTGGGTGATCACAATGTGATGATACAGGCAAGATGCCGTCCTGTTTATGCAATATCTTCATTCTGGATATCTGGCTGCACTTTTTGGGTATTCCATTCAACAGTCGATGATCAGCTGCAGCTGACCTGCAGGCCCTGTACTGCTATGTACCACCCCAGTGCATTCATCCGGGAGAAGTTCATGGGTTGCCCATTTGCTAAGCTGTCTAAATGGAGGCCAGTGCCTATTTGAAGCAGTGGGAGCAAAGCAGAGTTACCAGACTGACAGGGTAGTGGGGTAGGCAACTGCAGAGAGAAGAGGAGTTATGGTGCAAAATGGCAGCCCTGAGCATTTTTTCCTATTGCGTCTCTTTAGCTTTCTTCCAAAGCCTCTCCAGGGGAGCAGAGAATTTACATAATTATTTTCTAAAGGTAGATGTGAGATGCTTACAAATTGTAGAAGATTTTTGCCAGCTTCCTTATTCATGTGTGGGCTGCTGTGCAAACACTGGAGCGGAGTAAGTCAAGCCATGGGACAAAGCATTCCCAGTGCTTGCCCTGTGTGGACGCATTTTCCAAGGGGAAGTCACAAGCTTTAGATGGGATTTAAAAATCAGTTAAAAGATTTGGCTCCTTGAAAACACATCTCTGTGTTGCGGCCTCTAGACAGTAACGGGAAGGAAGCTGAGAACATTTCATGTGAGGTGCAGATGTAGCACTGTCATGAGCACTTATCGCCACACACACATCCCCTCTGGGGAAGAAATCCTGGAGATCACATGTGAAAGTGGTGGAAAAGGGATCTCCGAAGGAGGTAGGAGAAAAGGCAAAACAAAAGCACAATTCTTTTCACGTTTGGCTTGCAAACGATAAATGGCCCTGTCATGTGCACTGATTAAGGGCCCATTATATTATTCTGCAGCAAGAAATACCTTCTGAAAAGACCCTCTGCTGTCTAAAGAAATCCTTGGGCTGAATCCAGCACTGAAACATGGCTCTTAAAGCAACCTCTGGGAGCCCAGCTCGAGTAGGGAGGTTGGACACTCCCTTTCTCTCACAGTTTTGCTTTTTAAACATGAAAGCCTGGAATTATTTCAAAATTTTGCAGATTTGGCTCTGTTGCAAACTCTGGAAGTCCAATTTCAAGCAGATGGGTGCATTTGTAGACAGGCAACCCAGGGAGCTCCTTCCCACAGGCTGAGGCTGCTGGAGACGGGATCGCAAGCGCTCAGGCAGAATGGTAGCAGATTGCTACATCTGCTGATATTTCCATCAGCGGTGAGACCTACTTACAGAAAGAAGCCTTGTCTGGGGACCAGCGAATTCAGTTCACCTGCATGGCACAGCAGCTCTGGGTAGGCTGCCTTCCCTAAACCAGCAATAAAGTGCTGGAGAGTGCAAGCGCACAACTCTTCCCCACCCGCAGCGGCACGCAAATCTTCCTTATCTCCCTCCACTGATGCAGGCTGCCAGTGCTGAAAGGCAGCGTGTGTACAGGGTGCAGTCAGGGATCCCAGAGGGTCATCAGGGGAGCCAGTGGCCAAAAGCAGCCCCTAGCTGGCTGGGATAATGGCTTGCCTGGGCTGCCAAGGGGACGGGAAGACCCATGGGAATGTTTGCCTCATTTGCTCTAGTCCATGGCGCTTAGCCCTGAGGACTGGAGTTGATCAGAAGTTTCACAGAAAATGCAGAGTGACTGAGCTAATTTTTCTTTTTCCTTTTTTGTTTTTTTTCTTTTGGACAAAAGAATAAATCAGTGGAACCTTGGGAAAAATGGCAGCCAAGCAGGCAGGGAGGGATTGTTACCCAGGCTCCCCGCAGAGGTCTGTGTGGGGGGTAGGAACGCTGCAGGGTGCCCCCTCCATGGATGTTGCCGGAGGGCTCCCACCGCACCGGGACCCTGAGGCTGGGGTGGCCTCAGGGAGAGGTTCCCCTGCAGCTGGTCTTTGCATAAGGACATTTTTCCCTCTCCCTGCTAACAAAGGCATCTGTCTCACTGAGCAGCTGCAGGGTCAAGGTAGCTTCTGGTCAGGGGAAATTGCAAGAAAACAACTTCTTCCATGAACCAGAAACTTTTCTTTTTTCCAGCCAGCTCTAGTGAGAAAGTGCTTTCTGCAGCTGTAGTGCCAGGGAAGACTGCCTGCTCCTGACTTAAATGCCGCATATCAGCGAGTATGTGGCCTTTGGTGTCAGAACGGTGCTGGGTGACAGCGCCTTATTCATACCCCTTCCCTGCCTTTCTGGGACGTGTGTTCTGCATAATATACTGAAAAACAACAAGTCAGATGCTGCATGGGGGAAGAAAAAAAAAACCCCAAACCAGAAAAGGAACAATTTGACCAGGTGAACTTAATTTGATTGTTGCACAGTAACTGACTACGGTTGTGCTCCTGTTAACACACTGAACAAGTGAGGAAAAGGGTGCTGCCTAGCAGCCTGCCGAGCAATATGGCCAGCGAGGGGTGAACCCCCGTGTTTGCAGCCCAGATACTAGTGCCTCGAGAGGCAACGAGGCGGACCCTCCGGCTGCGTTGCAGCACACGCTGCGCCGCCTGCTTATGGATGCTTTGGCGTTCACGCTGTATTTGTGCTCCGCCTGTAGCACACACGTGTGGCACGCATGTGTGGCACACATGGGTGCTGCGGGGAAAGGCCTCGCCCCGTTTCGGGCCCTTTCCCCAACCAGGGAGGTGAGCGACATGACACTGAGCAGAAATACAGTCAGGTCCAAGTGCTGGTGCTGGGCCTCGGTCAGCGGGGAGGACCCGCCTGACCGCTTAATATGCAGTAAATGCACTTCCAAAAGGAGAAAGTCTCTCTGCGAGACAACATGGTTGACCTGTGCAAGTACTGGCAGTAGAAGGCAGGCAGCTGCGTTCCCCTCCTGTAATGAGTTGCAAACTGCAGCGGCGAGCGCGAGGCCCCGGGTGTGTTAAGGGGCCAGTGTTTTTCGGGGGGAGGCCTGTGCAGGGGTGGGGGGGGTCACCGCTGGGTGCAGGGCAGGTGACGGGGGGCACGGGGCTGGGGCATGGCGGGGCGTGGGAGGGCAGGCCGCGGGGGGCTTGTAGGTGAGGGACAGGGAGGTGGGCGGTGGAGACCCTCTGCCACAGGGACGCGGGAGCAGGAGGACGTGGCCCCGGGCCCAAAGCTCGGCGGAGGGCTCGACGGGCCCCTCAGAGGGGAGGCCGGGAGGCGATGGGGATGCCTGCACCGCCAGACGTCCCTCCCTGGCCTCGGCCCGCCGGTGGGTGCCACCACGGGCTCCCGCCTTCCCCACGCCTCACCCCCGGCTGGCCTGACGCCTTTCGGGCTCAAGGCCGGCCAAATTGTGAGGGACTGGAGAAAGCGGAGGGGCTGCGAGGAGCGCGACGGGGGGTACAACGAGGCAGCGAGGCAGGGGGTTTCTGAGGCACCGGTTCCCACTGCGATACGAATAAAGGGACACTCACATTCAACCTTTTTCTCCAGCATTGCCAAGTGATTAGCTACTTCCGTTTTCAGCTCATTGATTTTAAAAACCCTGAAAAGAAAACCCTCATGTATTAATGTTATACATTTAGTGCCGTACCTACCCTAGGTACAAAGGACTTCTGCTAGAAATGTCTACATTTGTCAGAGGGTTGATTGGTCCAACCGCGGCTGCCATAAGGAAAAGAAAAATTTCCATGGAAATGCTAAAATTTGGGCAGAAAACACCCCCGGGTTTAATTTTCAGAAAAATTAACAACAAATGATTTTGTTATGGCCCTGGGAATGTACTGTGGCTCTGCAACACTTCATCACCCCCTCTCTCAGCAGTGACTTTTTATTGTACCCCCCAGGGAAGAAAAGTTAAATTGATAATGCTGCGCCTAACAGCAGCATCTTGGTTTGTCTGCACACTCTGAAGCCCTCCTCCTTTTGACTTATGTTGGTGATTTGCTGAACTGTGGTGGGATTGATCTGTCTTATTGAAACCAGCTGGAATAAAATAAGCAGCTATACAGATGTTGAGAAATCCTCTCAGAGGAGAGACATGTTTGGGTGATAAAGGGAAAAATGAAACAAATCAGATTATTTGACTGTTCAACGAAGATTTTCTTTCACTTTCTAGGAGGGCAGGAGCACAATAAGAACATTTATATTTACTACTTGATCTCCTTTTTAGATCAAAGATAATCGCAAAAATCACTTTTGGTTTAAGCTACCGTATTGCTGTCAGCAGGAAATAATGTGTGTACAAGGCCTAAATTTGGCAGGAAGAGTGGGATTTGAAAGAGATCTTAAATGCCTCTCTGCCTCCTGTGAAAATTTCACTTCAGGCTGATAAAAGAAATAGCATTTTAAATTAATAATGTTCTTCAGCTTCTTACCTCGAGAACTGCTCGGCAATCTGTCCCAATAAATTCTGGAACAATTCTTCTTTCTCTGAAAAAAAATAGGAGGGAGATATAACAGAAAACAACAGAGGAAAGATGGCACCCTCAACACCCCTGCGAAGTGGCATGCCCAGACTTCCAGCTCTGACAGTGAGGCATTTAGCCAAAAAGTTGTTCTGGTCCTTTGAACAGTGAAAGCTTTTGGGAATAACTCCTCATCTCACCTGCCTTCCTCTGCCTGCAGATTACAGTGAAGGTGTCTCAGAAGGTTTTTTTGGGGGTGCTGGGTCTCTGAGGGGCAGCTTGTTTTAAGGCAGCACTCTCTGCAAAGGAGATCCCTTTTGTATTTCTTGGGTGGGACACTCAGAATTGCCATCTGGTTTTGAAAGGTCTGACTCACAAGGACTGCCCCTACACCATCAGCACACTGTGCCAGAGCGCCCACCAACAACGCAATAGCTTATGAACACAAGAAAACCCAGCTTGCCTTTCAGATTTACACTGGGACATTATCCTGGAGACCATTTTTTTGGTGCAAATTCATAAGGATCGTACTGCTATGCATAAACTTCAGGCAAATGTGAGATGCCAAAGTAACTGTCCTTGCAGAATGAGGTCCACCCTTCCTGATTTGTGGGATGGACACAGCAGGGCACAAGCTTCGCAACCCCTTTTTCCTTGAGAACATAACTTGGACAGGGCGACCGTGGGGATCCCATCGCTGCCTGTGGCAGTGGCCAGACTGGGAGTGCTCACACCGGGAGTGCTCACACCAGTAGCTCCCCGCCTCCTGCTGCCAACTCCAGCACTCGGGCACTTTGGCCGGCTTGGGAAAGTCAGCCTGGTGAAGCCCCAGCCCCTTCCTGAGACCATCACAGGATTGCAATCACTAATGCAGGGAAAAGCAAATGAGTCCTTAAAACAAGACCCTAGATTTCAAGGGACAGTACACTTAAGGAAGGAAGAATTATGATAGCAATGTTCTCCCATCTTTCAGTCTGTCCACACTGCGTTCACACAGACAGGGGAAGCATAAATCACCTTTGCTGAGCTGTGTGCTGCTCTTTCAAGATTGCTCCCACTTTCCCCCACCAGCTAATTTAAACTGCACTGTGCTGCAGTCGTTCTCATGCCTGCAATGTGGATATACTCTTGGTTTCTTACGCTCAAGGAGCGGAAACATTGCATGCTCTTACATACACACCACAGATTACAGAACACCCGTTTATACTCTATGTAGAAATACCCCGACAGCATTTCTGAAGCTACTTCTTGCACTTCCCTGAGGGAGCACAATGCCTCATGGGTGCAATCACCCAGGCAAAACACATCAGACAGAAATACAGCCCAGCATTTACACCATATTGCTAAACAATAGCTCTTGTACCTGTTGAAAGGATTTGCAATTCCTCAAGTATTAGACATGTCAGAAATACTTGTCAAGAGCGTTCACTTTGCTGGTCAGAACAATTCGGCTGTTAGCCCTGTGTGTCTAAACTGGAGCAAGCACCCTGTGCTCTGAAAGTCTCAGATCTAATTCCCTCTTTTTTTTTTTTTTTTTTTGCTGTGATCCAACTCCCAGTGGAGCAGCTAGCAGAACAAATGAAGAGATTAGTTCTTTTCACAGAGACCCATTTTTCAGTTTTCTCACAAAACCCATTTGAAAACCCAAGAGCTGAAACAAAGCAAATGCTGCGTCCTATTTAAGACAGGAGGAAAGCTTACCGTATGCAGCACCTGGGATGGTACCCGAGTCCAACAGTACGAATAAGCAGAGAAACCCGTGTCCTCTCACTTCGGTGCCGTTCGGCTCTCTGACAGTGGCTGTAGCATGCCAGAGACTGACAAGTTCCCTATAAACACCGTTCCAGTAAAAAAAAAAAAATCTTACTTTCACTCCCTCCCCCTGTCAAAACTCACTTGGAGTACTAGGACATTCTCATCCAGGGAACAGTCAGCTGCAATCTGATGTTTATGGATGTAATAAAAGACTTTCAAAATGAAGATGTATGTTTTTATAACCCTAGGGTGCAGTAAAGATATATGACTAAGAGTGGCAGTTCATCTCATCTTAAAGAGACAAAGATCCATTTCTTTGCCCTGTTCCTTTCCGAGGGGAAGACCTCTGCTCAGCCCTGATTCTAAAGAAAATGAGACATTGTGCCAAAGTCATTTAGTCTCACTCATCCACTCCTTTGTAAAACATGAAGGCTAGGTGTCCTTTTACTCCCTTCATTACCCTCTGTCATCTTTTTTTTTATACCTCTGGGCAGGGCCAATACCCCAGGTGCACGCAGCTACCTTTTCCCTCAGTTGCTTTATTTGTTTTGCTGTGATTCCCTTTGTGAAAAGGAAATCCTACTGCATGTAGCATGGGCAGCTGCACTCTGTGCACCTTGCTGAGGGTCCCCAGTTCCTGCCTGCAGTAACCCAAAAGCCAGCAGCAACCCTCTTCTCAGCTCCCCCCCCTCCTGGCACCACAAAAGTGCAACATTTGCAAATGCAGGTGTTCAGCAAGTCAGATTTTTGCACAATATGCAGGGCATTTTAGAGCTGACAAATGAAAATTAGAACCTCCCCCCCTCCAGAAGATGCTGCAATAGCATAATGCTGGGCAGAGGACAGGCCAGCTCAGGCCTCCCCGGGCTTCCCATGGCTCATTCCCGCGCTCGCTGCAGGCACAGGGACTTTGGCTCCTTGTCCGCTCTCCCTGGCCAAGCTCAGCACAGAGCTTGGCTGGGACATCATGGAGCAGGGAGCCATTTTGCCCTCCCTCCCAGCAGCCCCGTCTCTAGCAGGTCTGGGCAGAAAGCAGGTCTGGGGGAATATGGCAGCAGCACATTTTCCTGCGACTCCTGCCGCGGCCGGATCGGAGGGCTGGCAGCAAGTGCGCACCTTCCCTGCCAGGCAGGGACTAGGTACATGCTGGGGCAGTTCAGGTTACATGTGCACTGACACAGATGGCATATAACTCACCGACGTGCACCCTCTGCTTCACACCGCCCTGCTCGGCAGTGACCCTTCCTTTCCCGTCTTACCTGCCGGGGAGCCACCTCCATCCTCCTGCCCTCCCCAGCTCCCCTCGCCATCCTGCCAGCCTCAACGGGGTGCAAGCAGGGAGTGCGTGGGGTTGTGGGGGTGGGTTGGTTTCCCCCTGTCTTTTCTGCTGTGGCCAAGCGAGGCTAGGAGAATGTGGGTGTCTGCCTTTCCTTGCCAGCATCAAGGTTGGTGAATTCCTGCCACGCAGTCTCTTTCTCATGTGTGCTTGTGCCTCTGGCTCGGGCTCCTGTCTGTATTTCGCTTTCTGTGGTTTGTTTGGATCTGGGCAGTCAGAGGAATTTAAAAAAACGAACAGCCAGGTAGACAAAAGCCTCAGGAAGGGGGGTGCTTCAAGACCAAGCCCACGTCCATGAATCATGTCATATCGAGTGCCAAATTCACTTGACAGCTCAGGTTAATTTGGGCTGTCGCATGCAAGTGCCCGCTCAGGTGAATAATCCTGAAGCAGCTGGCTCCGTCCCGATGCACGCATCCATGTGGGATGCATGTAAGGAGCAGCAGGCAGAAGGGGGATTTTTCTCTCACAGTCTCTGCCTCTTCACTCTTGCCTGAGCTGCAAGCGTGAATATGCCTCCAAAAGGAGAAGAGAGAGATCCCAGAATAAAAAGATTTAGACACAGTGACAAGCTTCTGTCGCTTACCAATAGCAATCTGCACAAGATCTTGTATATTTAATCATTCAGGGGGGAAAAGCAGTCCCCGCAGATCTCTGGTGCAGTTGTTGGTGGGCTCAGCGGTGGGCAAGGCAGGGTTAGCACCGATTCAGACGTGGGCCTTCTAGCAGGCAGCTACACGGGTCTTGGTTGAGCTAGCTCTCCCACTGCAAGCCAATATCCCTGGGGAGAGACCCTGGGCTTTCCTCCGTGCAAGTGCTAGATAGCTTGTTAGCTGGTGTTGTGGTTTAACCCCAGCCAGTAGCTAAGCACCATGCAGCCACTCACTCAGTTAACTCTATCCCAGCTGAAACCAGGACAGCTGGAAAGGCAAATAACTGAATGGCAAGTGAAGTGGGAGACGAAGACGCTGCCTACAGCCTCAGCCTGACCAAGTGGCTCCGACACGTGCTGTC